>NC_136929.1:64565725-65167793 GCF_949752795.1 Hyperoodon ampullatus
CCCAAATCTTAGCTGGCCGAGAAGAGATTGCCCATAGCATCCAGGTAAAGACATCAAGGACCAATAGCCTACATCTTTAATTCACTCGTTTTAATTAAGTGATGATCAAATATCAGCACTTCAGAGCAACCCTCTCCATGTGTACACACACACACACATACACACATATACACAACTGCTCTAAACAGATGGACTTCAGTTTGGGATTTCACTTTTTTTTTTTTTTATAATCATGAGGTCCAGATTTAAAAATCTGAGTGGGAGCGGGGAGCTGTTGGAGTGTGTGTGGAATTCAAAATTATGAATTACCATTGTACACTTTAGCCTTTTTTGAAGAGCTTAGAGATCAGAGTTATTTTTAGTTTAGATTACTCCAAAGGAAGCGCTGCCATTTCTCAGGCAGCCCGTATATTCTTGCATTTCAGTGGAATGTGAACGTTAGAAGGAGGTTTGGTTGAGACAGCACAGGACTGCTATCCCTGGGAAATCCGACTTCATGTACTAATATCAATAATGATATGAATAGTAATCATAATTATAATATTGATGAGGATGTAACAGGTATGCATCTCACCTCTCGTACACCCTAGATTATAGACTATCACATTTCTGTGTTTTCTTGAATCAAATACATTTTGATTCTGAGCCCGCCTTCTGTAAGTTAAGAGGGAAATTCAACTTTGGCCCTTCTTGGCATCTCCCCCAGCCCCTAAGGTAGTGCAAAGTCCCCAAGGTTTTATAAGATAATATCAGTTCTGCATGATAACTCTCCACGTCATTTTAAGAGCCACACAAGTTCAACGACTCAGATGTTTCCCCATCACAGGTCACTGGCTTCTTGTGAGGTCTCCCCATCTCCCAGCTCTCTGCAGGGATCACGGAAAAGCTAGGGCTCACTTGCTATTTGGTAGCACATAGATCTCTGCCCTTTTCCCTTTGAGGGAACTACCCATCTGGTCTCACTATTTCTCAAGGCATTCTTTCTCATCCCTTCCCCTCCAGGATAACCAGCAAGATATCTTCAGTGGTCTTAAGCTTTAACAAAAAATGAGGATGTCTTTGATTTTAGACTTCTTCTGCTCTAAAAAATATATGCCTTGCTACCTGTTTAAAACTGAGCCACAGGTCAGAGGTTAAACAGAGCAAGACAAATAATATCTCAAAAAGTACCCAGTGATAATATGTACTGATTTATTGCTGGGCACTGATAGATAGTTTAACATGTGTTATCTCCAAAACTCATGACAATCCTGAAAGAAAACCTTTTATAGTATGAAAACTGAGAAGAAAAAAGGTTAAGTCATGGGCTCAATGATTCACAGCTGCAAATAGCAGAACCAGGACAAAAACCATTGCTGTCAGTTTGGTATCAGTGACAAGAAAATCTGGGGTATTTGCTCAAATCTAGATGGATAGTATATACTTCATTAGGAATGGTTTGGGGTGGACCTGCTGAGAGACCACCTATTAAAAGACCTATCAAGTTTTGCTTCTGAATCCTTCCCAGGATTCACTTCAATGTCAGGAAGTGGGCGATAAGAACTCCTATCCCCTTTCCAAACTGTCTCACTCCAAATGCTGTGAATACAGAAGGAGAAAAAGAAGAGGACTTTTCTTGCATATATAACATATACCAGAAACTTCGATTGCACACCTGTCTTCTGATCAACGACCTTTCTTTTGACTTGGAAACAGACTTTACTTGATGATGCCACCAAGCTGCGGGGGATCCAGGTGGCCCAAGTGGAAATCAAAGACGTCCGGATTCCTGGGCAGTTGCAAAGGTCCATGCCTGCTGAGGCCAAGGCCACCCGGGAGGCCAGGGCCAGGGTAAGGGTGACTCCATCTGCACTGGAGGGTGAGCTTCCCAGCCTTGGAGCCAACAAGGATGGAGCTTGAAAGGACGCTCAGGTCCCCTCAATGATTTCAATATGAAGAGGGTTTCTTTTTCACAGTTTTTACTGAGAATTTCCCCTTGGGTTAAAAGCTCATAGGCAGCTTAATGCACCTCAAGGAAGCTTGGTATTAGGTCTTGGGTCAAGGGTGCTCTGCAGCATACAGTGACTTAGCCAGGTGGGTCCCCGCTCTGGCCACACAGCAGAGCCTCCTAGAGAGAAATGAGCAAAGCAAACACCCATTCCCAGGCCTCACCTCAGACTCAGTGAAGTAGAGTCTCTGGTGGGCCCAGGAACCTGCATTTTTATAAAGCTGATGATTCTGAGGTAGCCACTTGGTGCCTGTCTTTGGAGCATCTTCCTTCTAGTGTGTTAAGAGAAATGAATTAAAAGGAGGGGGATGGGGCTTCCTTGGTGGCGCAGTGGTTGAGAGTCCGCCTGCTGATGCAGGGGACACGGGTTCATGCCCCGGTCCAGGAAGATCCCACGTGCCGCAGAGCGGCTGGGCCCGTGAGCCATGGCCGCTGAGCCTGCACGTCCGGGGCCTGTGCTCTGCAACGGGAGAGGCCACAACAGTGAGAGCTAAAAAAAAAAAAAAAAAAAAAAAAAAGGAGGGGGATGACTACAATCCAGGTTAGAATTGCAAAATGTGAGTGCAGCTTGGTCTGGAGCGTTCTTGAATCTGTTGGATCCATGGCCCTCGTATCTGTGTGGATGGGTTTCCTGAAGTATCAGAAGCCAATTAAGATTAGAAGCCTCCAAGTACCCCCTTTGGAATCTTACTTGGGACTCGAGGGAGGTTTCCCTCTACTTTATCTCTGGTTTCTCTGCTAAGCTCCAGCAGCTTCTAAGCAGTTGACTTGGGAGTCGCTTTTGCACGTGGGCAGTGAGTGCCCACGGAGGGACAGCTGAGTTCCAGTCATTCTTGGGCAGTCTGAGAACCAGAGGAGGAACAGGGCGCTTAGGAGAGTTCCAGTGAGGGTTGGCAGACTGGCACTTGCTGCTGCGGCAATCAAGAGCAGGGAGAACTCGAAACAATCCTTCCATTGTAAGAATGAGACAAAATTGGCAACAGAATGAAGTTAAAAAAACCATCTATGATAAGTAAAAAGGACAGAAGAAAAGCCAGTCAGAGGCCTTGAATTTCAGACTTCTCTGAAAACGAAAGCAACCAATGGTGAGGCTCCAAGGTGATTCAAGAGCATCACTAGGGTAGATGGACCTGTATATGTTCAGGTTAAAGGCAGCGCTTTTATTTTGTTTGAGAATGACATCTAGGGACTCATAATTTGTAAGCTCTCTCCCTGCTTCCTGCAAACTTCTCAAATTTCTCTCATCACATTAGGATGTGAAACTCTAATCCTTGCCAAAGAAGTAAGCAGATGAAACACGGGTGGCCAAGTAGGGGCTGGGAGAGAAGTATCAGTGCAGACCCAGGAAAAGAAAGCACTAGTGACAGCTGTAAACTTGTATGTCTAAAGGCTATTATTTCTGTCGATTTAGGTCCTTATAGCAGAAGGAGAAATGAATGCTTCTAAAGCCCTGAAGTCAGCCTCCATGGTGCTGGCTGAGTCCCCCATAGCCCTCCAGCTGCGTTACCTGCAGACCTTAACCACCGTTGCCACAGAGAAGAATTCCACCATTGTGTTTCCTCTGCCCATGAATGTACTAGAGGGCATTGGTGACATCAGCTACAATAACCACAAGAAGGTCCCTAACAGAACCTGAGACCTTCCTGCTGCAGCCAGCCATTGCTTAGGGAGGCATATCTGTTCCTATGGAGACCAGCAGTTAGAAGTGTTGAGAATTTCAACACTATTTAAGCAGAGTAACTCTACAGCTGGAGCAGCATTAGCAGGGAGATGCTATAGAGGCTATAAAAAAAGAAAAAGAAAAAGAAAAAAGAAAGGCCGTATACTACTTTTATTGTTAAGAACATAAAAACACTTTGCATTATTCTTATGATAATCAGTGAGTAGATGTCTCTGACTTAGAGCAGGAACTTTCTTGTAGTAGCTGAGGGAAATCTTTGGGTGACTGTGACTAAGATTTCAGAATTACTTTAAAAAAATTTTTTTAAATTTAATTAATTTTATTTATTTATTTTTGGCTGCATCAGGTCTTTGTTGCTGCGCGCGGGCTTTCTCTAGTTGTGGCGAGCGGGGGCTACTCTTTGTTGCGGAGCACGAGCTCTAGGCGCGTGGGCTTCTGTAGTTGTGGCACGGGGGCTCAGTAGTTGTGGCTCACGGGCTCTAGAGCGCAGGCTCAGTAGTTGTGGCGCATGGGCTTCGTTGCTCCACGGCATGTGGGATCTTCCCGGACCGGGGCTTGAACCCGTGTCCCCTGCATTGGCAGGTGGATTCTTAACCACTGCGCCACCAAGGAAACCCCAGAATTACTTTTTAATGCATTTAAGAACCTCTCTAGATAATCTGCAAAGTAACACATATTTCTATGAGCTATTTGCTGTATAATTCCAAAGTGATGATTGGCTAAATTTCCAATACTTAGCTATTTGCTTCCTAATTCCAAAGTTGACTAAATTTATTATTGGCTAAATTTCCAAAGGACCACCTGAGCAGCAAAACCCCACAATGCTTAAAATTGTGATTGATTTTGATGTTAAACTCACTATCATGTGTAAAATAGATAGCTAGTGGGAACCTGCGGTATAGCATGGGGGGCTCAGCTCGGTGCTCTGTGATGACCTAGATGGGTGGGATGGGTAGGAGAGAGGTCCAGGAGGGAGGGGATATATGTATACACATAGGTGATGCACTTCGTTGTACAGCAGAAAATAACACAACATTGTAAAGCAATTATACTCTAGTAAAAAAAAAAAGAGAAAAATAGAAGTAATATATAATACAGAAATCACCTAAAAATACTAATTTTATAGAAGCTTTCTAATTATTTAGAAGACTCATCATTTAGTAAAAATAAAGATTATTCCACCTGAAGAAAAAACAAAAGACTAAAGAGGCATGAGCCTTCCGGCTGCAAATTTATCACCACCTCCTCTAGGCAGATTGCATTCAACTCTCTGGTTGTGTGTCATCCTGCTGGGTCTGGTGGCCCATCTCAGCCTCCCAGCACCTTTGTCAGAGGGTGAGACAAGGCGTAAGGCGGCTGCAAGCTCCAGTCAGTTTATTTGCTTACAAGTGAGAACGCTTGTAAAAGCTTTGGTTGGTAGAAATCCCTGGGGAACATTAGCCTGTGGACTTCATGTTTTCACTCTATCATTAGTCCCAAGAGCCACAAGTCATCAAGAAGAGTTTGCAAACTCTATTCTTCCTCTCTAAAAACCAAAAACCAAAAAGCCTCTTAAAAATAAAGAAGTCATAGAATGTGCATATATTTTCAAAATTGCTCTCTTGGAGATTATTTTGTTGCCATGGTGCAGTTTTCTTTCGGGATCCATTTTGAGCAGTGGGCTAGAATTTTTAAAGTTACAAGTTATTGAATGTCTGCCATGTGTGACATTGTGCTCAGTCCCATAGGGATGCTAAGAAATATCCTCGTTTTACAGATGAGAGAATGATGTCAAGAGGCTGAATAACTTGTCCAGGGTCCCTCAGCTAGTGAGCGTCAGGTTAGGATTGAAAACCAGGTCTGACTCCAAAGTTCTTGCTTTTAAACATCGTTGAGTTTTACTGGGGGAGCTGTGGGTGGAGAACCCTTGCACCGCTTTTTTGCCTTCAATACCAACCTTCAAGGTTTTAGAAGTCTGGGTGCCCACTATAGTTTTCACTGTGTTTAGGCCTGTGAGAGCATGCACACACGTGTGTGCACAAATCCCGACACACTCACACTCCCTTCCACACCCCCCACACACTCTTCGCATCACCCCTACCCTCACATCCCTCCCCCTCCATCTACCCCCGTCTCCACTCACATCCCCTCCACGTGCTTCCCTCAACATACAGGTACTATCTTCATATAAATGCAAAATGGGGATCCCACTCTACCTTTGGTTTTGTAACCTATTTTTCCCATGAAACCCTATCATACTTGATAGGATTTTTGTTCAATTCACGGCTTATGAATTTTTCAGTAGATTCTACTGACTCTAGTACTCTTTTTTTTTTTTTTTTTTTTGCGGTACGCGGTTCTCTCACTGCTGTGGCCTCTCCCGTTGTGGAGCACAGGCTCCGGACGCGCAGGCTTAACGGCCATGGCTCACGGGCCCAGCTGCTCCGCGGCATGTGGGATCTTCCCGGACCGGGGCACGAACCCGTGTCCTCTGCATCAGCAGGCGGACTCTCAACCACTGCACCACCAGGGAAGCCCATCTAGTACTCATTTTTAAACTCACTGACGTGCAGATTTTTTTCTTATAGGGCAAATATTTGCATTTTAACAGACAAAAATCTAGCATAGTTCATCCACGCCAGCCAGTATCCGAGTCCAGGAAGTCACACCAGATAGACACTTCACCAGTGACCCTACGTCTCATGGACAGTGGTGCAGAGACTCACCACAGGCCAGGGCAGCTGTGGCATTGAGGACCACCTGAGCAGGGAGACCCTATTTATACAAGGACATTTTGCTGCCCAAATCTCTTCCTAGCCAGTTCCAGCAATCTTCAGTTATCCCTTCTTTGGGTTTCTGTGACGGCACTGAAAATGCACAGCTTTCCTGTCAGTGTACAGCAGACTCTAAACTAGTGGTTCCCCCTGAAGGTCATCATTCTCTCACTCACTGGAAATTCTTTTTCAAAACGACCAGCCTGCCCACATCCCATGGGGTGGGAATGGGGGTGTGAGAGCTCTAGCAGAATCTCCGGGGCCGCGGCTGGTGTGGTTTGAAAACTCTCCAGAAGATTCAAATTGCTCTCCGCCTTCCAGCATTCAGCTTCATGAATTCTTTAGCATTCCCATAGGTCATTTACTATATTAGTTACTAAAGGCTGATTAAAGAAGGCTCCTTTGAAAGTAAGTATATCTGGGGGCAAAGGACTGTAGAAGAATCTGGAAAGGTCAGAGCTCTCCTGGAGTGTGAGTGTCAAGGATGATATTCAAAGTACAGTCACACTCGCCCCCAGAATAAGGCTAAAGTGTTTTTCTTCTGGGCGAGGGAAGCTGGAAGGGAAGGCAGAGTTAGGAGGGAGAGATAACTGACAACTTCTTTGGAGAGAAGGAAGTGTCCAATCTTCCTGAGACGCAGTCCCAGCACCACCTCATTTAAGCCAGTGCAGAGAACCCCCTTCAGGTGGTTTTCCTGTTTTAGCGACAGGCAAGGCGTGACACTGACCATAGGGCTGAGGCAGTCTGAAGGCCCCCTTTGTGGCCCCAGGCGTTGCCCCTTAGTTGCTGGGCCAATACAATTTCTAGCGGCTGTGGACATCGCAGGCACTGTTCGCTAGTGTATCTGGCTGTGCGCAACCTTGGAACAGGGACCCCTGGAGAGGTGATCTCTTTCCAGAGTCTTAAATGGGAAATGGTAGGGGGAGAGGCAAGATCTCGCTTGCCTTTGCTGTGATCCTCACTTACCTAATCAGCCTCCCAGTCACTCCCTCCTTCCCTCCTTACCCTCCACCATCTTTCTGTCTCTCTCTCTCTTAACCCCCTTTTCCCACTGTCCTCTGATACTAGAACAGGGTAAGTCCCCACCCCTTCCTCTTCCCGTCTGGATGTCTCTTACACAAAACTCTGTGGTCTAGCCAGCAAAGCCTGGCCTTTAATGTCCTAAAGGGTGAAATAAAGCTACCATTACAGATGTTTATTAGGTTTATCCAATGAAATGCACTGGTGTGTGGCCTGAGTTTGGAACAGAATTAAATGGGAGCGAGGCAGGGGCACGTGACACGCATTTTGCTGGTGATGATCTAGCAGCGCAGCGTGGTTCTGCAGCCAGTAATTTTGGTGGTCACTTCTTCATCTCTGGAGATTTTCAGACACTGTATCATGTAAACCAGTATGTAAGTGTCATCAGCAAGAACTATGTGTTATATAATATCATCTAATACTCAGTTCATGTTAAAAGGTCTCCAATCTTCTTAAAAATATCTTTTTACCTATAGATTGCTTGAGTTAAGAATCCTAAGTTCTCACAAAGAGGGCTTTTGTTTCATTGGCCTCTTAATTTCACTTCATCTACATGTTCACATCCCCTGTTTCTTTCTGTGCCCTTTGTTCGCTGGAGAAACTGGGTGGTTTGTCCTCTAGAATTTCCTCTTTCTGAATTTTCTTGATGTTGTTTAGCATCGTTTCCAGTCAACTGGTTAATTAGATCTGGAAGCGTGATTCCATTCAGGACCAGTTTTTGGCAAGTGCATGTGTAGCCCAGCACGTCCTCCTGGATCCCATCAGGACACACTCAGCGTCTGGCTGTCTCACTTGGTGATGCTGACTGAGTCACCAGCTGTTCAGTTCCCCATCAATACTTCTTGTTTTTTTTTTCTTTAATTTAATTTTATTTTTGGCTGCGTGGGGTCTCCGTTGCTGCACGCGGGCTTTTCTCTAGTTGCGGCGGGCGGGGGCTACCTTTCGTTGTGGTGCGTGGGCTTCTCATTGCAGTGGCTTCTCTTGTTGCGGAGTGTGGGCTCTAGGCACGCGGGCTTAAGTAATTGTGGCACACGGGCTCAGTAGTCGTGGCTCATGGCTCACAGGCTCTAGAGCACAGGCTCAGTAGTTGTGGTACATGGGCTTAGTTGCTCCGCAGCATGTGACATCTTCCCGGACCAGGAATTGAACCCATGTCCCCTGCATTGGCAGGCAGATTCTTAACCACTGTGCCACCAGGGAAGCCCCTGATCAATATTTCTCATAACATTTTTAGTATCTATTTTGCCCAGTTACATTATTCTCATTGAGTTGCAAATGGTATTTTTTCTAATTCAATCTTTCTCAGATCTTCTCCTGAAAGTCTCTTATAAGGAAGAAACTTCTTTCATTGAGTATATGGTTATTCAACAAAAACTTGAGAATCTACCATATGCCTGGTCACTATTAAGTGCAAAAACCAATTTTTTATATTGACCTTACTCCTTCATCTTAACCTGTGACCTCAAAGTTCTTCATGGTCCAGCCACAAACTTCCTATCTGTCTCATCCCTTGTCTCTAATTAAACATCTAATCGATAAGTTGCTCAAAACTGATCAGACAGCTTATACATTAAGCCTGCCTCTGGGTTCTCTTAGTCCAAACCCAACCCATCCATTAGTCTCAATTCTCCCTTGAAGTCTTGCTCGGTACACCTGCAGACCCCTGCCCTGTCTTCCATGGCACATACATGTCCTGGTTATTTACTGACATCTCACACAGATGTATTTAACTGATACTCATCACTGGAGATCTTCTAGAGCTTTTCATATGCTAAGTCTTGCTTCCTCAATTGGACCCCAAGCTCCTTGAGGCCTCTTAGTGGACTCAGTCTTACTCATTTAACAATAACATATCCCTCCCTGATATGTAAAATTTAGATAACATGAATCTTCTAATTCGGTATAGAATCCATATGGTAGGTTGTCAACATGTGGAATCCAAATGGTGCTGATAAATAACATGAAATATCAGAAAGACAATGAGGTCCTAGGAAGGCAGACAATGGAAGGAACCCCTCACAGCTTTTTCTTTTTAAAGAGAAGTGCAGTTTGTAGCAATAGGAAGAAATGTAACTGAGTGGAGATTTGAAGATAATGTAGTATTTCCTCAGGAGAATTTTTGTGAAAATTTATTTCCTTGAATCCAGCCTAATCCAGAGTCCACACTGATCTCAGTGTATATCCCTGGATTTTATGCAGTCAATAAAATTATGGTAAATTTCTGTAGGCCAGAATGTCTTGGTCTTCTCCAGGATTCTGTCAAAATGGAATCCATTTTCTGATCAAATATCATATAATGCCATTTATCCCCTCTTTGTAATATGTGTGATATACCTAAGAAATAGAAATAAAATTTTCTTTCTGAAGTCAGCTTACAAAACAGTTGAACTAACCCTGTGGCCTTTTCTTTGTTTTGTCTTTTTATTGAGTTGCTTAAGGAAACAGTAATATCTCTAGACAGATTGTCTCTTCAATAAAAGTCAGGACTGCTTGACTGATGTTGGGAAATCTGGAATCTGGGAAAACATGAGATAAGACTCCAGATGCTCCATTAACTGGTGTTACAGAGAATCATAAACTCGCCCTCCTTCCTGCAGGGGTGGAACTCTACCTCAGCCTTCATCTCTGAACTTATGGGCTTGTTAATCTGCTGCAGAAAGGCAGGGCGCTCAAGACTAAGTCCAGGGGAGAGAACACAACTATTAAATATTTCCAGAAGTTGTTTCATCGTTTTTTTCTTTTAATCAGCCAAGATAGAAATTCCTCTGTCAACATAATTTTTGCTTGCTTGTAACTTTGTAGTATCTGTTAGAAAAGGGAGAAATCCCTCCTCAGTGCTCTAAATCACAAAGGAAAAATGTGAATTGGATGACATCCCTGTCAATTATCTTAGGCATAAAAGAGGGAGGCAAGACACCTTTAGAGAGAGAAGTGCAGGCCACAGTACATTTGAGGACCTTGACTCTGTGTTAATAGTTGTCTGTTCTTCCATGTAGTGGCAGGGGCAGGATGGGGCATGGGGAGTATCTCCAATTTTTTTTTTTTTTTGACCTTTAAGTTAAAGAAGAAATTCAATTCACTAGCAGATTGTGGGGAAAACAGCAATTCCAGGAAATATGATTAGTAATTAATGTTACTTTGGGTAGAAATTCAAACTGAGTTGAAAATCCCCTATGACTGTTTCTTGGCTATTTGGACATTGTATTCATTGCCTTATAAAAACAACTGATTTATTAATTAGTAAGTTTGGCAAAAGGGCCTCCCCTGTTCACTGGCCAAAAATTCACTCGTTTCAGATTTCCTCTGAAACATTAAAAAAGGCCCATCCAGCCACCTGCTCCCCGCCGCGTCTTGTTTCTCTGCTCACAACTCCTAGGAACTTGCCGTGGCTGGACTGAGGGCCTGGGGGACTGGACACAACTGGGACAGAAGACTCCTCATTGCTTCTCACAAACTTTGCTTTTCCTTCTTTTACCTTTTGCTGAAGGATTTGAGTGCTATTTGCGAGGAGGAAAGAAATAGTCTAAAATTTTTATCAGTTTGACTTTGGTTTTGAAGGTCTTTGTGCTTATTGCTCTGGTTTGGAGTATAATTGAATATCTTGGGAGTTGAGATGAAAAGATCCTGGTCCTTCTTCTAGAGTCTACTTAACTCTGCCCTTACGACAGAGTCAAAAAGGGCTAATCAATTCCTAGACATTTGTGCCTTTCATATGCAAACCAAACAATTCAGAGCTCCTAACCCCACCGCCTCCTTTATCCGGCCCTCACACCCTGGGCCATATCATCTGCCCTAATCACCCCAGCGCCAGGTACCAGATAATTAGGGACAGCTCAGTGTCCTAGGGCCCAGTGAAATGATTCAAACCAGCAATTCCTAAACCGTTTACCTGCCTCACCCATTCCTTCCCATGGAAACCACGATAAAGGCTCTTGCCTGCACTTTGCCTTTGCTCCTTTTGCCTCCTGATTTTTTTTAAATTAATTTATTTATTTTTGGCTGTGTTGGGTCTTCGTTGCTGCGCGAGTGGGGGCCATCTCTCGCTGCGGTGCGCGGTCTTCTCACTGCTGTGGCCTCCCCCATTGCGGAGCACGGGCTCTAGGTGCACAGGCCTCAGCAGCTGTGGCACGGACTCTAGAGCGCAGGCTCAGCAGTTGCGGCACACGGACCCAGCTGCTCCGCGGCATGTGGGATCCTCCCGGACCAGGGATCGAACCTGTGCCCCCTGCACTG
Source organism: Hyperoodon ampullatus (assembly GCF_949752795.1). Lineage (NCBI taxonomy): Eukaryota > Metazoa > Chordata > Mammalia > Artiodactyla > Ziphiidae > Hyperoodon > Hyperoodon ampullatus. The sequence continues at coordinate 64,577,400 of NC_136929.1, forward strand.
GCAGGCAGATTCCCAACCACTGCACCAGCAGGCAAGTCTCTTGCGTCCTGATGGACACTGTTGCTCCCCTAGTGTCCTGGTGGTGCATGCAGTGTGCCAGCTCCTCTTGGGATCTGTGAGTATAATTAAGCTATCTTTTCAATGGCAGTTGTCTCTTGACCTGTTGGCCGTGTCGTACCTGAATTATAATAAAACTTAGGTTTAAAAACACCAAGTCATGGGCTTCCCTGGTGGCGCAGTGGTTGAGAGTCCTCCTGCCGATGCAGGGGACACGGGCTCGTGCCCCGGTCCGGGAGGATTCCACATGCTGCGGAGCGGCTGGGACCGTGAGCCATGGCCGCTGAGCCTGCGCGTCCGGAGCCTGTGCTCCACAACGGGAGAGGCCACAGCAGTGAGAGGCCCGTGTACCGCAAAAAAAAAAAAACCCAAAAACAAAAAAACAGCAAGTCATGAGCCTGGGGTCCTCATCTCCATAGAAGTAGGGCTCATCTCCAAGGAGATGAATTAGAGGATTCATCTACACAGAGCAGACCCCTGTTTTAATGTACAGGAAATGCCCCTGGAAATAATATGCTGTGTAGATCGTTCCAACAGAAAATCATCCATCTGTAAATTATAAACAAAGCTTCTTTGATTCAGGCCACTGCCTTTGAGGCCTTCTCTTCTGCCACTTGGGTATCAGCAGTGCCTCTTGACTTAGCGGTCTCTCTAGAATTCAAGCCAAATGGTGGCAGTGCTGTGGAAGGGGATGGGGGTCCGTCCTGTCCTCATCAGAAGTGGCAGAACACCCTCAGGCCTCAGCTCCCATGTGTTCTCATGCAGCCTATGTGTTTCTGACTCATTGTCTTCTGAACGGTTTCAACTCTGGGGAAGGTCTGGGGAAATGTTTTGACCTCTTTTTGCCTACACCCTTCTCCAGATATTCTTCCCCTGGTGAGTGCCCTGCATGCATCTCTGACCTGCCCCAATTTCCTTTGGCTATAATCTTATTCTGTTCAGTAACCTTCTCTACTACCTTTTGTCACTTTGCAATTAGTCACATTTAAATTTCTAGGATGAGATCTTAACATCCTGAAATGCTTTGGGAGCTGTTGGGAAGAGGATTTTCAAAGATTCCTATCAAACTTTCTTTGGGGCAGTTTCCTGGCTTGGGGGCCGGTTAGGGAGGACTCAGTAGAGGGTGGTCTCAAACGGGCCTGAGTCTGCTCCTGGTGACTTTTTTTCTAGTCAGGTCCGCTTTGACTAAATCTGGTTTGGGGGCTTTTCCTTTAAACTGGGTGCCTGTGTGGTGGTTGTGACTTTCTGGCAGGGAGATACTACCTTCCACCGTCAATATTCTGGTGGGGCTGGATCATCAATCTTCCTTTCTTTGGTACCCTTCCCCAACATCCTGAAGGTCAGGCTTTGTCCCACGCAGCTTGGAAATTTCCCTACCACACACACCTTCTTTTTCTCCTATGGTGAGGACTGATGGAGTCACACATTTCTGTTGCTGATCACAACATTTTTGCTAAAACATGACCATTTCTCCCCTGAGCCTTGGAAGTGCTGGAAGAGCTTTGACACAGGAGTTCTTTTCCCCCGACTCCGCCTTCTTTTGTGTATTTTGCCCCTTTGGGGGGATTTGTCTTCAACAGTTATAAGGGGCTGTCTTTGCATTTCCTTCTGGTGTTAAATTAAAATACTAATTAATTTAAAATTAATAAATGATTAATTTAAAATTAATCAAATGATATTAAAAATAAATCAAGTAATGATTGAATTAGGTTAACTTTGCATAAAAGTGACTAGTCTCCTTGGCAGTAAGGACACCCAGCAATAGATCACATCAGTTGATTCATCCTCACCAGTGTAGCTGGGCAGAGTTTCATAGCTTAGCAAGGTCTTATCACCCAGCTCCCCGGGACAAAATGTTAGTCACCTAAATATGTTGTTGCCTCTAACTCTACATTGCCCCTGTCTACAATGGGTAGGCAGACACTAGGACCCAGAGGAGCAGCAACATTTTACCACCAGCACTAAGGAGGTAGTGGGAGCACAGGTCCCAGGGTGAAAGCCTGCGGAACCTCAAGTCTCTAGAACCAGAATGGAAATAACTGCCACTCATTGCAGACCACGGGGATTCTGTGATTTTAGTGTGAATGAAAGTTATAAAATGCACCACTATAACTTGGCCATTTTAACACTTTTATACTTATATGGGCTTTATTTATATTCAACATGTGATATATTTTGAAGGAAAACAGGTGCAAGTGGTAGCAAGAATTATTTTAGACATGGATTTAAGACTGAATGGCTCCAAATTATTTGCCTAATTGAATTCCCAGGGATAAACTTCAATATCCAGCAAATACGCAGTGCCCTAGTAAACAGATGAAAAAAAACTAGACCCTGAATGCTTTTGAAGAATTCCCATGGGAAAATCACAAGGGCTATTAAGTTCTGTGAATAATTCTATTACACACAGTTATGTCACTCAGTGGCTAGATAAATATAAATTTGCTGAGTGTTTTGGAGGGTGCTTGGTACAGAAGCAGGCACTTAAAATGATTATAAAACATACAATTCCTTGTCCAGGATAAAGTTTTTTTGTATAGACAAATGGGCTTAAAATATCTTGCCAAAAGCTTGAATTCCTGAGGCCACTGAGAAAGACTCTGCTTTGTACTACTTTTTGTAATCTGCTTAATGTGGGCCCCTACAGAAATTTTCTCTTAGTCTTACCAGTAATTGCCTTTCTATATTTTAAGTGATTTTTATTATAATGGACTTGATTTTTAATGTTAGTTTTTAAAGTTTACATTTCTCTTTTCTTTCTTCTTTTTTAAGGTACAACCCTGACATTTCCTATGTTACAGGGCCAAACATCAGAAAAAATAAATATCTGTAGTAGAAATTCACTTAGAGTGTTTAAGGAATCATGTAATCAGTGGAGGCCACGTCTGGGTAGTAGTATAAGTCTTGTGCATCTGATGATTATAATTTTAAATATCAATACTTCAACGCTGTTAACATTTTAATAATTTTTTGGCCATTTATTTCATCGCAAAGTATTCAGTCATCCAAAACAACTTCATCTGTGTGAACTTTGACCTTTTATTCTTACTCAATTAAAGTCTTACAGGGATTTTTCTTTTTTACATCTTAAATGTCAATGTTGAACCTCCACTGAGAGAAAAGCAAGGCACAGATTGTCATCACATTATTCAACATGATGCTTTTGATCTTTTGCAGGAAGTTCTTTTTTTTCCTTCATCCAAAAGCCTGAACATTTTCTAAAGAAGGGATACTGCGAAAACCCTGTGCTCACTTGCCAGCTTTCAGATGAATGAGAATGCTAATGATTTAGTGAAAATGGTAATGGTTTCAAAACTAAAAGGGAAACATTACTGGAAGAATGACAAATCTCAGGGAGCGAAAAAAACAAAGCCCATGAAGGAAAGAAGAAAAGAAAGGAAGAAAGGAAGGAAAAAGGAAAGAAAACAAAGTAAAAGTAGATGTTGTTGCTACAGCAGTTGTTTTTGATGTTGTTGTATTTGTACTTTAGCAAAACACAATACTGAAAAAAATGCACGCAAATATCAGGGAAAAGAAAATAAATGCACTTGAAAGATAGGAAAGAAAGCAAAACTGTTTAAAAGTTTGTAAAGTCAACATTCTCATTTTTCTCCCAATAAAATTAAAAGAGTCTCTCATTAGTCTATTTTGTTTTATCAACTTTATTTCTAAAGACAGAATCGGCTTTCTTTCCCTATTTAAAATGTTTCTGTGTAATCTTTCTAGTAAAAACTGTAGGAAAATACCATGCACTTGTTTTAAAATCTCTTACCAAAATAAAAACTACCAAAATCTCAAAGTATTATGTTCTTAACATCCAATGATATGGAAACAAAGAGAAATAAACAGTGAAGAATATTTTGAACCTATGGAAGACATTTTTTAAGAATTCTTGTGTCATTACCATGTAATACTGGGATCAATTCTAGGAGAAAAATCTTAAGGAAACATATTAACCTTTGAATTAATGTCAAAGAAACTCCCACTATAGTCTGTTTTTACAAAAGACAATTGCGTTGACCTTGAAAATCTTCAAAGTGGGCATTTTCGGGTAGAACTATGTTTTTTGGGTCATTTTTTTCTAGAAATGAGTTGTTTGGCTGTTTTTTAATGCACGTGTGTGTGTGTGTGTGTGTGTGTGTGTGTGAGAGAGAGAGAGAGAGAGAGAGAGAGAGAGAGATAGAGAGAGATAACAGTAGTATTTATAGTTTCTGGCCAAATTATACATTTCTAAGCCTTGACAAGTTGGAATGTGGAATCTTTGAGTCCCATTCATTTGCCGTATGGTGAGTGAAGACACCTGTTTTCATCCTTTTATTATTGCTATCATGGCTAGAAAAAAATGAAAGTTTCAAGGAACCATAATGTGCTTGTTTTCAAATTAATACAATTATGTAAATTTCTAATTTGTAAACCATTTGCATCTTAAAATTTTTTTTTTTCCTATTAAAGGACTAAGTTGGTTTTTAAGTTGATACTAAATAGATATTTTCAAAGCAGTAGCTGAAATCAAATTTCCAACTTTTGGGCTTCCCTGGTGGTGCAGTGGTTAAGAGTCCGCCTGCCAATGGAGGGGACATGGGTTCGTGACCCGGTCCGGGAGGATCCCACATGCCGCGGAGTGGCTGGGCCCGTGAGCCATGGCCGCTGAGCCTGCGCGTTGGGAGCCTGTGCTCCGCAACGGGAGAGGCCACAACAGTGAGAGGCCCGCGTACCGCAACAAAAAAAAAAAAAAAAAAAAAAAAAATTTCCAACTTTTAAGATCTAAATGTCATTACATTTCACTCTGTTATTGTTACTCTAATATTTCTCAGTTGGGGGCTGCTTTACCCTTTAGCACTGATTTGTATGAGGAAAGGCTCTCTGTGGGTTTTACACAGTTCAGTTTTCATTTTTAAAATTGACTTTGGTGTTGGTACCTTGGAAACTAATTAGAGGTAAGATGACTTGATAAAGAGGCTCTTTTGTTGCTTCCAGAGCTGAATCCCTTCACAAGAGTTGGTCCTCTTGTCACAAATGCTCTGCAGTAGTATGGCTGCAGAATTCCAGCTGACCTTTCCACATATTGTTCACACATTGTGATGCTTGTGAAAGAGTGGACTTCAGGAGGTGCTGATGATGTTACAGAACTAGAAGAAGAGTTCAGGTGTTATATCCCATTCTTGGAATAAAGGGGGTCTGTCTTCCATCAAGAGGAAAAGAATAGGCAGGGCCACCTACAACTCTGCAATGTACTTTCTCTGAGTGGGTTTGCAAAGGATGATTCCATTAAATTACTGATTTGAAATCTTTTGTATTAGAGTTGTGTTCAGAATGATCCATAACATGTGGGATTCTTTAGATGGAGAAGAGTAGGCTCTACTGCTGGTACTCTAGAGAGATTTTTAAATTATAGTTCACAGATGGGCCTGGTGTGTTCTTTGTCCAGGAGAGAAACTAATACAAATCTTGATCCCTTTAGTCCAAAGAAAGAGCCACATTTGACGGCAACCTGCCCGAGGGCAGGGAGAGTAGCTTGGTTTCCATGTAATCTCTCAACGTGGCTAATCCTAGAGGAGCATTTGGTAAACATTAACTGAGGGAATTAACTGAAACAAATAAAACCATTGTTAAAACACAATTAGAGGTTTTCATGTGTCATGGTTCATATACCAGGTGAGCCACTAAAGCTTAATATTGCTTTGTGTTTTGTGTTTACTATATAATGTCAACAAGACCTTGTTTTCATTGGAGTCAGAAGCTATGAGTATCTAAGGAGCTATTACTGCTTATATCTTGTCCTCTATGGAAGCTATTTTATGTATTTATTCTGATTGTACCAGAATAATTCTCTACAAACAAAATATTGAAACTAAGGATCTGTTTTATTGCACAACAAAGCATTGTGTCTGATTCTTTTTTCCACTAAAAAGAGTTTTTGATTAAATGTCTATTAAGTCACATATTAAGTACATAAATATTAAGAAAATGATGCAGAAATCCAAGTTGACACTTAAGAAATTCTGCTTATTTCCCACAGACTCTCTTTTTTCACTGGGAGGAAAGGAAGGAAGAAGAGAAGAGGGAGAGAAAGAGATAAGGAGATGGGCAGAGAGGGAGAGATTTTTCTTTGTTAGGAAAGGATGTGTTCTGTATTATATAAGCACTCCAATTCATCCCAAGTCGTCTCATTAGAACAACTCACTGTAGAGAGAGATTTGGTAAAAAACCAGCCTGGCTCAAAGGCTCAAAATAGACTTCTTGTAATGATGCTTCATTGATAACATATTTAATCACAGAGACCCCTAAGGCTGTATGACAATCAGGCTCAGAAGCATCTTAACTACTAATGTAACATAAAGTCAACTGAAAGTACTTAGGTTCTAACAGTCTACACACACTGAATCCAATGCTAAGTAGTAAAAAGTCCACACACTATTTGAAGTTGCTTAAGTCACGCTCATTCCTATACAAGTTACGAGGTAGCCAAAGAAGTAGCTAAGCATCTACCAGAGGGCAAAGCAAAAGAAAAGGGGATCATTAAGAAAGTATTAATGTTTATTTGATAAGTGATCTCCTGGGTTATACAGTACTTTCTCTTTATATAAGTCCTTTGGGAGACCTTTGAGTTGTAGGTGACATTTGTATATTCCCCAATGGAAGGAGACTACGGTCTACTCTATCCTTTAAAAGACTTTGAATGTCAAGTGCAGAGCTGCCCCAAAGAAGAGAGGCAAGTACTGGATACATTTGGCCTCTCTCCCAGCACTAGTGTCACTTCCTTTTTTCAATCAAGAGATGGTTGGTGCTCACAGACATCAGGCTGGAAATGACTGTATGATCTGAGGAGAGGTTAGCCTTCTAAAAATCTCCATTCCACCAGGATGTCCAGCTTGGCCAGGTTATAACTAGAAATGAAAGAGGACCCCAGGCGGCACTTGAGGGTTAGTCTTTAGGTCAGGTTCTTTTTCTCCTGACCTTATTTTCGTTTGAAATACATTTACTAGCTTTTGGAAGATTGGTCACTAAACTACTGACATTTTCCCTTTCCAATAGAAAATTCTGCTATTTGATGAAAGCACATTTCTTAGAAAGACAATGAGAAGCTTGCCGAGCAAGCTCACTCAAGTTCCTTGGTTTTTAACACTGCAAGCAGTATTACAAGTTATATTTTTAGGTACTGAGATGGGCCACACTGCATCAGTTCACTGAACTGAAGATGCCAGAGAGTGAAGTTTTCTTCTTTGATCAAAAAAGAATATGATCGGGACTTCCCTGGTGGTCCAGTGGTTAGGACTCTGCGCTTCCACTGCAGGGGGCATAGGTTCTATTCCTGATAGAAGAACTAAGATCCTGCATGCTGCGTGGCATGGCCAAAAAAAAAAAAAAAAAAACAGAATATGATCAGTGATGCTGGCCACCTAGAAGATCACCTCTGGAATGACGGTTGAAGGGATTCCCATCGTTTGGACCAGGTGTCTATTAGAAAGCTAATAAAATGTCTTCTGGACAATTTGAGTTTTGGACCTTGCTGTGTGATGCTGTCGTGAGGGTTAAATTCATGTGTCATTGTTAAAATGTTCTTTTATTCTATAAAGTATAGGTAAGAGGCACTTTGGTTAAACATATTATATTAATAAATACCACTTTCTCCCTTCACCATCAGAATGATATTTGTCCTGATCATTTAGGGGTTCAATACTGCAAACATCTAGGCTCAGTTCTTAAAGAACATTGTCTTGTAAATGTGAATCTAACTCTATGGCATTTCTTCATCATCCAAATGTCACCAACCCTCTCAAATGAGCACCAATACCGTATTATCATGCAAGAATTCTGTTTCTGACCAGGTACCCGAACAGAGCAGTCACTCTTCAACAATCTTCTCCAGACTTAACATATTCTTTGGTTTAATTTAAAATTAAATAAGCAAATGAAACGAGAAGGGTCCGACGAAGATGAGAAACAATCCAAACTGAAGTGAGTGAGTTACTGTCCCTCTGTCTTTCCTTCCACTCTCTCTCAAGTAGGAAAAAATGTGATGTGTGGGCTGAGCTACCCTCGGTCGTAATTCCATGCTGTCTTCGCCTATTAGAAAACTTGTCACAATAAACAGTGTATTCATCATTCTTCGAGACTACCAATTAAAACCTTTTTAGTAATAAACTGTTATACAATGAATAAACAATGTGATAATTGCACCTTCAAGACATACTAATATAGCAACAATAGACTCCTCTTAAACTTCTGAAGGAGTCTGTTAGCACCGTTGAATAGGTTCATCTCTACTGTGTAGAGAAAATGCTTAAGATGAGAAATACATTCCTCCCCGTCCATCTATGGCTCTGTGTACATCTGGATACATACTTGATGCCTTCTGGGCAAGAGGAAAGATGTGGTCTATGGTCTGAATTTGTCCTTTGATGCCTGATCGATTGGACGGCACGCAAATCAAAGTTCACTAGTACAGTCAGGTCCTCTGAGCAGCTTTGTCACAGAAGTCCCCAATTCTCTGCTGTTGACAGAAGCATTGGGTTTCTATTGTCTTTTCCTGTGCACTTGAGGAAAAGCTGAATTCCACCTGTGGCCATCAAACCTCTGAGCTGTCGCTGTGGTGGCCCCGCGGGGGCATCATGGGCTCGGTGCTGCCGGAGCCCTTGGGGGTGTCCTTCCTCCTGGTGCTCTTCTTGCCCTGGCGCGTCATCACTGCGATGGCCGTGATGCAGAGTGCGAGGAGCCCCACCGCGACGCCTCCCACCACCATGACCAGGCTGACCTCAGAGGTGGGACGGTTGAGCTCCCGGGGGAGGACGCCGTCAGGAGGAACCCTCCCCTGGGGGATCTGCTTCCTGCTGCTGCGGTCCAGGGCGATGTGCTGGATGTTTGTTCCTCGGTTGTTTTCAGCCCCGATTTCCCACACCAGCGGGGCTGTGCTCCTGATTTCCCTCTTCTTCCGGCTCTTGGTAGTTGCCTGGGGCTTCCCTTTACTCACCAGAGAGTGGTATTGGTACTCCACGCTTCGTTTGCCAAGGCCTCGATTGGCATTGTCTTTTGATCTTACTGTGTAGATGGTGTGTATGTACCATTCTCGACCCAGAGAGACCTAGGAAACACAACTCTATTCATTAGAAAATTAAAGCCTATGCCAACCTAAAAATTCACGACTCTTTGCAAGAGAAACTCATGGCAGAGATAATAATCATTTAACTTAGTCTGCAAAATTCATATCCTTAATATTTTTACACGTGTAGGATGTGCAAGGCTTTGTGTAAAGCACTCTATAAAAAATGCTGTGCAACTCTTAAGGGAGCACGTGGTGGTAAATATTTGGTAAGCTATGACTTGTCAGAGCTGCAGAGAACTCCGGATCACACAGTCTAACTTACTCATTTAAAAGATGAGTGAATGACACAGATATGGAGCATAAACTAGTGGTTACCAGTGGGAAGGGAGGGAGGGGCAATATAAGGGTAGAGGAGTGGGAGTGCAAACTATTGGGTGTAAGACAGGTTACAAGGATGTATTGTACAACATGGGGAATAGAGCCAATATTTTGTAATAACTGTAAATGGAGTGTAACCTTTTAAAAATTGTATAAAAATTAAATAATAAAAAATGAGTAAATGAGAATACATAGCAGTTAAGTGACTTGCCTAAAGTCAAGTCTAAGCTAGTATCAGAGGCAGGACTACAGTTAGACCTTCTGAACCTCAAGACTCTTTTCCAGTATGTCTTGCTGTGTATTTTACACATAAGGCCATAGAAAAGGTCAGTTTTTCTGCTTTTCCAGGGTTTGTGAAAAGAAGGCATTTTCTGATGGCTCTTTGAAGCCTTCAGGATTTAGAAGAGGTCAAGTGCCTTCAGAGTTAACATTAAAAACAAAAACAAAACAAAACAAATCATACTTTAACTTAACTTCCTGTTTGAAAAGATTCAGAAGAACAGACATGCTTTCTCAAGCATCCTTCTTTACGAGGAATAAAGATAACATATTTCTCCAGCCCATCCCGTCTGGATAATTTTCAGTAAACATCCTAAAAGATGCACTTGCTCCCCGCGGAGCGGCTGGGCCCATGAGCCATGGCCGCTGAGCCTGCGCGTCCGGAGCCTGTGCTCCGCAACAGGAGAGGCCACAGGAGTGAGAGGCCCGCGTACCGCAAAAAAAAAAAAAAAAAAAGTCAACCGAAAGGACGTTTCGAACAATAAGAGCAGAGCTCCCAACCATCATATTTAGATTTATATTCTGGACTGAATAAGGGTCTTCATTACATGTAGACTTAAAATAACATGAATACATTAATAAACATAATAATAGCTAACATTTATGGAATGTTCACTCTGAGCCCAGGAGGGTCTGGTGTGGTTCACACGCATTATTTTACTCAAAGTTCACATTAACTCTATGCAATATGACAATTACTGCCTTCTACATGGGAGACATCTGAGGTGCTCAGATGTTAAGTAACTTGCATGTGCTTACACACCTATTGTAAGTGACCTTGTTATTGGCCCACCTGAAAGAGTGGTGTTGAGTCGACTTTAAATCCATCGGATCCAGGCTGATTCACTAACAAGATAGCTTCAGGGTCATCCACTGCCAGTCTGGCATTAAACAGGACATTTCCGAAACTGGTGGCTTGTGTCTCTGGCTGAGCTTTGTCCTTTAGGCAGTAAGGAAAATGAGGCTTGCTGTAGATAATGCCAACTTTTGCAAATGCAGAAAGTTTTCCTATTAGTTTTGTGCAAGTACCAATTACAGTAAGTCCCCTATCTATGAACCTTCAACTTGCGAACTTTCAAAGATGCGAACGTGTATTCGCGTGTCCAATCACGTAAATTAGTTCACGTTTCTGGGGGTACATTGTCATGTGCGTGCATCCTCTACAAGTGGTTGTGCGTTTGTGTACTTTACTGTACAGTACTGTATAGAGTACAGTAGTACAGTATCTTTATTTCAAGCCCAGGATGTCCAGAAACAAGCATAAAAACAGCAGTGACGTAGCTGCTACAGTATAGCTGATTGTGTAAGTTGGGTAACTAGGCTAACTTTGTTGGACTTATGAACAAATTGGACTTACGAACACGCTTTTGGAACAGAACTCATTCATATGTAGGGGACTTACTGTACCATAAAATGCCACCGTTTGGTTTCATTTAAAAAGATGCTATTGTTTTAAAACAGAAGACAAAAACAATTAGCTTTGAGTATCTACCCAGTTCATTGTTTGGGCCAAAGCACTTACCACAATTTTAAATCTATATAAGAGTGAAGGAGAGTCAGCCAAGCAACCATATTCTGCATTCTTTGGATTATACTTGGGAACGTAGCCGTCAGCTCCGGTGCACAGGAACACCTTCTCAATGCTGCAGTAAAAGGAATCACCTAGATTCTGGACAGGATCCACCATGACCCGACCATAAATTGTATCACCTGAAACAGAGACGTGGAAATGTTATTTCTGTTAAGTAATAAGGTATGTCTATGTGACACTGCAAACAGTTCGTGACAATAATGACACTAGAAAGCATTTCCTTCTCTTCCTAATCTGGCATCAAGTGTTGAAGACCTTTTTGCATTAGCTTCAGGATCTGGTCCACTCCCAGGCCTCAGATGAGACCACTTTGCAGACGACCACAAGTACTGGAGATTTATTGACCCTCACATGCTCAGCCTGTAGTGGGAATACCTGAAGGCTTGGCCTATAATTTAACATTCATAACATCCCATTGTGGTTAAAGTCCAGTTTACATAAGTATATTAGTTGGCAAGGTATAGGCAAATCATTATAGAATAACACTAAAAAGGAAAACATCAATAAAAAGTTGAATTAGCTTTATTTGACTTTTAAACATTTTTTAAATTAAAAAAAATTTTACTGAAGTATAGTTGATTTACAACGTTGTGTTAATTTCTGCTGTACAGCAAAGTGACTCAGTTATACATATATATATATATTCTTTTTCATATTCTTTTCCATTATGGTTTATCACAGGATATTGAATATAGCTTCCTGTGCTATACAGTAGGATCTTGTTGTTTATCCATTCTGTATATACTAGTTTGCATCTGCTAATCCCAAACTCTTAATCCTTCCCTCTCCAAACCCAGCTTTATTTGATTTTGAAAGAGGGTTTAAGGAAACTCCCTGGTATTTCATCATCTCTTTCACAGCTACTACTGAACACCTACCATGTGTACAAGGTATTTTGCTAGGTTCTGGGAATATACCACTAAACAAGACAGGCACCAACCCTTGCCCATGAACTATATATTCTCATGTACCTGCAGTATTGGTGTGTATGCAAATTGAAAAAAAAACATTCAAGGAAAAAAATCCAGACTTGTTTCAAAAGTCATTTAGATAAGGGAAATAGAGGTTAACTTCCCCAGAATAAAAACCATCCTGTAACATATATCCAATTTCAGTGACCCCTCCCTGCCAAAATGATAAAGACCCAGTTATAACCTCAAAACCATAAAGGAGGTTATAATTGTCCCCCTCAAACACAATCCCAATAAAGGACAACAGATATAATGGCCAACAGATGAGCAGGCCTCTCATTTGTAAAGTGATACCTTCTGCAAAGGCAACATCACTCTCTTGTCCAAATCCCATGGATCCATCAGACAACCAGAGACTCTTCTTGGAGAGTAGGTACATTTGGGTGTTCAAGCTAAACTCAGCTGCCACTGGATCACTGACCTAAAACCAAGTGGAAAGGCCCTTTTATGTGTTGTCGATGGTTCTGGTGGTGCACAGACACATTATTTGCAGATACACACATGCATTGTACACTGACATAAAGAATGGTAAACACTGCACTAAAATTGTCATGTCCAGCCAGACCAACTTCTTAGGGAATTGTAACACTGACTTTGTCCTTCTTTTTTTTTTTTTTTTTTTTTTTGCGGTACGCGGGCCTCTCACTGTTGTGGCCTCTCCCGTTGCAGAGCACAGACTCCGGACGCGCAGGCTCAGCGGCCATGGCTCACGGGCCCAGCCGCTCTGCGGCATGTGGGATCTTCCCGGACCAGGGCACGAACCCGTGTCCCCTGCATCGGCAGGCAGACTCTCAACCACTGCACCACCAGGGAAGCCCTTGACAATGTCCTTCTTAAGAAGACAAAACTGTCAAGGTTAAATCATTTTTCGAATGGGACTAACTAGCATTGCTTGAGCTCATTTCCACTGGTTTACTGGAATGTATAAGGGACTTGTAAACAGTGGAAGGCCAACATTTAGTAAGAGTTCTGGTGCAAAAGATGCCATCACATTTCTTTTAATACATACTGGCAATAAGGCACTCTAAGGTGGCATGAACTACAGGATATTTATTCTCCTTGATGATCAAGAACAAGATGAAGAAGTACAGAACTCTGGGGAAAATTCTCAAATCTCCAAGGCAGCAAACTCCAGGAGGAGATCAGATCCCATAAGAAAAAAAATAACCCTCGTATACTCTTAAGCTGTGGATTTTATAAACCGAACCCGCAACGAATAAAGGGCAATTCTTTCTTCTTTCCTTCCTCCCTTGTTCCCTTCCTACCTCACTTCCTTTTTTTCTCAGCATGTAAGAATTGAAGTCATTGGGTGAGAAAAAATTTTTTTTTTACGGATAAAAGTAAACTATGACTTTAACAAAGTGGGCTTCTCCATGGGAAAAGAAGTCTAGGAGACACACCTGTTGGAATCGGATGTCAAGGTCAAAAGTGATAGGCTCTCTGGGGTTGCAGCTGACTGGCAGGCGGTACTCCTGGTGTGATGGAGTGGTGCACGGCAGCAGTTTTACGGTATAGGTCCCCGAGTAGTCACGTACCTTTAAGGAGCAGAGAGGACATTCGTGTTTTTCATTTAAAAATCTGAGATGTAGTCAAAGGCAACAGCAAGGGAAAATTAAGAGCCTTAGTCACTTACTGCAAAGTCAGACACAAAGCTCCATTGCTGGACTGGCTGGTTATAGGTTGGTTCACTCCTTATGAGACGCAGGGAAAACATCAGACCTGGGTGATCAACTGACATGATCATGGAGCTGGTGAAGGCCGCTAGAAAAATGCCAAGAACAATAATGATCTAGCGGTTAAAAGAGTGCATAACAGTTTGGAGTTTTCAAAGTGCCTGATGGTCCCTTATTTGCATTTATTCTTATAATAAGCCTGCAAAGTAGCAGGGTTGGTATAATAATCCTCATTTCGTAGTTAAAGAAACTGGACTGAGAGTGATTGTGTGACTCTTCCGGGATCACACAGCTGGGATGTGTGCCTTCTGATTCCTAATGCAGTGCTTTTTCCACTCTATATAATGCTGCCAAAAAATAATTGTACAGAAATGCTCAAATGGTTCAGGGCTACTTTCCAGGGAGGCACGGCCATTCAATAAAGGCTGATGTGAATGCACTCATTATGCACGGAAGCTATGAACAGAACCTCAGACTATTTGCATCCACAGAGCCAGGCACACCCAATTTATAAATGGAGTCTAATTTTAATTAGATTGCCTCAATCATATCTAAACAAAGATTCAGTTTAATAGAAAGGTAGACACGTGGAAGGGAACTGTAAAGACCAGGAAATCCTCATTTTCCGGAACAGTTAATTACAATAAAGCAAAATGATTCTCTTTCGTTCTGTATTTCAGAGCTCAGACTCACAAAAATACAGCAAACTGTCTTTCTCTTCCTGAATTTTCAGCCTTATTCTCTCCGTCCGACCCAGAAAAAAGAAGGACACAGAAGACAGTGTGTGAATTATTTCCCTCTTCCAATCTGACATGAGTTGGCACATCAGTAAAATGTGCAAACCAGTTTAGTAATGCGAAGTCAAAAAAAAATTATTTCTAATGACATGAAATTTTTTATAAAAGCTTAGACACGGGACATTAGTGACTGCCACATTATTGATATTCCAGCACAATCCATCAAATTAGTAAAATTACATAGCTAATACTTAAGATAATTAGTTAACATGTCTGAAACAATTGTAATAGTGAAGTGGCACTTCTGTCTCCATTATAAAGGTTTCTTACAGTACCTAGAAAAGAGTTGTGATCACTGAACAAATGACCTAAAATTCAAATTTTGGGGCAACACATTTGAAGTAGAGAATGGGAATGTTATGGCTATGTTCTCAATCTAAAGGAAAACTCTTAAAATTAACTCAGTAGAGTTTTCTTTTCTTTCTTTTCTTTTCTTTCTTTATTTTTTTGGCCACGCTGTGCGGCTTGCAGGATCTGAGTTGCCCGACCAGGGACTGATCCCAGGTCACGGCAGTGAAAGCTCAGAATCCTAACCACTAGGCCACCAGGGAACTCCAAGTAGAGTTTTCTTTTAAATTTACTTTAACCATTTGGTATTTTCTCTAAAATTCTACAGTGATGATTTTGTAGCTTATAAGACGTAGCTGAGCAATGGTCAAGCCCTCATGTAGATATTTGTACATACATGGTTCGTTTGAAATTAAGGGCTTCAAAGCTCATAAGGAAGCATGCTGAAACATGTGCAAATATGGAACAACTATATCCTTGTTGTGTGGGGAGCAGCTATTTAAGGGTAATGGGGCTTACCGGGATGTGACAGCACAAACAAGCCATGGAACTGAGCCTCTGTCTTGAAGTTCACGACCAAACGCCCCTCTTCACCGATGCGCATGCTAGTTGGGTAGAGAGAACCTATGATGGGATGGGACACAAGCGTGGGAATATTGGTGACCAAGGACTCCTAATGTCTGGGGTTTCTTCCAAAACCAAATTCAGGTTCCTCTCATCTTTTAAGCATTCTAGCCAAAAGGTATTACCAGAAAAATTCTGAGTGATCAGAGAGGCAGAAATATTCTTATTTTGTTTTGCTTTGTTTTCTAACAGGAAAAGCTGTCTAGAAAGCAGGCAGAATAGAATTAGGTCACATGAATGAGGTCCATATGAAATATACAGAGTGATTACAATAGGCCAAGATATTTCTTTTTTTTTTTTTTTTTTCGCGGTATGTGGGCCTCTCACTGTTGTGGCCTCTCCCGTTGCGGAGCACAGGCTCCGGACGCGCAGGCTCAGCGGCCATGGCTCACGGGCCCAGCCGCTCCGCTGCATGTGGGATCTTCCCGGACCGGGGCACGAACCCGTGTCCCCTGCATCAGCAGGCGGACTCTCAACCACTGCGCCACCAGGGAAGCCCCCAAGATATTTCTTAAAGCTTTAGTCTATAGAAATTAAGCTGTAAATTGAGAGACAGGATGAACTGGTCAAATTTTGAAGATTTGGACATGTAGGTGGAAACAAGTTTGTGCTCTGCAGAGTAATCCCAAATGTTATAGGCTTAATGAAAACTCCAAAACTTCCCCAAGAAATTTAGCAAGTTGACCAAAGTTGGCTACAGATAGAAGAAGGAAACATGAGATCCTTATGTAGAAGTTGAGAACCAAGAGATGGATCTGTGTTAAGATTCACTTAATATACATTTCCTAAGGCAAGATATGGAATTAAAACATTTGAAATGATCTAGAATGATTATTTAGGGTGATCATATTACCTTTCACATAGCTTTAAGGTAATTTTAATCTGTTTAAGACAACACACTTTGAGATGTCCTATCAACAGTATTTTCCCTCTGGCTCATAAGAAGTCATGATGGTTAGACATGCATGGAACCTGAACAGCAGTATGTGCCTGAAAAGAAACAGCACTAATTCTACTAATGGATTAATTAGCTTCATGCTTGTGGACTTTGGATTATGATTCTGACATCAAGACTGAAACAAAGTTATACAGATGATTTTGGGGCCCAAATTGTAGTGGCACACACCACCACTGTTCCAAGACATTCAGCTAAAGTATTATAGAATAATAGAATTTTAAAACTGAAAGAATATTAGAAGTCTAGTCTATCTTTCATAAGAAATTGACTGCCAAAGGTCAAGCAATATGTTTGAGATCACCCAGTTAGTTAGCTATAGACCCAGAACTAGAATCCAGGACACAATTTATACTGGGCTTTAAAATGCATCTCCCATTTTGAGAAACAAAAATGTGTAACTTTTTCTCTTGGGTTCATTCCTTACTTTCAATTGGAACTTTCCCTATCCATTTTCTAAAATCTAGAGAGAGAGAGATTGTGTTGAGTAACACATGAATGATTAATCACCTAAAATGGACTCTATATTTAACAGTCACGTATTATGCAAAATTGGATGCATTGATATAATTTAAAGAAGTTTTTCCATGACAGAAATGAAATTATTTTAAAATATTGACTCTAAAAATAAAATACATTGAAAGGTGCTTCTATTATTTTTAGCTGCAGTAAAAATTTCTCTTAAGTCATTCAAATAGGTAAGAAAACTAGCTTTCCAAGTCTCTGTTAACTCACCTTGGAGTTCAGCTTCTGGGGGGCTGACAATTCCATCAGTCCACAAGATGGCAGTGTCGTACACGAAAGTTAGACGAAGCTCTGACTTCAAGTCAAAATGCTGCCAGCCTCCTACCCCAACGGGGGAATGGAACACGTAGGAAACATACAGAGGGACTCGAAGAGTCACATAGGACTGCACTAGGTTTAGGACCTAAAACGATAAAATTATATCTATCAACACGATTCAGTGCTGCTAATTAAACCAGCTTAATTTTGTGCAAGCCATTTTCTCTTTTCACTTATCTGAAGGCTTTGAGTTAATCATTGAGGAAAGGAAATGACAGCATTTATAACACTACTGTCCCCCTCACTTAATTTTGGAGTAATTAAATAGTTATTACTCTACTACTTTCCTTTGCAGCAAAGGATAGGCAGCAGAAATCTTTAAGCTAAAGTACATTATTTTGAGCATACTAAAACAGTGCTTTTTTTTTTGTAGCAGCTTTATTAAGATATAGTTCATATACCATGTAACTCACCTATTTCAAGTGGACAAATCAATGTTATTTAATATATTCAGGGAGTTGTGCAACTTTCACCGCAATCACTTTTAGGACATTTTCATCACTTCCAAGAGAAATTCCATATCCATTAGCAGTCATCCCCTTATTCCATCTTCTCTCCCCAGTCCCTGACAATCACTAGCCTACTTTCTGTCTCTAGGCATTTGCCTATTCTCAACATTTTATATAAATGGAATCACACAATATATGGTCTTTTGTGACAGACTTCCTTCACTTAGCATAATGTTTTCAAGGTTCATCCATAGTGTAGCATGTTTCAATACTTTTATTACTGAATAGCATCCCAGTGTATGCATATACCACATTTTATTTATCCATTCATCAGTTGATGAACATTTGGGGTATTTCCAGCTTTTGCCTATTATGAATAACAGTGCTGAAGTTACTTTTAAATTATTATATAGAGGAAGAAGAGGAAATAAAGCAGGAAAGACCTGGAAGCAAACATATTTAGTAGTGACATGTAACATTTAGGATTACCTGTACTATTTAAGATGGCTCAAAAATAATTAGTTGAAGTGTCTTCTTACAAGTTATACTTTCTTCTTTTGTATTTTGCAGGTGGATTGGGGTCTTCGAGGATAAACTAATAATTATTTATTGAGCATCTACCACTTTTCAGACATCGTGTTAAGTTCACAAATAAAGCTACTCAATATTTTCATTCTTTCCCATAGTTATAGTTATATGTATGTGTGGATGATTGAATGAATGGATAGAGAGATGAAGGATAGAAAGAGAGAGAGAGGAAAGTTAAGACGACTCAAAGAAATAAAGCAAATTTCCCACAGATATTTCCCACTTCCTTCTGGAGTAGCCCTGCCAATAATAGACCCCAGCCTTCGGCCCATGCTTTTTCTTTTCTTTTCTTTTCTTTTTTTTTTGCGGTACGCGGGCCTCTCACTGTTGTGGCCTCTCCCGTTGCGGAGCACAGGCTCCGGACGCGCAGGCTCAGCAGCCATGGCTCACGGGCCCAGCCGCTCCGCGGCATGTGGGATCTTCCCGGACTGGGGCACGAACCTGTGTCCCCTGCATCGGCAGGTGGTCTCTCAACCACTGCGCCACCAGGGAAGCCCGGCCCATGCTTTTTCTACTCTTTCACACTTTATCATATTCCAAACAAAGCTGAGGGTGGTCTTAAGATCACCTAACAGAGGTTATCATCCTTAATTCTCAGAATAGCTCTGCAGAATAGCAGGGAAAATACAACTATCTTCTTTTACACAAGAGGAGACGGGCTGAGGTCAGATCATACTGCTTACAAGTTTGAGTCAGGTTTTCTGATAGGTCTCTTTCTCCTTCCACCCTGAGGCGGCAACAGGAATCACACATGTGAGTTACTGAATAATTTAAAACACGATAGCTCTTATTTACCATTTTGTCATGGGGTTAAATGCAAACTCCTCAAATCACAAAATGACAACCTGAATCACCAACAAAAATATATCAAAAGAAAACCACCCACCAAGCAGATTATTGGATTCTCAGCTGTGTAGTAGCTAACACTCATTATCTCCTAACGTGGTCAGCAGGAGAGGTGCCTTTGCACTGAAGTCCTTTGCGATAGCAGTTTCTAAGGGTCGCTATTCCTGCAGTCACTGAGAAATTGATCTTGAAGTGCAGTTTTAACACCCTGACAGTGTAATGGAGAGTAATTGTCAATCCATATGCCACTGGTAATTAAGATGACTATTTCATCCTGTGGTTTTAATAAACACTCATTAAACAATAGGCTGTAGACATGGATTTCCAATTACACTTTCTAGGTGCTAAAAATAAATTTGCCAACGTTACATTCTATCCATCAGATGTTACTGAGTGTGCTATCTTGGAGAGAACTATTAACATTCACATCCTGGGAACAAGTTACTTGGCTCCCTAATTCTTACTTGATTTCATTTGATCCTCCTGCTAACCTAGAGTTTGATCATTTCTGCACATCGGCATCTTATTGCATTTTCTTGTTCACCACAGCCAGGTCTTTTTGTCTGCTTAGAATCTCTGTCTAAAGGAATTGGAGCCTAAATGGGACTAGGTAGATCACCCAGGTCACTTACCTGTTCGTTCCTGTAAAATTGAAGAACACAGTGCAATCAATGTAACCCCTACAGCGGTCCTTAACCTTTTTGGCACCAGGGACCTGTTTCGTGGAAGACAATTTTTCCTCGGAAGGGGGGGCGCGGGGGGATGGCTCCGGCGGTAATGCGAGTGGTGGGGAGCGGTGGGGAGGAGATGAAGCTTCACTCGCTCACTCCGCCGCTCACCTCCTGCTGTGTGGCCAGGGTCCTAACGGTACCGGTCCGCGGCCCGGGGGTGGGGGACCCCTGCTTTACATGCCATCTTAATGAACCCTTCATTTTCTTTCAGCCTATTCCACAGGACTTTTTAAAGTATTTGTTTATACTTAAAGAAATGTATGTTAAATCTGGTATACTGCTCTTAAAGAAACTGTGACATGATGAGTGAGTTTACACGTCCTTACTGATTTGTTTCTTCAACAAACTCTATGGGATATTGTTGAGGAAAATTGCAGTAGTTTTTTGTTTTAATTTTATTTTTGGCTGCTTTTGGGTCTTCGTTGCTGCGCGCGGGCTTTCTCTAGTTGCGGTGAGCTGGGGCTACTCTTCATTGTGGTGCGCGGGCTTCTCATTGCAGTGGCTTCT
Source organism: Hyperoodon ampullatus (assembly GCF_949752795.1). Lineage (NCBI taxonomy): Eukaryota > Metazoa > Chordata > Mammalia > Artiodactyla > Ziphiidae > Hyperoodon > Hyperoodon ampullatus. Next base: position 64,598,020 of record NC_136929.1, read on the forward strand.
CTTGTTGCGGAGCACGGGCTCTAGGCATGCGGGCTTCAGTAGCTGTGGCTTGCGGGCTCTAGAGTGGAGGCTCAGTAGTTGTGGCGCACGGGCTTAGTTGCTCCGTGGCATGTGGGATCTTCCCGGGCCAGGGCTCAAACCCGTGTCCCCTGCATTGACAGGCAGGTTCTTAACCATTGCGCCACCAGGGAAGCCCAAATTGCAAGTAGTTTTAATTCTTCACTTATTTTGGACTTGTAGCTGAAGCTATTCAATTTACATATTATCTTATAGATATTTAAAAATTCGTATAGAGGTAGGCAATATAGGTATATAACTAATAAAAACTAATCCAGATTTACTTTGTTCCTTTGCAGCTTTCACTTGAGCAAGGCACTATTTTACACGTGTTGAACTTAAGCCACAGAGAAGGTAATTGGCTTGCCCAAGATTATTCAGTACATTCAGGACTAACACTCAAGTATCTAGACCAGCACTGTTCAAAGGGATCATAACGTGAGCCACACATGTAATTTTAAATCTTCCAGTAGCCATATTTCAAAAAGTAAAGAGAAGCATGTGAAACCAATTTTGACAATAGTTTACTTAACCCAATATGTCAAGCCTATTGCATTTTAATATGCCATCAATATAAAATAACTTTAATGTAATATTTTACTTTTTTTTTTTTTTTTTTGTACTAAGTCTTTGAAATCTGGTATGTATTTAACATGCACAGCATATCCCAATTCGGACTAGCCCCATTTTGAATGCTCAGTGGCTACACATGGCTAATGGCTACCATATTGGACAGCACAGATTAGACTCTTCTACCTAAGGTCTTTCAATTAGACCACACATATTGAAAACAACAATCTTTTCAAAATATTTGATAGTCATGCATCTACCTTACTTTACGTAGGACAAGTGATTTGTGCTTACTTCAAAGATTGAAAACTGAGCCAGAGCCATTAGAACCTTAGCTGAGGACAACCACTGGTGGGGATTTCCCATTGGTTGGAATTTCTTTCTGTTGCTACTTTTGTTGCCAGATGTATGTCTATATCATCAAGACAGCAGTGTTTGTGAATGTGTAAAGAAGGCTCATAGATCTCAATAGCTTGAAGTCTCATTAAAGTGTGTACTTAGCAACTCAGTGGAAGACATTGTTTTAACAAGTTAGAATTCTTAGCCAAGGTCTCTGAGTAATAGCAGTCTACACATCCAGGAACATTTGGAAGGAAACTGGCTTCTTTCCAGTTACAAGCCTTTCTGAAGGACTGTGATATCAGAGATGCACAAGGGACCTTGGAATGAGGGAGGGTCAATACTGGTCCACAAATTCTTTAGGATTAAGGACAACTCTATGGGATATTTACAGTATAGAATTATAAACAATCTAAATGACCAGTCATAGAAGAATATTTAAATAATTATGATGGCACAGAAACAAGGTGAAATATGTAGTAATCAAAAATCATTTATGTGAAGAATTTTCCTTGTCATGGGAAAAGGATCACAATATGTTAAGTTAAAAAGCAGTATACAAAATGGTATGGATAATATTATGCTGCTACTATTAAAAATGTGTATGTATATTGAAAAGAGACTGGATAATATTTTGCTTCTACTATTAAAAATGTGTATGTATATTGAAAAGAGACTAGAAAATATGTCTGTGTAGAGTGATAGTGGGATAATGAGTGAATTCTTTTTTATACTTTTTTAGTTTCCCAGCTTTCCATGGTAATATCTCTTTTTTTTTTTTTTTTTTTTTTTTTTTTTTTTTTTTGCGGTATGCGGGCCTCTCACTGTTGTGGCCTCTCCCGTTGCGGAGCACAGGCTCCGGACGCGCAGGCTCAGCGGCCACGGCTCACGGGTCTAGCCGCTCCGCGGCACGCGGGATCTTCCCGGACCGGGGCACGAACCCGCGTCCCCTGCATCGGCAGGCGGACTCTCAACCACTGCGCCACCAGGGAAGCCCTCCATGGTAATATCTTTACTTTCATTAATCAAAAAACCTACACCATTAAAAATATTAATTGACAAAATAGGAACAACATACTTCATGAAAGTTATACATTTTGGATTCTTCTTGCCATTTCTTGCAGAATGATTAAGAGTGGCTTACATCTTAAAAAAAAAAAAAAGAGTAAATCAGTGTACTAAGTAGAAAATAACGGAATGGAAAGAGATGACTTCTAAAGTATACTCTAGCCCCAAGGTCTATGTTTCTAAATCAAACACATAGTTTTTTTTAAAAAAGGAAAATTATTCCACTAACCAAGGAACTAAGAAAAAATATGTATACTTTCCCCAAATCATGCTATGTCTTCTCATGAGTAAATTACAATTTCATATGATTGGAGTTGAACTTTTGTAACTTAGTCACGCTCCTTGAATGATGTTATCAGTTGCTGTTTACCTAACAAGGTGAGAGTTAAGATTCTGACTTTTTAACATCAATAGTCAGGCTGATGAAAGATGAAATGAACTGAAGTTCTTTAGTTTTAAGAGAAGTTGTTTTCAAGAGAAAAATCACCAAAAATATCCAATAGTTTAAAAACTTAGTTTAACATTAATGACTATTGTGCATCACAAGTGTTTTTCATTGTGTACCCAAACAATTTAAAATTTTATTTATAAAACACAGGTCACACAAAAAGGTGGAGCAGAATAATTTATTTTATTTATCTCTATTTTTCTTTTCCTGCTATATCTGTCTTTACATTTTAGAAAGTAACTATTAGGAGTGATTTTAGTGGCGAATATCATTAGAGAAACTCCAAGTTTCTTTTTCTTGGCAAGTAAAATTGTTAACCTTTATAAGAGCAAGTATTCAACTCCTATAACTCGACTTGGAAGGAGTTTAAGGTTTAATGGTCCCTGGCACAGAGTAGGTGTTCATTGATTATTTCTTTAATGAATGAATGGGCAACGAACAAGATGGAAAAAGCATAACTGGTCTTAATATCAGCTAAAGCTAGTTGCAGTCAAACTGCATAAAACTTAATAAAACTTCATTTATTAACTTCACTTATCTGCTGTTAACAGATAATTATCTTGGATATTTCAGGTGATCCCTTCAGTTTGGTAACTCTCTGTTATAAGTGAAATAATTTGAATATGGGAGGTTAGAGAAGGCAGAAATCTTTAAGAGGGTGTTAGAAACCTCTTTTTAATCACAAAATAAAATGCAGGGACCTGGCAATATTTCCAGGCAGTAGCTTTAGCTACTAAGAACACTAAAGATAAAAATCGGTTTGTCATCATGTTGTTCCTGGCAGAAGCAATTACCAGTTAGAAAAATCTGTTTGCATAGTGATTACCTTGATCTAAGGTGGCACGTCTAGAAACGGACCAGAAGAGGGAAAGACACATCTATTAGCTGCTTGGCCAGGGCGGTATGGAATTGGCAGAGGACAAATAGACCTGGGGTTATTTCTGTTCTTGTACAAAGAACAGAGGAAAAAGTTTATTTGCCTTTCTTGCAATTTCATCTGTGACCATAACCATTCCTCACATTCGCCCTATTAAATGACATTTAATTCACTCAATTAAATGTCCAGATAAGTATCATGATGTGGTTAAGAGCATAGGCTTACAAACGAATTGAATTGGGACACGTTATTTGAATTCTCTTTGCTTCAGCATCTCCAAAAATGGAGACAAAATTCATATTTGTCTCATAGTGTTGTTTTGAGGACAGAATTAGTGGAAATATGTAAAGTACTTACACACGATGACAGGCATATAGTAAATATTAAATAAATGTTAGCTATTACTATTAGTAGTAGTAGTAATATTATTAGATATTTTCTCTTCTCTAGAACCTAAATCTTGTGAGGAAAATTAAGAAAATATCTCAAAGAGTTATTTTTCCTTTACTTTAATATGTATTTTCTTCTCCCTCACCTACATTTAAATAATGTTATGTGTCAGGGGAGGTGAGGATATAGGAGAATATCTCAATAACTAGAGAAGTAGAAGTTCAAACCCAAGAAAGTAGGGGAAAATGAGATAGCCATCTCTGAGCTTCACTCTAAGAGAGTGAGCAATACGCTTTATTAGATGGTATTGCAATTCCATTTACACTGAGGCTTTAAGAATTTTGTCACAAGAACCTGAAATTTCAATGATTTACACTGAATCTGGTCACCTCTCTTATGTTGATCATTATGCTTATGTTACTACATTTATTTTCAACAATGTGAAAGCAGAAAAATCCTTTCAGAAGAAACTCATATAACCAGCTGGCCATCTTACTCCTCAAGGTAACACAAGCCAGTTGGGAACTGGATGGTTCAGTAATTCTTATATTGCACTCTCTCTTCTCCCTAAGTAGAAAGTAACACAAAGCGTTCAGGCAGGTAAAACTTCACTGAACCCGGCAGTTGCCAGTTTTCACCTAGTGGAGTAAAACAGTCGATAGCTCAACTACGGAAGCAGGGTAATAACTTCTCTAGTTAGCAGTTGTAATGGGAAAAAAAACCCTGAACTTAACTAAATAGAGGAACAGTGATTTTAAAACTCCAGTGAAGTAAAATTAATTTAGCTGAGCATTTTATAGTGAGGATTGGCTGGAGAGACGGATTTGCATTCAAAATGCCCTTGATACATCAGAAAAGTGGGCAGATATAGGCTTAAGTAGCATAAGGTTTAAGTAGGATAAGTGCAGGGTTTTCACTAGGGAAGCCTGTCTGGGTTGCTCGTATGAAAGACAGAAAATTACTGCCATTTGCAGAGAAGATAGAAAACATTCTTGAGGCTAAAAAGTGACCACAAACTAGACGACACCCACAGAGAAGCTTCATGGTATGAAGTGCTTTTTAACAAAGAAGACCCAGAACTACAATATACTCCTATTACTGTGTCCCATTTTGCTTATGCCAATAGAGCCTGTGACTTCAGCAAGATCTTGAGAGAAGAGCATCCAGAAAGAAAACAGGAATGATTTAATAATGGATTGAAAACAGGCTCTGGGAGGAACGGCCAAAGGAATGGAGATATTTGACCTACAAAGGAAGAGGCTGACGTAGATGTGTTAATATGAGTCTTTATTCTGGGAATAGGACCTCTTTTCTTTCACGTTTCTTCCAGGTGGCAAAGACCGGGGGGAAAGAGGGACTTGAAGAGGTAACACTTATGAGGTTTAGGTAACCTGCCCAAGAAGACATAGCTAGAGAATGTCAGAGCCAAATATAAGTCCACATTTGCTTGATTCCAATATGCAGGCTCTTTCCACTGTTCTACACTGTCTTCCTGTTGGTGTTTTTGCTGGGGACTTTTAGTAATTCATGCAAGTTTCTGGATATTTTGTTGCTTTTAGAGGAGATAGAGACAAAAGTCTCACTACCTTGGAGCCCAACAGTTCCCAGACATAATATGTGGCCATTAGACATCAACACCAGCAGAACTGGTCAAGATTTACAGCTTTGCTCTGGAATTAAACTGATAGTTACTGTCTACTTTTCTCTTGTTACTACTTGTTTTATAGTTTAACATCACAGGAATATAGCACAGAAAAAAAAAATCCAGCCTCACCTCAGCTAAATCTTGAAAGATAAGACATCTTCTGGGTACCATTCAATGTCTTAATGTATAAGTTACGTAAATAAGCTCTTTGTTTTAGTCCAGTTGGACAAAGCATGGCTTTTAATTCAAATACTCATCACAAATCTAAGCTACACCCTACATACTTTAGATTCTCTACTATAACTGCTAATGAAGACCTTGCTTCACCATCATTTTAACAATGATGATGGTGGTGATGGGGGGGAGTGTGTGTGTGTGTGTGTGTGTGTGTGTATTTTATGTGTAAATGTCTGCCTGTGTAGTATGAAGAGGAATCAGTAATTGTAGAGTAGAAATAACAGTAAGCGTTAAATGAAAGTACTTTTGACTATGTTAGTGATGGAGAAATGGACCAGATAGGGAGGAAATGGGGAGAAAACTAGAAAGAAAAAGGAGGAGAAATGGGAGTAGAAGGAGAGAAAGATAGAAGGCGGGGAAAGAAGAAAGAGAGTAAGAAGGGAGAAAAACTACACTGACCCTGAGGACCCTCATTTGAGATCGTTCATGATGCATCACAGCCATCTGTACATAACACAAGAAATGAAAATGTATACTTCGAAGAGAAATTCGTATTTGGAGTTTACTAATATCAGAGTAGAATTGGAGCTTACAGCATAACTATACAGTGTCCTTTCAATACAAAGATAATGTTACTGACCCATTGCTAAAAAATACATAGATTTTGACACATTGTTCTGGAAATAGACATGGATTTCCATACCACACATGCCAATTACCTGCTCTTTTTTTTTTGCGGTACACGGGCCTCTCACTGTCGTGGCCTCTCCCGTTGCGGAGCACAGGCTCCGGACGCGCAGGCTCAGCGGCCATGGCTCACGGGCCCAGCCGCTCTGCGGCATGTGGGATCTTCCCGGACCGGGGCACGAACCCGTGTCCCCTGCATCGGCAGGCGGACTCTCAACCACTGTGCCACCAGGGAAGCCCCCTGCTCTTTCTTGTGCCTAATAACCTACATCACCAGGATGGAAGACTGGAGCTGAGATTTATTCCAAGTCTACGTAACTGAACAAAAGCAACTGGTTTGTCCAGTGACCAAAGCTCAGGGGCTAAACATCCATACCTGTCCATCGGTTCCAATGGTGCCTCCACAGTCCGTGAGCAGCTCTGACATGTCATAGTAGCTAACGAACTCCCATAAGCAGGCTTCCAGGTTCAGATTTCGGTAGAAGCGTAAGGTATTGGAACCCCTGATAGATGAGCTGTACTGGTAAGGATACGTCTCTCCAATTATTTCTGGATTTTTGGTAGCATCAGTCAAGAACCCGTGGTGGGTCTTTACTTCAGTATAATCCAGGAGGTTGGAGCATTTGTGGTTTCCAACTCGTGTGCCATCAGGGCTGAGGGTGAGCTCAAAGTTGGAGAGCTCCTTGGTGGAAATCACAGGGAGCATGCCTACAAGGGATTTTTGTAAATCACTGTTACCATTTTTACCAACAGCAAAGGGCTTTGAACACTTTATAATCTCTTTATCTCTTGAGAAGACAAGTGTTATAAAATACTGCAGAGCAGTGATTATAAAAGTGGTATCTTAGGACCCCGGAGGATCCCGAGAATATTTCAGGAGATCTATAACATTAAAGCTATTTTCACGACTCTAAGGTGTTATTTGACTTTTCCACGCTTATTTTCTCAGTAGTGTACAGTGGAGTTTTTCAGAGGCTAAAATAAATCATATATTGCAATAGATTGAATGCAGAAGCAGACATAAGAATCCAGCTGTCTTTTATTAAGCCAGACACTAAAGATATTTTCAAAAATGTGAAACTATGCCACTCTTTTGTTTTGCTTTATAAATTGTAGTTCTTTTTCTTAAAAGTATGTTTTTCGTGTTAACACGTAATAGATTTATTCTTATTTTAAAATTAATGAATAAATACATATTTAACAATTCCTCCATTTTAAATCCAGTAAATATTTATAGCTATAACCCACAAAACAAAAGGTCTTTGTGGCCATAAATAATTTTGAGGGTGTCTTCAGACCAAAATTTTGAAAACTACCACTATACGGTATAGGATAAGAGTTGGCAAACTTCTTCTGTAAAGAGCCAAACTGTAAATATTTTAGGATTTGTGGGCCACAAGGTCTCTGTTGCAACTGCTCAAAGGTGCCATTGCAGAGCCAGGGCTGCCATAGATGATTTGTAAAGGAATTCACATAACTGTGTGCAAGAAGACTTTATCATGGCCAATGGATTAGAATTTTATATAATTTTCCTGTGTCATGAAATATTCTACTTTCAAAGAAGAAGAATGTTTGGTTTCTTCCAAACATTAAAAAAATGTGAAAACCATTTTTAGCTTGCAGACCATACAAAAACAGGTAGAAGGCTAGATCCAGTCCATGGGACACAGTTGGTTGAGCTCTGGCATAAGCAATGCAGCAAAAAGGACTGTGAAAGAGCTCTTCTCTTGGCACCTTTTCCACCTCTCCCTCTTAGATTCTCTGGCCCCACAAAAGAGCTGGTCAGCTTCTGCGGAGCTACGGCTATCGAATGTTTCAGAAAATGCTAAGTCAAGCTCTAGGAGAAGCACAAGGGACCAATCTTTCTATCAGGAAGAACTATTATAGGTCTACCCCTCCCTGATGGTCCCTTCTGCCCTCTGCACATCTGAATCACACCTCCCATATGGGTCTAAAAGTAGGGTGGTCAAACATGGACCCAACATTACACTGTAAAGTAAGGAGGTGCAGATTTCTGTCCACCTATGCCCACCAGCATAAACGTGGGTTTGTAATAAGCAGACAAAGCAGAATTATGTCCTTTTCATAAGGCAGGTAAATTCTACCTTGTAGTTCCTAATATTGCCTAATGCTTCCTCTCCTTTAGGTACTTAAAATATAACTAACATACTAAGTAATAAAATTAATATTAATATACTTCAGGAATAAAGCAAATTAAGAGGAATAGAACTTGAAAATGTCTTCTGTACCTGAGGAAATGTTCATAAAATGTGGGTAAAGTTACTGACTCAGAAATTCTGGCCACATTTCCCTATCCAGAGAAAAATTAACATTGTTAATTGCATTTTTTAACCTTATTTTAATGCCTAGGAAATGTCTTAGTTGTTGCAATAAATACTGGGAAAGATTTATGATACTCCAGATATGAAAAAGCAAATAGGTGTTGAAGGCAGGGATTGAGATTCCAAATTGCTTTACTGTAAATCCAAGCTCAAGAGTTTTGAAGGCACACTGTGCCATTTCATAAAAGAGAGCAAGCACATTAACCAAGGCTTTGTTTCATTGTGTTGTGACATGTGTGAAATTTATCTAATTTTAAAGAATGCCAAAATTGTCAGACTTGAAAAAAAACTGGGCAGAAAGAAAGCAGAAACACTCAAAAGAAGCAGGACTTGAAGCTTAAGTTGCAAATTGAGCATTTATTGTATGCTTGGTTATTCAGAGTACAGGCAGACCTCAGAGATATTGCAGGTTTGGTTCCAGACCAACGCAATGAAGCAAATATCGAAATCAAGTGAGTCACATGAATTTTTTGTTTCCCAGTGCGTATAAAAGTTATGTTAAAATTTACTAGGATAAAGAAGATGTGGTACATATACACAATGGAATATTACTCAGCCATAAAAAAGAATGAAATAATGCCATTTGCAGAAACTTTAGATGGACCTAGAGATGACCATACTAAGTTACGTAAGTCAGACAAAGACAAATATCACTTATATGTGGAATCTGATTAAAAAAAATGATACGAATGAACTTACTTACAAAACAGAATCAGACTCACAGAGCTCGAAATCAAATTTATGGTTACCAAAGGGGAAACGTGGGAGGAAGTGACAAATTAGGAGATTGGCTTGGGATTGGCATATACACACTACTATGCATAAAATAGATAACTTACAAGGACCTACTGTATAGCACAGGGAACTTTACTCAGTTTTGTGTAATAACCTATATGGGGAAGAATCTGAAAAAGAATGGAAACTATATACATATGTATAACTGATTCACCTTTCTGTACACCTGAAATGAACACAACCTTGTAAGTCAATTATACTTCAATACAAAAATTAAAAACAAACTATACTGTAGTCTATAAAGTGTGCAATAGCGTATGTCTGAAAAGCAATGTACACACCTTCATTAAAAAATACTTTGTTGCTAAAAAATGCTAACTGTCCTCTGAGGGAGTCTTAATCTTTTTGTTGATGGAGGGTTTGAAATATTGAGAGAATTACCCAAATGTGACACAGAGACATGAAGTGAGCAGGTGGTGTTGGAAAAATGGCGCTGATAGACCTGCTGGAAGCAGGGTTGCCACCAACCTTCAATTTTTAAAAAAACGCAGTATCTGTGAAGTGCAATAAAATGAGGTCTGCCTGTATTCAGTAAAATAAAGCAGGTAAAGAGAAGCCCAAACCACCTCCATGGATTTGCTTACCCAAGTCACCTACCGTCTATGTGGGGCATGGTGACAGTGAGCTTGATGAGGTTTGTGTACTCTGGGTCCTCGGGACCCGTGTAGCGTAATTTAGCTGAGAAGGGTTCTGCTCCTACTATCCCTGGCACCCGGGGCTGACAAAGACCTCGAGGCAAAATGAAGACATTTATGCTAAAAGAAGATAACAGACAACACTTAAAGTAGATATTTTTAAATTGGCACTATTATTTTTCTGTGTACTTTAAAATTCTCTGAGAACTAAGGCACTGCTGAGAGTTGATATTATGAGGAAACAAAAGACCACGATGGGAGAAGTAATCCCAGCAGACAGTTCAATGGCTTCTTCTTAACATTTGGGGTATTTTATAAAGTTTGAGAAAACATAAATATTATTCAATGTGATTTAATTTATGCTGGACACCTGTTATGGTCATATTCACAAAATCGTCTTAACATAAAGTATAAACAGGCATAGTAAAAATGATTGAAAAACAACAGGAAAAAAGTAAGTGTAGTTTAATTAAATGAATGAGATGGTTACCTTAGAATTAAATCCTTAAGACTAGTCATAAAATTTACATTATTTATAATAAAACTAAAAATGCACTCATTCTAAAAAACAAAAACTAGCCTTCTTAGAATAGAGAGCAAAATATATAGTTTTCTCTATATATGTAATTTCTTACAGTATGTGTATTATAAATTATAACTCATTGTCTAATCTATCTATCTAAAATTTTAACATGAAAATCTTCCTCGTATGTTTGCTTTGAAAGCACTGTAATGTCTTCATTTTAATACCATGGAAGAGACCACCCGATACTGGATCACAGTTTCCAGAGAACTAGGCAATATATAATTTCTTTTCTGTTTGTAGAAAACAGATCAGAATCAGGCCCTAGCATCTGGGATGTCTGCTTTATTAATTGGGGGTGACTCATTTTAAGGCATTGTTTAATTTATTTTTGGTACCAACACAATAGCTTGGTTTTAAGAGAAATTTAAAAACCATACATTCGAATCCTAATAAAAGAACATGGTTACTCTACATGTTATCAATAAATATTGATCCTGAATATATAATGGTGGGAGGTGGTTCATATAACTTTTCTTCCTGCAACATATGTACATCTGAAGTGTTGTACACAAATGGAATTTTTATAAATAGAATCTTATAAAAAGACTGTTATTTTAAAACTCTGATTTAAACATTCTTCTGCAGAGTAAAGGATTAGTTTATAAAGTGGATTTCCTGTCTCGTCAGTGTTGTCTCCGGCCACATGTATTTTCCACCTCCACTGTGTCCAGGCTCTAGCCCTGACCTCAACCTCCCCTCTAATAACCAAGTATGGACACTAGTACACACCTCTCTACCTGGACTGTCCTTCCCCTCCTGCCCCAGCAAACTCCTGTTCAGCTAGCCACCAGCTGGGAGTGATGTGGCATCACATATGAGCTGCCCTGTCCAGATCTGACCCTTGCGTACCAACTGCTTCATCTCCTGATCTCCCTTCCTCTCCCTTTCATCCTGCCCCGTTTCTCTGCTTGTAGTTCCCAGAATACTCCATGTTTTTTCATGCTTCTATGAGTCATTGCTCATGCTTGTTTTCCCCTACTGTTTTCAAGACTCAGCTTAAGCATCTCCTCTTTGATGAAACCTTTCCAGATCCACTCAGGCTAGAACCCATCACTACTACTTTTGCATTTCTGTGTCCTGTCCAGACTAAAATTTGTCTGTGTCTTCAGTTTGAGTATGGACTCCTGGAAGGCAGGAATCCTGCCTTATTTTTCATATGACAGCCAAAAGCCTGACATATGCTCAGTGATCAAAAAATGCAAAATGAATAAATATTTGTTTTCTAATGAATATTTTTGCGAAAATAGATTATTATTTAAAAATACTTATAGAGGGCTCCCCTGGTGGCGCAGTGGTTGAGAGTCCGCCTGCCGATTCAGGGGACATGGGTTCGTGCCCCGGTCCGGGAAGATCCCACATGCCGCAGAGCGGCTGGGCCCGTGAGCCATGGCCGCTGAGCCTGCGCATCCGGAGCTCCGCAACGGGAGAGGCCACAACAGTGAGAGGCCCGTGTACCACAAAAAAACCCAAAAACCCAAAAAAAAAAAAAAAAACCCTTATAGAGTATTACGGAATACATGGGGCATTTGGAGGACTGAATAACTGGAAATTAGGCATATATAACATTCCATGGTATTCCAGCGACCTTTATGTGAAAACGGCCATGCACTACCTTCTTCTCTGCCGATGGTTACCGTAGGGCTCATCAGCTCCAAGCCTTCACTGCCATCGGCATTCACAGCCCGAGCCGCACACTGCACTCTGGAGCCAGGCTGGAAGTATATGGAGTCTAAACTGATCATCTTGGATGAAGTGAAAAAGGTGTCAAAGTCCACTTCTCTCATGGGGCTGGTCACTCCGTCGGGGCCCGCGGGTGCGCTGATTAGCCATCGGTACCGGGTCAAAGTGTCATTGATGTTCTCACTTGCACAAATGGATCCTGTTTTGTCATAGTCTGAATATTTAGGGTTGCAAGCCTATGGGAAACAAATAACTATGTTAGGGCCACAGTTTAGAACAAGGTGGAAATTACTCCTCTTAAGTTCTCTCTCCCTTAGTGTTTTCACTGCTACTTTTTTTCCATTTCTACATGTTATTCATGCAACTTTCAAATTCCTAGTCCTAGCGATGTTAGCTTTTATGAACTCTAATCTTGCATTTCAAACAGCTTATTAGCCTTTTCCACCTTTAACCTGATACGAGTAAAAGTGATACTCATTTCATCATCTCTCGAATCCTCAGAGTTGTCGAATCGTCCTTGTTCTTTTCTCTCTCCCTCTCTTCTCCCTCTCATCTTGCCCCCGACATCCAATGGGTCAGTGAACTTGGTTGATTCTTTTTGTAGGATGTCTCTTAAGTTGGTCTTTTCCTTCCCATTCCAAGCAACACCTTTCTATCTAATTCAGGGCCTTTCTCGTCAGGTGACCACTGTTGCCATGGTAACACTCCAATACAACCCCTCTTCTCATGTCATTCTTCTGTGCAAGAGCTCCCTGCTACCCAACAAATGAAATGCACATTCCTTAATATAACATTTCAAGACCTCTGTAACTTGCACCGTATTATTATTTCTGCCTTGCTAATCCAATAAACATTTGTTGTATACCTATTATACGTAGGTCATTACACCAGGGGTATTGCAAAGTAAGAATAAATGCATCCCAGTTTTTGCTCATAAGGAGCTTATAATTCATAGCTAAGAGAAGGCAATTGAAAAAGTAACTATAATATGCCATTTGTAAGGCAACCACTTCATCCAGGAATGACATTTCCTTATGAGACTCTTTATTTTTTTAACATCTTTATTGGAGTATAATTGCTCCACAATGGTGTGTTAGTTTCTGCTTTATAACAAAGTGAATCAGCTATACATATACTTACATCTCCATATTCCCTCCCTCTTGCGTCTCCCTCCCATCCTCCCTATCCCACCCCTCTAGGTGGTCACAAAGCACCAGCTGATCTTGGAGATTAATCCTTTGTCAGTTGCTTCATTTGCAAATATTTTCTCCCATTCTGAGGGTTGTCTTTTGGTCTTGTTTATGGTTTCCTTTGCTGTGCAAAAGCTTTGAAGTTTCATTAGGTCCCATTTGTTTATTTTTGTTTTTATTTCCATTTCTCTAGGACGTGGGTCAAAAAGGATCTTGCTGTGATTTATGTCATAGAGTGTTCTGCCTATGTTTTCCCCTTAGAGTTTGATAGTGTCTGGTCTTACATTTAGGTCTTTAATCCATTTTGAGTTTATTTTTTTGTATGGTGTTAGGGAGTGTTCCAATTTCATACTTTTACATGTACCTGTCCAGTTTACCCAGCACCACTTATTGAAGAGGCTGTCTTTTCTCTAATGTATATTCTTGCCTCCTTTATCAAAGATAAGGTGACCATATGTGTGTGGGTTTATCTCTGGGCTTTCTATCCTTTTCCATTGATCTATGTTTCTGTTTTTGTGCCAGTACCGTACTGTCTTGATTACTGTAGATTTGTAGTATAGTCTGAAGTCAGGGAACCTGATTCCTCCAGCTCCGTTTTTCGTTCTCAAGATTGCTTTGGCTATTTGGGGTCTTTTGTGTTTCCATACAAATTGTGAAATTTTTTGTTCTAGTTCTGTGAAAAATGTCAGTGGTAGTTAGATAGGGATTGCATTGAATCTGTAGATTGCTTTGGGTAGTAGAGTCATTTTCACAATGTTGATTCTTCCAATCCAAGAACGTGGTATATCTCTCCATCTATTTGTATCCTCTTTAATTTCTTTCATCAGTGTCTTATAATTTTCTGCATACAGGTCTTTTGTCTCCTTAGGTAGAATTATTCCTAGATATTTTATTCTTTTTGTTGCAATGGTAAATGGGAGTGTTTTCTTAATTTCACTTTCAGATTTTTCATCATTAGTGTTAGGAATGCCAGAGATTTCTGTGCATTAATTTTGTATCCTGCAACTTTACCAAATTCATTGATTAGCTCTAGTAGTTTTCTGGTAACATGTTTAGGATTCTCTATGTATAGTATCATGTCACCTGCAAACAGTGACAGCTTTACTTCTTTTCCAATTTGGATTCCTTTTATTTCTTTTTCTTCTCTGATTGCTGTGGCTAAAACTTCCAAACTGTGTTGAATAATAGTGGTGAGAGTGGGCAACCTTGTCTTGTTCCTGATCTTAGTGGAAATGGTTTCAGTTTCTCACCATTGAGGATGATGTTGGCTGTGGGTTTGTCATATATGGCCTTTATTATGTTGAGGAAAGTTCCCTCTATGCCTATTTTCTGCAGGGTTTTTATCATAAATGGGTGTTGAATTGTGTTGAAAGCTTTCTCTGCATCTATTGAGATGATCATATGATTTTTCTCCTTCAATTTGTTAATATGGTGTATCACATTGATTGATTTGTGTATTTTGAAGAATCCTTGCATTCCTGGAATAAACCCCACTTGATCATGGTGTATGATCCTTTTAATGTGCTTTTGGATTCTGTTTGCTAGTATTTTGTTGAGGATTTTTGCATCTATGTTCATCAGTGATATTGGCCTGTAGTTTTCTTTCTTTGTGACATCTTCGTCTGGTTTTGGTATCAGGGTGATGGTGGCCTCATGGAATGAGTTTGGGAATGTTCCTCCCTCTGCTATATTTTGGAAGAGTTTGAGAAGGATAGGTGTTAGCTCTTCTCTAAATGTTTGATAGAATTCGCCTGTGAAGGCATCTGGTCCTGGGCTTTTGTTTGTTGGAAGATTTTTAATCACAGTTTCAATTTCAGTGCTTGTGATTGGTCTGTTCATATTTTCTATTTCTTCCTCGTTCAGTCTCGGCAGGTTGTGCATTTCTAAGAATTTGTCCATTTCTTCCAGGTTGTCCATTTTACTGGCATAGAGTTGCCTGTAGTAATCTCTCATGATCCTTTGTATTTCTGCAGTGTCAGTTGTTACTTCTCCTTTTCAATTTCTAACTCTATTGATTTGAGTCTTCTCCCTTTTTTTCTTGATGAGCCTGGCTAATGGTTTATCAATTTTGTTTATCTTCTCAAAGAACCAGCTTTTAGTTGTATTGATCTTTGTTATCATTTCCTTCATTTCTTTTTCATTTATTTCTGATCTGATCTTTATGATTTCTTTCCTTCTGCTAACTTTGGGGTTTTTTGTTCTTCTTTCTCTAATTGCTTTAGGTGCAAGGTTAGGTTGTTTATTTGAGATGTTTCCTGTTTCTTAAGGTAGGATTGTATTGCTATAAACTTCCCTCTTAGAACTGCTTTTGCTGCATCCCATAGGTTTTGGGTCGTCGTGTCTCCATTGTCATTTGTTTCTAGGTATTTTTTGATTTCCTCTTTGATTTCTTCAGTGATCACTTCGTTATTAAGTAGTGTATTGTTTAACCTCCATGTGTTTGTATTTTTTTTACAGATCTTTTCCTGTAATTGATATCTAGTCTCATAGTGTTGTGGTCGGAAAAGATACTTGATACGATTTCAAGTTTCTTAAATTTACCAAGGCTTGATTTGTGACCCAAGATATGATCTATCCTGGAGAATGTTCCATGAGCACTTGAGAACAATGTGTATTCTGTTGTTTTTGGATGGAATGTCCTATAAATATCAATTAAGTCCTTCTTGTTTAATGTATCATTTAAAGCTTGTGTTTCCTTATTTATTTTCATTTTGGATGATCTGTCCATTGGTGAAAGTGGGGTGTTAAAGTCCCCTACTATGATTGTGTTACTGTCGATTTCCCCTTTTATGGCTGTTAGCATTTGCCTTATGTATTGTGGTGCTCCTATGTTGGGTGCATAAATATTTACAATTGTTATATCTTCTTCTTGGATCGATCCCTTGATCATTATGTAGTGTCCTTCTTTGTCTCTTCTAGTAGTCTTTATTTTAAAGTCTATTTGTCTGATATGAGAATTGCTACTCCAGCTTTCTTTTGATTTCCATTTGCATGGAATATCTTGTTCCATCCCCTCACTTTCAGTCTGTATGTGTCCCTAGGTCTGAAGTGGGTCTCTTGTAGACAGAATATATACGGGTCTTGTTTTTGTATCCATTCAGCCAGTCTGTGTCTTTTGGTTGTAGCATTTAATCCATTTATATTTAAGGTAATTATCGATATGTATGTTCCTATTCCCATTTTCTTAATTGTTTTGGGTTTGTTATTGTAGGTCTTTTCTTTCTCTTGTGTTTCTTGCCTAGAGAAGTTCCTTTAGCATTTGTTGTAAAGCTGGTTTGGTGGTGCTGAACTCTCTCAGCTTTTGCTTGTCTGTAAAGGTTTTAATTTCTCCATCAAATCTGAATGAGATCCTTGCTGGGTAGAGTAATCTTGGCTGTAGGTTTTTCTCCTTCATCACTTTAAATATGTCCTGCCACTCCCTTCTGGCTTGCAGAGTTTCTGCTGAAAGATCAGCTGTTAACCTTATGGGGATTCCCCCTTATGTGACTCTTAAACTATTGACATTTTCATCGGACAATCCCAAACCTTCCCTCACAGGTGGAGCTGCTGTTCTATCTCCTAGTTTGTATAATGGTCACATCATGCCTTATAGTAGAGTGACTGATTCTTATATATTTTTCTCTCCCTTATATTTAAATTCCTTGAGTGTAGAGTTCATATCTTATTTATTTTTCTCTCAGTGACAAACCCTGAGATAATATGAGATAACACACTATGTGTACATCAGTTAGTAAACCTTTGTTGCAAGAAGGAAGAAAAATAGGACCTTTACTTGATCAACAGTTGCCTTTCCAAAGTTCAAAGATTAAATCCTGCCATTTTTCCCTACTTTTATTTCATCATGACAAAGCCCATACTATGTTGGTTAATGTTCATAATTATTTTAACTATTTTACAATTTTCCTCAACTTCCTACTCACCGTGATACAGACAACAGGATAACCAGACACAGGTCCAGCACCCTCTCTGGCTCTGTAAGTGTCATCATACATCAGTAAGGACACAATTTGAGGGACAGAAGGAAAAGTGACATCTGCCATGCTGCTCAATTCTTCTATGTACACAATGGCTTTGGTGGCCTAGAAGGAAAAGATAATTCTCCATGATTATTGAAATATTAGACTCCTGGTGCTTCTATTGTGCAGAACAATACTCACAATTCTTGGCAAGTCCATGGCTTCATTATAGTAAAAATTGTCAAACCCAGAGTCTCTGCAGTGTGACAGGCTCTATGTGCTTTGTTCCTCATGACCCTGGCACCTGGGCCATATCTTATGTTGCAGGGGAGGGTACCTGAGTCCTGGGTTGGCCAGTGGCCCACAAAGTATTTGGGCTTGAATTTTTTTCTCCAAACTGTGATGATAGTAGTTAAGTCTGTCTCGGGGTGATAAAGTGGAAGATCCATGAAAAAGTCAATTAGTTAATAGTGGGAGGAAAGCTGAAAGAGACCAGGGAGAAGGCAGATCCTAGAGGTCATGTGACAGCATGGACCCTGCTGAAGTGGAAGTCAAGTGAAAAGTGAAGCTTCAGAGGAGCAGAGGACAGAAGCACAGGCAGAGGGAGAAGCTGAGTCCCAGACAGAAGAGGAACCTGTGAACATCTACTGGGGGTAGAATGACAAGGAAACCCTGCTGATACATTTGCCTTTTGCTCCCAAATCATCTTCCAATATCCAACGACACATTGCAGTTTCCAAGCCTATATTTACGTGTGTCTTCTTAAAAGGGGCTTTGATCACTTGAAGTGATTTGACTGAATCTCTGTTCCTCTTACTCCAAAGAGTTTAATATGATGCTCCATAAAAACTAAAGACGCACTTCTTATGTGATCAAGACTTACAAAAATATATTTGAAAAAGATTTTCCACCCCTACTTCTTGAATTTTAAATATGACTTAAAAAAAAACCCAAGGCACTGTAAATACCATCAAGTAGTAAAAATTATAAAATATTAAAAATACCTGTACTTAAGGGGAAAACAAGTCTCCCCAAGTTGATCTCATGCTAATAGTGAAACAAATAATAAAAGAAAGAGAGTAAATGTAAGCACAGATACTGTAAACATTGGTCTGTTTGTTAAATCATTTAGCTTTAAAAATTAGGCTTAAAGGTCAAAATTCTATGGAAATTACATTTATGTTGAAGAATATTTGGTTGATGAAAAAATATAAATTAAAGAAACACAGGAAAGAAGTGTTAGGACAGTAACATTTGGGTCATTGAGGCTCTGGACATCAATTTAATAAAGCTATGATGAACAGGTGGGAATTTTGAGGGTTGGCAAACTGTTGTGTGGGTTGAAATGTGTGTTTTAATGAGTTGTGGCACTAAATTAATAGCCTCATCTTTGTGCTGAGAATATGCTTTCTCTCTGGAAGTTAATCCCAGATTCAGTCATTATTGACTCAAATAGGAAGGGTAACTGGGCTGATGTGGAACTCGGAGGCTCTAGTCCTTGAGTTTCTACAAACATGATTTTTCAAGAAAGAGACAGGAATTTTTTATTTTGGCTGCACCACGGGGCTTGCAGGATCTTAGTTCCCTGACCAGGGATCCTACGCATGCCCTCGGCAGTGAAAGCATGGAGTCCTGACCATTGGACCGCTAGGGAATTTAGGACTTTTTTTTTTTTTTTTTTTTTTTTGCGGTACGCGGGCCTCTCACTGTTGTGGCCTCTCCCGTTGCGGAGCACAGGCTCCGGACGCGCAGGCTCAGCGGCCATGGCTCACGGGCCTAGCCGCTCCGTGGCATGTGGGATCTTCCCAGACCTGGGCACGAACCCGTGTCCCCTGCATTGGCAGGTGGACTCTCAATCAGTGCGCCACCAGGGAAGCCCCCTAGGACTTTCTTGATTCTTGTTTTCGAATGGAAACAAAATTTATTTAGGAGGTGAAAAGAGATTATGTGCATTGTCTTTATACAAGGGTTGTATAAAGTTGATTACTTAACTGTACACTGTGTGATGCTTATGTGCATTTTCCATGATAAAATGCTGGCCACAAATTTATATCCATAAATTACTTACCTGCGTCTCTGCTATCATATTTTCATCGGGTTTTAGGTGGACAGTGAAGGCCTCTCTCATCTCTCTTACCCCATCGAATATTACTTCAATTTCAACAATGTGTTGGATTTCTCCCTCCTTAAACTCAATTTCTACAAATGCAAAATCACAGGTTTAAATCTTTTACATAGGAATATGCGAAGTTTTTCTTAAGCTTCTTTGACAGTGACCCACAATGAGAAATATATTTTATATTGTGGCCCAGTATACTTACGTGTATATGTTTGTGTGCACATGTGAGTGTGGATAAAATGGAATAAAAAGTTTTAAAAACATCACCTATTCTTATGATATGCATTGAACTCTAATATTTTCTATTCTATTCCATTTTATCCAGAAGAAAATTCTAATCATAAGCTACTAAATTGATTTTTTGACCCACAGTTTGAAAAAATGCAGAGTTATGGAATAGACAATCAATTCTGATATCGGCACAGTCAGACAAGCTCACTTCTCATTTCCCAGAATTTCTAAACCAATAGGACATAAGTCAAATATACGATCACAGGCATAATTGAGTGTGAATAGTATTTTCATTATGTATATATCTAGAAAAGCTGGACATAACATTGTTGAAATTTTTAATATCACGTGAAATTATATTTTAAAAAGACTTCTTTTGGTTGTTGATGTTAATCTTGGAAATACAGCAATTTTTTTTAAGAAAAATGTTAATGGTGTTTTTTCTCTCACCCCATCGCTCCTCACTAAAAATAATTCCTTCACTGTCATGAAAATTAAACCCAATAATGGTAATCTTTTTTTAACCATTCGTTCTGAGATTCTTAAAATGTTAAAAAAATTAATTGATTTATTGAACTCAAGAATAAGCAGCTGACCAAGCTTGATAAACAATTTTGTTGGTTTTACAATGCCTTGTGAAAAACGGTTCAGAGGAGAAAATAAAGAATATAATGCATAATCATTCCAATCAGAGACGATAACAGATGCTGCTTTCTCATGTAATGGCGGTATTCAATCATTATAATTCTAAATTAAGAAATCCTTTAAAATGTGGCAGAAGAAAATGTGTTTCCAACGTATTTTTCTTTTCCTATTTCCATCAATTATGAAAAGGATCTTTTTCTTTAAAATTGTGTTTGTAAGCCAGACTCATCTTTAAAATTAGTTCTGTTTCTGGGTACAGCCAATTTCCACACTGGCCTTAGCCAGTTCTTTGATACCATTAGCCTTAGATTTCTCATACCCCAAGAGGGCGTACAGCCTTCGTTCCAGAGGATGAAAATAGCTGATCACTTCTGGGTCACCAATTTGTTTGATTTGACCTGTGTGAAGGTGCAATGAAAATTTATTTTCTAACCCTTCAACCTCTGGGGATTTCATAGAAAAATACAGATTTTTTAGATCTTTTGCACTTTTCTGCCTGGCAACAGTCATCTGGCTATGACAGTACAGGTATTTCTTATCACGGAATGGACTTTCTGGTTGAAGAACATTTCCATCACTCCATCTTTCCCTCACATTTTCCTTACTTCCTTCATTTTCATTGCTTGTCTTGGTCTTGTAAACATTTGAGTTTTGTAACCCTCTGAATTATATAAACCTAGTTTCTGAGAAGTTGAAAACTTAAGTATTTATTTTAAATGCTTAAATTAATTGTTTTCTTACAGTATACATGCTAGGTGATAGTTGTTTCCTCAGCCACTTTAGACTTTTTTTAAAAAATAAATTTATTTATTTATTTTTTGGCTGTGTTGGGTCTTCATTGCTGCAGGCGGGCTTTCTCTAGTTGCAGCGAGTGGTGGCTTCTCTTGTTGCAGAGCATGGGCTCTAGGTGCACGGGCTCAGTAGTTGTGGCTCGCAGGCTCTAGAGCACAGGCTCAGTAGTTGTGGCACACGGCCTTAGTTGCTCAGCAGCACATGGGATCTTCCTGGACCAGGGTTCGAATCCATGTCCCCTGCATTGGCAGGTGGATTCTTAACTCCTGCACCACCAGGGAAGCCCCTAGACATTTTTAACACAAAAATATTTCAACGTTAATTCTACATTTAATTTTTTGTTTATTGTAAATGACTACCTCAATTTGGACCATAAAAGGAGAAATTAAAATATATTTCAGGAAAGATTATTAAATTTTTATTATAAATATTTATAAACACATGTTGACATTTATAGGATAAAAGAGACACAGGTTGATTTACTGTTATTTAAGTTTTCTCTGATTTCATTTGTCAATTTACTATATACATATAATTTTGTTTCTGTCTTAGCAAAAAGAATTTTTTTTCTTTATAAGAAAAGCATCTTCTGTTAAAGGTCATGTCATCCACATTTAAAAGGTGTTTCCTTCATGTAAAACATGCTCATTTTAGAAATACTTATTTTAGATTTTATAATTTAGCAGCTGATCAGTTTTTTCCTCTCTTTTTGGGTTTTATGCATATATTTCCAATATATTATCATTCTTTACACAGAAAATAATATGAGGATAACTTTGAAGCTCTATAGTAGTTCATCAAACTTTTACCATACGTGCAAAGAAAATAAATGTTCCTTTGTAGAAGATGCTAGTTTTTCCAACTGTTTCATTAATTCTATTACTGATTTTGTCACTTCCTAAACTTTGTTCTCAAGTGAGCAGATCAAGATGAATGCCTGTAGTCTATGATCATCAAAAACTGTTGGCAGTTTCTATTTTGCCAGTAAACAATCCACAGAGAGAGAGAAGAACTGACTTGTTTTATACTCATAAACGTAATGGGTGAAATGATCTGAAAGTTTGAAGAAGGAGAGGGATGGATGAAATGTATTCATTATGAGTTCCTAAGGCCCAGAGAATTCCTGGTCCCTGTGGTTGGTAATCTGTCCCGCTTTTACTGTCCTCATTAACACTAAACTTTCTAGCTTGAAGTTTTGGATTGTTGTTGTTCTATGACTGTCTTCTTGGCTATCTGCACATTTTCAATGTAATAGAATCTTCAGGAAAATTATTATTTAATATCGGATTGCCATAATGCAGGTAAAACCCGCTCAAAATTAAAGGACTGTAGACTCAAAACAGAAGATCATCTAGCACACTAACTCAAAACTTCCCTAACACATGTACCCAGCAGTCAAAAAGGGAAACCCTGGAAATAAATTCCATTGACTTTGTTTTCCTGAAGGAGATTAATTGAAAGGAGTACATGTATTTGTATTTCAGTTGGATGGATATTTCTCTTCTTTGTTCTCAAGGGCACCAGCACTAACATAGTGTGAGCACAACCCATCTGGACACAGGCCTTGGGAGCCCCCATACCTTCCGACAGAGGGTGATAGTCTTCTCCAGACGTGGCTGAACCGTCCTTGGTGTGAACCCTCACAACGGAAACCTTTGAAGTGTCTCCTTGGCGAATCACTGGAATTTTTATAACCACCGACTGTCCTGGTTCTTTGGGTTCACTGACGCTAAATTTGGTTTCTCCAAATTTAATAATTGTCTCTAAAACAGTGGGAGACACGGACAAATTACATTGTAAAGGGAGTGCTTTTTTTCTCCATTTCTAATGTTTTTTCTCTGTTTCCCATGTGGGAGGAGCTTAATTATATTATTCTCTTGGCTTCCCTCTGTCCCCTTGCTCAGTATCACTGGTGTGTCATGAGAAACTGAGCATGCATGGCCCAGCTCCTTCCTTAGCAATTAGCCAGCCCCCAGAAATCACGTGCTGTGGGCTGTCTCTATGCACCAAAAATTTTACAGGAGTGGGCCACTGACCGTGGGAAGGGAAGGAGGAAATTGTTGACCCAGGACAACCTGCACCCACGTGAGGAGAAGCAGGGAGGTATGAATGCTTGGGATTTAGCACTTAGGTATAAACCATATTCTTCAACATAACTTTCAGTTTAAATGGTTGGTTTCATTCTCCACTTATCTTAGTCTTTTTCCTATTTCTCAATTACTTTAAAAGCCAAGTCAGAAAGAGGGGGTTATTTTCTGAGCCACCTAAAACTTTAATACAGATGGATTTCAGTTCCTAATTTACAGTTGAACACAAGAAACAGCTTCTTACTATCTGCATCATCTCTGATCCTTATCAAAGTTTCATTTTGTTCACCAACCACAGCTCCAAAAGGGGAGTTGCTTTGTGGAGTGCCGAGAACCAGACGGAGCTCCTCGACCTCTTCGTATAGTACGTCATCCATCAGCTCAAGGATACAAGGCTTTTCAGTCTCACCTGGAACAATAATAATGACAGCAGGACCATCACATCCCGTAGGCCATAAGGGAAGCATCTGCAACCAGAAGGTAAGCCCCATGAGGGCAAGGATGTTGCTCTTTTCCCTTCTGTATCAACAGTGCAAAGAACAGTGTCTGGCATGTAATAAGCCTTTGATTAATATTTGCTGAATGAATGATGAGGTTTGAACATATGCAATGACAGGCCCTATTTGTACAGGGAGTTCTTTAATGCCTGTCTTAAGTTCTGTCACTTATGTCTGAAAACAAGGGGAAAAGAGGAAATGCCAATTTTATTTACAAAGTTCTAACATTATGATCAGGAGGCAAATTTAGCAACTTTGTACTGGTAGGTCATTGTTCATTTGACCACAGTACATGTATCTTGTACAATTATCAGATCAAAGTGATCAAATATTTTATGACATTGGATACATATTAAAAATGTGACATCTATTTCCTTTCATTTCTGTCATTTGAACATTAAGTCTTTCCCAGTACTGTGAAATCTACACATTTGATATGCCATGATCTGCTGAATAAAGTTTGAATAAACAATATAGCACATCACTAGAAACTAATCAGTAAGTTGATACAGAAACCAAAAGAACATTCATTCACCCTGTTAAAATCTACCTCACTTTGTTATCATTTAGTGCACATTAAACCATGTCATAAGCTTGTTGAAATCAAGAACTTGTATTTCCTTGATAGATATTTCACACCCAAAACTTGGCTTCCGCAAATTCCAAATAAAAATTTCAAGCCAAAACTTACCAGGGAGGAAGGTGATGGTGGAGATATCAGTGTTTGGGCGTTCTTCAAAGTCCATCATCACTTGGGCAGACCCCTGTCGCGTGTAGCATCTCACAGAAGACCTGTACTGGATATCTCCACTCCTGTGGATCATGGCAACTATCTGCCCATCATTTTCATTGCCAGTATATACTCGTTCTTTGAATTGCATCTTAGGCACTGCAAAAAAATACAAGAAAATAAACATATGGATCAAAGTGAACAGAAATGTAAGGAAAACGGCATTTCAGAAAACATGGTTTCGTGGGAAGAATAATTGAACAGAAATGAGAAGAACTGGATCCAACTCTCCACTCAGTCACTTGCCAGTGTTTTGGGCTTGAGCAAATCACTTAACTCAGTATTTTGATATCCTTGTCCTTGTAATTTTGCTCTGCCTATTTTGTGGAGTAGGAAGATGCAATGAAATGTGGAAAAGTAGATAAAACCAGAGATTTTAAGATGTCTGTATCTATATATGTTGCTTTATCATGCTTTTCAGAATTTCTTGATATGAATAATATTAAATATTGTGCACATAATCACATGCATAGTTCACCTGGACCATGTTGGAAAAGTTGACAATGGCTATAATATTATATAACAGAAAGTGACACCTATACTAGGTCAATTAACATTGTCTCATTGACAATAGGTTAGACTCCTCCAAGCAATGTCAAGATCATCATGGTAGAAGATTATTCAGAATTTTCTTGTGATGACGTGTCAGAGAGCCCTGCCATGTGTCCAGAAGCTTATTGCTTCAGAACAGTGTTTTTGGCACATCATTAGGGGAATTTCAGGAGTGTCTGGGAGTAAGGAGATAACAGAAAGTGTCTTGTGTTGAGAAATGGAAAAAGACCATTAATACTCAAGGGTTTGTGCAACCCCATGTGGTTCCACCCATCTGTGGGAGAGAGTTCTTGACACACAATCAAGATATTGATAACAATCTCAGTTTTTTAAATTTGCGAGGAAGACTGAAAGTTTTCTTCTGAGACCGTTTAATTCTATCAAAATAATCAGGATGAGAAAGTAAGACTTGGTCAGCTAAGGTATTATTGTGGGTTGAACTGTGTCTCCCAATTCACAGGTTGAAGTCCTAAAACCCAGTACCTCGGAATCTGACCTTATGTGGAGATAGGGTCTTTACAGAGCTAATCAAGTAAAAATGAGGTCATTAGGGTGGGCCCTAATTCAATATGACTGGTGTCCTTATATAAAAGGGAAATTTGGACACAGAGACACACATAGAAGCTGATGTAAAGACACATAGGGAAAAGTTGGCCATCTACAAGACAAGAGAGAGGGCTGGAACAGATTCTTCTCTTGCATCCCTTAGAAGGAAGTAATCCTGCTGATACCTTGATCTTGGACTCCTAACCTCCAGAACTGTCAGACAAGAAATTTCTGAGTCTGTAGTACTTTGTTATGGCAGCCCTAGCAAACTAATACAGGTATATAAACCCTAGTTTATCATTTTACTTAACAGTTATATAAACTCTAGCTTATCATTTTACTTATCATCATAAATTAATAAACACTCACAATCTGAGACAGAATCATTTATGGCCACGGTGGCTTTGCTGGGATCACCAAGGGCAGCATTCATAGGCATTCGAAGCACAAGTTCAAATTTCTCGATTCCCTCCAGCACCGGTTGTCCAAGATCATCCAGAATGATAACACGAACAGTCTGCATGTTGACTCCAGGTGCAAAATCTAAATGACGACTGATTCCCACATAGTCTGTTCCAGCTATGACAGTAACAGAAGAATTTTTCAGTTGGGGACTAACTCAATTTAAACAAAATTATGAGAAGCAAACTGTGTAGATATATTTATAATCCTTTTTAAAATATATAGACTAGCATACCGTTACAGAAAACACATTTAATGAAATGCAAAAGATTAGTGTCTAACCTTTTGGTTATGGAGATGGTAGATCAAAGATCAGGTTCTGAACTTTGTCTTATCTGTGTCTAACAAGTTATTTTACCTTTAGTTATTTTAGCTTTCTGTCTTATAGTTTGTTTTTAATCTATTTTGGAATTCTCAAGTAGAACTAATAAAAATCAGGTCTAAAAATAACCAGCATATCAATCAAGTGTTTGATTATCATACATTGTATATGAAGTATAAATATTGAAATTTTGTTATCATTAGTTAAATATCCAAGTCTATTTTCAGAAGCTACTACAGAACTTTAGGTGTGTGACTGCCTGCTGGTTAAAACAACACATTTCAGATACAAGCTTTTGTCTGACATGCTTCACCCACACCTGCCCCAGAGACATATTTGGTTTTTGGCTTATTATTTTTCAGACTGTGGGGCACGTACTAGTGTTGACATCTCCATTTATGTTCTAAAGTAGTTAAAAAAACAAAACTTTCTCTTAATCTTTAGGCACTACATCCAAAAAGACTGGGAATAGGGGAGAGTGTTCAGTATTATTTCTTCCTTGGTTTCATACCTTCTGCTCTTCTAACTCTCATTTTGTATCTGTTTACTTCTGAATATGCAACTATATTTGAGTATGTGTCTTTAATTCATTTTTTAAAGTCTCTGTATCTGAATCTCACTGTGGTTCTTTCTGTGTTTTTCTTTGCCTCTTCTTCTTCACCTTTATTCTCATCTCTTTCTTTGATTTGAATTTTCTCTATAGAAATGACTAATTTGGCTAAACAAATGTTTATTGGACACCGGCTACATGCAAAACACTATGCTGGTTCTACAACATTTAAAAAGTGAAAACTTAAGGGTGACATAAAATGGGATGAATGATATGTGTGATGAATGTGTGATGTGTGTATGACGTACGTGTGTGGGCATGTGTAAGAGATAGTTTGTACTGTTGGTCATTTAGATGGGACAAAAAAAGGAAATTTCTTAACTTATGCTTGTCCTAGCTTTATGATAAACTTTTAGCAGATGTAGATTCCAGAATAAAAGGCAAGCATGTGTCGGCTAGGACAGATTGTATAATGAAGTGTAGGCAAAGTCTCTGGGTCCCAAGTATTTATGGGGACATTTGTTTAAAATGAGGAAGGAGCCAAGCTGGAGATGCATACCTGCATGATACTTAAATGCCACTAGATTTCTCTGAGGGTGGCCTTCACGATTATTCTAGTTGTGCATATGATGTCATAATATTCAACGATAGTAGATGTCCCAAGTATAGAGAACCAATTCATGCAAATAAAGGCATTCAAATGTAGAGTCTTTGACTTATATGTTTATAACTCAGCTTTTGATTTGTGGCCCTTTAGATGTATTTTCTCACAATAGTAAATAGAGCCTAGATTTACCGACTATACAGTAATAATTTCAGAAAAAATTACATTCAACCAGACTGCTTAAACAAAAGTGAAGTATTTGGGCTTTAAGGTATTTCATCAGGGTAAGTCGAAAATTGTAGAATACTCAAGAGAGCTGCTGTAGGAAACTGCTCACCATCGGCAGAGGGAGGGTCTGTTTTCTGAGATCTCACGGTGACGCTAGAAGCCTGGGACAGGTCAGTGCCGGTTCTCCACACCCGCACGTCCACAGAGCCTATGCTTTCGTCCACAGGGTACTCGACATCACCAAAGTAGAGGATGGGTTCTGTTAAGAAGGAAACAGAAACCATTTCTGTTATGTTTACTTTTCCACATCAAACTGTACGATGAAATTCCAAAGAACAGTTCGCTTCATCTTATCGACTTCCTTATACCATCATTTTTTTCCTTTTAGCAAGATAACATCTCTTTAATCTCTAGACTTACGCAGTTTTCAGATCAAAATGCCTCTGTTGAAAAACAAAAATACATATGGTAAAGTAATGGAACTTTTTTTTATTGCTTATTTTTGTTGTTGTTGTTGTTTTGCTGTGTTTTGTTTTGGTGGCGCTGCATGGCTTGTGGTATCTTAGTTCCCCGAAAAGGGACTGAACCCATGCCACGGCAGTGGAAGCACCGAGTGGACCACCAGGGAATTCCCTCTAATGGAGCATCCTTATCTTGAGGCCTATGAGTTACTCTGTCCCCTGTATGTGGGGTTATAAATGGCTTCTAAATGTACTTCCTAAAAGTTTAGCTGGTAAAATAGCAGCAAAATGAAGCAAAACACATAAAGCTGAAATTTTATGAATTTGGCCCGACGGCTCATTTTACTGTCTCCTACCGGGTCATCACTCTGGAGACTATTTGCATAATGACATCTTCTAGCCCATCAGTCCACTGTCTTTGGGCCTCTTATAACCCCTAGAGAGTTAGCCCCTACTGGCATAACTAGAATATATATGATTATGAGTCCTGAAGACTTTAGGACATGATAGTAGGTTACCTATAGGGTTTTGGGGGTACTCTATACTAACTGAGGTTCCACTAGAGAAATAATCTCATACCAAGGGGCTTACATTTGTTTTGTTTTTGGTTTTTTTTTGCGGTACGTGGGCCTCTCACTGCTGTGGCCCCTCCTGTTGCGGAGCACAGGCTCCGGACGTGCAGGCTCAGCGGCCGTGGCTCATGGGCCCAGCCGCTCCGTGGCATGTGGGATCTTCCCGGACCGGGGCACGAACCCGTGTCCCCTGCATCGGCAGGCGGACTCTCAACCACTGCGCCACCCGGGAAGCCCTTACATTTGTTTTAAACGTATATGAAAAGCATGTGACTTAGGCCATTAAAACAGGACACATACTTTGGAGACTTTGTATTTTTCTCCAGTATTGGCGATGAATTGATCTAACCATCATTCCGTGTCTGATTCCACCCATGACCAGCAGTTTACCCTGTGAGACAGCTGCCAGAGTCTGAGGGATAGCAGTTAGCTGACTAATGAAGAAAGCTGGGAGATGATTTGTGAGCTTTTTAAAAAATCCTCAAAACTTATTTTGAAATATTTATAGGCTTGTGGGAAATTGCAGAAATAGTAAATGGAGTATATACTTTACCTATTGTGAGCTTATCAACAAAGATAAATTAATTGAGTATATTCATGTGATAAGACAAATAGTCCTTTGACTTAAGACACTTTAGTCATCTGTGTGTGGTTTTACAAGACTCCAAAGATCTAAGTCTAAAAGGTCATGCAACTCACATCAATGTTCCCTAAAACACAAGGTCATTCAAGAGATGACTATCACATATCAGAGCATTTAATTGAATTACCAAACACAAAAATGAAACAAAACCCTACAATTATGGCTCACAACCACAGGAAACCCATTTTGTGCACTGCTCAAGTTGAGTAAGGATTCTTTATTTTCCTTCCCCCAAATAAACTATTTTTATTGAAACTGCAAAATTGTGTTTTCTTTGTTTCTTCATATGCGCACATGATAAAAAGCACAGAGCTACCTGAACTCTTGAATAATACAAAA
Organism: Hyperoodon ampullatus; assembly: GCF_949752795.1. NCBI lineage: Eukaryota > Metazoa > Chordata > Mammalia > Artiodactyla > Ziphiidae > Hyperoodon > Hyperoodon ampullatus. The sequence goes on from NC_136929.1 coordinate 64,627,902, forward strand.
CCAACCTTGGAAATGTTGCCTGCATATTTTGGTTCACGGGGTGATAAATCTGCCTACAGCATACTTTCACCTCCTTCTCATCCCTTCAGCCTGGACAGAGTGCTAGGGCCTGTGAGTGGATGTATACAGATGAAGGTATTATCTTATTAACCTCAGCCAAGGTGGACCTCAAATACAAACCAATGAATTCCTTACATTTCTCACGCTGAGTAGGGGGCAGAGGTGAAGACAAAACCCTGAAAATGCTTATTTTGACCAGACGGCCACACCAAGCACATCTGTATGTCTTTTAAAAGGCTTTTGTAATGATTGCAGAGGCCTGATCATCTGCATCCAGTGAGTGATCTAAGCCTCTTCACATTCCTGGCAAACCACATCACTGTACAGATTAGATTTGAGTTATGGAAGATATCTGTGAAATGCAGTAAGGGAGACCCCCTATTTAATAATGACACCTCCCATATTCCTGTCTCTCTACTCCTCCCAGATACATACTAGAGGTGGAACAGACTAAAATCATGTGAGTGAATACGACCATTAATCACCAAATGGGCTACACAGAGACCAAATTTGGTTCTGCATGTGTGTGTTCAGACTCACTCCGTCAACTGTAGATCAAGTGTTTTGATGTTACAGCTTAATGTGCAGTTCATATAAGAAAAAAAAGAGTTCTATGTATTCAATAGTACTCTGAAAATTTTTATCCAAGTTGTCATTAAGAGTGAAGATAATAGTTACCACGTGTAGAACATTTATTATGTGTCTGACATATGTGCTTTATGTGTGTGTGTGTGTGTGAGACAGAGAGAGAGAGAGAGAGAGAGAACGAGAGAGAGGAAGGGAGAGAGAGAGAGAGGTGGGAGGTCACAGCACATGTAACAATGCAATAAATAATAAGATTTATGTGAATGATGCAAACAATATATCACATCGCCATTGTATAGTGTGTGGTTACCTCCAGCAGAAAGAAAGAGAGGGAATGCAAAAAGGGTTTTAATCCTAAACCTCTCAATTTTACCACTGCAGCTAATAGAACGCATTAGGAAAGATATTTCTCTCCTTAAGATTGATTTTTTTGCCTATCTGTAGATTTAAGTTATTTATGTACTTTCTCTCGCTGTCTATGCTCTATTCATGATCACTGGAAAATTAGTCTATTAATCAATTGCAGTCACTGCAATTAAAGTATAAAGTGACTCTGATGAAATTAAAACACATTTTAATAGTGTTTATTCATTCTCGTTAACTGCCTAGTTTCTTACATCATGAATAAAAAGAAAAGGTGTGGCATTAGCACCTCTGTATCTTTTCAGTGTGGTTGAATGAGAACTGAAAAGAATAATCATTATTGTTATTTCAATTTCTCAATACCTTGTCATAAATCTCTAAAACTTAAATATTATTTATAATTATTACCATTTGTACAGAATCTTATGTAATGTGAATGATTTAAAAATCCTTCAAGCAGTGAGTCGAGTTATAGATAATTGCTCAAGATAATTGGCAAGAGTTTCCTTGACCATTTTAATGTGTAGGTAATAAACTAGTGAAAGGAAGAGAAAGATAAAGATGAAACTGTCAACAGTTAAAGGATACCTATGCGAAATTCAGAAGCATTGCTTGTTCTTGCAAATTATTATCATTTATGAATAAGATTTTAACTCACCTCTCTTTGGTAAGATGCTTATTTGTTGGTTTTTATCTAGGAGCTTGGTTTCTCTTAAAAGTTAAGTAAACGGTAGACCTTTGTCTATTAGTTTTGTAAATATCCATATTACAACTTCAAGTAGATCAGAAAGAAAAAAAACTATTTAATTGTGTAATCAGATCTTAAATACACACCGTGCCTTGTAAGTTCACAATCTTAATAGAGAAAACAGTCAGTGGCTGGTATTACTACCTGGCATGAGAAAATATCAAATAAAGTCATGTAGCCCACACCCACAAAATACCATACAACAGTCATTCGTCACAACTCCACCAACCACAGGTGACACGGCAGAATGCACGTTTATTCCCCCAGCAGAGAAAAGAAAAGTTATATACAAATAGTGTGAGGGAAACACAAGGGAGGTTTTTAAATTGGCCATGTGAAATAGTGTGAATTTCTTAAGGGAAGCCAAACTCTACTCTCTGTATCCTTTGTGGTGTTAATACTTTTAAAGAAAGGGCACAGATCAAGGCATTGCCTACAGAAGAGTCCGTTTTAGTTCATTAAACATTAATATGCTTTTCAAGGTTGGGAATACTTTCAATACAAACAACACAGATAGAATCATGTCTATTTCTTGCAAACATAGTTGATGAGGAGGCTTGGCAAGCCGTACAACACACACACCTGCAATGAAGACAAAGGGAAAATCATTTAAGTTTTTCCCCACAGGGAAAAAGTGAACTTTTTTCCTTTGCTGAGTCTGTGGTGTCTAGATTGATGTTTACCATTACTTTGTGTCTCATGAGATGAAAGGAAGAGGTGCCAGTAGTAATTGCTATCTGGAGCCAAATCTTATTTACTCACGTGTACCTGGAACATTGGTCAAGTAGGCTTTGTAGCTCTAAGATGTTTGCTTAGAATTGAATTAAAAAAAAACAAAAAAACTTCTACGCCATCTTTTGGTTCAGTGCTGAAAATAATACAAAGGAACCTCCCTAAATGATTTCCAATTCAGATCTCTCTTCTGAGTTTTGGACCTTGATAACTGGCTGCCTACACAACCCCATGCCGTGGGCACCTCAAGGTAAACTCTCAAACAGAGGCAGTAGAGTCACCACCCCCTGGTTTCTCTCTATGTCACTGCTACTACCTTAGATGCAGCCAGCATCACCAGCCATTGAACTCTCCCAACAGCAACTTAGCTAGGCTCTTAACCAGAGGCCATCCTCCAAAGCAAATCTCATCATGGCAATCCCTTTGCCGAAAGCCTTTCAATGTTTCAGCGCTCTTAGGGTTGCTAACAGACTTTTAAACATTGGTTAAAAACACTGGTTTGTAAAACACTAAACATTTGGTCTCAGTTTGCCTTTTAAATCTCATTTTGGCCTCCTTTCTACCCCCAAATCCAATGTCTTGAATGTCTTAAATGTGGCACTCCCCATCTCTGCTATACCACTGCCATTGCTTTGAACACACTTCCCTCCTCCGCACAGGATAACTCCGGCTCCTTTCAGATTCCTTTTTATTTTTTGGACGCATCACGCAGCTTGTGGGATCTTAGTTCCCTGACCAGGGATTGAACCCAGACTCCCTGCAATGGAAGCGCGGAGTCCTAAATCACTGGACTCCGGGTTTCAGTAGAAGTCACTTGTGCTGGGGAGCACCCTGTCTTCCCTCGTCAACCCCGTCCCCCTCCCCTGTCACCTCAGGCTTGTATCCCTCACTGTCTCTGAGCTCTCTAAGGGGAGGAATTAAGCCTTCTTTACTCACTGATGTTTTCCTAACACTTAGTGTAATCAATGTCTGGCCATAGGTGCTCAATGAACGTTTGTGGAGGTAATGAACATCGTGTAAAATAGGATCACTGATTTGCCAGAGCAAATGAATAAATATGTCTTTGTGGTGGGTGAGTTAGAAGACAACCATCCTTAGCATCAGGCAGTGGGAGTTACAAAGCCCCAGAAGGAGGGTGAAGTGCTTGTCTTTGCAGTAAAATGACTGTGGAGGGCTGACCTTTGAATATGGAGCAGGTCCACAGGGGCAAGGGAAGCCCACCACAATGAACTCCAAGAGAAGGGTTTTGTTTTTTTTTTACTTTCACTTTTTAAATACTTTGCCTCCAGGCATTTCCAAGTTGGATGTGCATTAGAATCAGCCAAGGAGATTTAAAGATACAGATGCTTGTTCTCACCTCCAATTTATCGAATCATAATTTCCAATGGGTTCCCGCAGGCACCAGTGTTTTCTCTTTTTCTTTTTCTTTCTTTCTTTCTTTCTTTCTTTCTTTCTTTCTTTCTTTCTTCCTTCCTTCCTTCCTTTCTTTCTTTTTTTAAGTTGACTATATTTTTTAGAGTAGTTTTCAGTTCAGAATTGTTTTCAGAGCAAAACTGAGCAGAAGGTACAGAGATCTACCATATACTCCCAGCCCCACCCATGTATCTCACCAGTGCTTTTGAAAACCTCTACAGGTCTCAGCAACCTTCAGGTTGTTTTAGCTCATGTCAGTGTCTTTAGCAAATAATAAGTAATGGATAGATACCACACTAATTGTTTTGATTTCAGTATCTTACTTCATCCTTACAGCCACCCTATGAGGTACGTACTATATTAGTCCTCTTTTCACAGATAATGAAACTAAGGATTAGGGAGATTAAGAGATTTGCCCAAAGTCACACATCAGGGAAATGGTGGATTAGGATCCACGCCTAGATAAAATGTGTGCCCTTAACTAAGCTAACTAACCTTAACTAAGGCAACCATAATACTAAAGGTTGTCACAAAATTTTAATGAACATAATTTTTACCCTGAATTCAATGTATGGAGGTTTATCATATAGAAATGCTAACGTAAGAGTACAAAGATACATACACAAGTATGTTGTACTTCATTTGTACTCAGGCACAATTGAAAACAAGCCCAAAATCCCTCAGAGGGGGACTGGTTGAATTACAGTTCATTCAGAAAATGAAACACCAGGCTATGAAGTTGATTTTTTTTCTTTCCCTTTTTTAGGGTAGAAAAGCTAGTGAAGACATTGACGTCTGGTTAAAGACAGTTTTGTGATTTTACACCCTCTATTGGGCTTTGTCAGCAGCAATGATAGATTAAAAATTAAAGATAGCATGCCATTTCTTTTTGGTAGCTTTGAAGACTTTCCCTGTATCATTATTATGCTTGATAAGGAAAGGGAGAACTATGCTCAAAACAAGATAAGCATCTCTGTGAACTAAAAACGTAACAGAACAACAGGACATCATAGTGGTGAGTGGAGCCCAAAGCAAATGGTTCTGCTGGCCTCTTAAGTCTGCACAAAGGCTGTGAATCAACACTGGAGTCATAGAAACCAAAGGAAAACGGAACTCAAGAGTGAGGGCAAAATCAACAGCCCTTAAAGATGAAGAGGTTTTCTTACCTAGAGATGCACACTGAGAAATTGCTAAAAACACAGAAGAAAAGTAAAATCAAATGGAGGAACTGGATGCAAGACACTTTGCTGAGCAATCAATAAAATATGCTGGTAAATCCAACTATTGATTGCAAGCATAAATAATCATCGTAACTGATATTTTCAACTTAATGCTGAAACTGAAACTTGAGACAACAGAGAGGAAGTTATAAACAGACAAATTCAGTGTGTCTAAACTATTCCATGTCCTTGTCTTTTTCAAGAGAGTAAACTTTGTTAGGCAGATAGTAAAGTATCTTCATTAAAATTATGAGTTGCCACCAAAAGACAGAAACCAGTAGAAAATAAAAATCACGAAGGATATGGAAAACTTTCTTGGCATAACAAGAAGCTGTAGGGCTTCCCTGGTGGCGCAGTGGTTGAGAGTCCGCCTGCCAATGCAGGGGACACGAGTTCGGGCCCCGGTCTCGGAAGATACCACATGCCGCGAAGCGGCTGGGCCGATGAGCCATGGCCGCTGAGCCTGCGCGTCCGGAGCCTGCGCTCCACAACGGGAGAGGCCACAGCAGTGAGAGGCCCGCGTACCGCAAAAAGAAAAAAAAAAAAAAAAAAAGAAGCTGTAAAGGAGGGAAAAAAAATAAAGGAAAAATCCATATGCAGAAACCCCAAATAAAAAGCCCAAATATATTGCCATAACTAGAATAAGGCAAACTGCTTATCTTTTCTTATTTAAAACAGATGGGCTGGATTAAAAAACAAAAAGACAAACAGACATAAAAAAGTAGCTGTAAACAAAATTCGAGGAAAATATGAAAACTATAAGGATGTAAGAAGGCTACATTAAGCCAACAGGAGAAAAGCAAGGCAGTGTAGCAACATTAACAAAAGTCCAAATACAATTTAGAGCAAATTCATTAATACAGAGGAATTCTACATAATACAAAACAACCGCCAACCAAGATTATCTGACATTCTTGAATTTGTATTGAAATATATAAAGCAAAAATTGACGATTATAGGAAAATATTGATTAATCTATGATTTTAGTGGGTTTTTAAAATCTTACAATGCTCAGAAAATGACAGATGAGGCAAAATAATTTAGTAGGAATATTAAAAAAAATCTCAACATAACCTTTGTCTATAGCATGTATGTATCCCTGACCCCCAAAACAAAAGATTGGTATCCAAAATAAATTAAAACTTTTATAAATCTACAACAAAAATGTTAACAGCAAATGGAAAAATTGAAAAATTATATAAACATTCAAATCTCAGGAGAGAAAACTTTCACTGTTATATGTAAATAATATTACAATGAGATATTATTTAATATTCATAAGATTAGCAAAACCCAGATAGTTCAACAGTGTGTGGAAACAGACATTCTCAGATGCTGCTGGTAGAAAGGCAATTGATTCAATCACTTTGGAGAGATTTAGCAATATCTGGTAGAATTGAACTTGCACATCCAGCATGACCCATCAATTCTATCTTTAGATAGAAAAGTTCCATACATGTATATTCAGGAATATTTACAAATATGTTCAGTGCAACATTATGTATACATACAAAATCCAATGTCAGTAGGGCAGTAGGGGAATGGATAATTAACACTCATCTAAATTCATCAAAATAACCAGATCTTGAAAACACGATGCTGATTTTTTTAAAAAAAGCAAGTTGAAATAGATATTTATCCAATTTACGATCATTGCTACTTTGGAGGACCATGGTAGTTGAATGGTACTAGAAGGAAACTTATGTTTTATGTCTAATGTTTGATTCCTTTAAAGGACCTGAAGCAACTATGAAAAATAGAACACTGGTTAATTTTAGATAGAGCACACATTATGCTGTATTATTTTTGTACATTTCTGTAAAGAAAAAAAATTTTTACATGGTAGTTATAGAATGATATGCATAAAATAATTCATGTTGTTCATACACATATTATTGATGCACAGAAAAGTAAGAAAGAATATATATCAAATTGCTAACTGGTTATTTCTTAGAGATGGGATTATGAGGAAATTTTACCTCCTTTGCTGCACATTTCTTCCACACACTAATTTGCTATATATTTTATTTTTTTCCCCCCAAGTAGCATCTATTACATTTCTAAATAGGAAGAAAAAAATTAGATTAACTTCCTTCTATAAATAACATCTTGTAAAAAATTAGTTTTAAATAATTTTGACTGGGCCTTTCCCTACCTTTCTTTCAAAAAATATGTAAACACACATTCTTAAGAAAGACCTAATATTTAGTCTCTAAAAAGCACTTTCAAAATTCTTGTTGAAAAAAAAAGGTCAAATATATGTTTGAGTATATATCAGTTTAAAGGCATGTTTTGACATTTCTTTTCCTTGCCAACTATAATTTTCTCAGAAAGAATAAAGAAAAGTCAGGACATGTCTAAAATGCTTATAACTTAAGGACTGAATCTTCCCAAGATTTCAGCTGAGAATATGTGGTGAGCCTTTCCCAAAAAAGATACTGTAATCAGAGATTCTACTGTCAATCTAGTTTCACTCCAAAACTCTGATTTTGCCTTTTTCAGGGTCGATACAAGTTTAAAATAAAATTTAAATGTTAAGGTCATCAGAGTTTTCCACCATCCAGTAGCATTTGAAGAAGGCTTCCTGAATATTCTTTATTCAACAAATATTTCTGAGAACCCATCTCTAGCAGAGTGTTTTTAAAACTCTTTTTTGTTTCTATCCTATATGATATCACATCATATAAACAAGGGAGAGGAAGGAAAACTGGTTATAATTCTCTAACTGATTTCTCAACTCAATGGATTCAATTTACAATTTCCTAAACAGTACTCTTTGTAGCATCTAAAACTGAATGTAATGATAAGTACTAGGCAAATAAGAGATATCTTGCATATGTGAAAAAGATATTTATTATCTCATGAATGGGATAGAAAAAGATCTGAAAACAACTTAAAAGCTCATCAATATGGAATTTTTAAAATACGTTACAGCCACACTGTGGAATACTATGTAGCCAGTAAAAAGGACCAGTAGGTTTATGACACAAAAAGCTTTTTGTGTCATACATTGTTATGTGAAATAATTATAACATAAAATAATATGCATAAAATAATCAAGTAGAATAACAAACATTAACTGAGTATTTTCAGTATGCCTGAATTGTTCTAAGTGCTCATAACCCTTTGAGGTAGGTATTATTATCATCTCCACTATACAGATAAGGAAACTGAAGTCCAGGAGTTCCAGATCAATAGCCAATAAGTGGAAAGGAAGTCAGACTGCCTCCCTCTAGAATATGTGCTCGTTGTCTCTTCACTATAACAATAATTACTTCTAATGAAAGTAAAAGAAAATGTGTGCATGTAATTGTGTGTACAGAAAAGCCACACATTGTACTTAAGTGACCTCAAGGGAGAGGTGTGGGTCTGAAGAGGGAGATAAGATAAGACTACTGCCATTTAGCTTACGTACCTCTCTATGGTGCTCATGTAATAATTTTGTAATGAAAGTATTAATACTAAGCAAGAACTAATCTGCATAACACACCTCCATTAAACATAACCTCAAAATATTAGATTTAAGAAAAATATTTCTTACAGAGTGGAAAGTCTGTTCTCTCTTGTTAAAATCTTTAAAAAAATTTTTACTCTTAACAGATTCTGGCATCTTTACCAACTTGCTGCAGTATTTCTCAGTGGTGTGGATGAGTATCCTCTCTAGGGAACTGAGAAGTTATTGCATTTTCCAAAAAATCATTATCTAAGACTCTGCAAGGTCCTGCAAAGTGTGTCTTTCTATTTTCACATCTAACCTCCTCCCAGTTGACAGCTGTCAAGCAAGTCCTGAGGCTCATAATTCTCACATGGCGCTTTTCACGCTGTATTCACATGACTCATTCACTCACTCATCTCCCTCATTAGACAGAGACCTCCCTAAAGGCGGAAATCAAGTACTGTTCATCCATAAACTCCAATGAGAAGCGTGGAGCCTGACATACGAGGTCATAAAATAATGTGTGGAGACATAAGCTAAGACTGATACTGCTTCCAGTCTCTAATCCAAAGTAATCATCATTATGGCTCTAAAGCTCATCTTGTGAAAACACACCAATTAATATTAAAGCTAGTGCAAGAGTAATACTATGATGTAATATCTACTTTTACTGAGTGTCTGCCTCTGCAGGTCACATCACAATCTCTAGAATCTTTGTTATGTTACCTATAGTGCTCCCAACAGACTTATAATGTCATTATTTTTATCTGCTGTTTACAAAAATGAAATTGAAACTTAGAGAGATTAAATAATTATCTCAAGGTCACATAGCTCATATATAGTGGAGGCAGGATTCAAATGTAAGTTTCTAAGACTGCAAAAATCTGTGTTTTTTTCATTATGTAGTACTTTCTCTGAAAATGATTAAAAAATGGAAAAGTGAGCATTTTTAGAATATTTTTCTTTAAAGAAGTGTAATGAGAGTCTGTAAAGACAGAGACACAATATTCCATCTAAGAGAAAAATTAGAATATGTTATAGATCAGTATTCCTCAGTTGTGAAGGTAAATTTCTTCATTAAAAAAACAAGAGCGCACCATTACAGGAAGAGGGAAAGAAAATTAAGATGCCACTTTATTCTTAAATTCTCCATTCATTTAAAATTGTTACTGCTCCCCAAATCACCAATCAGAAGGCATGCATGTATAGTTTTATTCCTGCAGACTAAAGTGAATTTCATAAAATTTCAGAGTCTGCAGAGACTTTGACATCAGGGTGATTTATGTGGGAATCCCAACAGCTGAACGAAGAAAGATTATGGCCAACATGGTGTCAAACACAACCTGTGTGAGGTCTCAGGAATAAAAGCATGTGGTTGACACTCAAAAAATAAATAACCTTGACCACAGACTCTTCAATAACCGACACTTGAAACATGCCTGCAGGTGGCAAAGGAAGGGACTCTAGAATAAAGAGCCAAAGCTGTTCCACTTCAAGCTGAGGGGATGTGCTCCTTTTTTGTAAGAATCCTCCTTCCCTGTTCTTCCTTGTGAGTATTACTCAGTAGCAGTGGCTGACTCTGCTCCGTTGCTTCTTAGCCAGAACCTGAAAAGTGGTCCCAGGAGTCTTCCATCCTCTTGCAGTGTGATGGGGAAAAAACACAGGAAACTGTCCTACTAGCCATGAGTGCAAGTCCCCTTTCAGTCACTTCTGAAATGCCTGACATTGGGGAAGTCAACCTGTTTGGTTCTTGGATTTCTTTTTTTAAAATTTTTATTGGCGTATGGTTGCTTTACCATGTTGTGTTAGCATCCGCTGCACAACAAAATGAATCAGCCATACACATACAGATATCCCCTCCCTTTGGGACTTCCCTCCTATTAATGCACCCCAATGTTCATAGCAGCACTATTTACAATAGTCAGGACATGGAAGCAACCTCAATGTCCATCGACAAAGGAATGGTTCTTGGATTCCTGGTCTGCAAATGGAGGAAGCCCAGTTCAGCTGTGCGAAGTCAGATCACGAAGCTTTCGGGTCTGTGCACCTTCTTCCTGGTCTTCTCGGATTGGTGGTTTTCTCGTGGATAATGATACTAGCTTGCAGCTATTTCTCTCATTCAACATTTTATCTACGCTGTCTTTATTTTTTATTGAAAAGAAAACAGTTGCTTCCTCTCAAGGAAAAATAAGAGTTAAAAAACCATTCTTTCTCATAAATGGTTTGCACACTAAAGAGAAACCATAAACCCAGATGATGAAAGTGTAGGCATTATGATTTTCATGTGACTTCTCATATTCAGATAAAATGTACTCAGTAATATACATGGGTCCTAAGAGAACATCGTGTTTAATCCTTTAGATTTGTGTTTTGTTTTCATTTATAGAGGATGAAATCTGTCTAATATGTTTAAAAAGTGAAATTAAAAAACAATAGAGCCATATAACCTCCTGGGATAAAAGGAGCAGCCCTGGGCTTCCCTGGTGGCGCAGTGGTTGAGAGTCCGCCTGCCGATGCAGGGGACACGGGTTCGTGCCCCGGTCCGGGAAGATCCCACATGCCGTGGAGCGGCTGGGCCCGTGAGCCGTGGCCGCTGAGCCTGCGCGTCCGGAGCCTGTGCTCCGCAACGAGAGAGGCCACAACAGTGAGAGGCCCACGTACCGCAAAAAAAAAAAAAAAAAAAAAAAAAAGGAGCAGCCCTGAGTTAGGGCTGAGTTGTGTGAACTGAGTGTTTAAAAGGTAGCTCAGGGACTTCCCTGGTGGCCCTGTGGTTAAGAATCTGCCTGCCAATGCAGGGGACACGGGTTCGAGCCCTAGTCCGGGAAGATCCCACATGCCGGGGAGCAACTAAGCCCGTGCGCCACAGCTACTGAGCCTGCGCTCTAGAGTCCGCGAGCCACAATTACTGAGCCCACGTGCCACAACTACTGAAGCCCGCGTACTTAGAGCCTGTGCTCCGCAACAAGAGAAGCCACCGCGATGAGAAGCCCGTGCACGGCAACAAAGAGTAGCCCCTGCTCGCTGCAACTGGAGAAAAACCGCACGCGGCAACGAAGACCCAACACAGCCAAAAATAAAAAAAGAAGAAGAAAAAAAGAATACAGGAGGAAAACCAGGTTAGAGCAAGGACTACTGTTGCTCTTTATTTTTTTCTTTGATTTGCTTTGATTTCTTTCAGAAGCTGAGGCACTAGGGCCATGGTTACTTGTATGCTTATATTACTTTCGCTGTTTCAAAAGAAAAAGAAGAAAAGAAATGAATTCCACACATAACTTAATTATTGGGTCTCCCATAATTATAACACAAGGGTTTAATGGAGTTTCCCTATTCACAGAAATGTCAAGGGATATCATGTTTTGAACAAGGTAATGAAGTTGTCCTCAGAGAATTAATCAAACATCTCCTGCTAACAGTTTATTTGTCCTCTCAGTATCCTGAAGTAGGTTCAGTACATAGTGCTATTAAGATGTACTGACATTTTAAAAAACTTCAAAATATGTATTCTGGGCCAATGTCAGTTAAGACATGCAAGCTAGATTCATTGGGAGGATAACGATCCCCTGGAAAGTGGGTATAAATCTCTGTACTTCTTTCAACTCTGTTGTGTAGTAGATAGTATTTTACCAGTTTACTGAGCTGGAGACCACGCACCACAGATTCACAAGTGTAAAAGCAGCATCTATACTATTTATAATTTTATTTTGTACTTAGAGGATCACCTTGCAGCACTGAGATTATGAAGGACCCTATGGTTTTGGCTTTTTAAAGCTTTCCCTGGCAGTGAGTGGGGTCCTGAAAATTATCCCTTTGAAGAAGTGTGATTCTTGAACAACAAAAAAAAGAAGAATGAGCTTCTTGTTGGCATTTTGACCAGAATTTCAGCTTTGTGGCATCCTTCCTGAGACAGTGAAACAGATTGTTTGTGAAACACCCTCAGGGAAATTGAAGCTGAGATACATTTCAGCCCTATGAAGTGTAAAGAGAAAGCTTTTTTCTCTCACAATGTCAATATTCTGACTTTCCTGACTCTTTTATTATGAAGTACTGGCTAATAAAGCTCTACCAACCATTTAATTTCTTTGCCCAGGACTGTGTTTAACTTAGGGACTGCTGACTTGTACTGTGATTTGGCTCACCGGACAGTGCAGTTGTCCTTACAATGATGAGACTGTCACAGCCCGAGGGGACATGTGACAATGCACATCAACTTCTGGGCTGCCAAATGCCATGACTCAAGTCTTTTTGATTCTTTGTGTGCCTTTCCCAGAACCTCAGGTGCCACTGGATGTCCCTTTGAAAGCACCCATTGCATGTGGAGCCTGGTTTGATCAGCTGCCATTTTTGTATCTGTTTGCCTACTTCCTTGTTGGAATCCTCTATGGATTGGGCCTGTCTTGTTCACCACAGTGTCCTTGGTGCTTTGGGGGATGCCCACTACTCAGAAGGGGGGCTACTAAGTGCTGTACGGTGCTGATGTATATACCTATGGAGTGAGGGCAGGACAAATCCTCCATCTCTTTTCCCCTGGCACAGCATCTGGTGCATTAGAGATGCTCAGCAAACATTTTAAATAAATAAATGTCTGAACATATATTATTTCAGTTGTCTGTTTCACTACGGCAGAATGAAGACCTGTGTCTTAGAGAAAGGATGCAGCGATGCTTTACGTCTCTAGAAGTGCGAAGGGAAAGTTTTATCCATAATTTTAAGTGCCTCAAATTGTTACAAATGGCCTAAAGAAAAGAGGTGGTTTTAGTTTTAGCTACATCTTATAATCTTAATATAGATTATTATTGTGATTATTTGTAGCATGATGTAGTCCACTATTTTTATCAAATGATATTACCCGTATACTTTACAGGGTAATCTTGTATCTCTTGATACAAGATAGCAGTAGCAAGTTTCTTGACATCTATTAAAAGAAGATTTAAGGCCAATGACAAAAAAAAAAAAAAAGGTATGTATATGACTTCTAAACTAGGAATAAAGGGAGAGAAAAAGAGATTCAAATGTCTGCTTCAGTAAGGCAGAACAAAACCTGCTTCTTAGGGAGATCATAAAGCCTGTCAGCCTCCCGTGAAAGGTAACATCTACCTGTGCAGAGGAAGTAAGGTATACAGAGAACAGGGAGGCCCATTCAAGATCTCTAATTCGAGAAGAACTGTTTCCGGTTGGTGACAAGTTTCTTAGGGAAGCGACCTAACAAGTTTCACATTTCTACAGTGACCAATTGACATGCCAACAGTGTCAGAAAATAGTACATACATTCCAAAATGTTTTTCTTAATTTTTCATTCTAATACAATAAAGGAGATGCTGTTGTCTATTTAGTAATGGATTTTTATGAAGTATATGTTCTCAACAACAGACCATAAGTACATAGTGCATTGTCTGGACTTACTAAATAAATACACAGACCTCTGTGATTTCACTGCAGTATTTCACAGACTTTGGCCTCTCTTTACACTATGGAGCATGCAGGTCAAGACTGTAAGTGTTCTGCTTTCAGCCAAGTTGCAGTTTTGGTTTATCGGCATTTTCTCTGTGCTTTATAATTTCAACAAAAGAATACACTAGACCTCTGTTGCTGGTGAATAATTTGGAATTTCCGATGCTATTGCTAACATTTACTAAGAGATCTTTTCTAATTATTCTATCTCTTATGAATTTTATTGTTTTTGATTATAGTATCTCTTTTAATAATTTTAAGCTTACAAACTCTGAAGTCTAGTATCTGAGAAGTTGCTTCTCAGATTTATGTGATGTTTAGCACTAACATGGAATTCACCTGTGACTGAGATCTTGAGGTTCCTATAACATGTGTAGTGGTCTGCTTCCAGGGTTTGAGTGATAATAAATCAGCAATATTTATCCTTTGATGTCTACAAGATGGTATTATATGGCCAGCGTTCACTCTCCTGTGTGGAAAAGATGGGAATCAGGCAGATAGTGTTACCATGAAAAAGACAAAACAAACACAAGACAGCATTTATCCATAAGGACTTGACAAGACAGCCCAAACCCAGTCCTTCAGAAGGGAAACCCTTCCACTGGACAACTTGCTAAATGATGTGGAAAAGCAATGCTTTTCCCTGTGCAAGTGAACTACCAGACTCTATCACGTGTTCTCTTAATGATCCTGGAGGAGCTATAATTGGTAAAATGTGAACCAAAATAATTCATGTATAAGTTAGCCTTACGTCTATAACTGCTAACATTTTAAGTATTCTAGGGTCCTCACGTCTGCATGCACAGAAAAGGATACAGTTTGTTTCATTTCTATTAGCATGCCTCATGCTATTTTTGAGTATTACAGTGTAGAATATACAGTGTAGAATATCTATTAAATATACATGCTGCCAGTACAGTATGAAGTGGGCAGCATAGCGGTTGGTGCCATGGACTCTGTGGTCAGCCTGGCTAAATGCTTCTCAACTGTTTGACCTTGAGCAGGTTACCTAACTGCTCAAAGACAATAAAACTGAAGCATAACACAACCGGCTCATAGTCTGTGTGTCTGTGTGTTAAATGAAATCATTCAAGTAAGAGGCTTAGCACACCTGTTATTGTTATCATATATAATAGTTATAATATGATAGTTATAGTTACAATAACTATATATTATACTTATTATTACATGACATATATGATATCTATGGAGCCCTGAAAAATAGAGACATGAGTTAGTTTAATACTGCAAACAGGGCTTCCCTGGTGGCGCAGTGGTTGGGAGTCTGCCTGCCAATGCAGGGGACACGGGTTCGAGCCCTGGTCTGGGAGGATCCCACATGCCGTGGAGCAACTACGCCCGTGCACCACAACTACTGAGCCTGCGCGTCTGGAGCCTGTGCTCCGCAACAAGAGAGGCCGCGATAGTGAGAGGCCCGCACACCGCGATGAAGAGTGGCCCCCGCTCGCCACAACTGGAGAAAGCCCACGCACAGAAACGAAGACCCAACACAGCCATAAATAAATGAATGAATGAATGAATAAATAAAATTAAAAAAAAAAATACTGCAAACAGTATGATCCTATTCAATATTGTAACCTTAATATCTTAGAACTACCCTAGCAGACAACATATCTGCAAGTTTACGTTCCATGTACTTGAGAGCTTATTGCTGGGTGAACTGTCCCTATGTCCTGGCACAGTTCCCTGTGCTCACTTTCTGGGGAGCCATAAGGTCATTCTTCAATGTAAGTTATACAAAACGGCGAGCTGTTCTCATAAAGAACTCTGGAGCCTTTGCCTTTTCTGGTAATAGCGGTGAATGTTTTCATGCGACTGGCAGCAGAGATTCAAGTGGCTGCTTGCCAAGCTCGTGTGTGTGCAGAAGAACAAAGCTCCGAATGCCTTTCCTGCTGTGAGCAGTATACTGTATCAACAGTTTCAAAAAGATCAGTTCACAACAGCAGAGCAGCAAGTTCCTTTAGAGCCGGTGACCATAACAGGTTGAGTCAAACGTACCCCATTGCTAAGGAACCCACTCCAGCAGCCTCGGACCCTTGCTTACTTGCCTTTATTTTAATTTGTGTCCCTGTACCCAAGCCCCACGTGGAGCCGTTCCCTATTAACAGCTGGCCTGCTGGGCTCTGAGTTCAGCCAGGTCCAGAATTAAGAAGAGAGGACTGGAGGTTGGGACCCTGTGGGTCCTCCCAAGGCCAAGCCTGGGAAGTCTCCCTTCTCTCTCCCCTCCAATTCATATTTAGTGAACGACTCACTCATTCACAATCACCAACGCTCTTTTTCTTCCTGCCCTCTCCCCTTCACGAGTTTGTTAAAAATGAATTAATCTTGGGCTTCCCTGGTGGCTCAGTGGTTGGGAGTCCTCCTGCCGATGCAGGGGACACGGGTTCGTGCCCTGGTCCGGGAAGATCCCACATGCCGCGGAGCGGCTGGGCCCGTGAGCCATGGCCGCTGAGCCTGCGCGTCTGGAGCCTGTGCTCCGCAACGGGAGAAGCCACAACAGTGAGAGGCCCGCGTACCGCAAAAAAACAAACAAACAAAAAAAGAATTAATCTTGTAATTTCGAAAGCCCTCTCCTGAAACCATTACAATTTAAAAAAAAAATGATGTGAAGTGACTCTATATCATAAAATGGTTTATGTTTAACCCAATGGAGGTACAGAACGAGGGAACTAAACCACACTATTTTAGCTTTAAGTTATTTTAAAAACCCATTTGTTTTAAAGGCCTAAAGGTGCACTTGTTACCTGACAACTCCAATAATATATTTCACTTTGTACATTTCCACAATCTTCTTGTAATATAACAAGTGACACTTAATTCCTATTTGCAACTAAGAGCCAAAACAACCTGCACATTAACATTTAGTAGAAATATATTCTAATAACCTTTCACTATTGAACTCGGCATATTTGAACAGAATGTCTCATCTTCTCTCAGCTTCCTTTCCCTAGACTGGTTCTCTCTCTTAACTTCCTGTTAATGAATGGTTCCTCCATTCCTTGAACCTGTCAAGCACACACGTTTTTAGACACATGTTTTTAAATTTCCCTCCTTACATGAGGTCCAAGTCTTAGCAGGTTTGATTCTCAGCAGTAGGTTGTTTCCTTTCCAGTCCCAACGTCCTCACCCTACAGGTCCCCACTTCCCTTTTTGGTTCCTATTCTGTTCACTTACACTGCTATCGAATTAATAACCTCCAAACATCGCTCTGATTATTGCACTCTTTTTTTTTTTTTTTTGCGGTACGCGGGCCTCTCACTGTTGTGGCCTCTCCCGCTGCGGAGCACAGGCTCCGGACACGCAGGCTCAGCGGCCATGGCTCACGGGCCCAGCCGCTCCGCGGCATGAGGGATCTTCCCGGACCGGGGCACGAACCCGTGTCCCCTGCATCGGCAGGCGGACTCTCAACAACTGCGCCACCAGGGAAGCCCTAGTTGAGCTAGTTTTTAAAGTGCTCTCATACAGATGCTATTTGGTCCTCATGAAGATTCTGTAAAATAAGAAATTCAGGTGATAATATACTCAAATGAGGAAAACAGGTACAAGGAGACAAGTGGATTGGTGAAGATTCCTTGACTAGAAAGCAGCAAAAATGCGTCCACAGCCCAGATCTCCTAACACCTAATACTGGAAGCCGGGCAGTGAGCCTTTCTCAGAAAAGGCAATGTGGCCAAATTGGATTGCCCTCTGCTCCCATGTCTTTCTCTCCCTCCTGCTTTCACGCATGCGATCTTGGAATACTTTGCCTTATTCTCCATTCACCTAAATCCTTTCCATATGTTAAAGCCTTTATCTGTTCCTCCTCTTGACTCACAGAGTGGTCGCACAATTGCTTTTAATCACACTCTGCCTTCTTCTGTCTGCTTTGTGGTGTTTCAAATTATTCCCGACATAAATTATTCTCCTTTAACCTTTTATGTACTTAGGCTTTTTTTTTTTCCCCCAATAAATTTTAAGCTTTCTGAGATCCCGGCCTCTGTCTTAAATGCCTTTATAGTCCCCACCTGTTACACTTAGTAAGTGCACAATAAATATTTGCTCTGTGTGTGGTATGTGAGATTAAATTTTTTTTAAATGCAAGACATTTCATATGTCTTCCTTTACCTTATTTTCGTTTTCAAAGGGTGTAATATCTACATCATTCAACTAGTATTCTTCCAATGTGGAAAAATGGATATAATCTTTATTATATTCAGCGAATTCTTGCAATGCCTCCCCACAGACCAGAAACTCATTAAACATCCATTAGCTGTCCCTGAATCCTTAGCATTTTCAACTACATTAGATAGTCTGTTAAGGGCTTCAGTGCATTAATATTCTGAGCAGTCAGAACCTCATTTTTCCATTTCTTGATTTTTTAATATTTTTCTAACCCAAGCATACCAAATGCAGAACGTAACTTTGTTTTGTCACGTTGTTAGTTGAACTGAGTTCGGCCATTCCTTACAAAGACTGGCCTGGCATTATTTAATTGGAGTTTACACAAATGCAAATAATAGTATTCAAGAATAAAAAGGATGGTAACCAAGCCTTTCAGCTCAGTACAAATGCATAAAACCTATTTCACCCACACACCATACCATGATGTATTTTTCTAGCACCAGAAATGCTTTCTTCTCTATGGTACTCCTGCTGTTGAGAAAGCTTTTCTGATGTCTGGAAGCTTTTGAATGGCACTGAATTGAGCTACATTTACTACAGGGCTCACCATGCTATGCTGCCTTTTACATGTCTCTGGTTTATACCTCCTAGCATGATCATTTTTCTAGGGGCGTCGAGGAAGGCAGCCACTTTAGTGAAAACCCCTGTGGGTGGGCACACAAAAGCTGAAAATGGATCCAGCTTAAGGGTTCCTTAATTAACTTCCAAAGACTGACAGCGAAGATTAGTGAAATACTGTTAGCACTGACTTGATACTCTTCCTAAGGAACAAATGCTGTAGTATTAAATTGTAACCTTTACTGAAGTAGTGAGGACTGAAGCCATTGATGTTCAGGATATCTGCACAGAATGAGACCACTGCTCTTGTGTCAGCCTGTTGTTCACGTGTAAGTCTCTTCCAAACACAGTGAAGAGTTTAGCGGTTTCTTAAAGATGTAAGACAGGTTTAATCAGGACATATTTCTGTCCTTTGAGCCCCTGCTCTACCCTCAAATAGTTAAGAGTACAGAGAAAACCTTTGGTCCCAGCTGAGATTTTCAAACGTTTGCACCTAAGAAAAGTGACTTTCCATCCAGGTGTTGGTCCTTCACTCTGCAGCCACAGACATGGTATCCTATAATTTCACTGAGGAATAATCTAGCTTTGGAGAATCAATTCCTTTTTTAAAAATTCAGACTGCTTTGAGTTACAAAGTTATAAAGGATTTGTTTCTTTTTAGTCCGGGAACATTGGTCGGTGGACTCGTCATCTGGTATGCCCATTACCACAGAAACAGAGACAGCCATCAGAGCAAAAAGTGTTGGAAAGTCATGAAGCATATTTCACTCAGATTGTGTAGCAGGCTTAAATATTTTCCTTACTCCAATTACATAAAATTTTAGTGATGGAGCAATTGGCCACCTTCAGAAACAACACCCCTCCCTTGACCAATGTTGACCTATATTTGGATTATTCTTTTCTAGATTCTATGACAATCGTATCCCTACAGTTATGTCATTAGGTATGACGTATTTTAATCCCTTTGATGAATTTCAGGATTCATTATAGCCTAGTGGAGAATCACATCAAATCTTAAATAGACCTAAATTTAGGACATATATCCAACACTTTGTGTCTGTGTGACATTAAGCAATTTTCTTAGCCTCTGTAAGTCTCATTTTTCCATCAATCAAATGGAGAAGATACCTTATTTCGAGATTTAACTGGATAAGTCATGTAAAGTCCTTTGTACGTAGTAAGTGTTCAAAGGTGACAACTGTTAGTAACTGTACCATGGCACCTGAATGAAATTGGACTTTCTCCCCATTAACCTGGGCATTCTTTCTTTCCATGATGAACGGGTGCAAGTCTGCATAGACAGTACTTTATGTGTAGCAGTATCGTTTTTGCTTATAAACTATGTACATCGTAAGATTTCAACTTCTAAAATGAAAAAAATATAGGAAAAGTTAGTAAAATATAGGTAATACAGGTAAACTCTTCATTTTACTGCTGGAAACTGAGGTTCAGAGACATTAATAAAAGTTGACCCCAAAGCTCATAAGATATGAAGTATTCCAGCAAAGATGATCACAAAGCAAATTTCTCTAAAATAAGTTTTACGTTTATCTTTCCTATTATTTAAAAAACAAGTGAAATAGTTGCATGTTGAAAAAAAAATCCCCCAAAGCTTGGAATAGCAAGAGGAATTAAGATAATGTCCTAGCTTGCTGCATGTTAGACATTACAGATTAAAAATGTTTGACAGGGCTTCCCTGGTGGCGCAGTGGTTGAGAATCTGCCTGCCAATGCAGGAGACACGGGTTCGAGCCCTGGTCCGGGAAGATCCCACATGCCGCAGAGCAATTAAGCCCGTGAGCCACAACTACTGAGCCTGTGCGTCTGGAGCTTGTGTTCCGCAGCAAGAGAGGCCGCAATAGTGAGAGGCCTGCGTACCGCGATGAAGAGTGGCCCCCGCCTGCCACAGCTAGAGAAAGCCCTCGCACAGAAACGAAGACCCAACACAGCAAAAATAAATAAATTAATTAATAAACTCCTACCCCCAACATCTTCTTTTAAAAAAAAAAATGTTTGACAGCACTTAGACCCTGAAACATGTTTGATCCTTAGATTCTTTTTAGCATTTCTTTGCTGGATTGTCCTACCCTTATACTAACTACCTTTCTCTTCACTCTTTCCCATCTCTGCTTAACATTCGTGAAATGGGTTCCTTTTAAAAAAATATGAAAATCGAGTAAAATCTGTCCATATCATAAGTCACATGAGGGCCATTTGTGCATGTCCTCTGAAGCCATCTTATCCTCTTGTATGACTTTTATTATTATCAATAGAGATAACGTGAAATTTGATGTCTCTAGTGCATAACTCTGTCTTAATCTCCAGACCTGTATCTCCATTTGCCTCCTCCATATCCAGCACTTTGAAGTCATGCAGCCTTTTCAAACTAACACATCCTAAGTGAACCCATTGTTTTGTCCCTACACCAGTTCTACTCCTGTTTTGTCTGTCTCAGTGAACGGCACCACTCTTAACCCAACTGCCCTGTTGGAAACCAAGGTATCATTCTTTGGACTTTCCTGTCCTCTAGCCTTTCACGTCCAGTCAATTGCCATGTCTTGTCCATTCTTCCTCAGCACTATCTCTTGGATGCTCCCTGGTCTCTTCATCCTCATACAACCACCCTGTTCAAGCCGCCATCCCCTAGCACCCATATTTCTCCAACAGCCTTCAGAGCAGTTCAATCTAGCCTCTGCATTTTAGCCACGGCAGAGTAATATCTCAAAAATGCAAAGCTGATTTTGTCACTCTACTTATAACCTGTTAGAGTTTCTGATTTCTATTGCAATAATAAAACACAACTTCTTTACATGGCTACCCAATCCTATCAGATTAACTCCTTGCCCAGCCAAATTCTTCTTTGTTATTCACTCCTTTGAGCTGTCAATTTGTGCTATATCCAAGCTTTCAGTTCCCTGAAACCATCACATGCGTTCAGCCTTTGCACTTGTGAACACACTTCCCTTCTCTCTTTACCAGGTTACTCTGATATTGTCCTCAAATTTCAGCTAGGAAATCATGATTTCAAAGAAGCTCTTCCTGAAAGAGAAAGATGCTCTTTCCTCAGCAGAGCGCTTACTACATTTATTTTATGCTTGCATGTTCACTTATCTGTGTACCCCCAGAGCCTGAAAAGTCCATGAGTTCAGAGCTCGTGTCCCTTTGTTGCTATTGCACTGAGAAATATGTGAGTACAGAGGTGCTTAACTCGTATTTTTAATGAATAGATGTATGAATGAGTGAAGTTTTGATTCTTAAAAAATATGTGCTGAAGAGAGGAATAAATATTTATTAAACTTCAATGTGACACTATCCAGAGATTCCATCTCTTGATTTACTCCACTAGGGGATCTTTAAAGTGGCAAGCTCCTTCTTCCAAAGCTAAATTTGTGCTGTACTTTATGAAGTTAAAATTTTACATTGTGAATTTATTGAAAGTAGAGGATACCACTGTATTTACTTATAGTTAATTGTGTACTTTCTGGTGAAGTTTTATGTTTGTGAGTCTGTTCAGTGTACATTTGCCTTGTTCCCTTCATTACAACGAAAGCTTTCTGAGGGTAGGGATTATTTATGTGCTTTGTTTTATTTTATCCTTAGAAAACTTGTGGTGCTTCCCACAATGTAAGATGTTAGTGAGACCTGAGTGATTAAAAAATAAAATAAAAAGAAGTGGAAGGGAAAGGACAAATGGGAGAAAACAGAGAGGTGTACACAGGACTTCTGATCTATTAAACGGGGGCTGGGTGATTGCTGGTAACATTCCTGACAAACTCCTGGTCCAGTGTTTGCATGGTACTCTAATGCCTTAAAATCAAAGCCTGTGGCGTCCAAATTCCCCAGTCCTCTTCTGGGGTGAAAAGCTTCTAAGAGTTTTGGCTACCCCACTCTTAATACCTCTTTAGCTGTCTACACCAGGGAACTGTAATGCTCAAATGAAACACTGATACTAATAAAGCATTTAACAAATATTATGTAGTAGTAGATATTGTACCTATGGTTCCACAAACTTGTCACCACTAGGCACTTTTTCTAGAGGCAGAGTAACAGTATGGAAAGGTCATATATGGGGCTCCGATAATACTAACTTTGCCACATACTGGCTTTGTAAATTCAAGTCAATCACTTGGCCTCTCTCAGCCTTGTCATATGTAAAAAAATGACGTCACCCTTTACTCTTGAAAAGATCTAGCAATGTACAAGTGAAAATGCCTGGCACTTAACAAATAATAGTTTCTTTCTGAACCTGTATTTTTTTCCCATGTGCATCTTGTAACAATCCATATGGAAAATTTTTTTTGCCAACAAAACAAACTGAACCAAAGTAATCATTAAATGTATTTTCTATTTTAAAATTAAAGCTCTATCTTTCTATCTATATTAATAAAAACAGAGAGATATCTAGATAACAGATAGGTGTTTAGGGTGGACTATTAATTATGTTCTGGCTGACATTCAAAATATTGGCTTTTTCTCTGAGATCAACTGAATTTAAAATAAAATTTCTGTATATTTAAATACAAAATAGAATTTCCTATTAAACCAGTCAACTAAAGCTACTGGACATTATCTAAGTTTAAGGTAGAAGTAAGACTTTCTTCAAATCTCTCTTGATAAAATCATTTCTAATTTTCATTACTTTTCAGTAAAAAAAAGACATTATTATATATTTCACAGGATTGTTAGGAGGATACTGTACAAAGGACCCAGCGCTGGGCTTGGAACAGAGTATAAGCTCACAAGACACGTTAAAGCCTTTTTAACTTAACTATCACTTAATCATCAAAGCACTTCCCGGGTAGGTAATTTTTAACTTCCTGAGTTTTCAGATTATTTCGAATGACAGTCTTCTGACTCTCCTCCAGTTTGTGAACCAAAAGATTCACCCACCGAGTTTGTTCCTCTTTTTATCTACCATGAGGAAAATTCAAGAGGGACAGAAAAATATTCAAGTCCTGGGGTCCTATCTCTCAGTTTACCGCTCTCACTTTCATTACAAGATTACTCACAGTCTTTCCTCTTGTTCTCTCTTTTCTCACAAGAAAGCACAAACTGTTTTTTGAACTGTGATGATTAAGATCCTTTTGCTCCTTTTTCTGCTCAGAAAGAGGGATTATTTTATGGTCATTAGGTTTCCCTCAGGAAGAGTAGTCCAGGATAAACCCTCCCCCTTTTTGGAAGCCTGTTGGACTCAATTTTCCATATATTTATTACCTTCCTCGTTCGTTTAATAGCCTCGTCTGATGGGTTTCTTTGTTAAACGAGTTCAGACATAGAGATTAAAGTTACAAAACAGAAGCTTTTGCAATCAAAGCAAAACAAACACACAAAAAGATAAATTGTGTATTAAAATTGCTTCAATTCTTCACCAGGAAATTTTTAAAGTTTAATCACCTAATGATAAATGGTGCTGTAAAAGAAACTGTACACAGGTGAAAACACATAGGTGTGACTTTGCCCTTTGAAAATACTAAATCATGAAAGACAAATCGATGGATGCAGCCAACTTAGAATCTTAATCGCACTATAAAATCAAGCATAAGATAAATGTGCATGTGAAAATTCTTTTGCACTCATCTTTCTGTTTAGAAGGTTGTGCCTGAGGTTGGTGCGCCTGGTAGGAGGAATAATTTGGGGGTAAATTAGTACTTACCATCGTCTTTGTCAGGGATGATTGTAACCTGAGCCCCTGGGAACTCTGATCCAATTCTCCCACCCATCGGCATGCTCAGGAGAACGTGGAATGTTTCCTTCTCCTCATACAAGGAGTCGTCAATGATAACGACCCGGCACATTTTTTCCCGCTCGTCTTTGTCAAAGCGGATAACACTGGTGTGGTCCTCGGGCCGGGATATGTAATCAGAATAGGACAGCACTGATGTTGGCACAGTTCCTCTTGCCGTTCCTGGAAACAGAGAGAATCCAAAAGGGGTTTATGTAGAACATACTACCAGGGTACCTCCAGAGACGATTATTTTCATATGCAGCATCTTCATGGTCCATCATATCTATGAACACCCCTGGAAGCTGCAGTAACTCCTCCACACTCTGCTAGCATCATGGGTCACCTTTATAATGGTCTCCAACATCTGACAAATAGTACATTTCAAGTGTTTTCTCCTCTGCTTCCTGCCAGAGGTCTTTTAAAACAACACAATAATACAGAATAATAGCTTAGTTTTCAAATGCTTACTGTGTGCAGGCAAAGTGCCAAGTGCTCTACATGCATTGCTTCTGTAATCCTCTTAACCACTCTATTGGGCTTTACACGTTTGGTAACTGAGGTTTACAGAAGTCCAACCACTTGTTCTGGGACCCAGAGCTCAAGGTTGATCCTGAAATTTGCATTTTGACTGCTATTCTTTACTGCCTGTCAACTCACATATGTTAATGAAAATTTTAATGAAAGTCTGCAGTGTCAACTGCATTTATGACCTTTTCTTTTACATTCTTAGAAAAGTCTACCTGTTTCCTAGAAAGGTATCTAGTATATTAATGAGTATTATGTATTAATTTTAATTTTGTATTGCATAAAATCACCTTTCGGAGGGTGTTTACTCAATGAGCAAAACAAATGTTTTGAAATTTGGTTGCTATGAGTTTCAGACCAGTTTGAAATTAGTTTCTTTTCCTTGGGTATGCATTTCTTTGCCTCTTTTTTGGTTGTTGTTTTTAACAATAACCCCCTTCTACTTGAGCAGGTTTGAGCGGGAGATGGGAGCTTCAACTTCTTATACCCCCAAAGGCCTTGAGTATTAAAGCAACCAAATGAATCAGAAATGTTTTCAATAAGCAGCAGAGTCCTTCCAGGTCCTCAAAGGTGCCATAGTGAAGGAAGACGTCCGTGTGCATGCTTTATTCCTATTTGAAAACTGGACTAGTAAAGTATAACCTTCGTGACATAATGTTATGCCTCCAACATGTTAAAGAGGCTTATTTATATCTTTGCGGGGACATTTCAGTTCATTCGCAAATCGAGCTACCTTGCCGCGTATAACAGATCACCATCAACTCCCGGCTCACATCTCCGCTTCTCCTGATGGGAATGAGCAGTTCACCAATGTCCTCCTCGATGGAGTATTCAGACTGGGGGATGAATACAGTTGATTCTAAGGAGAAAACACAATTGTTTTTGTCTGAGCGTCTTATGTATGACATAATCCTGTGCAAATTAATTGCTCTCATGATTGATAATTTCCCCTGGCATATTCTGTTAGAATAGCGCAGTGTGAGGGGAAGGGGGGAAGACAGGGGAGAAGAAGCAGGTATAGAGTGTGTAGGCTCCGGGCTAGTGAATTCTCAACCTAGAAATAAACCCCAACATTGCTTTTATCTCCAGTAATTGCTTTTTTTTTTCTCAATTAATAAGTGCTGCTGACACACTTCCTTTAAATCCAACTTTGTTCTCTCAGGGAAAATCACCACCTTCTGTTGGGGTAGTTGACTTTTAGACTTAGAAGAGGCCTCAGAAGTCATCTTGTCTCACCTCTGACTCTGATGAGGAAACTTGGACCCACAGAGTTGAAATTATTTGTCAAGGACTCTTACTGGTCGAGGCAGGACTACAACTCAGATCTTGTAATGTCCACTCTATTATTATTATTTTTTTACCCCAAACGTGTTCCTTTTGAATGATTAATGATTAAAAGTACATACAATGCATTATTACTCAGCCATAAAAGGAAACAAAATTGAGTTATTTGTAGTGAGGTGGATGGACCTAGAGACTGTCATACAGAGTGAAGTAAGTCAGAAAGAGAAAAACAAATACCGTATGCTAACACATATATATGGAATCTAAGAAAAAAAATGGTTCTGATGAACCTAGGGGCAGGACAGGAATAACATAGAGAATGGACTTGAGGACAAGGCGGGGTGGGGGGGAAGGGTAAGCTGGGGCTAAGTGAGAGAGTGGCATGGACATATATACACTACCAAATGTAAAATAGATAGCTAGTGGGAAGCAGCCACATAGCACAGGGAGATCAGTTCTGTTGAACAGGAACTTAAAAGAACAGAATAATGAAAACATATCTAAGTCACATGACAATGAGTGTTACAAGTTCACATCAGCATACCACGAGGTCCAAAAATTATTCTGAAGCACTATGCTAATACTTTGGTTAGAGT
Organism: Hyperoodon ampullatus; assembly: GCF_949752795.1. Lineage (NCBI taxonomy): Eukaryota > Metazoa > Chordata > Mammalia > Artiodactyla > Ziphiidae > Hyperoodon > Hyperoodon ampullatus. The sequence continues at coordinate 64,654,777 of NC_136929.1, forward strand.
GAATCTCTGAGTAATCTTTGTTCATATCATTAAATGTTTTTATTTTGTGAATGTAGAAAATTTTGGAAAGTTTTCCACCACTGAAATAGTTTTACTTTGCACCACCTTTTTCCTTATCTACCTTTTTGGGGCCAAAAATGTACAGATGTGTGCTTGTCCTTTGAACAAGTGTTTAATATTTTTTTCTTTCTCTTAAGACAATGACCCATGCTGCACAGCAATAGAGTTCAAAAAGAAGAAAGCTTTGACACTCACTGAAGTTGAAGCTCTTGCATGCTTTATCATTTTGGTGGCATCAGCTGCAACTGACTATCATTTCATTAATTCTGGACCTTCTGTTTTAGCACACTCATGTCAAAATATCAGCTAGCCAGTGATCTCTTTATGTCAACATTTCCGATGGTACAAAATTTTAAAAGTAATAGTATTTGAATTTCATATAGTAGTCAGCCTATGTCATCTGAATTCTACCTCATGAAATGGGTTTGGTTCACTCAGCACACAAAAGTTTGCCTTTTCTTTGTCTCCGATAAGATCAGCGTTCTTGAGATATAAGCTCTACTTTCCTCTAGGATAGTATGTTTATTCTCTACTATATATTATATAGTATTAACCTAAACTGGTCCCGCCAAAAATGATTAGATATCATATATTTTAATCCACTAGTTCATGGCTATGTTTTGACATCATTAAAATATCAGAATGAGCCCATTTCAATCAGAAGTTTGCAGATACTTCAAGTGTACAAACTAAACAATTGAATAAAATACTTATAGGCTTCAGATAGCTATGCTAGGTATCTGTACTCAGATACTTATATTTAAGGTTGTGTTCTCCTAATAAAGTACATAAAAGTCATTTTACCGGTTAGAAATGACACACAGTAAAAAAGGAAAGGGATCTTTATATGAAATCAAAAGTTTTAGTTCTTCATATTTTCCTCTTCCCAGAAATTAAAGTGTTTTATATTAATTAATACCTATATGCTTCTAAGAGTGAGGAAAGATGGTGTAATTTCTCACGGTTAGGGAACCTAGTATACAGAAAGTTAAGAATCTTCATCCCAGGTTAGATACTTCTGTGGACACTGTGATAGCTCCCCTTATCATAACACATAGCATCTGTATTGTTAAATGTAACAATTTAGTGGAATGTAATCACCGAGTGATATGATGCTTCAGGGTCAGTGTGCCTTCTTCACTTGGGCATATATCCCTAGCTCATAGCAGAATTCCTGGCATATAGCAGATGCTCAATAAACATTTGTTGAACACACAGATACATCATGCAAGGGCTAAAGTGGTCTTGATTATTTTCCTAGAACACTTGCTTTTATTCACCTATACTCATATATTTGAGGCTTGATGTATAAAGACAAAAGATAATAGAATAAGAATAAAAGGAATTACTTTTTCTTTTTTTTTATATAGAAGAATAGGTGAAACAATGCTGCTATGGCAAAATATACTGTTTAATTATGATTTTGGATATTATTTCATTATTTCTTCATGTGAAATGACAGGTAACTGTATAACTCAGGAAAGAGAAGAGCTTTGGAGGAAATGTATGTGTGTGTGTATATATATATATATATATATATATATATATATATATATATATATATGTATATTTGTCTGTTCAAACACTGGCTCTGGCACTTATTAGCTGGGGGACTTTAGGAAAATAAATTCTTTGAGCCTCAGAGAGTTCATTTGGAAATTGATATATAAAATGTAGAGTTGTAAACATAAGGTTGGAATGAGATATAGTTGTAAAGGTCCTAATGCAGGGTCTGGCTCACAGCAGGCACTCCAGTATGGGAGAGATTGGTATGATGATTATTATCAAACCCTTTGCCTAAGGAATAATCCTTTCGGACTTCTCTGACTTGGGTTAGATGACAAAGCGAGAGAGAGGCATGGACATATATACACTACCAAGCGTAAGGTAGATAGATAGTGGGAAGCAGCCGCATAGCATAGGGAGATCAGCTGGGTGCTTTGTGACTGCCTGGAGGGGTGGGATAGGGAGGGTGGGAGGGAGGGAGACGCAAGAGGGAAGGGATATGGGAACAGATGTATATGTATAACTGATTCACTTTGTTATAAAGCAGAAACTAATAAAAAAAAAAAAGAAAAGAAAACAGGGCAGGAGGAATAACAGTGATCTGAAATTTCCTCAAAGCCCTTCTTGTCTTATGGAAATCCGCTGTCTGCTTTTGATCACAATCCAGCCTAGTGGCAGCGGATCTTTTAACAGAAGACAACTGTTACCATTCAATGGAATTTCGCAGAGGAGTGCCCATCCCCTGAAATGAAACGTAGTTTCACCCATCTCTGTCGATACTAAAAGAAAACCAAATAAAACAGCTTTCAAGTGGTTGACTTAGGCAGAGGCTAAAAGGTGGCCCAATTTCTTGGGTTCCTCATCCAGAAAAGGAGTTAAACATTTCATGCCCTTAAAAACCCCGCCCAGCTGGAACTTTCTATGGGCATATGCGAAAGATGGAGATTGTGGAATCAAAGTGAAACAAGGGAGGACAGCAAAGTGACAGAGGAGGATGAAGGAGAGGGGTGACAATCATAACAGTAGCAGGTTTCCCACGGGTGTGCACCCTGAGGCTGCAGAAACACCTGGAGGCGCAGGGGGTGTGACACAGAGAGGCTGACCTCTCTGCTCCGCAGTCTGTTCTCTGCTTATTTTAGTTTTTCTCTTTGTACCCCAGGCTTCAATTGATGAGGAAATTGAATTTATTGATTTACTTAATCAATGACTAAACCCATTTGCCTAGGAAGTTATTGATTTCCATAATCGTGGCAGAATGCTGTATTCCCTCTTTGTGCTCCAACAGCATTTTGTTGGATAGTACCAAAAGCTCCTTTTCAGTCTCCACTTTTATGCAACAAAATAAGTCTGTTCTGGACGAAAATGTGGGCTTCCGAAGCCCCATCTGATAGTTGAACTGCGCTCGGGTGGCCCCTCCCGGATGGGCAGGGGCAGGTCCCAGCATGGCTGTGAGATCTGTGTGTGGCCATTTGGGAGCTTTGGTTCCATTCTACCCATGGCCAGTCCAGGGCTGTGAGGGAGGGGGATGGGGTGCACTTGCACCAGGCTCTCACTGGCGTCTGCCCCTCGAGTCAGGCTGCACTCTTGCACAGATGATGCAGGAAAACACAACCACTGCACCAATCTTTAGAGAGGAGTCAACTTTATTGATTATAGATAGAGCCATGGTGCTCAATCAGAGAGTCACAAACATCTGGAGGCATGTCAAGCATTACAGAGCGTCCATATGGGCACTGAGTGTTGATTCAAGTTAAATAAATAAGCACCTAAGGGTGTTTGTTATTTTTGCGGTAGACGTAGATACTCATTTATTGAATAAAGTCATAGTCATTAAAAAGCTCTACCTGACTATGACTATGTAATTTAAAAACATAAATCGAGGAAGAGTATGATAAGAGTATAATTAAGAACATGTGAGAATCCATGATGTATGTATGTATGTATATGTGTGTGTGTGTAGAAAGTTTATGTTCGTAAGTTTTTTTGTCGTAAAATTTGGGAACAAATGTTCTAAAATCTGTCTCATGTGAAATTGAGGGCATCCGATAAACATCCTATAAACATCAAGTTAAACGTATGACTGAAAGGTAGTGAGGTAAAGGAGTGAATGAAAGAATGTATATAATGTGTTAAGTACACTGTCTGGCACACGGCAGGTGCTCGATGAATTTCAATTATTATCGTTATCAGTACCAGTTACTGGTAAGTAAAGTACTGGCAAAAGTGTGTACTTGCATGTGTTTATATAAACTGGCTCATAAGTAAAAGCAGTTCCCAGCCTAAGATAAAGCAGAGTTGATTATTCCCCCTCTTGTTCCCGTAACACTCTGTTCATTCTTTGTTGTGTTGATACTACATCACAGTCTGCCACCATAACTTATTTACAGGGCTCTGTTTCCCGTTAGACCATATGCTCTTTGATAGAAGGGACTGTATCCCATTATCTTTGCATCCCCAATACATAGTGCTGTCTCCAGCAGAAGTGAGAGCTGGATACATTTTTAATACATGCAAAAAAATCTCATAACATATCCTAGAGTTAATATGCAGCCGAGGGAGAGATTCCTAGACTAGTGAATTCACACGTGAAGAGTTACAAGTGAGTGCAGAAAAAAATAATCACAATTTTGAAATGGTTGGGAAAGTGATCCTTTGTGGAAAGAAAAAAGGTTATTTAATCTCTTAATATGAAATCTAACATTGTATTTATGCTATTAGAAATAACAACAATATTTGTATTTTGCTTTATGTTGTATGGAACTCTTTCATAAGAATGCTGCAACATGAGAATAATTAATTTTCCTTATTGTGTACATTAGGAAACTAAATCTTCATAAAAGCCATTTGATTCGATGTTAGATCTCATACAACTATAAATTGTAGAGCTGGGAAACAAACCCATGTCTTGTCATTTCAAGACCACTGATCTTCAACAAGACATGGACTATACCAGCCATTTGCTGTACCAGCACACTTGTCAGCCATCACAGGGATGATCATGGCCTGGAATGAATAGGGCTGAACTTCATCTAGAAAATGCCAAGACAACTCAGGTGACCATTACATAAAGTAAAATTGTGGCAAATTTTAATTTGGTAGCCTTCAAGAGTATAGATTATATAAGGAGTGTGTGTGTGTGTGTGTATAATATGTGTATTTGTTTTTAAAATCCCACTTCTCAGACTTATTACGGGTAGGGAGTACTGTGTGTCACTCTGGGCTTATAAATAAGAAGGCACAAATGAGTTCAAGTGTCCTATTCCTGAGGTCAAGTATGGCAATTATACCAATGGGCAAATAAAACATCAAGAAATGGCTTCAAACAAACTGTAACTAATGGGCCAGTTTATATGTATTAAAGCTGTCATGGGCTTGTTCAAAAGAGAGAAAAGCTTTCTTATGCTAGCACTTACCCCAAACTCAGGACTAGAAGAAAATTTAATTGTTTATTCCTAGATAATGCAGATAAAATTAAAATGTAATTAAATGCTAATTAACATTTCCGTTCTGTTCTTTAACGGAAATGATAAACATAACTGAAGTTCATTTTCAACTAAAGGCAGAGATGTTAGTTAAACAGAGCCAGAGCTCCGGTTCTCTTATCCTCTCTCCTTAATTATGCTCAGTGTTAAACCCAGAGATTTCCACATATGTCTCCGTTTCACGTACTAAGTAGATTGTGTCTTCACAGAACATATAAGAGTTTTCTGACTAACAAAATAAATAGGCTGGCGGTTTAAAAGAAAGTCACATCTGTCTTCTGACAGGATTTCAGCTTTAGAGGAGGCTCACCAAGCTCTGTATAAATGCCAGCCCTCAAAAGGCCAATTCAACCTTTTTTTTCTTCCTGGCTGCATTGAGACAAGTCAGGACTGGAGGAGTATGGCAGGGGAGGGAAAGGTCAATTTACACTCAAATCAGTGAGGTTCATTTTAACCGACATCAGCCAAGGGTGTGCATTGACAAGAAAACATCATCTAATAGCAATTAAGAGCAATGATGCAAGATATTTTTCACCAAGGAGAGGGGGTGGGTTGGTGGGTATTATGTAACAAATGTGGAAACATATGGCAGAACGAAAAGTTTTGGCTGGTGAATATATGAAGAAATTTGAATAAAGTGTTATATGGAGAACAAATTAATCCCCAAATGGTCTAATTCTTAAAACATTTGTTTAAAGGACATTTTAAAACACATTTAAAATACTTTAAAAAGTCATGAAATAATTCTAGAAAAATGAGATGAGCGACGTTGGTTCTAAAGGATAAAATTATAATAAGAGAAAGAACATATTGATAATCCTATGTGTATTTGTAGTTCATTGACTTGAAAAAATATAGCTTCCTTTCATTAATTTTTGGGTTCTCTCTCCCACCAGCATATCTGAGAATACTGAACCATTCATCTAGAAAGTTCTCTCTATGGAAAATCCAAACATTGAATTTAAAACCTCCTTTATAAGGTGTTTTGTCATAAACACCCAACAGTGACAACACCAGTGAGTTGATGGTAGCTCTTACCATCTCCTGGGTCCACGATCTCCACTGTGGTCACTGCAGGGAATTCCAGGGCAGCCAGCACGGGCTCTGAGAGAACCACCTGGAAGGTCTCAGACTGCTCATGTTCCCCATCACTCAGGATCCTCACTCTCCACGTGGCCCGGGTCTGGCCTGGGTTGAACTGCACTTGTTTCTGTGCTTTGCCCTTGAAGTCTTTGTCTTTTTTTGCAGTCCCATCTCTTGAGCCAATACCTTCACAGAAACACAATATCATTTCCTTTGTTTCATTTTCAACTAGGTTATTAAGTCTTTCCTGTTGTTAACTTTTTGTGTGTCACTGTATCCTGCAGTGCAAAGTAAATCCTGCTTTGATTCCATGAAATGGATAATTGGGTATGGGTCTTACAATAAAAGTGTTCTACTGTAGGTGCTGAGCAGTCCATGATTCTGTTCTACTCTTGCCCCATGATTGTTTTGCTATATATTCTTTGAGCTAAGTTTGTGTTAGAACCACTTGTAAAACAGGACCAAGGAAATTGATGCTCACATTCTGAAATAGTCTCACACCCACAAATTCATACAATCTAAAAACTCTTCACATTTACTTTTTTGCATGGGTTGTATTGCATGTGTTATATTTTAAAAACTTAAGAAAAATTCTCTAAGTAGAAAATATAAGCCAGCAAGAGACTCTGTGAGTCAAAGAATTCTTTGATAATCTAAGCTGTAAATGACCAAGCATAATAATAAAAAATTATAATATTCTCTAAACATTTAACGGAACTAGGACCCTTAAAAAATCTAATTCAGTGTTTGTCAACATGACTATTGCCAGGTTTCTCTTTGTGGAGCACTCCAGAATTCCACGAAGCCATGTGAAGAGAATTGGAGAGCTAAATATGTATGGTTATTATGAGCAGTACTCTGTTGGTTCACTCAAGGTCCATTTCAGTTAGCTGGGAAGGTTAAAGGATCCCTGAGTCTCTAAGTACATTTCAAGAGCATCTTTATTTGCCATTACTATGCCACATACTCAAATCATAAGATATATTATCTATAAAGCAATGAGTAAGAGTCAACAAATTCAACATCATAGAAAAATTACAAAATTGCAGTTAGTACTTGTTCTAGTATATTTTCAAGTACTGATCAGAACCTCTTAATGATACAAGTTAATGGAATAATTTTCAAATATATTCCTTTCAACATTGGCATTTTCAGAGAAGTTGGTAGAAAGATTTAAAAAGAGAAAAGTAAAATCTCGTGCCTATTAGAATTAAAAAGTCTGAAAATAAATTCTTTGTACCATTTCTCACTTAACTGAAAAAAATTATCTTATTTTCAGAAAATGCTCTCTTGTTCTTCAAACTAGAAATGAAACTGGACCAAGTAAGATCCATTCAGCCACAAATGTTCATTGGGTGCCTACTATAAGCCAGACAGAACAGATAAAACCTCTGTCCTGTGGTGCTTATGCAAGATTAATTTGTTTTTTTCCTCAGGTTCTCATTAGTTATCTATTTTATACCTAGAATCAACAGTGTATATACGTCAATCCCAATCTCCCAATTCATCCCACCCTGCAAGATTAATTTGAATATTTATTTCTTCATCTGAGTATATCACTGACTATTTCATCTTAAAATGAAGGTGAAGGTAAATATTTCACTAAACTATTTGTGTCTTATAGATCTCAGAAATATTCCATTTTTTCAATAGGAGGTGAAGCATAATTTACTGAATGGCAAGAGAGAAAAGGGCACAGAACCAGGAATTTCAGCACTACGTATCTTGTCGAGCATTGCAGACTTCCTGTTAGCTCTCTGGTTCCTAATGCTCACAGAGTGGCTGTCAACACCTCTTGGATCCACCACGATTCACTGCCAAGGTGATGATGAAAGGAATCATTCTCTCTGAGGTTCCAGTACACACGCGGCTCATTGACCATTTATCCCCAGTGGTACGACCAGCAAAAGCATCTATTATTTGGCCTCTGATAGCTACTGCTCACTTTTCTGATTTGTTTTGTTTCATCAACAATGCATTATTTTCCTGGAGATTCAAAAGGCAGTGAAAAGCCAAAAGGACTCCTTATAATACAAGGAATGTCCACTAGTTCCAACTAGTCATACTTCTAACTGATAATCAGATCATCCAACCTAAATAAAAAATAAGTTGCAAAGCCAAATCTCAGTTGTTTCTGTAATTTTGTGGTGGATTTTGAAAGAGATTCCCAACTGAATGTGAAGTATAAATAGACAATACCATTGATTCGTCAGGTGAAGAGGAATGGACTTCTATTTTATGAAAAAGAGTGTTGTCTTAAATGGTTTGGTATGTTTCTCAAACATGAGAAAACAAGGAAGGGCATGTCATCCTTTTTAAAAGGTACAATAAGACCATGATGGAATATTAAATTTACTTGGGGTCAAAAATAAAGATTCCCTTTTCATAATTAACACATAGTACCTATTCTAAGTGCAGGGCTAGTCTACCTTGTTACTAAAAGTGTGGTCCATGGGCCAGCAGCATGGACCAGATCTGGACGTTTGTTAGAAATGCAGAATTTCAAACCCTACCCCAGACCTATTCAATCAGAACCAACATTTTAGCAAGATCCCCATGTAAGTTTTATGTGCATTAAGATCTGGGGGTGGGTAGATACATACTAAATAATCATACTTCCATGAGGCACTCTTACATAGGTGCCCAATTTTAATAAAGGATGAAGAAATGGTGTATAGGTTGTGAAGGAGACTGATTAGTTCATACTTTAATGTGGAAGACACGAGAGTCACACACTCAATGTTCGAAAATTTTGCTCTTACTTGGAGAAACAAATATTCAGCTAGTAAACCATACATATTACAAAAATATTATTATATTGGGGAAAAAGAATTCTGGAAATGAAAAGGCTTATAAATTGGGTTTAAATTTATGCTTCTTTTTTCAAAGGTAATTATTAAACAAAACATATTACTCTGATTTACTAAATGAAACTACAATTGCATCTTTTCCTGTGGCATGGAAGAATGGTATGGGGGTTAAGCAAGGTACTTTGGAATGAGAGGTTAGACTTCAATCCTACCTCTGCCACATAGCGGCTATGAAATCATAAGCAAGTTAACTTCCTCGGTTGCAGAGGATTTAAGAAGCACTGTGGGGTGGTAGTTAAGAGAATCTGCCCTGGAGCCAAATCTCACTTCTGGCCTTAGTAGCTATGTAACTTTGGGGATATGACAAACTTTCTGTTTCCTTACCTGTATAAGGGGGGATATAATGACCCACTTTTCTTGGGGTTGACTATGTAAGGTGTTGAGAACCAGGGCTGGCCTGTAATAATAACTCAATAAATTAGCTATCATTATTATCACCTCACAGTCCATTACCTAACACAGTGTCTGGCACGTAACAAGCACTCAAGAAAATACTAGTTGAGTTAGTGAATAAAAGATTGTAAAGAGGCTTCCCTGTTGGCGCAGTGGTTAAGAATCCACCTGACAGTGCAGGGGACACAGGTTCGAGCCCTGGTCCGGGAAGATCTCACATGCCACGGAGCAACTAAGCCCGTGCACCACAGCTACTGAGCCTGTGCTCTAGAGCCCGCGAGCCACAACTACTGAGCCTGCGAGCCACAACTACTGAAGCCTGCATGCCTAGAGCCTGTGCACCACAACAAGAGAAGCCACCACAATGAAAAGCCCGCGCACCTCAACGAAGAGTAGCCCCCGCTTGCCGCAACTAGAGAAAGCCCGTGTGCAGCAAAAAAGATCCAACTCAGCCAAAAATAAATAAATAAATTTATTTAAAAAATAAAAAATAAAAATAAAAAAGACTGTAAAGAGTAAAAGAGATGGGTAAAGTACTTAATGTGCTTAGTGGAATATCTTGCGTTTAATGTGTGTTCAGTAACTGGGAGCAATAAGATCTTTGAAATTGAAATTTTTTGTGAGATGCAAATACATATTTAATTTATTAATGGGTTATAATGGTTATAAAATCAACAATTATCTCTGAGAAAATACATATACAAAATACATGATTTATTAACTGTGTGCCTGAAGGTAAATGATATTCTGTCTTTAGCTATAATACAAACTATCTAATTCTAAACCTCCATACATGAAATTGGAGGTTGTAGGGGAACAGTAATACGAAACATATCCCTTGCAGAACTTCTACAGGGCTACCGTTTGCTTTAACCTGACTTTTCCATTCCCAGTCCTAGCATGAATTCTATTACCATCTTCAATGATTGATGGGTATGGGCCACACACAGAAGTCTTTCCAACTTTCTATCACCCTGGGTTACTAAGTAACCTTGTGAGGTTAAACAAGTAGAGCTATAGAGCCTTTTTAGAATTATGAATGATCTCCACACCTGAAGGAAATAATAGTTCATTGAAAAAATAACTTCAGGAGAAAAAAAGAGGCTCGTTCAATATTTTAGCATTCAGCTTAAAAAAGGGCAACAGAGAGAAAAATCTGAAAAGATAGTTTTAAAAATATTTTTCAACCATTAACTTTCCCATTGCTATCAAGGGGCCATATGTGAGTGAATAACTAAATATACTCACTAGGAGTGGGAATTTAGGTAAAACCCAAATAGATGAAAGCATCCTTAAGAATTGCTAAGGTGCTCTGTCTTTTAGTTATTATTTTCCCTGTGAATTATCTGCTACATTTTCAAGCACAAAGCACAGTTAAGGTGCATCTCTGACTGACAATATGTAAGACAGAATCAAATTCCTGATCTGAAGGGCACACGTGTGTGCATAGGAAGAACATGCCTCTTTGAGGGCAATAAGAGCATTCACTGTGCTCTTGAAGGTTAAACACAGATTGTAAATGACCGCCTACAAAGAGGCACAGGCAAATAAAGATGATAAAAGCAGAGCTGCCAGATGGCTCTGCAGGTGGACCAGCACTCCTGAAGCCAGAGTAGCCTTGAGGGGTCAGTAAAGCATAATGTGAAAAACCCTCATCTAAAGTTAAAAAACAAAAAGCATTTTTGAAATAAGGGATAATTAATATCCAGCATCCCAGCATCAGTGGAAATCATGGCAGGTGGGTGGGGATAGAGTTCATGGCAAATTATGGTATGTAGAATATGCGTGTGTGTGTGTGCGTGTGTGTGTGTGTGTGTTGATAGGGATCTACTGTTTAAGGCTTTTGAATTTCATGGACCAGTAAAATTTCAAATAATCATTTTGGAAACAAACACAGGGTTATCAACTTTTTATTTTGCCGACATTTTCCTAGATTCCTACCTTAGTTGATACTCACAATGAAAGCTCTTTCACTGCATGAAAATTCTATCAGCCTAGATGTCTATATAACACATGGTATAAAAATAATATAATTACCTGGGGTGCTATTATTTTTCATCACCATGCCAAATATTTTGTGCTGATTATATTACTGTTTAAAATGACTAATATACCTACTTTTCTCTATTTTATGCTTACATGAAATTGAATGTGAGCTTGGAGATGAAAAAAGGTTTACTCATTTGCTTTTGACTCTTTTTTTAAAAAAATTTATTTTATATTGGAGTATAGTTGATTTATAATGTTGTGTTAGTTTCAGGTGTACAGCAAAGTGATTCAGTTATACATGTACACATATCCAATCTTTTTCAGATTCTTTTCCCATATAGAGTTCCCTATGCTATTCAGTAGGTCCTTGTTGATTTTATTTAAAAGGGTAAGGCAGCAGAAAAGGATTAGTATTTAACATCTTACTGTTGGGAAGAAAAGTCACAACATTTATCTTTTATGTAGCGCTCTTATGTAGTGTTAGGGTTTTTGAAACTTTTAGTGACCTACCAGAGCATTCAAATGAAGCAAACAGATAGTAAATTACACTTCAATGTCTAATAGGTCACTGAACAGTTTTTTGTTTACTTAGTATTAAAGTAGCCTTCATAAATTTATATTTCAGCAGGATTTTATCTTATAAATTACAGATTTGCCTAAGCCTATTCTAAGATCTAGTGACATTTAAGTTATTTTAATTTATGAGCTATTACTGTCATTTTGTGAAGTTATTTTATATCAGAGAAACATCATATGTAGGTAGAAGATTTGAAGAGGTATATATTTTGATTACATACTTCTTATTTTTTCAGCCTTTGTCTCTTTGATTTAGCCTCAGCACAAAACTTTTGGCATGTTTCTTTAGTAAAGAACCTTTAAGTGTCAGTATCTCCCTAAGCTTTAAAACTAGAGCAGAAAACTAAACTTTTTTTTTTTTTTTTTTTGCGGCACGCGGACCTCTCACTGTTGTGGCCTCTCCCGTTGCATAGCACAGGCTCTGGAGCGCAGGCTCAGCGGCCATGGCTCACGGGCCCAGCCGCTCCACGGCATGTGGGATCTTCCCGGACCGGGGCACGAACCCGTGTCCCCTGCATCGGCAGGCGGACTCTCAACCACTGCACCACCAGGAAAGCCCAACATTTTTAATCATAGTAAAATTATGAACTTTTGCTAGAAAAATGGGATTTTGAGACAGAAGTGTAAATTAAACTTACTTATAAAGGAAGTCTCTCCCAAATAACCTCTACGTTTAAGCACGACATCTAGAAATTTGGAGTCCTCATTGATCAAGTAATATTCCTTTTCAAAGGAGATCCATGCCCAATTCAGACGAAAATGTTGCTTGATTAACTTATTTCCACCTGGAAAACAAAAATTTTAAGCCTCGAATTAGTGGTTTCTTGAATGACTAACCTTAGATATTCCAAAGACGACTTTAATGATGCAACATGACGAATCACTCGAGCTACTTGGTTTGATTCACAATCTAGGATACATACATGGAGATACAGCTTACTGTTCACTGACTCTTATGCAGAAATACAACTGACATAATTCTTTGCAAAATCCCTTGATCTTTAGCAGGGGAAATGGGTCAGAGGGAAGGAACACAGAACTACCAGAAGCAATTTTGTTAAATCATAAAGTCAAGTATCCAAATTGCAGGATGACTCATTTCCCACAAGGTGCCGCTGGAGAGCAAGTTTTTCTATAAAGAAAGCTGCAGGGCTCTTTTGTGATGTTAAACACACACACACACACACAACTTCACAAATACCTTTTTCTGGTTCACTGAGCAATTGGGTGGAAGGCTTTAATTATAACCACTTAAGGAAAAACAAATATCCCTTCTCCACCTCCCTTCCCCACTAGATTCCACTCCATTCCTTAAAGCAAACAGACAGGTTTTTTCATTGATTCCATTCTACTCTGAAGATAAGGCTTTCTCCTCCCACCTTCTCACCGAAATGGAGCTGGCTGCCTATCAGGAGAAAATGTGTGTGATCTCTCTAATGTGAAAGCTGCTCTGCTAGGTGAAAGAAAAGAGAAATGGTTATCAGCTGATCACTATGCATGTATCCCTCTACTTCCTTTGATCTACACCAATTATTTCAGAGTAAGGTGAGGTTTATACACAAAGGCATCAATAATTTCCTTTAAGTCTTTCTGTAAAAGGGGGAAAAAAGCCCAAATAATAAACACAGCTAGAGACACAATTTTAACTCCAGTTTCTTCTCTTCTGAGTTCACACAGAGCTACACTAGAGAAAAAGAAATGAGACAGGAAAACATCAAGGCTTTAACAGACTGAGAGCAAAAAATCCACACGTGGGAAAAAAAACATAATTAACAAACACATGAAAAAAATGCTCATCTTTGCTAGAAATTAAAAAAAAATTGCAGCATCTTTGAGTTATGAATTGACATGTACTAAAGATTAAAATGAATACCCAGTACAGCCGAGATTATTTAGGGAAATTGGTTTTCTTATTTATTGCTGTTTAAATTGTAAATTAGCACCGAGCCATTTAGACAGCTACATGGCAATGTGTGCAAGAGACAAAAAGATGTTCATTCCATTTGATCTTGTAAGTCCTTCTGTGCGAGAAGCAAAAATCTATTTGTAAGGGACTAGTCATTGCAATATTTTCTATAATATCCCTCAAACCAAAAATCTTAGAGTTTACTCTATTTATGGTACCTCAAATCAATGAAATACGATTCAGTCATTAAACAAACAAAAAAAAGAATTTTTTGTTGAAATACTTAAAACACAAAATACAGAAACGAATGGTATTGATACTGTGCATGCAGTGACGTAGTAACATGAAACATTACAAATATGGAGCTGCTTGGTGTTTTAAATTGATGGGATTACGGACCTGTCATTTTCGTTACTTTTAAAAATCTAAGATATAAATAGATTGGAGAACAGGAAGTTCATTCCACATTTTGTCCTTAAGAACTTATTATGCCTGCCATGTCTTAGACACTGGGTACTGTTCTGGAGAGGAGGGGCCATGGGCTGGGGCCTCCCCAGAACTGGAGTTCATAGCCCACTTCATTCTTATCTGCTGTCTGACTTGGAGCAAGTTTCTTCCCTAGACCTCTGTTTCCTCATCTGGAGAATCAAATGAGGGTCATATTAATTAATGCCTGTGTCTGCTGTGAGGATCGAGTGAGATAACCCATATATCCATGCAGTACAGTGAGGTACCTACGTAGCATCCTTCAACAAAAGTCACCTTACTCCTCCCCGCCCACCCCATGCATGCTCAGGTCCACCCTGCACACCCACTGCCAGACTATTAACCTGCCTTAAATCCAACTGCACTCAGTCCTCCTTTGCCCCGTCTCCCTACAGCTGCTGCACACATCAAGCCATCAGGCTATCTTTGCAGATTTCTGGTTTCACCTGCCCTGCCCTGTCTTCTTCCCACTGTCTCTAATCTGCTCACTCTGAGGTCCATCCAAGAGTCTTGTTGCTCATGGATTTCCCACCCTCACTCTTCCTGTTACTTCTGTCTTTCTTCCTACGGTGCTAACCCCCATCATTCTTTTGCTTACACTTTCTGCTCCTCGAAGGCTCCCTTTACCATCCCCTTCATGAAGCCTCCTGCAGCGACCCCGGCCCTCTCATCTCTGTGATTCTGCAGTTTTTCACCTATTGATTATTTTGCGCAGTTTTGTGCTTTAGCAGATATCCTCTCATATTGTTTAATTGTACACACTTACTAATTGTACTCATTTTTGTCAGAGATTGACTGGCATGCATTCTTTTACCGTGCTAACACTTGGTCTTATTGTCTTTAAAAATACTTTTTTACATTATTGTGTTTATGTTCTATTACTGGAAACATTTCCTCTAGAAAGTCATAGACAAACAACAAGAATAGAATAACATTTAATCAATTAAGTGAATACATAAAACCTTTCTGATTTCTCAACTAATCATTACTTGAAAACAACCTTATGCCACACTTCTCTCTCAATTAGATTGTGTCTCCATCAAGTCCTAGATTTTTTTTTTTTTTTTTTTTAATTTTTGGCTGTGTTTGGTCTTCGTTTCTGTGCGAGGGCTTCCTCTAGTTGTGGCAAGCGGGGGCCACTCTTCATCGTGGTGCGCGGGCCTCTCACTGTCGTGGCCTCTCTTGTTGAGGAGCACAGGCTCCATATGCGCAGGCTCAGTAGTTGTGGCTCACGGGCCTAGTTGTTCCACGGCATGTGGGATCTTCCCAGACCAGGGCTCGAACCCGTGTCCCCTGCATTGGCAGGCAGATTCTCAACCACTGCGCCACCAGGGAAGCCCCAAGTCCTAGATTTTATTCTAAACTTCTTGTCATGCTATACCAAGCCACTCCTGTCCATCCAAATACCTGCAGCTTCACATCCTATCACTTCTCCACGGAGAGAAACAGCTGGTCATATCTAGCTTCTCACTGTTTTCTTCCCACATGCAAAAGCATGTGGGAAGTCTTCTGCCCAGAATATCTTTAGCTTCCTACTCCTCCTTGCAATTTGTTTAGGTCCAACTCACCTAAAGCTCAGGAAGCCTGGCTTATCATGCAGTGTATACTTCTTCTGTATCTCCAACCAGAGTAATTGTAATTCTTTTATCTTCAAGTGTATTCTGCCACTAACTGCCTGAGCACACTTCCCCAGGGCAAGTACTGGTCAAATTCATCCTTCTAGCATCCAAATCGAACATAGTGCCTGGAACACAATGAGGTCTAAAGACTTCTTCCTTGACTAAAAAGCCTATGGATAAGTATGATTTTGGGTAATAAAATGGCTACTTTGTGACTCCTATTTTATTCCTTATTTCATAACAGCTCTCAGCTTACAAAAACAAAGCACATACTACAGTTTTACTTGACTTGTGATTAATAACCTCTGACTTATTTGGTAACTCTTGTGTTTAACAAATGAATTTTATTATAATTCTGTGTACTTTCTTCCTATTTCTCTCCCCTATGTCTAAGAATGAGATCACTAAGCATACCATTTCTCTATTTCTTTAACAATTTTTAGCTAATTTTAAGATTTGATATTACCCTTTTCCTAAATATTGCATGTGTTAAGAATCTTAAGTCAATGAGGCCTTTCCTTGACACTTAATATGACACAGCAAACACCAGTGGAAACCCCAGAATTCTCTAGCTCCTTTATTCTGGGCAATTTTTCCCTCCAGTGATTTCCATAACCTCATATCCTATTTATGCTTTCTTTTTTGTTTGTTCACTCTGTCTCCTCTTATTGTCACCCATGATCCAGGAGGGCAGGGAGTTCATTTTGCTTACTGTTAGAAAAATGTCAATTTAATGAATTAGACACTCTAATGTCTTGGTTGAAAGAAGTTCTGTAGTGCTTCATTTTATGGGCAATATAAATATCCTATATAAATGTAACATATCCCTTTTAGCACTGAGTCATTTTCTCTTAATAAAATTATTATTTTTTTAATTTTTACTTTTATTTTAAATTTCTTTAACTTTTAAATTTTTAAATTAAAAAAAAATTTTGGCCACGCTGCATGGCTTGTGGGATCTTAGTTCCCCAACCAGGAATCGAATCTGGGCCCTGGCAGTGAGAGCACTGAGTCTTAACCACTGGACCGCCAGGGAATTCCCTAAATAAAATTATTTTTTTAAGTTAGTTTATTTAATTTATTTATTTTTGGCTGCACTGGGTCTTCGTTGCTGCGTGAGCTTTCTCTAGTTGTGGTGAGCCGGGGCTAACCATCATTGCGGTGCACAGGCTTCTCATTGCGGTGGCTTCTCTTGTTGTGGAGCACGGGCTCTAGGCGCACAGGCTTCAGTAGTTGTGGCGCACGGGCTCTGGTAGTTGTGGTGCACGGGCTTAGTTGCTCTGTGGCATGTGGGATCTTCCTGGACCAGGGCTCGAACCCGTGTCCCCTGCATTGGCAGGTGGATTCTTAACCATGCACCACCAGGGAAGCCCGAAAATTATTTTTAATGACACTCTTTCTAAAATGTCTGGCATACTTCTATTCTGTGAACACTATGTAAAGATTTTAAATGATTACCTATGAATGTGAATTATTGGAATTTGTGTTTGTCTAGATCATACCTCCAGGGTTTACTGATGACAAAAGGTCTGTTTAACCCTTCCATTCTGTCATGAAGATGGTCTTAAGGATAGCTAATTTCATCTCTTACAGATTATAAATTATAAGACTTATTTTCCGGTTGGTGCTTATGTACTGGAAGGAAGAGGGTGCCCGGTTACTGGTTAATCAGGGGTTTCAAGTGACACACAGCTGAACAAGTTTCTAAGGATTTTATATGTCGACCACTTTCAGATTTTATTTGAAATAAAATTCAAAAACAATACTGAGAAACTTTCCTTTGCAAGACAGTGACATGCTCCAGGCAATTGTTTTAAAGGTTCAGCATTCACTCTACATCGGGGATTTTTAAGTAGAGATTTTACTAGAGACTACAAAGTTAAATGTATAAAGCTTAACTCTGAATGGGATTAAATACTACCTAACTCTTTTGAGTTCTACATACGCAAATCATATTGCATTTCAGAATTTGTAAAATCTTAGGCGCTACTTATTATGCAGGAGTAATATAAGGATCTGAGGAACTAAGCTAAAGTTTATTGTGACTCTCATTATAACAATTGCCTTGCATAATGGAGCTCCATATTTTATCTAAAGAATGGAAAGACATGTTACTTATTCATTAATTACCTACCAAGTAAATTCCTCTAAAACCTCAAAGTGGGAATAATCACTGTTGGCACTTTTAATAACAATAGCCACAGCTTACTGAATGTGAAATTTCAGAAGAAATTAAACAACTTAAAAACCAGCAAAGTTTCACTTCAATGTGATTCTTTGCTTTTCTAAAATGGATTCTGTCATCTATGATGCTCAAGGAGCTAGTCTCAACGTCTCATTGGAAGCAAATTAAAGTCTGTAACTTGTGTCATAAATCCATACAACAGGTGCTTGACAGCTGATAACTACACTCCCAAATGCTTTGTCCCCAAACCCTGACACCACAGCCATTAAGGTTTTGATGAAAAGACCTCTTTTGAACTTTTCCAGCTGGTCTTTAGTCGTCTTCATCTTCTTTTTCAATGGGAACACAAGTTTTTTTAGAATAACAAAGAGTCGCAAGCTTCAATTAGCCCTCCCTAGGAACTTAGGGCTGCCTGATTTCTGTAAAGACAGAGCATACTTTTTTCAATACGAAACTAGTGTCACGACTTTGACTTGTGCTTAAATAAGGATCATTTCTGGGTGTCCGTTTAGCTTTGACAATTTTTTTTCTTGAAGAAAAGTTAGCTACTAATAGAAAATGATCCGTTGGTAATATTTTTCCAACCTGCTAAGATTTTCTATCTTGCTACAATTCCATTTGCCTGAAGTTCAGCCTGGAAGCTGACCTGGAAATCAAATATACAGCTATTTTAAAAAGCTGGGTGGGGGTGGGGGGAGGGGAAGTGCTCCCCGAAGATTAAGTATAAGAACAGAGATAAGAAATCCTGTAGAAAGGGAACTTCAAAGAATTTGATAGGAGCTCAGGACATTTACTCAATATTTATTTCCTTCTCCTTTTCCTATTTAAGTAATTGGATATTAAAGACTAAGAGAGAGTGATCAAGATGCATTCAAAATCTGCCCTGGGAAGGGGTGGTAGTGGTGCTAATCCTGACCCAGACCCCCAGAGATGAAGAGCCTTGATCTGAGGGCAGCTGTGCCTTAGTATGACCGACGGAACTCCAGAAGAACTGGCAGACAGACCCAGAAAAATTGTCAAGAGATTTTATAATTTTGATGACTATTTAATAACTCCAAGGATTTAGTCCAATAATCTTTTCCAAAATTGCTGCAATACAACTTTCGATAATTGGGATGTTATTTTCTTCCTCCATTTTGTACACACCTACCCATGCCATTCCCACTGCTATACACATTCTGAAAAAGCGGCAGCATAGCACAGGGGGTCAGATCCACAAAGACACATAAAGAAGATACATAGAAATGTATAGAAAGACAGGTAGCGTGACAAAGACCCAGAGGTGGAGAGAAATAGGCACAGCACACGTTGACCTCTATGGATATACACACTCATGTAGAGGTCTTTTAGGCTATTCTCAGGCAAGGCACTTATAAGCACACCCTTCCTAATAAAAAAGCAGACGTGGAGCTGTGATGACTTGGTCGTTGTCATACAAGTTACATAAAATTAGCTCAAGCCTGGATTAGTTTACACTCTACCTTCTATTCTTTGGTAGGCTCTAAAGATAAGAAGTTACCAAGTGATACGGAGGTGGATATGGGGCTGACAAATATACCAATGTTCATCTAGAAGTAAGAGCATCACCATCTGCTTTAATATGTGTAGTTTCTTTCCTTAGGGACATGATTTGATCACACATATACCCGTAATGTATAAATAATGGGTATTCATACACGAGGTTCCAAAGACTTGAATTCCCATTCATCTACTCTACGAGAGGTTAATACACAGACAATTCTAATTATTCTGGGAGTCCATAGTTAAGAATTCATCCACTCGATAACATTTATTTTGTGGGCTTGCTGGACGCTTGCAGAGCAGTTTTGAGAAATTTGCATCATCTGACCCTCAGTGTTCTTGTTTCAGCTCCCTTACTGTAAACAAGTGTCCTTTCCACCGTCCATTGAGTGCCACATTTTCCACATTTTTGTGCTTTTCATTTGGTGATTTCTCTATTTAAATAGCCCCCAATCACAGTGCTGAAGTGTTGTCCAGTGTTCCTGAGCACAAGAAGGCTTCGATGTCCCCTTACGGAGAAAATACACATGTTCCATAAGCTTCATTCAGGCACGAGTTACAGTCTGATGACCACAAGTTCAATGTTAATGGATCAACAACATATATATCAAATAAGGTGTCTTTAAACAGAAACACACGGAAAACAAGGTTGTGTATTGATCGGTTGATGAAATGTATGACCAGAGGCTTGCAGGGAATCTAACTCTGTAATTCCCCTGGGAGCTATCATTTAGTATTCACAGTGATTTTATAGAACATTACCGCCAAGAACAAGAATCAATTGTGTTTGCTCAATCCAAATCACAAGAGGTTAGTCTTCTGGGACAGGGCACAATGGGGCACGGGGAGTGGAAGTGTTCTTCCTCCACACACATTTGGCCTTCCTTTAATCAATCCTTCCCCTGGCTCATGCCCAGGAGTGTGAGCTGAAATGAATCCTTACTGCATTCTCGGATCGGCAGCCCTGGCCTCCCTCCAAGATCTGTCCCTAGTCAGAATAGCACTAGGCTTCAGACACAGTCAGGGCTCATGGGTAAAGGGTGGACGGGTTCCCCTGCATGGCTACCTGTTATAATTTGGAAATATTATGAGAATTTAGGTAACTTATAGGGTTATCTTTTTAACCTCTTAGAAAATAATATACATGGAATGAATTCTGATGCAGAATAACTCCTAACCCTAGAGAATCTTAGGATACTCTGTTCTAGAATCTCAATTTAAGCAACAGCCAAGAATGGGGATTCATGCCTTTTTCTGCTTGTTTGGAAAACTGGAGTAACAGACCCTACGGAAACTGATTTTCTTGGACTCTAAGGAACCTCTAAACAGAGAACTCACGGTTATGAAAATGGATGTGCCAGGCACAATATTGTAGCCTCTCTGTAAAAGTCTTAAACATCAGTGCAAAGTAGGGATTCAGAGTGCAGTAAGAGGGTATTACTCATCTCTAACTAGAGCCCAGGTTCCTGGATGAATGGGTCCCGGAAGAGAGAAAACCATAACTGGAAATGTAAAGAGATGCTTAACTAATCTATTTTTTATACCAGGCTCCAAGCAGCACTCTTTTAAACATCCTTTCCCTTCAATAGAACAGAAAAGATCACCCCACAGCTCTGGCACCCACTCTTTGGGGGCCTTGGGGCCACAGGCAGGTCCCTGTTATTGGGGGGCTGAACATGGCCACTGGTACTCCTGGCAGAGTGGTGGTGGCCCTGGGCTGAGTGCCCACCTAGTCGTGGGCAGAAGCATGGCCTTTGACCAACAAGATTGGCAAATACAGGCACCGGCCAGTCATAAAAGGCAATGGCTCAAAAGAACCAAAACTCACCTGAGTGCAGGTGTAAACTGGCTGAATGTTAATTCAGCCTTGGGGACCCTGAATATGCTTGGAGAGGAGGACTGGGCACAGTGGGGGCCATGGTCAGGGTGATTTTGATGTTTTGTATGTTATCTCAATGCATCTCACAATAGCCCTACAGGTTAGGCATCTCCACATTCTATGGATGACGTTAAGTGTCAGGTTAAATTACTCGCTTTAAATTCTATAGATATAGTATGTGATCGACTCAGGGTTCAAATTCAACCTGCTAATATTGTTTTTACACTTCTTCTGAGTAATCAGATCACTTCCTTTAGGTCAATATTCTATTTACAGGTGACGCTAACTTAATTTTAATTTGCTTTAACTTAATTTTTAAAGAGTGCCATTGGATAGAAGCAAAACTGATGATCTGAGTGTGTTTCCCTCTACCATCAGCAAGCCCTCTTGTGTTAATTCATAGCAAGGCTGACAAATGGTAAGAAGTAAATGGGAAAAAATGGATATGAAAGTCAGTTTTGAAATAGTTGAGACTGAATCAGAAAAATTAACCTAAGTTAAGGGTACGACCCTCTTATTTTTTGAATGAATTTGAGGCCATAGCCAAAAGCAAGGGACACTGGGAGGAAAACGCTTCTTCCAGGCTGAATGATGTGCTCCATCAGGGCCACAGCTGGGTCAGAGTCGGCAAGCCCCAGCCTGCAGGGATCCTCCACAATTCTCTAAGCATGGTCCCTTCCCCCAACTCCATCCCTAGCAAAAAAAAAGGAATGTGCGTATTTGCAGCCCCTGTAAAAAATGGAAAAAAAATAAGGGGAGAACCAAGAGTTTATATCTCCTAATTTAGGGCTTAAACATATTTCCTTAAACAAACCTGATTTAATTGTGCAATACTTGGCTTTCTTAATTAGGAGTTTAAACCCGGTGAAATGAATGCGTTCACTGTTGGTATGCACGCCTAGGATAAGGAATTCAGATGTACCTCTAGAGAGGACAAAGGACAACGCAAACGTATAATTTCAAGGTGAACTCTCATTTACAACATGCGTGTTCCGAGATGATCACAGGCAGTCTAAATTAAAAGCTAGCGCAGTCATTTTAATGCAGTAATATGAGTAACTAAGGAAACTTATTCTCTGAAAATGAAAGTGGGATTCTGTGTTCTAAACAAGAACACCAACTAATTCAAGAAATAATTATCTGCTGAACAAGACAAGTATAAACTCCAAGCATTTTAGAGCAAGAATGAACTCTAGATTGCATCTTTTCTCCCTGCTCCATTTGCCCAAGATCCAGAAAGGCTGTGATTTGAATAAGATTACAAAGCAGCTATTTGCAGAAGAGAAATAAATCCCCAGGGGTTTTCACTCCTAAGCTACTGGTCTTTCCACTTAACAGACTGTGATCTCAAATACTGTGCTGAAGCATAAGATCATAAAAATTGTGTTTAAGATGATACGAAATTATAATACATATACATAATATATATAAATAAATGTGGGAGGACTTACCATTTCTTTGTAAAGCAGCCCCCAAATAATTTTCTATCATTTCCCCCCATTTACGTATAGCAGTAAAATTTAAAAACTGCCATACTTTCATAGAAACAATAACTACTTTATCAAAAGTGAGTTAAGTCTGTCAAGAAGAACCACACCCTCTCCTGCCTCTGGGGAAAGGAAAAAATGCAAACCAAAACACCTGGTGCAGCAAGATTTCATGTATGCACTGCCTGAGGCAACATATAAATTTATTAGATCCCTGGCAACACATTCTTAAAATAAACTTAATAGCCTTCAGGTTTCTGTTCAAACCAGAGCCTAATTCCTTTTGTGGCGCCAGACATCTCCCCTCATCCCAAGGAGACTCTGCAGGGAAATGAAAGCAATGGTTCCTTCTCCTGTACCTCTCTGAGTAACCAGTTTAGCACCATTTAGTTAATTCCCTGAGAAGGGAGGTTGCTTCCTATTTGTATAAGAGCACCATGCACATTACTAGAAGACACAACCATTACAACTAACAAGGATTATAGTTTGAGCTCTATTTTGGATTGTCTTTTGAAAATGTGTTATATCCACCTTGAGACAAATATATAAAAGGGCGGGGGGACATCCAGAAGTGCCTTAATCTGGCTGTTAAACAAAGAAACCTTCTTTAACCTAACTTGTTTACATTTTTACCACAATTTAAGTTTGATGGTTAGGATGGAAGGATCAGTGTGGTATGGCAGCACAAAAGCCATTCTATAATTAAAATACTGTGAGTGAATTTTGACTTAGAGTCCTAGGATGCTAGTGCTAAATTCAAGTTTTAGGTTAATCTGTTGTCACTGTTTTCAAATCTGAGTCAGTAACATGTTCTTAGGTGTATTTGTTCTCAGAAGTAAAATCAAGATTTGGAAATTTTAGATTTAAAATTAAAAAGAAATTTATGGAATCATGTCACATCTGGCTACCTGGCTATCGCTCCTGTGACAAACTAAAAAAGCCATGTCATTGATGTCTGTCAAGAAAGGTAGGAGAGAGGGAAGCAAGGAAGGACGGAAGGAGGAGGGAAGGAAAGAGAAAGAGAGAGAAGGAGAGGGGAGAGAGAGAGAACGGGGTAGAAAACCATCAATGTCCTGTTCTCACATTTTCTTTTCATTTATTTCAGATTAGTTTCTCAAAGCTAGCTTTTGTGCTCAACTTGTGCATTATTTAATTAGTCAGACTCTTTGGTGACTGCTCTGATCCCCTTAAAATTATGCCAGAGCTACAAATACAGCCACTCTTGGTGATTTTACTGTCATATATAGCTGCCAAAAGAGAAAGAAAAAAGACACAATAAGTATAAAGACAAGTTGGTATGGTCTTAGAGCAACAGACCTTGCAGGGAAATAATTTAGACAACATACAGCAACGTGTTTGTTTAAACAGAGCTCTGTGCAAACACACGTGTTATAAAGAATAAGAATGGTTCACGTATAGTCCCTTCTGTAAGACAGACTCTAGTAAGGAGGGTAAACCAAAACTCATATGTCAATTATAATGCAACATGTAAGGTGAAAGGGTGAACCTACAGTACCTGGGGCTCGGAGGAGGGATGGGAGGACATTCAACTGGGACCACAGAAGCTTGACACAAGAGGTGCCATGGGGCGGGGGAGGAAGGACAGTGCCACTCGGAGGGGAAGAAATCACAGGAAAACAGGTGCAGGAGGACGGCTTGGTGTGCTCATCAGTAGAATAGTCAAGCTTTGCAGGGTTTGCGGAAGCACAGCGAAGAAGGAGGAGGTAAGCTGGGGCGTAGTCAGGGGGTGGATGGAGGAAATTTGGGGTAGAGAAAGAATCTGAATTCTACTTTAAGAAATATTAGTTTGGTAGAATTATTCAAGGACTCATTAGAATAAAGTTGGATTAGGAATCAAAGGTATCATTCACAAGTACCCCCCCAGATTAGTTTTCTTTTTTTAAAAATAATGTTATTTATTTATTATTTATTTTTGGCCGCTGCCGGCTTGTGGAACATTAGTTCCCTGACGAGGGATGGAACCCGGGGGCCCTCGCTATGAGACCAGGAGCCCTAACCACTGGTCTGCCAGGGAATTCCCCAAATTAGGTTTTTGCCAGTGGAAGATAAATGAGTCTTCCACTGGCTATGGAATACTGCTGTGAATATAGCAATATTCATAGACAAATGAGTCTATGAATATTGCTGTAAGAAAATAAAAGTTTTGCCCACAATAAAATAGGAATAGTTAGGATATTCAAATTTACCCAAGAATAAATAAAATGGCTAACCAAAATGCCCACCATAAACAGTCAATATCATGAATACTTGAACTGGCAGACTGAAAACAAACTTTTGCCGAAACTGCCACAGGTAAGTTTCTCTCTCTGACTCCTATCTCTCTCAGCTTAAAATAAAATGTGACTCAGTATGACAAAATTCGCTTTCAGGCCAAGATAAATCACATTTTTCTTCACTTGGTTAATATGCAATGCTGGTGGCATGATTTGAATATTCTGAAGATTTGAGACAATGATTACCGCAAAGAATTCATGGGTTGCAGAAAACTCTTCAGAGGCACACTTGGAAAGCCATACATTGACTTTGCAGCTCATAACCTAGTCTAAATGGGTAGTTCCCGGCGGTGGGCAGAGGGTTAATGATTTTGCCTTTGTGGAGACACTTGTCAATGTTGGGAGACATTGCTGGTTGTCACAATGGGGGAGAGAGAGGGGAATGTTACTGGTGTCTAGCGGGTAGAGGCCAGGGAGGCTAGGGACCCTACAATGTACAGGACAGTCAAGATTTGACTGTACATAAAGAATTAGAATTGGGCTTCCCTGGTGGCGCAGTGGTTGAGAGTCCGCCTGCCGATGCAGGGGACACGGGTTCGTGCCCCGGTCTAGGAAGATCCCACATGCTGCGGAGCGGTTGGGTTCATGAGCCATGGCCGCTGAGCCTGCGCGTCTGGAGCCTGTGCTCCACAATGGGAGAGGCCACAACAGTGAGAGGCCCGCGTACCGCAAAAAAAAAAAAAAAAAAAAGAATTAGAATTATCTGACCCCAAATGTCAATCATTTAAAACTTACTATATTCTGACATATCAACATATATAAGCTAACATAAACATATTATTTGCCTTTTCTCCATAAATTCCATGTTTTCTTATGAACTGATAATACATGTGGTCAAATGATAAACCTGCCTTCTCTTTTTACATAAATATGCAGAGATTTTCAAAACCATCATTGATGTGGAAAGTTTCCAGTACGAAGAGTTTATTCTCTTGTTGCCGGAAGTAGTTGAGCCAGTAGTTTTCCTACACAGTCAAAATTTATGGCTAATCCTCAGGGAAGTTAGGAGTGAGGATATTGAGAAATGCACAAACTATGCCAAAGGGACAGTGTATGCATGACTTGGATTTTAGTATGAAATCAAACATGTGGGCAATGATTTCCCTTCTAGAGGTTTTCAGGAGATTAGGCTTCACCAGAACACCTGAGAGTTGAGAATACGAAGTAGAAGGGCTTCCTAAGGTCATTTTAGGAGTGTGAGCTGGTCATTTTAGGACAAAACTGGACACGGATCATCCAGCTTTCCATGCTTTTTTGTAGTTGAAAGGAGAAATACTACCTATTCAAATGCACGTGTGCTGGCATGTACACGTGCGCACATACACACCCCCCTTTCTTTTGCTTTTACAAAGAATGAAAACACTGTCCAAAACATTTTCCAAAAGTATAGAATACACAGTCCTTTAATGGTCTTCCACTGAACAAATTAGAGAAGGATTTCCCTGAATACGTTTATTCAAACCTTATTTTTCCTGTCTGTTAATAGGTATTGTGTTTAAAAAAATCACTCTGAGTCAACTAAGAGAGAAATATCCCGGGATTAAGCTATATAAACAGAATTCTTCACTGCTGCAATTCTTAGGGGCTTTAATATACGAATGTCACTGAGCATGTACAAGGAAGGGATAAAGTGTGTTACATTTCTCAATCTCATTTCACCAGGGAACCCATTCCTGAAGCTAGCCTGTGAGACTCTGTGCTATAGAATGTACTTTGGGATAAGTTGGCTTCAAGTATAAAGCACTTAAAATCTAGATATGAGCAGAGAGCCTTGTGTAGTGTCGATCACATCCAAGTAACATAATTTTCAACTGTTCACATTTGACACCAAAAGTTGGAATTGTACTTCATAATCTTCAAAAGTTGGAATTGTACTTCATAATCTTGAGGAGCAAAAACCAACAAAATTAAGGGATTTCCTTCTATCAGCTATATAAATTC
Organism: Hyperoodon ampullatus; assembly: GCF_949752795.1. Lineage (NCBI taxonomy): Eukaryota > Metazoa > Chordata > Mammalia > Artiodactyla > Ziphiidae > Hyperoodon > Hyperoodon ampullatus. Next base: position 64,682,054 of record NC_136929.1, read on the forward strand.
TGGTTCAAGGCACTTCCATTTCCTAATCCGAATGGAAAAGTAAATGTGTTAGCTTGTAGAATGCCAAGAAAAATAAACTAAGTTCAAATAAATACGACTGATTACTGGTATACTTGTTCCCCAGAGGCCACATTTATTGTTCGAGACACATGCTTTGCCATTTTTGTGGCATAACACTATAGTGCCTCAGCTCTGTTTTTTAATTAGTCAAATGCGGGCTCAGATGTCAGAAGAGACAAAGATTAGGATTTTGGCCAGTTCCAAAAACATACAGCTAAAATCACCAACAGCGTACAAAGAGCCATGTCAGCCTCCCATTTGCAGTTGGATCTTACTCCCTGTGGCTATTTGAACCCTATGCTCTGCCCAACTCTGATAAGGGATTTAAAGGCTTACTAAGAAGAATGCTTCTGAAGCTATTAAAACAACAGGCTCGGGAAGGACGGACTTAGCTGGGTTTTGGAAAGAGGATAATGCTGCAACAAAGACTTTAAGGCTGATAAACAGATTTTAAAAAATCTGAAAGCACACTGTTCCCTAGTCTGTACTTCTTCCTCACCCTGATCAGTAATTACTTCCCATGAGAATATGAATAAATACAGCAGCTCTGTACTCATTAATTTTAGAAGGAAGCAGAAAAACATCTTTCAGTCACTGATTCACATCTCAACTGACTTCTGTTAATGATATTAGCCAGCTCTACTGGAAAATATCTTTTATCCACTGAAGAAACAAATGCAAATGCAAATTGTTCATTAACTCCACTATTGGGGTATATATGTATAGAAGAGTATATACACCAACATACACATACATGTATTCAAGAAACTGAAACTGAAAATCTTTACAAGAGAAAATGCACACAAACAGAAAACCAGATCATGAGTACCTTTTAAAGAATAATAATGGGAAAACTATCTTTTAGGAATATAGAAGACTCTCAGGATGCTTTCTTAAGAGTTGAAAATCTTGTATCTTTTAGTACCTTACTGATTACAAAGTGAGTGAAGTGGTGAGGAACACTTACATTTCTTTTCTTTTTGGCTATCTTGTTTCTCTTTTCTCAAAATGAGAAGCTCAAGAGAGGTGAGGGATAGGACTCAAACCAGGAAATACATGATAGAAATTTTAGATGCTGGACTAAGTGAATTTGAACAAAGGGAACTGGACCAAACTGCCCTACTTTGTGATCAAGGTCTGAATTAAGATGTCTGGACTAGTTTGGAAGGCTACACCTAGCCAGTGTTTGGAACGCCGCTCTGGCTCCATCAAGGACCCAGGCAATGCTGCCAGGTAGGCAAAGTTTGTCTCTGTGTATCTCTTCGGCACCTTTGTTCTCTGGAGGAATCAATCACCTTTGGTCATTTAAAGCTCTTACTCCTTTCATGCCAGCCCTCCAGCTCTGCAATTTCCCTTCTTTCTTCCTAACCTCAGTTTTAATCCTCTTTACCTAAAAACTGTCAGGGGTTAAAAAACTTCTCTTAATTAATTCAGCCTAAAATATGCATAACTTTAACTTTTCAAGATTTTTTTTTTTTTTTAATAAATGAGGGCCTTCTTGACAGCAAATATCTTTCTCGTAGTGAAGATATTTGAAAGCATGTATTCTAATAACTGTTGCCTACTCTAGACCATTATTTTTAGCTAATCTGACAGGGAGTAAATTCATAAGATTATGTGGTTGGTTCACTTCATTTTCCTGACACCACCCACTGGCCAGCCCACATCCCTCACCCCTACCATTGCTAGGGAGAGAGTTTTGGTTAGAAAAGTAATCTGGGTATTGGGAATATGAATGTGGACATTTTTATGTGCTATGGCAAAGTCAGGATCAGAACTTTATCACCCTTCATGCTCAACACACTTAGACAGCATTACACATCTTCCAATGGGAACAGTCTGAAGACTTATGGTAGCTTCTAAGTGCATACGTTTCTCTACTTATGAACTTGTTTATAAGCCTTACCAAAAATTAAATAGGCTTGAGAGGCTGACATGAAGAAAAAAAGAGTACATAGTGGGCCTCCCTGGTGGCGCAGTGGTTGAGAGTCCGCCTGCCGATGCAGGGGATACGGGTTCGTGCCCCGGTCTGGGAGGATCCCATATGCCGCGGAGCGGCTGGGCCCGTGAGCCATGGCTGCTGAGCCTGCGCATCCGGAGCCTGTGCTCCGCAACGGGAGAGGCCACAACAGTGAGAGGCCCGCATACCACAAAAAAAAAAAAAAAAAAAAAAAAAAAAAAAAAAAAAAGAGTACATAGTTATTGAGCCTATGTTAGAGCTTCTAGTTAACATAAGTGGTTTAAAGACCAAGTTAGGACAGATGAGTAGAGATGGATGCAATTATAAGGGTTCTACAAAAAATACACTTGTCCATCTAATAATGAGTATTTCAACTGTATTGTGAGGCAAGCTTCCTTAGATTGTGTGGTACAGGAATCATGAACGTGAGAAATGGCATCAGATTCTTCATATAGAGGAATTATGAGGGCTAGAAAGGGTACATCACCCCTGAATGTGAATTTGACACAGAGGCCAGCTTGTGAGGAGTCGGCAAAGAAAGATGGAGAAATGAGGTAGGCAAACACATGCAGGCAGAAAATCCCTATTTTTGCCCCCACATCTCTTCTAAGAATATGGATAATCCCCTAGCAGTGACCTAGTCAGCTTCCTGGTTTTGATCTACGCCCATAATATGTTGGAGGAAAAAAAAGTGACTGGGTTAGCATGACAACCTAGACTTCTTAGGTCAATAGAGGAGAAGAAGGGAGCAAAATATGAGAAATATTTTTAAAATTTACATTTTGTTTCTTCAAAAAAATATATATATATTTTTGCGGTACGCGGGCCTCTCACCATTGTGGCCTCTCCCGTTGCGGAGCACAGGCTCCGGACGCGCAGGCTCAGCAGCCATGGCTCACGGGCCCAGCCGCTCTGCGGCATGTGGTATCTTCCTGGACCAGGGCACGAACCCGTGTCCCCTGCATCGGCAGGCGGACTCTTAACCACTGCGCCACCAGGGAAACCCCCAAAATATTTTTAAGATGGGACAAAATATGTGAAAACCACACAGGAAAGACAGCCAGCTTGGTGTTTCCATGGAGGTGATTAAGCACTCACTACCTGTTGATTTTATAAGCAATTGTACCCAGAATGAAATATAAAGAATGCTATTATGAAATGTCAGGGACTATACTCATAGTTTTTACCAAGTATGGGATGGAAGTTCAAATAACTTTGTTTAAATGAGGTGTGTTTCAGGATTGGTTTTGTTGCCCAGATTGGAACTTTTTCTTATTAACATGTATCACAAAAGATGAATAGCACACTCAGCAAAGTTTTTCTTTTTATTATTATACTATTAAAAACATACTTCAACAGAATTTAAAATAATTGAATCAGATTAAAGCCTGCTTAATTTATGAATATTTAGCCTCAATCATTTGGATTCTATATGCTACTTATGTGCTCCTCAATTTCTATTTTCTGTATTTTCTAAGATAGTTCTATTTTCCATGCAGGCATTACCTTCATATTTGAGGATTATTGGGCCATTCATCCTAACTAATATTTTAATGGCTATGACGTTGTTTGCCTTAGAGAAAAATAAGTTATAATCCGAATGTATACAGCTTGACTTCTAATGAGAAACAGATGATTCAGTGAACTCCCATGTCATGTTAGTTTATATAAAATTAAATAAATAATGACTGTGATTATTTATTATCACATGGTCTCTATGAGTAAAAGTACTGTTAAAAATCTGGGGGGCTTCCCTGGTGGTGCAGTGGTTGAGTGTCCGCCTGCCAACGCAGGGGACACGGTTTCGAGACCTGGTCTGGGAAGATCCCACATGCCGTGGAGCAGCTAAGCCCGTGCGCCACAGCTACTGAGCTTGCACTCTAGAGCCCGCGTGCCACAACTACTGAGCCCGCGTGCCTAGAGCCCGTGCTCTGTAACAAGAGAAGCCACCACAATGAGAAGCCTGCGCTCCGGAATGAAGAGTAGGTCCCACTTGAGGCAACTAGAGAAAAGCCTGCTTGCAGCAATGAAGACCCAAAGCAGCCAAAGATAAATCAATAAAATAAAATTTTTTAAAAAAAGAAAGAAAGAAAATCTGCTTAGTTATCTGGATAAGGAAGGCGGCATCCCTTTTAATTGAAGAGTTGGCTTCTTTTCTATAGATTTTTTTGGTATTATTTTAAGCTCAGAAACAAGTTAGAGTCATTCAAAGAAAAACTAAGGTTTGCCACTAATCTGTAAACTAGAGTTATAACAACAAAATGTTTTAGATGCTTTTCTTCTGACTTCACAGATGTTAGTAGTTTATAGTATTAGCTGACACTCTTTAAATGCAAAAAATCTTTGTTTACTCTCTTCACTTTATCTTTTTTCCACCTCTCCCCTTCCATTTCTGTAAGAATTAAAATTTGTCTATATATGTTTTGTTTCAAAAGTATTTCACTGGTCTTCAGCAATACTTATCTTTGTTTCTATCTATCTATCTATCCACATTGCTCACCATTTTGTTAAGCCATTTACTGTACAAGTAATTACAAGTGGCTACCATGAACTAGGCACTGTGCTAGGTGCCAGGGCCATGGATGTAAAAAGTCAGCTTGTGATGTAAGAAGGGAAAAGACATAGAAAGATATCTTTATTGTTCTGTTTGTGAAGTATTGAGATATCAGAAAGCAAAAGGTGTTATCGTGGTTGGCTTAGAGACTCTGGAACACAGTTATGAACAGCTGTTATTACACTACCCTGTAATAAAGCGATGCTTCATGGCTTATTGAGAAGCACAAGACTTTCTGTACTTACACTAAATAGCCCCCATTGTGCCCTTTGAGTTTCTGGGCTTGTTTTAAAATAGATTTTCCCTTTCTTCCATTATTGTAAATTGTTCACCATCACTTATGTTATTAACGCTCCCCTCTTTTAAGTAGATTCTCTGCACCCATCCTAATATTATCCTTGAAATCTGCCGGGGGCCTGGAATAATGAGACAAACTGAACTCCACAGACTCTTGAGTGAACCAAAGAGGAGAAACCTTGGCACACAAAGTTTTAGGGGGGAGGAATAGCATAATGGTAAAGAACATACTATCCAGAGTGACAAAAACTTAGGTGGAAAACTGACTCAAGTATGCCAAGTATAAAGTTAGCTGCAGCCTCCCTGGATCATATATCTTAAGTGTAGATTTGGACAAGAGGAAACACCCCACGCCCCAGCACAGAGACATATCTGAAGGAAGGTGAATCAAATGGGGCATGTACTTAGTGGCATCAATTTTGTTCATCAGAAGCTTGTTTTGCTGTACTTGCTCCTCTTTTTTTTTGATAACAGGAAGAAGAGCCCCAGTGGTTTGGGCAGCACTTTTTTTTTTTTTTTTAATTTATTTATTTATTTTTGGCTGTGTTGGGGCTTTCTCTAGCTGCGGCGAGTGGGGGCCACTCTTCATCGCGGTGCGTGGGCCTCTCACTATCGTGGCCTCTCTTGTTGCGGAGCACAGGCTCCAGACGCGCAGGCTCAGTAGTTGTGGCTCACGGGCCTAGTTGCTCCGCAGCATGTGGGATCTTCCCAGACCAGGGCTCGAACCTGTGTCCCCTGCATTGGCAGGCAGACTCTCAACCACTGCGCCACCAGGGAAGCCCCTACTTGCTCCTCTTGATCGGTGCTCCATATAGATAAGTTTGCCAAGTACGTTGAGGGTTACACATGTGAAATGTTCCAGTATTTGTGGTCCTAGTTCAATGTCTAAGTCACCCTACAAAACCCAGTTCAGACCTTACGACTGGGCCATTTCCACCAACAATATGGTCGCCATCGCCCTGACGATCATTTAACAGTTGCAGTAATTTACAAGTGTTGGTTCTTGCCAATATAGTAGATGGAGACCAAGCTAAATCCTCATTGAAGTCCTAAACTCAAAACTCATTGGAAGAACTATTATCATGCAGTAAAGAACAAGGGTGGAGGCTCACGGTTAGAAGATTCCACACAGATTCCACACAGATATATTTCTACCCTCTTTGGAAGCCTCACAAAAATTATCATCCAGTAAACAATAAAATGGCATAATTTCCCAAGAACAAAGAGAACAGGAAAGAATGTAGAAGCAATAACAGTTGAAATCTGGAAAGCAGATGGACAAGTGTAACAGACTTAGAAGATCAGAGAAAGTGAAAAATGAAGTCAGTATTGGGAAAAGCCCAGAGACTTAATTTGTATCTAAGGACCTAAAAAGTAGGTTCAGAAATTGATGATACCAGGCAGCGCCTCACAGCTAGCCTCCGTTTTGTCCCCTGTGCTAGATTCATGTTCTGATACCCTTCCTAGTCCATATAATTTCTCTATATGAGGAATCTGATCCCATTTCTCACTTTCATGATCTCTGTGCTATATAAATTAGGGAATCCTGCCTCATGGAACGTAGTGGAAATACTCATTATTAGATATACACGTGCATATATATATATATATATATATATTTTTTTTTTTTTTTTTTTTTGCGGTATGCAGGCCTCTCACTGTTGTGGCCTCTCCCATTGTGGAGCACAGGCTCCGGACGTGCAGGCTCAGTGGCCATGGCTCACAGGCCCAGCCACTCCGTGGCATGTGGGATCTTCCTGGACCGGGGCACGAACCCGTGTCCCCTGCATCAGCAGGCAGACTCTCAACCACTGTGCCACCAGGGAAGCCCACACGTGCATATTTTTGTAGAACTCTTATACTTACATCCATCTCTATTCATCTATCCTAAATGGGCCTTTAAAACACTTACACTGAGTAAGAACTCTAAAAGTAGGCTCCATCACTGGTAGAGACACTTAAAACCTGAACAGTTGAGAACACTGTACAGAAGAAATGATGACAGATGGGTAAATGCCTATCTAATTGTTATTGTAAATAAAGTGCTAGTTTGCCTGATTTTAGGTCAATAATTCAAAAATATATTTTTAGTAGTTTATTCATAGTATATGTCCAGCCTTTGACCAACATGCATTTTTTTTCACTATGAGTATTTATTAGATGAGCAAGAGAGAAAAAAAAAAATCAGAGAATCCTCAGTATATCCTCTATCTCCTTACAAACATATCAGACTTCAGCCCTAGATTTACACATGTCGGCTTTGGAAACTTTTACCCTGGTATTTTGATGAAATAATTCCCAATTTCACATCCTCAGAAAAATGCATGCTGAGAGCAGTGGCTGCATGACCATCCATGTAATCACCCTCCATGACCGATGAAGACAGCTGCTTCAACTCAAGTAAGGGAATGAAAACAATCCTTTCTAAAGGTTAAGAGTCAGGGAACCCATTCAGTGAAGTGCTATTAAGGTAATAACTCTCTGAGCTTTGTGATGTTCCCTAGGAAAAAGTAAAAGCCAGGATCCTTAATACCTTAATGCACTGCTGATAGTGACTTGCCTGGGATAACAGTGGTCCACGCTTTTGTTTGCCACATACTTCACTTTATGTCCTCAAGAGCTGATTTCAATAGCGCTTGTATATTGATTATTCAGAAAAATTTACTGAGCTCCAAATTGGTGGTAAGTTAGTGGCTAATTTCAGGGCACAAAAGAAGGTCTTCATTAGGGAGAAATTCTGCTTATTTGTAACAGTATCCATAATATTTCTTCTATGTTTTAAAATGTGTTCACAGAGCACAAAATACGTCTGTCACTCACTCATCTTTCTATTTCTTAACGTCTAGCAAGGCTTCACCCACTTGCCCCTCCTGCATCAGGCATGAGCCTTGCTTGTCTCTTTTGTGGCCTAACTGCCCTCTTTTAGATAGATAGCTAGGGTCTGAATCCCAGCTTTTCCAATTACTCCATGGGCCTTGAGATCTCTTATTTAATCTTTCTGTGCCTCAGTTTCCTACCTTGTAACAATGGGCTAAACGCCTTGTAGGGGAAGGATCTGGAGTCAATGAGTATAAAGCAAAAGTATATATTCTTTAATATTATTATTTTTAAAAATATATATATATATTTTTGGCTGTGTCAGGTCTTAGTTATGGCATGCGGGATGTTTCATTGCAGCGCAGGCTCTTCGTTGTGGCACGGGCTTCTTTCTAGCTGTGGCATGTGGCTTTTCTCTCTCTAGTCGTGGCGTGCAGGCTCCAAGGGCGCGTGAGCTGTGTGGTTGCAGCACACGGGCTTAGTTGCCCCGCGGCATGTGGGATCTTATTTCCCCGACCAGGGATCGAACCCGCGTCCCCTGCATTGGAAGGCGGATTCTTTACCACTGGACCACCAGGGAAGCTCCGTCTTTAATATTATTATGGAAGCATTTTTTTTTGTATGTGTGGGTGACCTGTAGGTACATAAGAGGGTTGTATTGTTGAAGAGTAAAACTTAATTTCACTTTCTAGAGAAACTGTCCTTCTCATCACTATTAAGGCAGGAAACAGTCAAGAATTGCAAGTCCAGTCTCATTTCTATCTTCTGACACTAACCATTAACAATGGGGCAAGCTTCTAAATGCATGCCTTGTGTAAAAGTTTCCTAAAACCGTAACATACAAGAACCCAATTTTTTTTTATTGATCACATACAACTGCATTTCTATTTGCAACTAAAATTTTAATTATCATCAATATTTACTGACACCCACAGAGCCAATAACACTCTACTAAATTTTTCATCATGACAGGTGCTGTAACGAAATCGGAGGACCGAATACTGAATGATCGATTTGTTTCCTTATGGTGAATAATGCTTGCAAATAGGGTACTGAAATTTTCTTTGCTTCTTTTGTAAAGAATAAAGCACACAGAGCAACATGATCATTAGATTCACCTATTGGTGCCAATGAATCAGTTCAACAATTCATGTATTTTCAGGTTCATTTCAGAAGCCATAGCTCCTAATAGCGCACATATTGGTAAAGCCCTATTGCAAATTGTGCATGTTTAAAATCTCAGTTTACTCTCATTCTCATCTCTTACTTTGCTATAATTCTGTACTGTTTATAAATCCAAAGACTATATTTCTATAATGTAAAACTGCAGTATGTAATAAAAATGTCATTTTAAAATCTTTTTTTTTTCTCTATGGCTTGTTAAATGAGCAAACTTATTCTCCTACTTATGTGTCAATTAATTACTTGTTTATATAAAAACATATTGAAGATGTATTAAAATAGATTATTATAACTCACAACCAAAAGTTTTCTTAGAGTTTATGAAAACACAATTACGAGTTTTGGTAAAAGTAAGTATATTATTTGGCTTTGAACTGCCATAAAGAATCAAATAAATTTGATTTATTTGATATATAAATAAACGGATAAAATAAAGGGATAAAATAAATAAATAAATAAAGGGATAAAATTATGCTGGTATCAGCGGGCGATAATATCTTTCTCTGAATGCCCTCAGACTTTAACTGTGTATGTGATTCTGAGGTTCTGATACCAATATCACAGCTAATTTTTAGAAAGCCACTTTAAATTACATCTCAATATATTCCAGTTACGTTATCATTATCAATAAAACAAGTTCCAGCTAGGCACTGCATAACCAAATAAGACTCCAAATCCCTGTCCTTAGAGACACTGGGTAGAATCTCTTTGGGAAATAGACAATAGCATTAAGGTGATCTATATTAGGTGCTGTGGGGTTGGTGCAGGGGATACGTTCTAAAGCAGGGAACACAGGAGAGCCAGTGAAAGGGGAGATGAGAGTAGACTTCACAGAGAAGTCAGGGGCTTGGCTGAGTCCTACAGAGAAGGATGATGAGAGCAGGCTCTGGTTTCCAGGAAGGAAACAGTATGAGAAAAGGAAGGCAGCTGTAGGTGGAACCATTGGATTTTATGAAGGGCCAGGTTGAACAGGTCAGGAGTGCCATGCTGACAGGGCTACACCTAAAAGCTGCCCTATTTTTCTCCTTCCCATAAAAGTCTAAAGAGGACTCATCATAATGAATACCAGTTTCTTCACCTTCCATTAACACTTGATCTATATTGCAGTAGATCTTCTGGTCCCAGGAAAACCGTGTTTAGTAAGATCACCAACCAAATCTTAGTAGTCAAATCCATTGGGCAGCTTTTAAGCTTGCATTTTGCCATAGATACTGAAAAGAAATGTGAGCACTGTTGCATTTTTTTTTTCTTCAGATTTGTCTTGGATACTGTTTTTAAGTTTAAAAATCTAAATAGCAAAAACATGTACATTCCACACACCTAGCATTAAAATAATCATTTTTACGGGACCTCCTTGGATTCCTAATTGTTCAAAAGTTAAATCTAATTCAATATTTTATTTATTTATTCAACAAACCTTGAAAATGTGTGACGTGCAAGGGGCTGTTTTAGGGGTAGATGATCCCAAGATGAAGGAGAGACAGCCCCCAAGGCGAGATGGACAAGAGTACCAACTACGGAAACGCCCACACACGATGCACACACGCACAGGACCCTTGTGGGTGAGGTGCACAGAGCTACTTCACCTTAGTCACTAACGATTTCCAAGAGAAAACCGTGCTGAAGCTGAATCTTCACAGACAAAGAGCACTTTGTTTAAATAAAGAAGGGAATAAGGGTATTGGAGCCAGAGAGACTACCAAATGCAGAGGCCACTAAAAGTAAGCTGTAAGAGAGAAAATGAATAAAAAAATTTATGGAAGCAGGAACAAAAGTAAACCATTTATGTGTGAGTCACCTGATTGTGTATCTTCTGCTAAAAGTCAACACTATCTATTGGTTAATGGAATTTTCATCAAAGGGAAATGTGTTGGTTTTTAGCATCAGTATAAATTTCTTTCCATGATGGCTTTCCATTGTTTACTTAAATTAGGAATAACCAGTTATTATTTGCTTTGTCTTCCTCATGGTTGAGGTTTAACCGTGAATCTATGGACCTGCTTCTCCTATAAGCCACATGCTCAAAACTGTCTTGCTATATATTATGCTGCACACCAAATAATGGACAGAGAGAACATATTGTAATACATAAATAAACATTTGGGAGGAGAGTGTAAAAATGCAGCCATTTCAATGTAAACCATCAAAAAGGTTTCACATGTTGAAACGACATAAAATATTACAATCAATTATGAGTACCTTTTCTTTTGCTTTTCAAAAACAATGCCCGCTCCCTGGTTACAGAGAGCAGTTTTGATGATGTATCCGTTAATAAAATCATAATACTTCTAAACCAGTTCCCTTCACAAATCAGTCTCTCCATCCCTATTTCCAGCGTCTGCTTTTAGCCCTATTTGTTTCCTTTTGAAACAATTTTGTAGCACCCTAAGGCCAGAAAACACAAGCCAGTTAGAACCGCTTGCTCAAAATCATTCTTACAAATAGGTTACTTTCTAGTTAAAAATTATCTTTCAAGGTTTGAGATATCTTGTATCATTAAGTGAACCTCTGAGGCAAAGAAAAGCTTGATCGAGTAAACAGTGCAATCTAGTCTAGTTCTCAGCGCTTGTTGGGAGGGGGCGGTTAGAATACATTGAAGAGGCTTCGTGCAGCCAAAGGGAACATGTTCTGCACCCTCCATTCTGCCACTGACTGCTTCCCTCTGCTCCCTGGCAAAATGGGGACTCCAACTTTCACACCAACAGCGTCTCTGAGACTTGGAGGGGGTCAGGAGAACTAAATCTCTTTCTCCTAGCTTCATCACCTGGAAAGATGGGTGAGGTAGAAAGATGCAGGGTTGTGGGGGGGAATGGGGAGGTAGAGAGAAGCGGTCAGTGTTACCTGACTGTGCCGGTGCTCACAGCTTCCGCAAACGCTCACCTGCCTGGAGCAAGGTTTCTGACAACAGAACGCTCAGTTTCTGGGGCCACCCTAAAAGCTACTCCATTCATCCTCTGGCCAACCAGAGCATTTTTGGACTCTGCACTACTGTGTGCTAAGCTGTCCAGCAACAACTAGTTAAATGGTCCTAAGTAGTTTCTGAGTAAGCATTGTCAAAAGTTCGTGCTATGATTTCCTGCTGTGGTGACAAGTAATTACTATTTTGATCAATGGACATTTTTTTTTTTACCAAGAATAAAAACTGAAAATAGAATGACAAAGGAGCGGTTATCTTCTTCACAGATATAATCAAGAAAGAACCATCAAAGAGAGCAGATAATTCCTGCCCTTAGCGAATTTCACTTTCAAACATAGCCATTATTGGATATATATGTTGCAGTCAGAGGTCTCTGCTTATCAAAATTTGACCACATAATTTCTAAACTAAGGGGCATATTTATATTTTGGATTATAATACTTATAAATTGAGATGACTTTAACATCTTATACATAAGTGTGAGTCTCAATGTCTAATAATTATATATAGTATGAAGATATTAGAATTCTCCATAAAAGGGAAAGTAGTGAGGCTGAGTTTTCTTAATATACTTTGGCCAAAATGACATATCACTGCAGATTGAATGCAGTATCAGATATGAAAAGCAGATTGTCTTTTTATTAAGCCAAACATTAAAGAGATTTCTAAAACTGTACAGCAATGCCACTCTTCTCACTAAGATTTTTATTTAGGAACATATAGTTATTATTAATAAAAATATTTTAGAAATATATTATGGGTTTATTATTATGATATTCAAATGAATTAATAATGAATACTTAAAAATTTTCTCAGTTTAAATTATGGCACATATCAATAGATATATCTCCCCCTAAAGTCTCTTTGAGGTCCTCAAGAATTATTTAAGAGTAAAAGGAAGTTCTCAGTCCAAAAAATTATGAGCACTGCTGCTATACAATATGCATAAACAATTATTTAATCACAAAGGCTCTAGGGTCAAGGAAAATCTTTTAACTGTTTATATAGATAGAATACTTCATAGGTGCAAAAGAAAGAAATACATTTTTGCCCCACAAATCCACCTGAGCTTCTCTTTTCTCATATTGTCCTATGCCTCTTGCCAGGCTCCGAAATGTCAGAAAACATGATTAAAGAAAAAAAATAAGGCAATACATGCTATTTTTTTACAAATTGACACTTCTTAAGAATGGGTTCATTTTACTTGGTTTGTTCACTTGACAATGGCTTTTTTTTTTTTTTTTTTTTTTTTTTTTTGGTACGCGGGCCTCTCACTGTTGTGGCCTCTCCCGTTGCGGAGCACAGGCTCCGGACGCGCAGGCCCAGCGGCCATGGCTCACAGGCCCAGCCGCTCCGTGGCATGTGGGACCTTCCCGGACCGGGGCACAAACCCGTGTCCCCTGCATCGGCAGGCGGACTCTCAACCACTGTGCCACCAGGGAAGCCCTTGACAATGGCTTTTTATAAGAACATAAACAGGTAGCCATAAAGTCTAGTTTTTAGTGTAAATGTTGCTTTCCTTACATTACTTTATACAACCTGTTCACTAGGCTTCCTAAACATTTGTTTGGGTGAGCTATTTTTTTCTGGCTTGAGACTAGATTTTCATCATTAATAGGTAGTTAATACAGTTCTTTGTAAGCTATTTGTCAAATGCAGGCAGCTTATGTTTCCATAAGATAAATATCAGAGGTATTTTGTCCAATAATTTTTAAAAACAATAAAACAAAGGAAAGGGATTTGAACTGAAGAATGACATTATACCTCTGTTTTAATCATTATACCACTTGCTGTGGATATATATGGATTAAAGATTCTTAAAATCTATTTTTTTTGGCCGCACCTCATGGCTTGTGGGATCTTAGTTCCCCAGCCAGGGATTGAACCCGGGCCCTTGGCAGTGGAAGCGCGGAGTCTTAACCACTGGACCGCCAGGAAATTCCCTAAAAACTTTTTTTTAATTACATGAAAAACCTTCTACTGTAATACATTTCATCAAGGGTTAGTGGAATCATTTTAGTGGGTGGGTTGCAACCAATGTTTTAATAAAAGGAGTAGACTAGAAAATGCCCATTTCCTGTAGATAGCAAGTGTAAGTATGGTTTCTGGACAATGGCTGTGCCCTTTGTATCCCTGTTCTATTAGAGGCAAACATTTCTACACATTTGAGGTTATCTATCGTGCGCCACTGTTTTGCCTTCATTGAACCTGCCCATCCTCAGGAAAAACCATTGCCTCCAAAGTTCTCTCCAACAGAAGAGAACGTGTTTCCTACTATCCACTCCTCATTACTCAGGAGGAGGTACTGGTCTATTCCTTACTCCTCAGTGTTTCTTAGAAACTGGCGGTTCTACTGCCATTTCTTGAAAACCAGTTCCCTCTTTGGATCCCATATTTCAGCCTAGACCTTTGAGACACCCTTCCTCTTTACTTGATGACTCTAGCAGTGCCTGATAGTTTTCCTCTCTCCATCATCTGTTGCCATCCTCTCTGTAGGTAACTCAAATACTCCATAATGAAGTCTCTTTCATACTGTCCTTGTCAAAGATCCTTTTCTGACATCACTTTCACCCTTAATAGTTCTTTAACCATTGTCAATTACTGAAACAATATCCCAATAATACAATAACATTTCTCACCGTTTCCCAAGCCAGTGGGATCCCTCCCAATCAGCATTCTAAGCTCTTCTGGCAGTTCCCCAAACCATGTCTGATTGCATTCTCTACAGATTCACCATTACGTCCATACTGAATCTTCACTATTTGGCAATTATTTTATTAATTTCTTCTTAACTTCCATTATTACACCTGCTAGGATGATTTTTTCCTTTCAGAATGTCCATCAGTTCTTTCAGTTCCAGCGAGCTTTAGTGCTATTTTAGAAGGACTGAACCGTAGAGACACTGCACTTAAATTATGGACTTTGAACCCCGTCTGTCTGACACCAATGTCAGTTCTTTCCTCCTTGTTACACCTCTTCCTGCCAGGGGCTGTGTCTTGGTGATTCTTTGAATCACCATATAAAGCCTAGCACAAAGCTTTACACACAACACAAATTCAATAGACACTTACTGAATTTACAGACAGCACACTTTGAAAATAATGGTTTTCACTAGTTTATTATTGAAAATAATGGTTTTCACTAGTTTATTAAGTGGAAATAAAGCATACATTTTAATGAATATATGTTTTATTATTAGCAATCATTTCTGTTCAATTGGCAATGTCCATGGATTAGCAAAGCCCAGTAAGGAACTTGGCAAGATCTGACAGAGAGCATGAATCTATAAGTTCTGACATATATGTGGTCTTAATATTAAAAATCTTAGAGCAAATGATATTCAACTTTTCCACTCTAAAGGACTATGAAGACATGACATTTTTTCCAACTTAGCTAAATTCTTTTAAGAGGATTTTAGTCAAGCTTAGAGTTTAAGCACCTTTAATATTACATGCTTTAAAATGAAAAGGGGGCTTCCCTGGTGCGCAGTGGTTGAGAGTCCACCTGCTGATGCAGGGGACACGGGTTCGTGCCCCGGTCTGGGAAGATCCCACATGCCGTGGAGCAGCTGGGCCCGTGAGCCATGGCCACTGAGCCTGTGCGTCCAGAGCCTGCGCTCCGCAACGGAAGAGGCCACAACAGTGAGAGGCCCGCGTATCGCAAAGAAAAAAATGAAAAGGGATACGTACATATTTCACGTATCTTTTGCAGTCACCAGTTTAACTTGAATATGAAGTAACTGGTGTTATGAACTAGTGTAACCTTTTAAGGCTCTACATGACGCATCTAAAAATGAAATTCAGAAGCACCTGCTTTATACCAGGTATCAAATACTGTTAATTCATGGGATCTCTTTTTAAGTCCACTGTCATTATTTGCTTCGTTTCTACAGTGCACTTAAAGTTATATATAGACTAAGGCCATCTATTTGTAAATCACTCTATCCTGGGCAAATATTTTATTTTTTCAGCTGATCACATAAGTAGTAAGCTCCAGGGAGATGGGCCTCTCTGCTCATTTCAGAGCTGTTTCCAGCGCCTTGAACACAGTAAATAATGATGAAGCACGATTATTGAGGGGTTTTCTATTCCCCTCGTGAGAATCCCTAATCTATAGGCTGAGCATTCTTTTCTATCTGTCCAGGACGATTACTGTTTATATCAGTTGTCTTGGTGTCCTGTATGGTTAGTGTCCCCTTTCTCCCTCAGAAGTATTCTGGCTAGATAATACGTTATATCATCCACCTGACTCCCTCAGATGATGACATAAAAGACCCCTTTGATAAGCTAATCTGTCTAACAGAGGACTTGCTGCTTGGCTATTTCTCACTGACATCTTATAATTTCTGTCCACCCCCGTCCCCCATCCCCCAGTAACATCCATATGCTGTTTTTCAGGACATTTATGTGAGAATAATTTTAATCATTTAATTTTTATGTTTCAGTCATTACAATTTTCTTGATTTAAATCTAAATTAGTTACTAAGTAAAATAAAGTCAGTGAAGCAGAAATTATTTCCTCAGTGGCTACATTTTCTGGAAGTTAACATAGATTTATCAGTCTTTCTTAGTTTTTTTTTCTTGCCACGTTTATGGAGAGTTCTCCGATATAAAATTTTGAATGGAGCACTGTTATTTAAAAAGTGGTAGGCAGAAATGGAACACTAAACATTAAGCTTTGCATTTGAATTTAAGTCTAAAAAGAAAATTATGGATCTTTTAGTTTAAACAATATTCATAGTGGCACTAGCATTTCTCAGCAAAGGCATAGAGGAGGACTTTGAAGAAGAAAAACTTATTTAAGATTAAGTTGCGGGCTTCCCTGGTGGCGCAGTGGCTGAGAATCTGCCTGCTAATGAAGGGGACATGGGTTCGAGCCCTGGTCTGGGAGGATCCCACATGCCGTGGAGCAACTAGGCCCGTGAGCCACAACTACTGAGCCTGCGCGTCTGGAGCCTGTGCTCCGCAACAAGAGAGGCCACGATAGTGAGAGGCCCACGCACCGCGATGAAGAGTGGCCCCCGCTTGCCACAACTAGAGAAAGCCCTCATGCAGAAACGAAGACCCAACACAGCAAAATAAATAAATTAATTAATAAACTCCTACCCCCAACATCTTAAAAAAAAATTAAGTTGCATAAAAATACTTTTTTAGTCATTTCGGTGTATTTGGCTAGGTTTTACACTTTTGAAACTTGAAGAAAAATAGGTCTTTGATCTTTCCCTCCTTAAATATACAAACAATAATATTTCTGGCTATTTTTCTCATCTTATCTGCACCTATAAAGTGAAGGCAAGGAGCCTTATCTAGATGACAAATCATGGTTGAATAAAAGTGTTTTAAACTTGTAAGCATAAGCCATGAACACATCTCAAATCACATAGGTGCAAATAATAGGTCTGGGGCAGATGGGGAGTGAGGGTGAGCTGCCTGAGGAATAGGTCAAATATAATTCTTTTACTTTCTTCTTGCAACTCTTTCCAAGAAAGTGCCAAGTCTTAATGAGAATCTCCAGCAATGCAGCATTCCTTTCTCCCAGAATGGGATACTGATTCACACTGATAGAAATGCAAAAGCTCACAGAAATCCCTCTAGCAAGCACCTAAGTGCCTTTACTAATTGCCAAGGTGCCAAGTTCACCTCCCCTGTGCATATTCCATATATGAAGTTCTTAGATTCCATCTGCATTTTTACCACTGAATAATGGTTGAGAGAATTACTTTGTAAACAAAAAGAAAAATCATTCATAAAGACGTTAAATGTATAAAAATCCACTCCTCCCGTACTTTTGCTTTTAAACAGATGCACCATAAGCATACTGGGACAGTCCAACGGAAAATAAGAAAATTCCAGTTACAACAAAGACCTCTTCACACTGCAACTAGACCCAGGACTACCGTGAGAGGTGCATGACAATGGACTCTTGGTTTATTTAACATTAGCCAAAGGCACTGTTCTAACACTGTTTCTAAATTCTCGGCCATCGGGGTTCACTCCCCTCATCACTCCTAAACAACTGTGCTGTAATTGTACCAAAAAAAAGAAAAAAAGAGAAATTGCTCCTCATGTTTTTGATCTCTTCATTTACCTACTTCATACAATTTTAGCTTTATTCTGACAGCTCTCTCTGTGTTTTATCATTTAACAAATCTGGATAAAACATAGTTAGCCAACATAAGATACTTTATGTTTACTGCCAGACCACAGATAAGACTATCATTTCTCCCAGTGTTACTAATTCAGCATAGGAAACTGCAGTTTAAATACTCTATAATTATGTACCTTTGAAAGAAACATATTGACCACAGTTTGACCACAAACATTAAACTGCTAGGTATGACAGAGCCCACATTTAACACTTGTGCAAAGGTCTAAAGAAAGCCTCAGTCCGTATATCACAATACTGTATTTGTCCTAATGCATCACTCACACATAGGTATAGGGTCTTTAAAGAAGTATTCATGGGCAAAGGAAGTTGAGTGAGAATCAAATCCAAGTCCTTTAGAAACATTGAAGATGCCAGAAATAAAATTAGCTCAAATTCCTCTTTGGTCTAGAATTTAGTGATAATTATTAAAATAACATTAAAAAAACTCACAATCTTGGTGATGTCACAATAATGGAAATTATCTGCTAAGATGTTCCTGAGGCTATGACAAAATTACATTATCTTTTTGGACAGCTATGTAGCAATACATTTCAAGAATGACACACAAGTTCATATCTTGCTGTTATCTCATAAATAAAATAATGCAGAAGGAAAGTATCATATGCACAAAAATTCATCATTCTCCTTCATAGTGTGCATAATAAACTGTGTTTCTTGGAAGACAAATCCTATAGTATACTCATGGGTGTTACTTGAAAAAGAAAATGTCTGTGATCAAATGAGTATGGGAAATGCTGAGTTAAAGGTTTCTTTTCTTCAGAGCTCTTAAACTATTATGACTCTCTAGGAGGAGGATAAAGTAGGCAGTAGTTCCCAAACAGAGTTTACTATGAAACTTTTTTCATGGGATATCTCATGAGCTTGGTGTCTTATAAAACATATTCATGGAAATGATAGGGTGGGGAGTCTTAGTGAACATTCCATCTCAAACACAAAGCCTTTGATATTTGACCTTCTCAATAGCCCAAATGGAGAAAACCAAAGCTCCCGCTTATTGTATATTTATTCCTGTAGTATTAATCTGGCTTGGTGAAAAATGCTAACACTGGCAGCCCTGCCAATGATAACAGGTAAGCTGGCCCTTATCAGAGACTCAGAAAACCACCAGGTAGAAAAAGAAAGGAAAAGAATATACCATGTTCTGCATTATTTATGATATCATGTGCTCACCAGAGCAAAGTTTATCTGAGGATTCTAGTCTTGAATGTACCATTAACTCTCCGTGTGAATCTAAGTATATCCTAAACCTCTACTTGCCTAATTTTCTTCATCTGAGAAATGGGCCAACCCCAGGTCCGATAAGCATTTATAAGGTTAATCTTGAGTCGGCTGACCCTTTTGGCAATGTTGCTGTTGTATAACCATCTGCACATAAGCCATGCTCATGTAACAAGCTTGGATTAACTTGTTATTATAATTAAAGAGAAATATAGTTAATTTTATAGTTCTGAATTGTTCCACTTTTCCCATCACTAAAATTATATAATAAAATGATGAAATATTATGGCAGAAGCAAAACAGGGCTGAAGAAAGAAAGATATTGAGAGGCTATGCAGTGTAAGAAGCATAAGGGACATGGCAACACTTATTACATAGATGATAATTGCTGCCGTTGTAATTTATTGGTGTCCGTGCATGCATTTATTCACTAGATTTTATTGATGAATTACTCTGTGCCAGGGGCTGTTAGGTGATAGATAAGATGGTGAACAAACGTGGTCCCTGCCTTCAGGCAGCCCGCAACATTTTATCCATAAAAGAAAAGTTTTCAAATGCATTTGAAGAGCGGAAGTTTGATCTGTATTTTTTACAGCATTTTACATAAATGAATAAAATAGTACACTACCCAGAGGGATTCTTTTAAAATTACTTATATCAATGATATGGTAAAGATTTCTATCCTTTAGACTTAAATCTAAAACTTAAATACCCACGATTTAGAGGGGTTTTGGTGCAATAGAGGAAAATTGCTTGTTGAGTATGGCTGAAATTGTACCCAAAGCATAAAAACAACCTCCAGTAAGCTTTGGGGAATTAAAACAATACTTCCTTTGCACCTTAATTAAAGTCAGGAAAGAATCTTACTTTGTCAGGCCTGACAATCACCACCTTTCATTTCAACTATTTTAATTAAAATACCTAGAAACTTGGCAGAAGTTTTACCGATTAACTGAACCACCACTTAACTCTTTTAGAAGCAGCTATCAGATTCCAAATTAAGGTGCAGCAACAGCTGTAAGTTCATTATATGCGTGCTGGGTAAATATTTTTACTTCCTCCACCCACAATCACACATCTATGCTAAAACATCACGTAAGAATAGCATGCGCAACAGGTTAGGGTAGGGGAAGCAGCTGCAATTTCTTTGTCTAGGCCCCCTATGGCCATAATCTTTACTAGTGGAGGGAAAAAAATTTTTTTTAAAGAATATTTTTCCATCTCTCTTTTGGATACACTTTTCAGCATTTACCAAAGGTATCTGGAATGGTGGGTAGTTCTCAGATTTTATTTACCACCCTGTCCTCCATATACACGCAATAGATGCCATTTACAAATTCATACCTCCAATCCCGTATTAACTATATTTTCTTATTGTCTGTATTTTTTTTTGATGCTGCTCTGTAGCCCTTTTATAAAAAAAATTATTATTGGAGTATAGTTGATTTACAATGTTGTGTTATGTTTCTGCTGTACAGCAAAGTGAATCAGTTATACATGTACATATAGCCACTCTTTTTTAGATTCTTTTCCCATATAGGTCATTACAGAGTATTGAGAAGAGTTCCCTGTGCTGTACAGTAGGTCCTTATCTATTTTATATATAGTAGTAGGTATATGTCAATCCCGATCTCTCAATTTATTATTTTCTGTATTCTTTTTTTTTGCGTTACGCGGGCCTCTCACTGTTGTGGCCTCTCCCGTTGCGGAGCACAGGCTCCGGACGCGCAGGCTCAGCGGCCATGGCTCACGGGCCCAGCTGCTCCGTGGCATGTGGGATCTTCCCAGACCGGGGCACGAACCCGTGTCCCCTGCATCGGCAGGCGGACTCTCAACCACTGCGCCACCAGGGAAGCCCTATTTTCTGTATTCTTGATGTTCTGGAGTCTGGGGTCTTGCTCCCAGTAACATGCTTCTCATATGCAAACCAACCAATCCAGAGCTCCGTACCCTGAACCAACTCCTGTATCAGGTTCTTACCCTTCAGGAGGCAACACTCTTCTGCCCTAACCACCCCGGGTCGGGTACCAGACAACTGGAGGCAGCACCTATACCCCAGAGACTGCTGACATTTTTCAAACCAGCCAGTCCTAAAGCCTGCTTACCCTCCTTGCCTTGCCCACGGGAACCACAGCAAAGGCTGCTACCCATGCTTTCCCCTTGACCCTTGTGACTCCTGACCAACCCCGGTGCTTCCCTGTGTGGCCCCGTGTGACAGGATGTACCCCCTCCTCTTGGGAACTGTGAGTAACAAACTATCTTTTCAATAGCATTGAATCCTAATCTGTTGGCCTCACCACATCTGAATACTAACGAAACCTACATTTCAAAACAGGCCCAGACTTCAGTGAGTTGTAGGTCCCACGTGAAATTGCATGCTTGCTGCCTCATTCAGAGACTTCTCAATCTTGACGTGCTTAAAGCAGAACTTTTCATCTTCCCCACATCACAGCCCCCCACACCAGCAAAAAGCCTTGCTATTTATCCAATTACTTGAGCTTGAAAACCCCCCAAATCAGTTCTCTATAGATCCGCAAAAATTAGATCTATATTAATTCTAACGAATAGAATTAGATTAATTCTAACAGTTACTTAGACATCTTCCATGATGCCCACCGTATTTTAGATGGAATCCATGGACCTTAAACAGCTCTGAATGATTTGTCTTCTGCTCACTTTCCCTCTACTTCACCGTGCTTTCAGCTACCCCGGTCTTCTTTCAGTTTTGAAGAAGCGAGGCTCTTTTCTACCTCAGACCTTTGCAGAAATGGCCTGCGTTGTTCCTACTGAGTGCCTCACTTTCTCCCAAGTCTTCCCTGAGCTAAATCCTTCTCACCTATTAGGACTCAGCTTGAATACAGCTTACTGAGGGCCTTCTCTGGCTTTACCTAGGAAAGTTTAAATACCTCCTACATTTCCCCATCTTTCCGTTATTCTCCATCTCACCAAACTATTTGTTTCCTTTTATTTGTAGACCACTCATCATGATCTATAACCATTTAAAAATTTTCCCTGTTTACCTGTCCACTGTTTCTTTTTCCCCTCCTTGTAGGAACTATAAAGGCAAGGATTCCTTATGTTTTCTTCATTGTTCTAAATCCTGCACCTAGTATTGTACTTGACACAAAATTGCTAGATAAGGAACACTTAATGAATGAATAAATGAATAATAAATGAATGTGTGTGTCTGCACTTCCATTTACACACCCAGATTACTGGTTGTGGCTTATATAAAATACGCCGGGGGTTATGTATAATTCCCCATAAGTCCTAGTTATGACTTCATCTCTTTCTTTTCTTCCCTACAAAGTGTATTTCAAAAAAAAGTGTCATTTACTTTTAAAATTTGTCTATTTCAGGACATATTTCTTTTTCTCCCAGCAACATTGATAAGCATGGGAAAAACAAACAGAGGATAGGTAAATACAAAGGAAATTTTCTCTAAATAAGTAGTATATTGTCAAAAATTTCTTCTTATATTTGACAAAATGAAAAATGCATGCATGTGTTAACAAGCTCTACTTGCTTACTATGTGCCAGACACAGATATTAACAGATTTAAGATGAATAAACACATTGACCGCAGCACACCCTCATGATCACCTCCAGCTGGGTTTTAAATACCTCCAAGCTTAAATTTTCAACATTCAGCAAAACTTTTTGCAAACTTCTTCAACTGGCAGAAATGAGTAATATAAAGTATCTGAAATCTCATGTTTGATATTAACTCTGGGTCATAGATTGAATCTGAGGTCAAGTGGATAGGCAGTAGGATGGAAAAAATATTACCAGATACAAACTCTGCTTGATTATCTTTACATCATCTTGCTAGAACAGAGGTTCTCAAAATGTGCTTCCAGTGTGCCGGAGCCCCACCCCAGACCTACTGAATCAGATCCTCAAGGGGCAGGGCCTTTTCATCTGTGTTTTAACAAGTCCTACATGCTAAAATTTGAGAACCATTTCTCAAGCAATGTAGACTTAGCTTAGTCAGTTAAATCAGTGTTAAATTAAAAAAAGAGGTCAGAATTCCAGGCAGGATTTAGAACTTATTCTAAGTCAGTGTTTCTCAATCTTGGCTGCATATTAAAATTACTTGAGGAGTTAAAAAATATACCAAATGCTTGTGTCCCATCTCCAGAGATTCAAATTTCAGGGGCTGGCTTGGGCTTCAAGATTTTTAAAAACTCCCCAGGTGATTTTGATGCCTGACCGTGGTTGAGAAATCATTCTCTCATTCAGGAAGGATGGAAACTATCATCATCTTTAAACTTTGTATTTTCAGGGTTCTATTTTCTGGCACTAGTAGCTTTGGGTACCACAAGGAGATAACAAGCCTATAGTTATTCCACTAAAATGCAAGGGTAACTATTACTCAATTTACTGTTCCTTGGAATAAAGTTTGACAGATTTCATCAAAATGGCTTCATCAGTGCTAAAATGTTATCAAGAGCTAGACTAGTCTCAGAAATAAGAGTTATGAAATTTTAATACTTTTCCCCCCTGCAGCTTCACAGTGTGTTGAAATTTTGTTGCTTGAATATGCATAGCCTGGTCAACTACTTATTCTCATAAAATGTGGTATTAAATTGTCTTTTGGATCAGCATCAGTGGATGTCATCTTTGATACCTCCATCCTTGCTCTGGTGCAGGTGATGGGACAGTTTGCCACTGTGCGTACATAGGAAATGTACCCACTGACTATAAAACTATGTGGCTGGCTTTACTTCCCTGCCCCAGATGGCCGCCTCTGCCATCCCTGCTCTCCTTCTGGTCTGCTGTCTTCATCCAAGGCTGCTCCTTTCTTTGGGGTTGCTCTCGCTCACCTTCCCTGGTCCCTACCTATGTTCTCCATTAGTCTCTTCCCCCTGACGTCGTGTCAGTTAATCTCATTTTCCTCAAGTTTTAGAGACATCTGGAGTTCATTTCAATGCACTGCCAGCCAACAAGATTTTTTTTTTTCCTTCTGCACCTACCAAACACACAATTACTGGAATAGTTACAGTGCTGCTTTTCATTGAAGTCATGGTCAGAAATATCTTGGTTTACCTCCACATTTGAGGATACCTAAGTAGTACAGGATCCATATTGAGGAGAGTAATAATACATACATCTTAGAAACAGGACGCCTTCTTTTGGATCCCAGCCCTCTGGGCATCCTAGCATCTCCCTCCTCACCCCAGGGAGGTCAAGGGGCCCCATGCTGTCTAGATTCAGTCTTTCTCCCTCCCTTCTGAACTGGGTTGCTTGATCCCAGTTTCTTTAGCGTCTGTCATGTGCCTCATAAAGTATTTGCAAAGCACTATGCAGCATCTTCAATTCAATTCGATGCATTTGCACTGAGAACTTGAGCCTTCTGCCCCTAAGGCTATGCGCTGGGAACCTACCCTTACCCTCATCCAGCTCAGGCTCAGAACCCCTGCCTGGGTACACGGGACATGGCAGATACCTAATTTTATAGGGTATGATTCAGGTAGCTTTCTTCAATCCGCATAGATCATTCTGGTCTGAATTTATAAACCCAGGCTTTTGTATGTCAGTATCTACCCAAAATTGAGACACAATTAGTATCTGCTAGAGTGCATGTAATCCTTACATCTTTAAGCAATGTGGCTTGCACACACCAAGAAGGCAATGAAATTTTGTCCATTTAGTGTCAATCTCTCTAGACAAACGTGCATCTCCGTTCTAGTTGAGAGTGGGCCTATTGATTTTCTTTAGAGTTAAATTGTCAAGTATCAACAAGAGAATAGTAAATAAGGATTAAGAATACAGAAAATACATCAAAGAAAAGTTACAACCCTGTTTGTACATGCCTCATATCCCTAAGTAAGGGGGAAATCCTACCACTAAGACTAGCTCTGGGCCAAATGATGTAATAGGCTGGGAAGAAAACTGGTGTCATTACACTTCCCCTTCTAGTGACTTTCTTTGCTACCCTTTTCCCTTACTTCCTGCTCCTGAAATGTCCCTTGTATTCAATAAGCTGTTGACAAATCTCCTCCTGAGGACCTGTAACATCTGAATTTTACTTGGGGGATTCTTGGTGACTTTTACATATGAACATCAAAGAAACTAACTCTAACGATGGATTTTCAGGTATTATGGCAGGCAGTGGGTGAGATATTTTTGCACAGGAGGACCTGTCTCGTGCCCCTTGAATTCCACCAACATGTGGACAAACCTGGGCTTGACTTATCATTTGGCTTATTTCCTACAAACAGGATTACTTTGGGAGGCAGAATAATGGCTCCCCAAAGACGTCCTCCCCCTAACCCCCAGGGGAATCTGTGAGTCTGTTAGTCTACGTGGCGAAGGGGAATTAAGATTGTCTGTTGAATTCAGGTTGCTAATGAGCTGACTGTGAGATGGAGAGTTTGTCCTAGATTATCTGGATGAGCAAAATATAATCACAAGGAGTCTTTTAAGTGGAAGAGTGAAGCAGAAGGTCAGCATCAGAGAGATATTTGAAGATGCTACACTGCCAGCTTTGAAGATGGAAGAAGGGACCACTAGCCAAAGAATGCAGGCAAACCTCTAAGAGCTGGAAAAGGCAGGGAAACAGATTCCCCTCCAAAGCTTCCAGAGGAACACAGCCTTGTCAACGCCTTGATCTTAACCCAGTCAGACTCATTTTAAAATTCGGATCTCCACACTGTAAGATAAGAAAATCTGTGTTGTTTTAAGTCACTGAGGTTGTGATAATTTGTTAGAGCAGCAATAGGAAATTAATACAGTAACTCTGAGAAATTTATTTTAATTCTTTAAGCCTCACTTTCTTCCTAGGTAAAATGGCAATAATAGAAATCACCGACTGCTCTTTTGATAATCCAATAAATTGACTTGGGTAAATGGCTGGTTCCATAGGAAGTATTCAGTACACACTGTTTCCTATCTCTTCTATCTGCAGGCCCACTACCAACCATAAACCTTGCAATGATGGCTACATTCAAAACTGAGGGCATGTAATTAACAGATAATTGTCTAATAGATTTAATAGAATTATCTCTTAAATGTATCAATATTAGTGTAACTTTCTATAGTGAAGGACAGGGAGAGAGAGAAACTGGTAGAACAAGAGCTATTAGCAAATACTAAAAAAACTCTGTTTATGTATAGCTTATCGCTGGGGATGTAAAATGACTTCTGAGCTAGTAGATGCTCTGAATAAGCATGCCAGGAATTCAAAGTTCAAAAGATCATTATAAACCATACTTTCTTTCCATTAATACTAAAAAGGGAAAAGGAATGCTGTGGGGGGGGGTCTTGGTCTCATCAACTCTTAAAAGAAAGAAGCATACAGCTTGATTCCACCTTTAGCATGGAAGAGAGAATATAGATGGGTCCAAAAATATTTTATAAAGATGTTTAGATGGTTGAGAGAATAGACATACCATTAAGAGAAATGGGGATGACAGAAGACTCGTGTCTGATAACAGCCACCTAACTGTGAGAATTAAATGCCAAATCAAATTACCATCCAGGAGTAACTCAGAACATAAAAAAAATATTTTTCAGTCTTTGTTCATATTATCGCTTAAGAGGCCAGTTTTGGAACTGGTAGCAGGAAAATGTTATTAACTCATTAAAGTGTAAAACTGCTTGCCAAATGGTGATATACTAGGATCCCACAGGAGAAATCTGTGTGTGTGTGTGCTGTCCTGACTCAAAGTAACTGATGAGATAAAAACAGAAAATGTGTATAAAATGCTTTCTGAATTCTACTTAATAAAGATACTGAATGATCATTAAAATACGAGAAGGGGTCCATATGGATATATTATCCCTAAGGAAGAAATAAGAATATGGCAGAACCTGTATTAAGCTATTTGGTAGATTCAAAAGACCCTTAATCATGAAATCAGTTGTATCTATCATTAACAGTAAAAAAAACCTTGGGTCAAGTAACTCAATCACCATGGATTAAGCGACTACCTAATAAAGCAGAATCATGTTTTTCTAGAGAATTGCAGAAGAGCCCTTAATCACAACCAATCTACACACCTATGTTTCCGGTCTGCCCTATTTGCATCTAATTCCTTAACTCTTGGAATCTACAAGATAAGCCACTGTATTTAAGACTGTTTGTGCACTGTGGGTATTTGAGGATAGTAATAACGAAGTGTCAAATGCTCTTTTTTTTTTTTTTTTTGCGGTACGCGGACCTCTCACTGTTGTGGCCTCTCCCGTTGTGGAGCACAGGCTCCGGACGCGCAGGCTCAGCGGCCATGGCTCACGGGCCCAGTCGCTCCGCGGCATGTGGGATCTTTCCGGACCGGGGCACGAACCCGTGTCCCCTGCATCGGCAGGCGGACTCTCAACCACTGCGCCACCAGGGAAGCCCAAATGCTCTTTTTAATTGATGTTTTTATAATTACATGGACTCAGTTCTCTTCAGTATTTTTCATGGAAAAATTGCTTTAAAATCCTAAAATTATTTTTAACTTTTAAATAAGTAATAAGACTTTTAAAAACCATCTCTAGGGAATTCCCTGGTGGTCCAGTAGTTAGGACTTGGCGCTTTCATTGCGGTGGCCTGGGTTCAGTCCCTGGTCAGGGAACTAAGATCCCGCAAGCCGCACGGTATGCCCAAACAAACAAACCAACCAACACCCAAAAACCATCTCTACATGAATAAAGTAAGCTAGTGACTTGATCAACACAGTAAAACTTCAGGAATCTTCTTTTTAGAAGACAAGGCTTTCTTTGAAATCTCAGAATCAAATGTTATATTGTATCTATAATTCTAAAGACTCTGTAAACATGGTCTTCACCACCTTCACTATATAAATTCATACATTGTTTTTCCCAATAAAGATCTATTAAAAAATTCAGCAGGGGACACGGGTTCATGCCCCGGTCCGGGAAGATCCCACATGCCGCGGAGCAACTAGGCCCGTGAGCCAGAACTACTGAGCCTGCGCGTCTGGAGCCTGTGCTCCGCAACAAGAGAGGCCGCGATAGTGAGAGGCCCGCGCACCGTGATGAAGAGTGGCCCCCGCTTGCCACAACTAGAGAAAGCCCTCGCACAGAAACGAAGACCCAACACAGCCAAAAGTAAATAAATAAAATTAAAAAAAAAAAATTCATACAGTGAATATTTAATCAGGCAGGTAAAAGTAGAGACTGATTTATTTCTAAACACATTTACTTTATCAAATCACTTAGCAACACCATTTATTTGGAAGAATCTCCAGTGCTTTGCTAATTCACTTTATCTCTTACAGTGTTATTGTTCTCTCAAATTAAATGAAACGATTATCAGGTCACATTTAATTGACTCTGTACCTTTTCTTATGGATGTTGACTTTTACCACATACATACAGGAGGTGGAGGTGGGAACGGGGAGGGGAAGGGCTTAGCTGTTTTCTCAACTTTGTCAAAAGGATGCAGGAAAAGGGAGTGAAGTGAGTTTATTAAGAGTATAAACTCATTCCATTCTCAGTGGTGTCTAGAACATAAATCAATAAGATTCAGCAAGCTTATTATAATAACTAAGTCAAAGAAATTGCAGCACTTACAAAAGCTTAAATGTCTAAAAGCTAAGTCTCTGAACTGGAAACATATCCAGGCATACACATAAGAAGAGGAACTCCATTATAAAATAAGCAAGACAAAGCGTTGGATGCCACCATAAATTCTATGCAAAGAATATTGGGAAAGTATATGTTCATATACACCTCTGTGTGTTTGGAAGACAGCTAAAGGACAAGACAAGACAATCTTTTGTTTATTTCACATTCTTTTACATGGGTAAGACTTTTCTATTTTCCTTTAGATTCCTCTCTTGACTTCTGAAGATACTCCACATACAACTTTAAGAGAAAATAGAAACCATTAGTTATTTACCTTCAGCATTTATTCATGACTTCATTCCATAAATATTTATTGACCTCCAACTAAGTGCCATGTGGAGACTAAGCCCTGGACAAGGAGACAGGAATATGAAGAAAGCAGCTCCTGCAGAGGGGAAGCTTTACAAACCCAGATGTACGTAAAGTGTTCCAGTACACAGTGGTATGTTCTGAGCTTGTATACTGATTGTTAAAATGGTGAATGCATTTGTACTGATTAACAAGTAGACGGAAAGATTATTGAAAACCTTGCAGAGTCAGAATTCAAGCCCCAAAAGCCTGGAAGAGCTCACACTATTAACCAAGATAATACCCAGCCTCTCATTGGTCCTGAAGTTCCACCTAATTAAACCTTGCATTCCAGTGAATAATTTTTGTGACTTTATCTATACATAGACATTGAATATATGAGCCTCATATATTTTGTAGGGCTTAGAAATAATTTGGATGTAATTGACTTAGTTCAACAAAAACACCATGAACAATATCGTTGATGCTGAGAGAAATTTTCTACCAATTAGTGTTACAAGTCACTTAATAATGACCAATTTGAGGGAAGAGTTTGATCCTATGTCAAATCATGGCCCAGGGAAGGTATGCTTTAGCTTGGGAAAGCTGCTTTCATAAAAGATGACATCAAAACAACATTTAAAAATTATTAGTGATTTGATGAGTGATTTGTACTGTAACCTTATACTTGTAAGCACTTTTATAAAACATATAAATGTGTCATATATTATACTGCATAGTATATTAACAGCCTTCTTATATTATGCTATTATTATTTGTACTGCCACCTATATCACTTGCTAAGTAATTATAGATATATGAATGTGTATATATACACATTCATATGTATGTATATATATAATTTTATAATTGACAATGGTTTAAATTATTATTTACATCAATATATGGATATACAAATCAATACTTTGAATATTGTCCCTGGATACAAATATTATAGTTATGGGGACACAGAGGAAGTGATGTCTGACCTTAATAACAGTGGTAGAAGAAATCAGGGAGAAAATACACTATTGGAGTGACTCTCATGCAGAGACAATGGAAGGATACCAAAGAAGAAAGGAAAGGCATGTGGCATGTGCAGGAATCCTGAAAAGGCTGTGTGGCTGGATAGATTAGACTTGGCTAGTTTGTACATCAAGAAGAGTATGAATTTTTTTTTTTTTTTGGCTGCACTGTGCACCTTGTGGGATTTTAGTTTCCCGACCAGGGATCAAACCCGGGCCCTCAGCCATGAAAGTGTGGAGTCCTAACCACTGGACCACCAGGGAATTCCCAAGAAGAGTCTGAATTTTATCCTGTGCGCAACAAAGGACCATTGCGAGTTGGAAAGTAATAATGGTATCAGATCAGCACTGTAGAAAATGAACTGTGGCAGCAGAGGGAAGGACAGAAGGGTTTTTTGGTAAAGATAATTTTAAAAATCACAACTGTTGGGCTTCCCTGGTGGCGCAGTGGTTGAGAGTCCGCCTGCCGATGTAGGGGACATGGGTTCGTGCCCTGGTCCGGGAAGATCCCACATGCCGCGGAGCGGCTGGGCCTGTGAGCCATGGCCGCTGAGCCTGCGCGTCCGGAGCCTGTGCTCCGCAACGGGAGAGGCCACAACAGTGAGAGGCCCGCATACCGCGAAAAAAAAAAAACCACAATTGTTTTTTTAGGTAACTATAGAAACAGTGTGTATTTGGGTCAGAGGGGAAAGTGACAAGAGATGAAGAGATCCATTAGGAGAATTACATTAGAAAAAGTCCTTCATTCACTCATATATGCTCCAGGCGCTGAGGATACATCAATGAAAAACAAGGGTAAAAAACAGAGATAGTTCTCACGGATAGCTTACTATATAACAGCTGGGGAAAATGGCTAACATTCATATAGCACTTATTCTTTGTCAATCATTATTTTAAGCAGTTTACTTTTAATAAATCATTTAAGATAAACCACTCTGATGTGGTTCTAATGGGATCAGTAGCCATAGAGTTAGTGAAGGAATCTGATTCGAAAGAAATTCAGGAAGCAGGTAACATTGACTGGTTTAGTAACTGGATGGCTATGCATGGTGAAAAAAATGGTTCTTCAGGTTTAGGTAGCAAGAATAACTTTTTCTTAAAAGGTTAATAACAATTTCTTAAATGGTTAAGTGTAGCCTATGCTTAAATGACGCCGTGCGTTTAATTTGGGGCTGTTTCTGCATAAAAATAAAGTAAAGCAAGAGAAGGATTATGGGAACACAAAATCGTTCTTCTCTGTCTCTTGGATGTCTGAAGTCTACTAACCAGTTTTACCACTTTATTTTCAATTTCTGAAGTGGCTCTCTTGAGCTATGCTTAAAAACACTGTTTTCAGTGTTCTCAAATCATGCCTCTAATAACTATGTAAGTGGAGTTAAAGGTAACAGGTGGGGCATTACCAAGATGAAATGATTAGCTGTTTCTGCACAGAGGAAACCAGCAAAGAAATAGAGAGCAGGCACTTCTGCTCTCTCAGTTTGGAGGAAAGTAGTCAGAGCTCTCTTGAAACAAAAAGAGGAGAATTGTGTCCTGGCTTCCTTCATCAAAATACTATGAAGGTGCTATTTTCCAAGCATAAATCAAAATCAACGAGAAGAATAAAATGTAGTTCTAAATTGAAAACCAAACATAGCAAGATAATTGTGTTCCCTTAATCTTTTCTTTTAATTTCTTAGTACCAAGAATACTAATTAATAGCCTCTGCAAAAAGTGAGTCTTATGTGAAATGGTACTTAGCCATAACTGAATAATTTATTCTGGAATCTTCTACCATAACAACA
This sequence comes from Hyperoodon ampullatus, assembly GCF_949752795.1. Lineage (NCBI taxonomy): Eukaryota > Metazoa > Chordata > Mammalia > Artiodactyla > Ziphiidae > Hyperoodon > Hyperoodon ampullatus. The sequence goes on from NC_136929.1 coordinate 64,713,897, forward strand.
ATATGAGAATTCTAAATGTGAACCATCTAAAGGTACACTGTTTTCTTAACCTTATATTTACTCCCTAATGAAAAATCGCTAATGATACCACTACTTGGCAATTGATTTTTTATCCTTAGGGGCAGAAACAGATCAATAAATTAATGATTTTAGTAAATTTACACGAGCTGTTCTAAAAGAAAAGTTTCAGGAAAACTTTTTCTCCCTCATTTACACAAATATTATTGCTCCTAGGAAATGTACGTTATGAAATCAGTCTACATTTGTGAAGCAAGAACCAAAACATATAAATTTTGTGTGTGTGTGTGTGGTTCACACATTCCTCACTTTATCACAATGTTAAAAAACCATATTTTTCCCTATTTGCAATTGGGATTAGGTATGACATTTTTCCTTTTGACTTCACTAGAATATTGCAGAAAGACCCATGGCTGTAAAACTTACCAGGTAGAAAGAGATAAATAAAGCTGTTAAATAAAATCTACATATTACCCAGTCATTATTTTTAAGAACATTAGAAGGATGAGATTTTAAAAAGCAGACAGTTTTCCTGTAAAATCACAGGAAAATAAGATTTTACATTTTTATTACACGGAATCAAGAAGTATCTGTTTACTGGGGACTTGCCTGGTGGCACAGTGGTTAAGACTGCGCTCCCAATGCAGGGGGCCCGGGTTCGGTCTCCGGTCAGGGAACTAGATACCACATGCATGCCGCAACTAAGACCCGGAGCAACCAAATTAATTAATTAATTAAAAAAAAAGAAGTATCTGTTTACTGAAAATAATTCACATAAGCAATATTCAGCTTTTAAGGAACATGTTAAGAGTAATATACAGATCCACGGCACTTATTTTCCAATGACATAAATAGAGAATTTCAAAATATATGCTCTTCTTATTACTTAAATTTACTAATTTTCTCAAAGATGCTTTTATTTGTTTTTTTCTTTATGATAATGATTAAATGGAACATCTCTCAGCTGCATAACTATACTACAGTATAGTTTAGTACAGCATTCTATACTCAATATATTTAGGAGATTCTAAGACCTGAACAAACATGGTATTTTATCACTGTCTTCGGCTGGTTGTGTCCCAGCGTATTAGACTTGTGATCAAAACTGTCCCTCAAACCTCACAATTGCTAAATCAAGATGTTTTGGAGTACTACATTTTGGTAAAAGCATGTTACTATATTTAACCTTCAAGTCTATAAAATTTATATTTCCAGTCAGTAAAAAAGAGAAATAAAACATGTAGAGTGAAAAGAAGTACAGTGTTTTGTATTTCTATGCTTTGGCCAAAGTGAAAACTCATTATTATTAGATTAATGGAAATCTTAGTTTAGCTACTTACTAGTGGTCCAATAACTTTGGAAGCATTCTTAGCCTTTAGATTCAGCATTAAAGAAGTGTTCATTATTCTTCCACTTTTGTCCCTCTATATCCCATCTTTCCACCAAAAAAAAAATAGTCAGACAAACTTTATACACAGTTGAGAAAGGCAAGCACAAGGAAGAAAGGAAGAAAGAAAAGGACAGGAGGAGGAGTGAGGGAGGGAAAATAAGCAAGAAAAAAAAAAGGGAGACAAACAGAAAGAGAAGCTCTGGAAACCCTCAGAGTAGTAGCTACCTGCACAGTTCTTACTATGCCGCCGGAACTGTGCTGCATGAATGATCTTATTTCCCCGAATAATCTTACTTAAATCTTCAAAAGAACCCTATTAGCTAGGTACTATTATTGTCCCACTTTACAAATGAAACTGAGGCTTGGAAAGGTTCAGTCTCTTGTCTCAGGGTCACAACACCAATTGGTATTTGTCCCAGTTCTAACTCCAGAGGCTGCGCCCCTCACTTGGATGGAAAGGAAGATAAGCAGGGTCAAGAGGTTGACCTTCCTGTGTACACATTTCAAAGAAGTAAGACATCTCATAATTAATATGTTGAAAAGGACCTCTTAATTTCCCTTCAACCTTTTCCATGCCCCGCTAGTCTTTTCCATCTCAACAAATGGCAGCCCCATTCTCTGCTGGCCAAGAAACCCAGAATCATGCTTAATTCTCTTTTTTCCTGACCCCATAATCCAATCCATCAGTAAGTACTATAGATTGAGATCTGAAATTACGCAAGCCTGTCTTCTTCTCTCTGTATCAGAGGTCTTCCTGCATCAGCCCCTGCTTTCTCCTTGATACGTCCCCTTGACTCTCCACAGCTACAAGAGTCATCATCTGAAAACATAAACTGGAACGTGTTACTCCCTTGTTTTAAAATGATTTGGGTTCCCTGTGCTATACAGAAGGTCCTTGTTGGTTATCCATTTAAAATATAGCAGTGTGTATATGTCAATCCCAAACTCTGTTCAATATTCTGTAACAACCTAAATGGGAAAAGAATTTGAAAAAGAATAGATACATGTATATGTATAACTGAATCATTTTGCTGGGCACCTGAAACTAACACAACATTGTTAATCAACTGTACTCCAAAATAAAATAAAAAGTTAAAGAAGATGATTTGGGGGATTCTCTTTCTCTCAGAACAAAGTCTAAATTACTGCCCTGGGTTTATAAAGCTCTCGCCCCAGTCTGTCTCCCGAGCATCATCTTGTCCCACTCTCTGGTTTGTTAGTTGAGCTCCAGGTGCATTGATGTTCTTCCAGTCACTTGAACACACCAAGCTCAGTGCCATCGCACGTGCTTTTCCCTCCACCTGGAACATTTCTTCCTCCCTTCTTCCTGATGCAGCTTCCTCTCATTCTAGGTCTAAGCTTAAATAGTACACCTTTCAGAGGCCTTTCCTGACATCTGCATCTCTATCTTGGATTTAATTACAACCCCCATAATACTTTAAACAATGTATATGTGTTGTATTTGTCTACTGTTTTATCATCCATAGCTATCAGAACCTCAGGTCAGAGGTCATAACTGCCATGATCATCATTATTTTCCAAGATCCCAATAGACACCTGAAATATAGTTGGGGCACCAAAAATACTTGTTGAATAATTCAATAAATAAGTGAATAGGGAAACTCTTTAAGTTTCACCATAGAAACTCAGAACCTTCTCTTCCATTGCATTCTGGTTCTCTGTTGTATTCTTATAGGTTCTAGCAAATATAGAATCATACTAATGACAACTCTCATTGAACACCACGGTCTATTTCTCCCGGCCACGCAGAGCAAATATAAAAAGACAGAGTGGGATATTACTGAGTAATGTAATATATACCACAAATAAATATTTGATTTGAGATTATGGTATTTTAGTCACTTATGAAAGATTTGCTTAGTTTTTAAAAGGTGATTATCATTTGTTTTGAGAGTAAATATAGAACCATGCTAAACCTCTAAAAATGTGTCTAATAAGGATTCATATTCACGGGAAGATTTAATGATTTAAGAAAAGTTTCCTCTGAACTAAAGCTAATGAAAACAGTACAGCCATATGACATATAATTTTGGAATGAACCTAAAGAATAATAACTAATAAAATTTAGTTTATATTTTTCTATTTAAAAGGTACAAATTCTTTCATGGACAGTACAGTACAGGTATTTTATAGATTCATGCTTTTAAAGGCAGGGATCTGGCATAGAAAGATCCTGATGACTTGAACTGTTCTGAACTGTTCAAAGAGAAAGGAAAGGCTTACAAACATTATGCCATAGTCGCCAACACCTCCTCCCAGGATCTGTATTCTAGTGGATCTGTGCTCTCTTACAGATTAAAAATACTTGTATTAGTGCCTGACATTACTTCACCATCTTATTATAACCCCCTGAGGCACTAGTGTCTTTCCTCTGGTTCTCATGTCACTAGTAATTAACTTTATTGCCAAGAATGCTTGCTTTTTTTTCCTCTCAGCTGAACGTCTGTAAAATCTTTTAATGCTTGTACTCAGACCTCATTTTCCGACTTACTGCACTTATTTATATTTTTCCAGCCCTTGCTTTAAATTCAAGCTAGTTATCAATAATGACTTTGCTTTAAACCTTGAAGTTACTGGTCACCTTCCAGCAAAAACTTGTGCTTCTTCTAAACCAGCATGAAGAGCTTCCAGTCTCCTGGTGTCTTGCATATTCAACCATCAGGTATGGAATAAAATTCTGAAAGCCTCGTCCTTAACTGACATTTCATATACAGAAATGACTTTGCAGCTTTTTCTACTATGTCAAGAAGCTATTTATATCTTTCAATAGCATATGAATTAGGGATCTTAGCGGATGAAAAACTGGGCACCGCAAGGCACAATCAAAGACAGTGGCAACACATGTCTGGCTACGGACCAGATACATTATAATGGCCAACACGCATATCATGTCTGACGTCCAGTTTCAGTGCCAAAACCAGAGAGAGGCTCTCATAGACGGTGTGCCCATGTCATATGAGAGCTCAAATGAGGAAGCAGCAAACCAGTTCTCATAATGGAGAAAAAAGTAGGGCTCCTCCTACTAAGTATACCGGGCCAGATGATCACGTATCCTAATTCTTTCTTCTGCCCATCAAGAAGTACCTTGATTTATGTCAGAGTTTGGGATTGACATGTACACACTGCTATATGTAAAATAGATAACCAACAATGACCTACTGTATAGCACAGGGAACTCTGCTCAATATTCTGTAATAACCTCAATGGGGAAAGAATTTGACAAAGAATAGATACATGTACATGTATAACTGAATCATTTTGCTGTGCACCTGAAACTAACACAACATTGTTAATCAACTATACTCCAACATAAAATATAAATTAAAAAAAGAGAGAAATATTGCAGAAAAAAAAGAAGTCTCTTGAATCTGATGCTCAGGCTTTGAGACTTGAAACAAGCAAACAAACAAGAAACATAAAAATGTACATAATGGCTTTTTAATAAGAACTGAGGATACTTTATGCTAATATAGCTTTCTACTTCTCTCCCTGTCATAAAGTTGCCTCACATGAGGCAAAAAAATTGGGGTGACTAAAAATACTTAAGGCAGTGGTGCTGTCTTAAAAATTTCAGTGATTTATAGAAAATGTTGTTTCCTTTTTAAATTTTAAAATTGTGTAATTGTTTATATAACATACTGACAACTTATTTTTTCCTGAAAAGAATTCTTTAAGAATAACATGAGCTCTAAACTGGTGGTTACTGTGAATCTCTTCAATCTTAAGTATATTTCACTGAAGGTTTCAAAAGCATTTTTACAGCAGTTAGTTTCATGTATTTAAAAATGTGAAAGCTTTACTAAAAATCTTTTTTTGCTGCCATAAGGACTTAAATCAATGCTAGGATAAGAGAATGTTCTAAAGGAATGCAAAGGGTCCCCTGGGAACTGTTTATAGGAGCTTTTAGTAGAATACTATTTAATTGATCCTTATATAAAATAGAGCTTCTTTTGGCCATTTGTCTATTCATTTATTTTAATATTTGTTTAATATTTACTGTGTGTTCACCCCTGGATAGGCCTTGTGGTATAAAGATTAATGACACCTTTTTTTGACTTGAAAAAGTTTCTTCTCTACTAACGGAGGTCTTCACATTAGCAACTAATCAGAATACAACATTCTTGTTCTAAAGAAAGGTAGGGATAGAAGCACAAAAAAAGGGCATGGCTAATTTTGTTATCAAGATATTGGGAGCAACTTTGGAGAGGGAATGACATCTGAGTTGAAAGTTGAGGAGTGATTAGCGGTCGTCAGGGCTGAGGGTGGGACATACCTGGAATAGTTACGTGAGACTGGATTTCACATCATAATAAAGAGCTAGACGACTTCCTTGGAGACAAAACTAAAAAGGGACAGGAGCGCTTTCATGTTATAATACTTATAAAGTTAGAAGAGGAAAATTACAGAGTTAAAGGCTGAGAAGAAATCAGGTAAAATATGCTCTATTATGAAGGGGATAAAAGAATACATGTTTTTTCAAGGATGTGCTTCTTGTAAGCAACATGTAATTGGGTTTTGTTTTCTTATCCAGTTTGACAACTTTTATATTCTAATTAGAACATTTAGTTCACTTACGTTTAATATAATTATCGATACATTTTGCTTTATATCTATCATCATAATATTTCCTTTCTTTTTGTTTCTTCTATGTTCTGTTTTCTCTCATTTCTTGTTAGCTTTTGGATTTATTTTATTATTATTAGTTTTCTAATTTCTTCCCTCTATTAGCTTAGGAAAAACAAAACAAAACAAAACAAGAATACATGCTGTTTTTCTTCCCACAAAATTCCAAGTACTAGATCTGGAATTTTAATTCAAAGAGGCAATTATCAAAGGAGGATGTGTTTTCCAAGTCTGTATTATTATTATTACATTGAATTACCCTTGAGAAGACATAAGGATAAAAGCAAAAGAGATGGAAGACGGTTTAGCTAAATCCATAGGTGACTGCTACCCACACTTATATACAAAAGCTCTTTGGATGAAGCCACAGATAACAGGAATACACTTCCTAATTTCAGAGTTTGACTTTTTAGACTGTAACTATGAAAATGCATGTGTTGATTGGCCCCAGAAAACTGGATGGATGACCTATTTTGATGTAACATTTTCATGGGTTTTTTTTTTGGGCTGTGCCACTCGGCTTGTGGGATTTTAGTTTCCTGACCAGGGCCCTCAGCAGTGAGAGCGCAGAGGCCTAACCAATGGACTACTGGCGAATTTCCTCAGGTTCTTCAGTAATATCCCAATAAATGTATTTCATTACTAAATGATCATTTGAAGAATTACACTAAGACAATTTATAATTATGAATTTTAAGGGCTGCATAACATTTTCTGATGTAGATACCATTACTAAAAAGCTCTATTTTTATAGGCATTAGTCATTTCCAGATTGCTACTTTTCACATGGTGACATACATGTGCCTACAAATTTTTGCTTCTGTTGAGCCATATCTCAAGTGGAATATTATAGCCTTCTTGACTTCATCTCCATATTCACAGATGCTTCTTCAACTTTATTTTCTCAGTTTACAACCTCACAAATAGTTTGGAAGTGTACCTGTTTCACCATAATCCCTGAAGTGAATTTTTAAAAACTTTCTTTGTAATTTAATTGATAAAATAATTATAAAATGGTACCTTTGTGACCAGCTAGAAAGGTGGGATAGGGAGGGTGGGAGGGAGGGAGACGCAGGAGGGAAGAGATATGGGGACATATGTATATGTATAACTGATTCACTTCATTATAAAGTGGAAACTAACACACCATTGTAAAGCAATTATACTCCAATAAAAACGTTTAAAAAAATGGTACCTTAAGGTTGATTTGACTTGTGTTTATTTCAATTTTAGAAAGAATAAATTTTTTTCCACATGTAGGTAGAAAAATTACAGTGTGATACCAGGAAAGAATACTATAAATGTTAGGATGCAGTGACCTTTAAAGTATTCTAAAATAAAACTGTACACCCCAGAGGATGCAGAACTTTTTGTCTCTCAGCAGATCCTACTCTGACTTCATTCTCATCTATCAAAATGCCTAAAAACTCAGTCTGGAGAACCCAGAAGAATTCAAGTATTCCTCCCTCTTATGTCAATCCTGAATAAGTGTTGAAATTACTGTTTGAGGAAAGAATCTGGGATTCAAATTGGCCTCTAGCTGCCTGGTTATACAACTTGAAGGAGTTACCTATATCTGTGACTCAGTTTACTCATCTGCCAAATATATCTATTTTTAACTGTGCTCGGAGCTATGAAGGCAAAATTGCATAAATGATAGTTCTAATAAAAGATCTAATGGAAAGAACCCTGACATATGAGGATCTGTGTGCGTGTGTGTGTGTGTGTGTGTGTGTGTGTACATGTGCTATATTAACCAACATTTATTAAGTCCAAACACAGTAGAACTCCGAGGTGAAAATCCTGACGTTATCTATTCTTCAATTAGTGTATTCTTTAGTCCAGTCTTTTGGTAATTGCCCCAAAGCCCTCCAAACACTAAAAAGTAGTAACTCTGTCCTAAGCACCAATCCATTAGTCATGGGTGGTCTTAACTGGTTAGCACATTATAACAGGAGAATTCTGTAGCTAGCCAGGTTCTTTTTTTTTTTTTTTTTTTTTGCGGTACGTGGGCCTCTCACCGCTGCGGCCCCTCCCGTTGCGGAGCACAGGCTCTGGACGTGCAGGCTCAGCGGCCATGGCTCACGGGCCCAGCCGCTCTGCGGCATGTGGGATCTTCCCGGACCGGGGCACGAACCCGTGTCCCCTGCATCGGCAGGCGGACTCTCAAACACTGAGCCACCAGGGAAGCCCTAGTGTGCGTTTTTATAAAGCATCGTAAGGAAACAGGTGACTGAATCATTTCTCCCCCTCTCTTCTCTCGCACACAGGTCCCCTCATTTCCTGTGTCCTGTTCACACATTCTTCCTGAGGTTCTTTTCCTTCTCCTGAGAGCAAGTGAGAACACAAACATCCTTATGATCAATCTAGAAGTGGCCAGCTTTCCTCCTAGGCTGCAGGGTGAGGAAGGGAGCTGAAGAGTGTGAGAGGCAGTCAGGGCTCTGGGGGAGCAATGACAATAAATTACTGAGGTGACTTAGATCCCAGGTCATAGTCTAGTCTCTGCAGTATTCAGACTTCACCAAGGAAAAGCTAGACCAAGTCACAAAATGCCCCAAACTAAGAAAACTAAGAAAATTATTAGACATACTGAGCTCGATACACCTTTATTTAGCACTGATTTCTTGGTGAAGGTGACGTATTATCCACCAGCATTAGTCCACACAGTACCCAAGAAAATTAGAAAAAGTCATCCCCTTTGGACAGACACACCTAGGTAGAACACATGGTTTGCAAGTGGGGCTGGGCTGGTTCCAACATCCTCTGGTGGCCTCAAGCAGGCAGCTTTATGCAGAGTATAATCTGAACAACTGGACATGGGGATTCTATTTACATAGATCTTTCTCTTTAGTGCTTTACAAATCATAAGACAAGAATAATATAACTAGAACATGTATTTACAATCATTGCAGAGTAGTATTGTGTCAGACTGAGAATGTAAGATTTTCATGAGCAAATACCAACTTCACTCAGTACAAATTCAGGTGAGCATAAACTGATACTTGATACTGATTCCCTTGTAATCAAGTAGTCAACAGAGCAATGAATAAAAGTCACTCTCCTTGTTTATACTAACAGGAGAGTGACTACTTACCACCATCTTCAACTGTAAAGTGGAATATGTCACTTGTGGCATTAGCCCCTTCTCTCAAGACGTAGCATATTTTCATATCATCAATGTCAGCTAGAAAATAACCAAATAAGAAGATGATTAATTACTAGGGCAAAACTGGTGACTCATCATTTATGGTAAATCCTATTGGCTATTACTTTTCTGAGTCATGTTTAGATCTCCTTCTTCTCCTAAGGGAAAGAGTGCTATCCTATTTCTCATATCTCTAAGCCCCTTGATTTCAGCTGTCCCTTGGAAATCTGATCCCTTACACAGATAGAATGCAAGAGCTAGGTTATAATAATAGCAAGGTGTTGCCCTTCCCAATGGTATTCGCATGTTCATGCACCAAAGGAGTGACTACCTAAATACGGGATGTCAGACTCCATGACAGGTGGACAGGGAGATATTTTGAGGCCTGGCAGATTTCCTGGCACTACTGAAATCACACCCTTTGCCTCCCTGTAGGACTGGCCCTAAGAGGAAAGAGGTTCCTTGGCTCTACCTCAGGCTAACTTTTCTTACCTCTTGCGGTACAGTAGGCTGTTTTTAAGCTCTCCAAATTTTTGAAAGGAAAAATGAAGAAAATCTTTTTTAAAAAAATCCCACGGATTGAAATTACTATCATGACCCAATGCCAAAGAGAACTTAGAAAACATCAAGTAAAAGGTGAAACCTTTATTCAGAGTGAAAAGTTATTCTGCCCCGGAAACGCTTTTTCTAATGCTTTCTATTCTAGCTATCAAATTCACCGGCATAGTTTGTTTTCAGTGTTGACTAAAATACAATTTGAAAATGTATTCATCCATTTTATCAGTTTTTCTCCTTAATGATGCCACACAGACAACATAATAAAACAAACATCATTTTGTTCTGTGATACTCACAGTAGACCTCTATTGGATCTGGGCCAATCAGCAAGTAGTTATTTCCAAGGTTACATAAAACCAAGATCATAGCTAAAAATTGCTTCAACAATAGTATGTGATATTTATTTGTCTCGTGTGTGCTCTATGGTTTATTCATCTCCTAAGATCTCTCATAAGTTCATGCTATGGAGTTTAAAGGCATTACATATAAGAAAATGATTTTATGAAAGAATAGTATCAAGTGATGCAAAGTATTAGAATCAACAAATTACTCCATGAATTTCTATAGCTCCACTTTACAGATGTGAAACATATGATCTACCTTGGCTCACACAGTTTTGGAAGGTGACTTGCTTACAATCAAACATTTGAGGAGGGGAAAATCTGATTTAATAGTTAATAGTACCTTCTTGTTAATAGAGATACCTAAAGGTGAAGCAAGTTCAAGATGTGTCGCTGTCCCTTAGCATTTCTTTTCTAACTCTACGGTAATCTCCCCAAATTCTGCCTCTTTCTGCATGGCTGCCTTTTGTAGAAGATTAAAAATTTCTTTTTTCAATCTGTTTTTTGTTTCCACAGTCCTTTGCTCAGGATCTTACATTCAGTAAAGGCTCAAATGTTTGTTAATCTAAAATGAAAGAGCCCGGAGGTCTGGTGGTCCACACCTGCATCTCTCCCTTCGAATGGATGATGTCTCTCCAGGGGTAAGGAGTGAAGCCCCCTGCACTGCTCTTTACCTGTTTTCTCTTACAATGCTTAACTTTTACAACCTTTAAATTATCTGTTTAGGAATGAAGTGAACTCTGCTCTGACTATAGGTCCTTAGCATAAAGACAACATCCTCTGGTCATGTGGGGAAGACCTTTGTCCAATGTTCCCATTTCTTCTTTAATTCTATAAGAAAATCTAAAGGCTCCACTATAGGAAAAACAACAACAATACCCAATCCCTGTATCAATGTTTTCTAAGCAGAAACTATAGTACTTGGGAGATAGTTTCATTGAAATAAAATACCTCTTCAAGACTGATTTTTAAGAACTTTTCTTTTTTGAAGTAATGAGAACATGAATTCAATTATAAGACATTCAGGTGTCAAATTTTCTCTCCAAGTTAGGCCCAGGCTATTGATTAGATGAAACAAACTACAATCCTTTTCATAATTCTGTTAATAATGCATTGTTCAAAAGAGGAGCTTTTAAAAAATCTCAAGTCAGTAAAGACTTTGATCATAACACTGTTATTCTACAGGTAGCTCTAAAAATAACAAAACACACTATAAATATACATATAAACACTTGCTTCTTAAGGCACAGAAGTATTAGGAAGATTAAAGCCTGAGCCAAAATGTTATTTTCTTTCAGTAAACATCTAACAATTAACTAGATTTTCTTCTCATTGTTAAACATGCATCAAATTTATTTCAGTTTATCTACATAATCATTCCATGTTTTATTTTTTTTTTAATTCTAAATTCATGAACATTCCTGGTAGTCACACCCTGGCTACCTTTGGGAAATTTCTGAAATTGATTTCTAAATTATCTCCCACAAGATATTATTATGTATTTATTGTAGAGAAAAAAATCCAGGTACCTGAGACAAGTGATTTAGATGTGGGGTGAAGAGAGCAGGGAAGGGCACCTTGAGAAAGAGCAAAGTTTGAACTAACTAAATAATTTCCTTAATTTGTGTAATTCTACCTTGTTTACTTTTCCTAATAGTGAAATTTAATAAGTTTTAGAAATAATTTTTTTTTCTCCTAGGGACCACTTGGTCAATTTATTTGGCAATAGCCTTCCCAAGCCATGTGTGCTAAGTGGACTTAATTCAGTGCATTGAAAATCCATCAAAATATAGTTCATCTCATCCCTTCATGATAAAACAAAAACAAAGAAAAAGACAGTACAGTCCTCAATTTAGTCACTGCTTTTACTTTCTCTACTGCAAGAGCAGCCATGGTAGCTCTATAATGGAGGTTTCTCCATTTTTACTCACTTATCTAATCTCCATAAACAACTCCTATGAACCAAACTCCAGCCTCAACTTGTTGTAATGAGTCCTGTGTGATTAAGTACCAACAGCTTTCCTAGTCAACATTTGGGTTCTTACTGGAACGTGATGATTTCTTTTAAAATGTAATCTTAAAAATTTATCTTCATTTTTATAATGAACTCATAACTACTCTATATTTACAAATGACTATAAAAAGTAATCATGGTGCATCAAGTCAGTGACAGATAGAGCAACAGCCTGTGATGAAATAGCAGAATTTTATGGCTCAATATTTAGGAAATAATATTCCAATATTTTGAGCTGTTGGACTTGGTCCATAGAATTTAAATTAAATAATTTGCTTATTTTCCTTCTTTTTAAAAAAAAATCTCTAAAATCAGGTTATATTTTCTCATCAGAGGAGTCGTTTGAAGTAACATTTTCAATCCTGTAAAGAATATCCTTTCCATATTCCTTTCATCCTCTTTACTTTCCATGAAAATAAACCAGTCTAAGATTGCATGCATCTCTACCCTCAGAAAGCCTTCACACAAAAGTTTCCTGCTGGTCTGGCCTGACACTTGGCACTCTGAAGTTTTCCTGTCCCTGCAGGCCCTAAGATATAGTCAGGCTTTCAGCCAAGAATCAGGAGGTTGGAGTGTAGGGCTATTTGCCAGCACCTAAAACAGAGAAGCAGTTTACTTTAACACTACACTTTGCAACATCCATGTTTAGTAAAGCATTTGTTATCTAAGAGCACAACGCTGCTGCAGGAAAAGAACACTCCCCCTGGGAAGCCCTGGGGTTTAACTCCATCTGGTTTCCATTCTGACAAGGGTGAGATTTTCATGAAAGCAACCCAAAGCTCTTTGTAATGAAAGTCGCACGTTCTAGAAAACAGAGCTCTAACTCCCAAGCCAGCAGATTGAATGGGCTTCTCCCTTTAGTCACCGAGTAACTCTGTGCAGGTCACCTGCCCTTCCTGTCTCAGATTCTGTCCCCACACAAAGAAAACTGAGGTTACAAAAATGTTTTAGTCTCAAGGATGCAGATGCTTCAGGCAACGGTGTTGGTTATTGTGTTTGAAACAGGGTAGAGAGGAGGTTGGAAATGAGAAAATAATTTCTTCCTTCGACTACTAATCTTGTTAACATATCTTCAGGTTCTTAACAATGAAGTGGATGTATGGTTTGGTGGTAGACTTACTGTCTTCTTATACATCATTAAGTATACTTTCTTTTCTTTGTGGATTGTCGTAGCATGCCTTGTACATATAATTATTCTAAATCTAGATAGGTGTTTACCTCTTACATCTTTGGGCTGGTGTTAGCCTAAGTCATAAAATCTTATAAAAACTATAAAATCTACAAAGTAAATATAAATACACCTTTTTATTTTTGTTACAAATTTTCTAATAACTATACCAGACTTAGAACAAATCCTCTAAAAAAGCAATCAGAATAATATAAATTTGAAGGTTCTATGTGAATGGTGGGTGATGATAATAAATAATAATGTGGATGTATAGAATTTAGAAAGCACATCTTTCTCTGAGATGCTAACATGAACTGTCTGCAGCATATAAAACAGGCTGCTCAGAGGACCGGCGTGGCTAACAGAGCCGAACTGGAAAGCCTGCTTTAAATTTTTTTTTTTTTTTTTTTTTTTTTGCGGTACGCGGGCCTCTCACCGCTGTGGCCTCTCCCGCTGCGGAGCACAGGCTCCGGACACGCAGGCTCAGCGGCCATGGCTCACGGGCCCAGCCGCTCCGCGGCATGTGGGATCCTCCCGCACCGGGGCACGAACCCGTGTCCCCTGCATCGGCAGGCGGACTCCCAACCACTGCGCCACCAGGGAAGCCCCGCCTGCTTTAAATTTAATTCACCAAAGTCGAGCTCCTCCTTTGACAATTTAGCTTGTATTTTCAAAATACGATACTCCTTCTAATAAAAGTCACTGCAGTAGGACATATAGCAAGAAGGGAGCTGTTCTCCCAGGAAAGAGAGTCCCTGTATTTTCACCTCCCTTTCATTTCCCTCCTCTTCCCTCCCCTTCCCTTGGAGTCTAATTTGATGTTCTATTTACGAAGTTATCAGTGACAGCCATATCTCAAGAAATAAGACTTGGAGTGCCCTTTGATCCTAAAGAAAGAAAAGTGAACCATACCTTGTGTAAACTGAGTCACACTGTGGTTGCCTTGGCCCAGGTTGAGGAGATATCCATGTCGCGGGGCCTCCGTCACAATAAACCTAAGAGAAAACCGTAAGCTGTCTCTGTCCTCCACTTTCAATACTTTGCTTGTGATCATGAACCCCAAGTGGCCTGTGGGCAGAGGGCGAAGTGTAGAAGCCCCTTTGTTCACTGCAATTTGGGGGACACTATTGTCAACAGCTAAGACCTGGATCTTCATCACTTGGGGTCTTCTTGTTTCAAATACTGTATCAGGGAAAACGTAGAACTCTGTATGGGAACCATCAGTCACCATGAAGGAGAAGCTGTCTTCACTTGACTCGGTGCCATCATGTCTGTAGCTGATTAAGTTTTCATTCAAGTCTTGCTTGGTAAAAATCATGGCGGGTCTGGTATTGTTGAATAGGAGTTGACCATGAAGAGGCACCTGGGTGACAGTGAATTTCAAGAGTTTGTCTGGAGTATCTCTATCTTCCACAGTGAGTTCAAAGGGAGTAATCAGCTTGTTTTCTCCTTCGCTGACAACCAGGTTATGGATGGTGACCACTGGCTTTTTGTTGTCCACATCACTGATGGAGATACGGAATGTCCGGAAGACGGGGTTACGTCCGTCAGTGACTTGAAACTCAAAGCTGTCCATCTTCACCTCATCATCAGCTGTGTGGATGTAGTAGATTTTGTTGCCAGCCAGTTGGAGCTGAGTGAAAGATGTGATGGATACTCCAGGTTGATCTGTGCATTCTAAGTGACCTCTCATGGGAGCCCTGGTGATGGTAAAAACTAAGTTTTCATCAGGACTGTTCAAGTCACTAGTGCTTAGTAGGTCTGTTGTGAGGGTGACCTTACCACCTTCTTTCAAAGACACTCCCTTACTTATCACATCAGGGAAGACAATGTCAAGACTCCCAATAGACACATAAAAGTAGCGATCTATAAGGGCATTTATTCCATCAGTCACATCAAATTTAATTAGATCCCGAATGCCCTCTTGCCCAAAATGGACGTACTGAATTAAGTTCCTGTCCACTTCATCCTGGGTAAAATTCATGCCCAGTGTGATATTTTCAAAGACACCTATAGGTTTTTGTCTCTGTAATAAGCCATGTCCTGGCCCATAACGAATAATATAAACCAAGGATTCGTCTTCAGAATCTAAATCAGTTGCCATTAATATTTTGTTGTTGATAATTTTGGCTTCCCCAATTTCTATTTCCAGTCCATTATTGATGGCCATTCTGGGGGTCTCATCATCAACAGGGATAATCATAATGATGACCATCTTTTCCACAGAGTGCTTACCATCTGTTAGTTTAATCATGAAACTGTCTTCCTGAGTCTCAGAGTCATCATGCTCATAAATAATGCTGGAACTCTCTATGATCTGGTCCAAGGTGAAGCTTTCAACCAAAACCGTGCCATTTATCAGCTGGTTCATGATGTGACCGTGGGTAGGAAACCTGGTAATAATGAAAGTTAAATCATCTGGGGGAACATCAGCATCAGCAGCATTGAGGATGGGCGTATCGACCACCAGACTCATGCCTTCCATCACCATAAATTCTCTCATAAATATTTCTGGCTGTTCATCATTGGTGGGAATGATTATGATGGGGAAAAAATGTCTCTCTGAAAAGTTAATGCCATCAGAACAACGAAATATAAATCTGTCTTCCACCGGTTCCACTCCTTTGTGGACACTCTGGACGTAGTTTATATGACCCTGCCTGAGATCTTTCAGAGTGAAAGCACTTATGGCAATTCCTGCTCTTGATTTTTCAGAGCCTGGGGCTGGAGAGATGTTCTCCACGTAACCTGAGGTAGGCTGAATAACTATGGTGCACAAGATGTCATCAGTGAGGGAATCAGTATCTTCAGCACTTATGTGCATTGAGGTTATTACACTTTTATCACCTTCCATCACTATAAACCGTTCACCTACAGAAATTTCTGGGGCCTGGCTGTCAACAGGGAGGATGGTCACCCACACGGTAACTCCTTGGATAGTATTACCACCTATTCTCCATTCTTGAGACATATCTGACAGACTCAGGTTGAAAGAGTCCTCCTTGGGCAATAGACCTATCTCCCCGCTAGTGTGGGCATAAACGACTGAGCCCTCCAAGATGTCCCTTTGGGTAAACTGCTCTGCTGGAACTCCATTGACCAGGATTTCTCCACATAAGGGTGGATCTTCCAAGAGGAAAGTCAACATCAAATCATCAGTGTCCTCATCGGTCCCCTTGATAACATTGGCAGTGATTTCAGTAGCCCCATTTTCTAAAACATCTAGATAGGACCTCAGAGTGCCCGCAGGAAGGCTCAGCATGGGCACCTCATCATCCACTGGCCGGACATTCACTCTGAGAGTGATGGGCACCACATGGTGTCTGTCGCTGACCTCCAAGGAGCAACTATCAGTCAGAGATTCATCCCCATTATGAGCATAGGAAATCCGACCCTGTTTTATGTCCTCTAAGTGGAAAATCCCATCTACACTCAGTATCTGTCCAGACATCCTCATGTGGCCATGTTTGGGTGCCTGTGTGAGAGTGAAAGTGATGTGGGCCACATCAGTGTCTATATCATTCACACTCAACTCAGTCTCACTCAGGATGTGGTGGCCCTTTTCCTGAATAGTAAAGCCAGTGTTGAGGATCTCAGGTGGCTGGTTGTCCACTGGCTGCAAGTAAAGGGTGAAAGTGCCTGGAGCCACATTCCCAGCTCGGTCCTCCACCTGGAATTGGAACTGGGCCACTCGGGCAGCCACTCCCAGTTCTTGATCTGGAGGTCTGTAAGCAATTTTATGGTGGTTGACCTGGGCTTGTGTAAAATGGGCCACCACCACTGAAGGGTTGTCAGTCAGGACCAAGGTGCCCAGTGGGGCTGGTGAGTGGTTTTTATCTGTGTCCATTGGGGGCTGTGTCACCGTGTAGCGTAGTTCTCGGTCGTCTGTGTCCAGGTCAGTGTAGTGCAGCCACTTCTTCCTCAGCGGTGTGAGCTGGGATTCCTGTACCACCATCCAAAGGGGACAGCCGCTGCCCAACTCTGGAGGGAGGCGATCCACGGGATGAATGCGTATCACAAACCTCTGTAGCCCAGACCTGTTAGGGGGGTCATGGTTATCCTGGACTCGAAATGTGAACTGGTCCATTACTGGCCCGGGACTGTGAGGCCCAGAGTGCCTGTAGAAAAGCCTCCCCTCCGTTATGTCTCGCTGCCTCCACTCTGTCACTGTTTTCTCATAGAATGCTCCCTGTTTTCTCCAAGGGCCCCTGATCAGCATCTCTTCCTCCTGGGGAGGATGGGTTTGACGGAGAAGCAGATGCCCTGTAGTTGAGGAGGGCGACTCTAGCACAAAAAGAAGCAGAGAGTCATCTGAGTCCATGTCAGCTGCACTTAGAGCTTGGGGCAGGATGGGCACGGTTTCACCCTCTGCCAGTGTCAGCCCCGTGTTGGCATTGAGGACTGGTGGCTGGTCATCCACGGGCACTAAGGTGATAGGGAACAGGAATTGCACCTGGTGTCTGCGTCCTCCATCCGCCATTCGAAGCACGAGGTTGTCACTTAGGGAGCCATCTTTGTCATCGTGGTGGTAGACCACGTGGCCGGCTGCCAGCTCGGCTACCGTAAATGTCTTAGGGGCAGAGTTGCCACTTGAGGCACCCAGAAGGACAAGGTGACCATGCCGGAGGCCAGCCACCACCTCCAACTGTACCGAATCTAGGTCATCCTCATCACTGACGACCAGGTTCTGTGGTCCACTGCCTGCAGGGCCAGTGAGGGGCCGAGACTGGCCCTCATAGAGAATAAGCCCAGTGTTCCGGGTGACCACTGGAGCCAGTGTGTTCATGGGCTTCACCACCACCATGAAGGCAAAAGGCTCTGAAGCTGCTCCTTCTGGGTCCACTACCTCCAGCTCCAGTTCAAAGAGACGCTCCTGGTCGGAGTCCTCAGAGGGGGGCTGATAGGCAATCTTGAGGAGGTGCAAATCCCTCTGAGTGAAGGAGGAGAGAGGCAGACTGCGATCATCAGTGCTCACCAGGTAGCCCTGGCCAGGCTGGAAAGGAGAGGTGAGATTGAAGATCAGCAGGTCGGGGGTAGACTCAGCATCCTCGGCTGCCAACATGTCTGGCGTCAGGGCGGTCAGTACAAACTGGTCCACCTCCATCATCATCATGGCCACAAAACTGGGCTTGGGGGCAGTGTTCTCAGCCCCTCCTCGGATTCTCACCAATACTTGGAAGTGCTCGCGTTTCAAAGCAGGGCTGCCCACAGGAGACCCTCGTGAGCGCAGTTCCACCACCATGGGCACCCAGTCCCTGTTTGGAGAACGACTGGGGGCAGTGTGGCGGTAGCGCACGCCTAGTTCCTGGAAAGCTTTGCAGTCCATCAGGAGCGGCTCCTGGGTGCCCGCCTCGCTGGCACGTCCCGGGACTGGCGGGTAGTGAAGGAGCTCCCCGTAGCGAGGCAGCGCGCCCAAGCCAGACAGGATGCCTACGCGACACTCCTCAGCCTCGGGCTGGTAGGCGAATTCCAAGGTCCGAGCGTCCAGGGCATTGCTGGTACCCAGCAGCTCCTCCACGACCAGGGGCAGGTTCCGAGTTACAACCTCCAGTTGGGTGAAGACCACCTCCACCTCCAGCACCAAGGGTAGCACTGCCGCCCCTCCCGGCGCGTCGTAGCGGAGCTGCAGCCGGACCCGATCCCGCGACGGGCTGCGCGCGCCCAGGTGCGAGTAGCGCACCTCGCCAGGGCCGAAGTCGCAAGGGAAGCGCTTGGGACTCAGACGGCCGGGCCGCTGGGCCAGCGCATCGTTGTCTAGCACGGTCACTACGCAGCGATCCCCCGGCTGCACCTGCAGCACCAGGTCCTGCAACGGATCCAGCCAGACCTCACGGCCGAAGGGCACCCGGAGCCCGCGGTTCGCCGGCACTATGGCCTCTTCGGAGGGGACCCCTGCAACGCCCGCGAGATCCGGGGACAGCAACGCCCGGCCGGGGTCAGGGGGCTGTGCCCGGACGCGGCTTACCAGTGACAGGAGAAGCAAAAACAGCAGCACCAGCCGGGGAGGCGGCGGAGGCAACAGCTGAGAGGTGGTGGGGTTCGCTGCGTGGCGCGCGCGGGCGGTGATCCCGGGGGTCCGGGCTGCGTGCATGGTCCGGATGTTAGGGCTCGGACGGGTCGCCCTGAGAGCGCAGCCAGTCCCAGTCCGGGGCAGGTGGTAAGAGAGCCCTCCGGAAAGTGCCAGGAATTCCCCACGGCGCCCGGAGGTTCCTGCTGTAGCCGAGGCTGGACCAGAAGGATGGGAAAGAGGCTCGGCACGGTCCCCGGAGCTGCCGGGGAGGCTAAACCGTCCCGGCCGGTCCAGCTCCGCGACTCGCGGATCAGTCGAGCGGAGAACTGAGTCCCTGCACTCCTCCCTCCCAGGTCCCGGGACCCTGAGCTTTGAGGGAAATCCCTCCCCTCGCACCCCCTTACTCCAGTCCTCCCAGGAGGCCAATCGTCGGTCCCGGGAGGAGGCCCCGAGTCGAGGGTTGGGTAGCGACTTCTGCCAATCAGCTCCTAGGGGCCGAGGCCGGGAAACCGCGCGGAGGGGAGGAGATAGAACGCGCGACGCGTTGTCCTGGAAGTGAGGGCGCTAGCTCCGCTCGGCGCTGCTAGGGTTGCAGCCCCAGAGCCGGCACACGCCGCCGAGCTAGATTCCCTTTTCCAGCTGCCTGCGATCCAGTAATACCCCCGTTTTAGCTCCCATCCCCCCAATTCAATGGGATCCCGCGCAGGGAATGCTTATTTCTCACTGTAACTTGCAAACAAATCCGAGAGGAAAGTTAGACGCAACGTGGCTTGAGTGTGAATCAAAACCCAGAACAGTTTAGGGAGAAACTCTGGGGCCTTTGCGCCTAAGAAGGAAAGCTGGAATTAAAAGACCGTCTAGAGGAGTTTGCGCCTCCCCTCGTCCCCGCCCCCCGCTGTCTCCTCGTAAATTACAATGACTACAGTTCTCGGATTGGTGAGATTTTTAACAAGCCCCTCCTTTGCAACCAGATTTCAGAGTAAAAGGAAAAAGGGGCACTTGGAATGTGTGAGAAATGCCATCTGAGCGGAATCGAGAGAGTCGCAGCAGAGGATACGTTCCCGGGTATGTAGCCCCCTGGCTCTTCCAAAGCCGCCGCTGTTGAGGTAGTGGTCATTAGAGACGTTCCTGTTCTCTTCGCAGTAATTACACCAAGTATTAACTAGACCCGCGTGTCAGAATCACATTTCTTAGTCTGCCAGGAGAATTGATAAATATCCGGAGGGCGAACTAAAACAGGTTAGCAACCCTCAGTCAGCAGGTTTCCAAGTCAGACTTGAGCTCTGCCTGCCCCCTTGTGTTTGTCGGGTTTCAGAAGTGTGTAGATTCCCTTTCCGAAAGGTTTTCTAACTGCTTCCCCCCACCCCCAAACCCTCACAATGAAAACTCTACCATTTTAGATTAGTTCTTTAAGTCTTGGTTATCCTGAGCAAAATTTTATTTTGGGTCATGTTCTTTTCTCTCCAATAATACAAATCAGATAATTAATTGGAATATAAAATTGAAATAATGGTCATCCTGCCCTTTTCCTGCTTAAAGGTATTTTAGATTTGGGGGGAAAAAAGGAGTGTAAGACAGTGTTATTCCCTTTTACATTTCAGTCCAAATTGAAGATATAAAATGCATATGCGGGTACATTGCAGTGAGAAGCATTTATCCCTTCAAATCTTTTGTGTCTTTCTCCTGAGCTCCTCCAGTTTAGGGTTTTGATCCCTGCCTGAAGCACTGAGAGCTATTTTCAAGGCCACAGCATCACCTCTGTGTATAAGTATTGCTGAGTGATAATCAGAGACAGCTCCAGGAAGCCCGCTGGGCAGTGTCTGACCCTGGGAGTCGAGAGGGAGAGAGAGACTAATTTTAAGTGAGCCACTTATCCAAACAAATAACATTTAGTTAATTGAATAAATTTCAGCTTATTCTATACAAATTGTACTTTTAGGGAACTTTGAACTCCCGCTTACAACTGATACATACATTTCACAATTTAGTACAAAACGAATATCCAGGAACACAGAAGGGATGTGACCAATCTTTTAAATGTATGAGAAAATCCCCAACCAACTCTTCATCAATTTCCAATCTGCTTTGGACATTATTATTTTCTAATTTAGTACGCTTATTTATTATTACATACAGAATTCAAATTGTAGTGACAGGGAAAACATTTTTATGTCCTGTTCACAAATAAAACAAATGGGAAGATGCCAAGTGAAATAGGACATCAATTTCAGAATATGGTTCTTTATATATTGTATTTCAAATTCTGGTTATGTGTCTTGATTGAAAAATGTCAGCTGGAAGCCAAGTCATCCTTATTCAGGCATTGTGACTCTGGGTATGTTCTGACCAGAATGAGACCATCATCCTGACCCCTGATGCTTCCCAATGGCTCCAGGCATTTCCTTTCTTCCTTTTAAAGTCCAACTCTGTTTGACTTGCAAGCAATGATAAGATCAGCATCTGAGGTATGGCAGTATGCCCAAAGGGCAGAGTTCAATATTTTGTTTCATGGGAAGGAGAATAGAGGTCCACATTTATTTTCAAGTAGCCTAAGGAAATCAGTAAATTATAATCTTTTTTGACTTTTTAATTTAGCCTGCCTTGACTGAAGTGATGGAATGATTCTTAGGAATTATTATTATTTTTTGGTAAATGTCTTAGTTATTTGGGTTTTTAAAATTACATCGAAGGTAACACATACTGTCATTTGCTTAAATATATTTTGCATTGATGATCATTGATATAATAGTGAAATATTAAATTCTCATCTGAAAGCAAATATTATTGGTGATAATGATCTCGCATTAAGATAAAGAGCTCAGTGTTAAAATATTTCTATACTTAAATTAGCAAGGATGTTCTATGGCCAACATTCACAATATTACAAGAGATAAAATAAGTTGACAAACTTGTAATTTTTAAAAATCTGAGCTTAATTCTTCAGTTCTTACCTTTTTAAGCTTTTAGACAATTGCTGTATATATTCTGGGGAAAATATCCTCTATGATAAATTCTTAAATTTGTTTACTCTATGAAAAACACACCAGAATGTCCCCTCAAATCAACTTAAAGCTAAATTTATTGATCGTTAAAACTCAAATGAGTTCTGACTTAAGGTTAAGCACCAGAGAATTTGTGCCCTAAAATAAAAGAGGTAATGTGATGAATTTAAGATGCAGGCAAGATATTCATGTAGAAACTGGACAACAGGTTTGGTACTCTAAAGTAAGACTGGAGCTAAAGATACACCTGGTTACATTTTGATTGTTACAGTGTCACTTCAGGGTTTATTACACATCTGTTATGTTTCTCTACTGGCTCAAAAGACTCCAATAGAGATTGCCTCAGGCGCCTTAAAAATACTTACAGATGAGTGATTGAAGCTTTACGTCAAAAATCTGTAATCGTTCTCAATAGAATTTTATTCTTTGATAGCTTCAAAACCATGGCCTCCTATAAATCCAAACTTAACTGATTTCAGAGCAGTGCTGAAGGGGTAAACAGCCCTGCACTGATTGACCAAGAGCTGGGTTCCAGCCTTGGCTCTGACACCCACTATGTGACTTGCAGCAGTTCCCTTTGTTTTGCAGCCACAGTCTCCTCAACTATAAAACAAGGGACTCAGTCTTTGTGGACAAATTCCCCTTTGGTAACCCTTTGGGTTTTGGTATTTGGTGCCATAAGACCAAATTTATGGATGACCCATCATTTTCCTTCCTTATGTTCTGTGCTCAGAAGCAATAGTTTTCATTCTTGCCAGAAAGACTGACTCTGTTAATAAAAAATAAGTCACTACTACTAGGTTACAAAACTTAGAACTCATAGCTTGTGCGCTTTGCCAATGAATTGATTGTTCCTTTTTCGATTGTATGACAATGTTTGTGTTCATTGACACGGGCAGTTTACATACAACATCATTAAGTAGCTATATTTTTTAATCAACAAGAAAATCAAAATTAAAACCTGGCAATACAAAACTAAATTAAAATTCAGTATGAGGATAGGTAAATTTTCAAGATGGATCTATCATAAGGTGATACACATAGTGTCATAAATACCCAGATTTTCCAGACAAAGCTGTGTTCAGATGGGGGTCTACTATGTGGAAAAAGAAAGAACACTGGCCTAGAAGTCAGAAAACCCTGCTTTGAAGTTGGCTTTTCCACTTACTTGCTTGGAGCTGTGGACAAGTCACTGTCTCTGTTTCTAAAAATGTGATTGGAGAGGAGAGAAGGAAGGTGAAAATACTGCCTTGACTTTCCTCATGAAGCTATTGGAAAGATGAAATAACAAAATATATATGTATTTATGTATATGCATATATGCAAAGTTGAAATAAAGAAAAATGATCTTTGTTTTCAAATACCTTTCTATACCTAAAAATATGTAGGTATAGATAGAGAGACAGAGATATATTCCAAATTTTTATGAAGTAAAGGTGGCAAACTCTTAGTTTCTCTTTGGTTCTCCTTATCTCATTTTCTGAATTTATTTCTTAGTATCTTATTAGTGAAAGTGAAACATTTGATTGTGATTATAACAAATAATATATCCTAATTATATCTATTAATTGTTCTATCAGTTTTCTTCTCTTGCTTGGATTTCCAATCTTTCTAGCTGTTTCATCTTTGGTTAAAATCTTGCTTAATTTTTCCTATTTTGCAGAAAACAATCTCCCTCAGTAGCAATACCCCCTCCAACTATGCACACATCTCGCTCTTTCTGAATCTTTTGAATCTTCTGAATCTACTACTTCCACTTTCTTACCAAACAGATTTATAAACCTTCTATCAGGTGACATTCGCCCTGCAAGTTATCTTGACCATGACTTCCCTCATTCTCTGGAGTCATTAAGCTGGAGAGAATCTATCTTCACAATATCATTCACAACTGTCCTCTCTTCCCAATCCTGTCTGTCATCATCCTAGTTCAGTTCAACATTATTTTTCTTTTAACTTTCTTCAGATCCCAGTTTCCTTACTGTTGTATCTGCCATTCTATGCATCGCTCCAGAAAAATACAGAAGTTCATCTTTGATCATAGCATTTTGCTATAATCTCTTCTGGCTTCCCATTGTCTGTCAAATAAAACACACTGTCTTCATCTTTATATTTTATGCTAAACTATACATTGTCTGGGGATTGAACTTGCTGTCTTCCTTCTAGATCTTTGCTCATCTCACCTTTTTAACCTTCAATTTTTAGCCCACCATGCTCCTTCTACCTGCAATGTTCTCCTTCTCTGCCCATGGGAGTCTATCAGAAATTTAAGAACTACAAGAACCTTATAGACCATTTATAATACCATAACTTCCTCCTATCGTAGGTGAGGAAACTGAACCAAGGAGGTTGAGATCTGGGTGTAGAGCTGGAGAGGAAAAGAGAGTCCTAGCTCCAACTGCAAAGCCAGTGTCTGTATCCTTTTTTAAGCTCCAATTCAACCTTTAAGGCTGATGTCAAATATTCACTCTCCCATGGAATCTTTGCTCATTTACTCAACTTAGTACACGCTACGCAACTTCGACTCTTTCTCCATCCTCTTCCCCCTGCATCATATGCCTTTGCTTGTGTTTCTCACCTGAAACCACTTTTACTGTATGTTGTGGTATTGTCATTGTGTTCTTGTGCCCATCACTATTTTGAAAGCATCGTGAGCACACAGCCTGATGTGTGCTTGCTCATCCTTTACCTCCATAAAGACATTAATAAATACCTATTACATGAACTTAGATCACATTTTATTCTTTTCCAAGCAATCTCACTTGAAACCACTCAGCCAGATTTCACAACACCTTTGGGAGGTAGCCAGGTATATCATTCAGTTTTCTTAGTAGCAAGCAAAAGAGAAGTAAGCAAAAAAGAAATGAAAAGATATTGGATTGCTCTCATAATTTCTGGGAAGGCAATAGCAGAAGGCTCAGAAAAGTGAAAGTGAACTGAAAAGCCTAGGCAACCAGAAGCAAAGTCCTGCTTGGCAAGGGTCTTGTGGGGATGGCACTGCAGCCACCGCTGGACAGTGGACCCTGCAGGCGACTCCCCCACTACGGCCAACCCTGGGTGTGAGGCAGCAGCTCTGTAAACATCACCTCTGCTGCTCTTGGACTCGAGGTCACGGCAGCCACGGACCAAATGAATTCTCTCTCTCTGTCACTGTAAATTCAAACATCCAGGCAGGCATGGATTTTTCCAGCTTAAGTCTCGGGCCCATATTCTAGCTGCCAAGCGCACAGGGAAAGCGTGTGTCTGTGCTTTTTGGCCCCTGGTGTCGAGTAGCTCTAGTTACCACTAAGATTCACACTGTGGGAATTTCTCACTTAGAAGAAAGGAGCTCCAATTCCAGGGAGCGAAGCAACCACTGCACATTGTATCAGGTTAAGTATCAATAGTACCATTTTGTATCTGAGAAAATTGAGACATAGCTGGGTTCAGTGAGGTTTTTTTTTTTCAAGTTCATGCAGTTAATGACATTAGAATTAAATAAATTTGATGAAATGAAAAATAAATTACATGAATTGCAATTCAAGTCATCTGACTACTTCTAGTTTGTTCTTTCTTTTACATTCTGAAATATGCCATTAAAAAAACATTTTTAAGCACAGTTGGCAAAACCTGCGGATGCTTTTCTTCTTCAGTGAAAGGCTTACTGAGCACCGCAGAGTGGGGAAAGTGGTCCATGACAGCGTTATCTTTTGACGGGCTTTCCTAATGGGGATAACCGGATTACACACTTGGAAACGTACTCAATCCACACAGTTGTGAAAATCCTTCTTGTTGAGAAAAGTAACTGATAGAGGAGGGAGAAGAGAGGAGAGGCCAGGTCACTGTGATTTGCAGGGACCTGAGCTGAGCCAGCGATAAGAATTCAGTGTGGCCTGAGGTTCAGCATAAAAGCCTTGACTTGACGCCCTTAAAAATAGTTTTCCCCTGGGCTTCCCTGGTGGCACAGTGGTTGAGAGTCCGCCTGCCGATGCAGGGGACACGGGTTCGTGCCCCAGTCCGGGAAGATCCCACATGCCGCGGAGTAGATAGGCCCGTGAGCCATGGCCGCTGAGCCTGCGCGTCCGGAGCCTGCACGGGAGAAGCCACAATAGTTTTCCCCAATATTTGGCTGTGTCATGTTAAGATCTTTTTTTAAAGCCAATGATCCTAGGGCATGAATAGCTGTGGATTTTCCACCCATACGTTTTCAAACAAAACTCAGAACGCAGTGGAATTTAAGCACAGTTGAAACAAGAGGCCACCACTCAGCTGAACCCAGAAGTAAACAAAGAACAAATAAGGGAAAAACTCTTCTCTTACTGGGATTTAAATTAAAAACAAAATCTTATGGGATGACTTCTGTAGGTTTCTTACAGCAATTCTATTTTCGACTCCTATTGGTAGGCTTCCAATGAAGTACTCACTGTGTCCTAAAAAATATACCACATGAAGTTTTACAAAAGCCCCTTTGAAATAGAGTGCTTTCTTCCATCTACTCACACGAATTAAGTTCTGTGAGACAGAGGAATCTAAGGGATAAATTTAAATAAAAAATTAAATTTAAATTTAATTAAAAATTAAATTTAAATTAAAAATAAATTTAAATAAAAATTAAATTTAAAAAATCTAACTTTAATATGAAATGAATAGTGCACACATTCCTAGAGGGGGAAAAATACATTTATTTTGATAGCTTCAAAACAGAATTATAAGGTTATAAGAGGGAAACAATTACAGATTTATTTTCAGAAATTATTTTTTAAGATGACTTAGTCCTCGATAATGATTTCATTGGTAGGTCACTAACATATTTCAAAAAATATTCTCTTTCCTTTTTAATTTATGAATCAATCTCTAGACCCCATTTTCCAACAATTTTCTAGCCCCGACCTAGAAAGATGCCAGCCTTGCTTCTGCCAGTGACCTCCTAGCATCTCAAGCAGTGTTCCCGATTTGCTCCCTCCCGGCTCAGCCCTGTTATCTTTTGCCAGGTCCCCCAAATTCCATTCCCCATCTCCTTCCTTCCTGTCCAGACTTCATCATTTAACTTTCACCATCTAGGATAGATGGTCATTTGGCTGCAGCTACAAATCCTCCAATGACAGAAAGCTTGCTGCTCCAGGTGGCAGTTGGGTTTATCACTGAAAAGCTGTAATTATTAGAAAGTCCATCTTTCCATAAAGCTGAACACTGCCTCCTTGTCGTTTCCATTTATTCTCTTTTCTGGCATGAAATGGATTCTATCTACTCCTTCTTCCACATGACAGCTCTCCAGGTATTTGAGGTCAGCAATCGTGTCCCCACCATGTTATCTTTTCTCCAGACTAAATATTGCTGATTTGCTCCACTGTTTTCTGCGACACGTTTTCCAGACCCCTTGCCATTGTGTTTGCTCTGTTTATCAGTGTCTGTTTTAAAAGGTAGCACCAAGACCTAAGCACAATAGCTTTCTTGGGATTGCAGGACTGATAAGTGGCTGAGCTGGGCTTTGAACCCAGGTAATATAGATCCGGTGACTGGGTTCTTCTATTCCAGACAATCTTGTCTGCCAACACAGTGCCTCCATTATTTGTGGTTCAAGGATATTTCAAAGTAAAATAAGCTACATTATCCTGCTAAACATAATTTGAAACAGCAGAAATAAATTAGCTGAAAAGTTCCCGAGTTCCGAAATTTTAACCGCTTAAATTCTCAGAGAAACAAAGCCCTAACCCTAACCCAACAGCAACAGAAATTAAAAAGGGAAAGGAAAAAATAGGAATGCTAAGTTATAGAAAATGTATACACGGTTACCACGCTTTCAGAAAGGAATTCGTTTATTGTTAGTATATTAGTTAGCCCCCAGTGAGGAGATGATATTTTTATTCCTTTGAAACAGTTATTGCCATTTTAAGAATTTATCCTAGGAACTAATGAGTTCTATACAAACAAAGATGTTTATGGTAATATTATGGACTTTAAAAAAGTTACAAAGAAAAACTGTCTAAAAGAAAATAGATAGATAAATTAAAATTTAGCAAATTAACAGAGAAGTCACTTGAGGGGTCGCATTACACAATAGGGTTGGCAAATGTTGCCATTTTATATATGAAGTACTTGAAGTAGAAACTAAGAATGTTTAATGAAGGATGTAGGTTTGGGTTGGAAATTGAAGGATGCATTTGAATAACTGAATAAAGAGAGGAGAGTCTAAATCAGGGAGGACATCAAAGGGTGTGGTTAAAACTGCACCTTAGGAAATTCCCTGGCCGTCCAGTGGTTAGGACTCCGCGCTCTCACAGCCCGGGCTCAATCCCCGGTCGGAGAACTAAGATCCCACAAGCCATGCTGCGCAGCCAAACCCCGCCCCCCCAAAACCCCCAAATAACCCCCCAAAACCCTGCACCTTAGTAGTGGATAATGATGGTGAAAATAGGTTTTTTAGTGGTATAAAATGAAAGTATTGATGAGTACTCTGTGGTCATTCAGGTTAGAAAGTCACTTAAAAAAAAGGAAATAGCATTAAGATTTGAAAACTAAAGTACCAGTGGTTATTGAGGATTTTCAAGGTGATCAATAGAGTAATACCTTAGGAAGATTAATCTGGCAGCTAGTTTCCTGTGTGGGAAATAAGAATAGAGTGCCTAGGACTACAGTGGAATGCCTAGGGTGGAATGAGTAGGGTCGCTGCAGAAATAAGGAGCAAAAGGAAAGGCTAGAACACTTGGAAGTAAAAATATGTCCATAGCAAGTAATTTGAAGACATAATTGTCGAATGCTTACTGCATGCAAAGGACTATGCTAAGAATGGATAGAAGTATAGAGAGTGAAGAAGAGGGAAGAATTAAAGACAGCTTTATGGTTTCTAACTGGAAGAGTGGAGAACTGACTTCACAAGGAGCAGGAATGGAAGTGTTAGACCTCTAACATGTGGGGAGAAAATGGACCCAAAGAACTGGAACTCAACACAACCTAAGCAAGAGAATTTTGGCCCCATTTTTTTCCCAAAAGAGCATGCCTTTACATCCATGTACATGTACACACCCACATCTACTATACTGTCTTCAAAGGATGGAAGGTTGTAATTGTATACACAAGGCTGTTACATTACTTTGACCTATTCCTGGTGTAAAACTGTTATGCTCAAAGATAGTCATAATGGGCTCTGCTTATGGAGACTTGTAATGTCTCAAACTCCAGTGAGCATTTTTCTTCCAGCTTTTTGCACTATTATTTTAGACTTTGAAATAATATAATTACAATATTTTAAAATGTGTAACTTGCCACTTAAATTCTAGAAGCTATCTTCTTCTTTTAATTATGTAGCCAAAATAATATTTTTTGGCATTTTCATACTTTTTCTTCCTAATGCCTCAAGATCCCTGCATGTTGATATCTGTCTGACTGTGTACCTAAGTACAGCTTTCCAGGTTGCGAGAATGGTTTTTGTAAAAATATGCAGCTAAACTAGATGAGTCTTAACTCAGAAAAATATATATGTTTATCTTTGGGTTCTGTGTTTTATCTAGAAACATGTTGCTTTTATAGGCATGTTGATATGGGTATATGATACAGCAGAAAATTATCTTTTTTACGTTAGGCCATGATGAAATTCTGACTCTAACTGTTTATTGCCTTTGTTCCCCAGAGAATGTAACTCACAATACTCATAATACTGTTATGTTTCCAGATACTGTGTGTGCTTAAAAATAACACCTTAGGTGCTGATTTTGTTATGCTAGCCCCGACTGTAGAACAGCTGTTAAAGGAATAATAGAAATACATACATGTATATGATAAAAACATACATAATAGAAATAGAAAATGTTTGTAGGGCTTCCCTGGTGGCGCAGTGGTTGAGGGTCCGCCTGCCGATGCAGGGGACGCGGGTTCGTGCCCCGGTCCGGGAAGATCCCACATACCGTGGAGTGGCTGGGCCCGTGAGCCATGGCCGCTGAGCCCGTGCGTCCGGAACCTGTGCTGCGCAACGGGAGAGGCCACGGCAGTGAGAGGCCCGCGTACCACAAAAAAAAAAAAAGTTTGTAAAACGTTCCTAATTTTGAGATAGTACTACTATGATGTCATCTGGGGGTTTAAGTGATTGAAATTACTGGTGTATTACAACTATAAATATCAAAATATTTCACAAGTGTTCTGGATAATCTTAGATAGGGGAAAATCAGGCTATTAAAAGAACCCATTAATGTCTCCAAATAAAAGTAGCTTCTAAAAATGGTTTCTTTTTTTTTTGGAATACGTTGCATGTCCCCAGTGCTGGTGATGTGAATAAAGGAAAACAACTATTGGAACATCAGAATCCACTTGACTTCTCCAATATACTTTATTTCTTTCCCAATATCATTGAAATGACATATTAGATTTTAATAATATTAGAAAAATCTCAACGATTTTATGAGAAGAGGTGGCTCTGATTTATATGAGTTCTTAAAAAGTAGCAATAAAAATCAGGGAATCCCAGAGAGGTATATTCCACTTTGCTGGGGGCATTCATCATCAACAGTCCTATATGACATGTATTATAATGCTCATCAGCTGCGGCAAATGTTCTGCGTTCTCTGCTTGTCTCTTCATAGGACAGCTTAAATTACAGGGAGTGCCCAGGGCACACGGACTTCATGAGACACTGAATCTATCACAGTGCAGCTCTCCCTGGGATGGAGAATGGCAATCAAAGCCCATCACAGAAGCACAGAGACTCTTAGGGTAGCGGGGTGATGTCATTCTCAAGACAATGAGAAGTAATACTTCCTTTTTTTGGTGTTGAGGTGTTCTTCCCTTATTATAGAGAATCTGTAGGACAGAATAGGGTTGAGGCAGACTGTGGCTGGTTCATAGCAAGGTCTCACTGAAGGCTTGTTGAATGAATATTGCATAAATGTTCTAGATGTTTAAATCATGAAGATAAAAACAAAACCCTGTTCTAGAAAGCTCACCATTTAATTGGAGAGAAGGTATAGGTCAATCCCAAACTCAGATAACCAACAAGGACCTACTGTGTAGCACAGGGAACTCTGCTCAACATTCTATAATAACCTAAATGGGAAAAGAATTTGAAAAAGAATAGATGTATGTATATGTATAACTGAATCACTCTGCTGTACACCTGAAACTAACACAACATTGTAAATCAACTATAGTCCAATATAAAATAAAAATTTTTTTTAAGTTGGAATGACAAATAGTCCAACAGTGATGAAACAATGGGTATATATTTTAACAGATCTATACCCTGGATAGAATAGAAAAAGAGTAGAGGGAAACCTCACCTCTGCTTGTGGGGAGAGCAGGGTGGGAAGTTTTCACAGTGAAGATGAAAACTCAACTGAGTCTTCAGGAAGGGATTTGTACACGTCCATCAAATAGACAAGCTGGGAGGCATCTCATCACTGAATTTGATGCCTCCATGACTGATTCAGGTACTTGCTGCTGGAACTATTGACACCTGTCCTGCTGAGCCACCAATTGCAGAAATACATTAGATTACATTCTCAGTTTCCACTTGAGTCTATACAACTGGTGCCTTCTTTCCATTTCTCATGTACTGATGTTTTGCTTTAAGCTTCGTTCGCTGTACCCTAAGTTTCTGCTTAACCATGCTCATATCCTGTCTGGCTTGACCACCTGCTCTGAGCCCTATTTTTGACAATGGATTTTGTTTTACTTGCCCATTTCTAAGAATGAGAGAGTATGATAATTGTCACTGTCAGAAAACCCCATGGTGACAAGTGCCTCATGACTTGAGAAAACACATTACTTAGGGAGCAGTGTGTTACATTGTGTTAGAAGCATTTATCTATGCATTCAAAACAATTAATAGGTGCGTACTTCTGTACATGGAAAGAGCAAAATTGTTGAGATAATTTTTGCTGGAGAGTCAATTGTGAATTCTTTCAGAGTCCCTTTTCCTTACCTCACAATTTGGAATATTGTTCAAAAATATCTGATTAGTGACTCTTCTGTGTCACAGCCTCTTCTGCGTTGTGCCACAAAACATAAAGTTACTACTGACAAAGGATTAATCTCCCAAATTTACAAGCAGTTCATGCAGCTCAATATCAAAGAAACAAACAACCCAATCCAAAAATGGGCAACAGACATTTCTCCAAAGAAGATATACAGATTGCCAACAAACACATGAAAGAATGCTCAACATCACTAATCATTAGAGAAATGGAAATCAAAACTACAATGAGGTTTCACCTCACACCAGTCAGAATGGCCATCATCAAAAATCTACAGACAATAAATGCTGGAGAGGGTGTGGAGAAAAGGGGACCCTCTTGCACTGTTGGTGGGAATGTAAGTTGATACAGCCACTATGGAGAACAGTATGGAGGTCCCTTAAAAATCTAAAAATAGAACTACCATATGACCCAGCAATCCCACTACTGGGTATATACCCTGAGAAAACCATAATTCAAAAAGAGTCATGTACAAAAATGTTCATTGCAGCTCTATTTGCAATAGCCAGAACATGGAAGCAACCTAAGTGTCCATTGACAGATGAATGGTTAAAGAAGATGTGGCACATATATACAGTGGAATATTACTCAGCCATAAAAAGAAATGAAATTGGGTTATTTGTAGTGAGGTGGATGGACCTAGAGTCTATCATACAGAGTGAAGTAAGTCAGAAAGAGAAAAACAAATACCATATGCTAACCCATATATATGGAATCTTAAAAAAAAAAAAAAAAAAAAAAAAGGTCATGAAGAACCTAGGGGCAAGACAGGAATAAAGACACAGACCTACTAGAGAATGGACTTGAGGATACGGGGAGGGGGAAGGGTAAGCTGGGACAAAGTGGGAGAGTGGCATGGACATATATACACTACCAAATGTAAAATAGATAGCTAGTGGGAAGCAGCCGCATAGCACAGGGAGATCAGCTCGGTGCTTTGTGACCAGCTAGAGGGGTGGATAGGGAGGGTGGGAGGGAGGGAGACACAAGAGGGAAGAGATATGGGGATATATGTATATGTATAGCTGATTCACTTTGTTATAAAGCAGAAATTAACACACCATTGTAAAGCAATTGTACTCCAATAAAAATGTTTTTAAAAAATAAAAATAAAAAATAAAGTCCCAGGCCCTGGTTAAAAAAAAATAAAGATAAATTTACTTAATTAACCTTCATGTTCACTTCTTGTGCTAACTCAGGCATTCTCAACCGGGGTGATTTTTGCCCCCAGGGGACGTATGGCAACATTGGGAGACATTTTTGGTTTTCACAATTGGGGAAAAAAGTGGTGCAGTGCTATTGGTATCTAGTGGGTACAGGCTGGAGATATTGCTAAGCATCCTACAGTGCACAAGATATCCCTTGTACAACAAAGAATTTTCTGGCCCCAATTGGCAATACTACCACCATTGAGAAGCCGTGTTTTAGCCTTGTGTACAGGATGCTGTTGGTACTTTGCCCAGATCCCCAAGGTGCATCTGTCTGCCAGCTGCTTTGGGGTCGGCTGATAACTCCTCATGCCCTCTCCCTGCTCTGAGAACTGCCCTTGGCCAAACAGGAACCACTTCACTGGACAAGCTAAGGCTCTATTCTACCCAGACAGCATCAGACCAAGGCCAGTGGCTCACAAGGCTAGCCCCCTTGCCTCAAGTGCGACCACCTCTGTGGACTATTTCATACATCAGAGCTTTCCTGAGGAATCACACCAAAGCCAGGTTGTAGTTGAGATTACATTCTTGCTTGGATGTTTCCCCTGCATGGTCCTGCTTCTGTCACTCCCAATCTCACAAGAGTTCTTCCTCAAAAAATCACTTGAGGGCTTCCCTGGTGGCGCAGTGGTTGAGAGTCCGCCTGCCGATGCAGGGGACACGGGTTCGTGCCCCGGCCCGGGAGGATCCCACATGCCGCGGAGCGGCTGGGCCCGTGAGCCATGGCCGCTGAGCCTGCACGTCCGGAGCCTGTGCTCCACAACGGGAGAGGCCACAGCGGTGAGAGGCCCATGTACCGCAAAAAAAAAAAAAAAAAAAAAATCACTTGAACAAGAATCTCAATCTTAGGCTCTATCCCCATGGGACCCAACCTAAGGCAATGTGATTTGGATAAAATCAAATGCTAAGGTATGGGTTCTAAACTTTCAACTCTCTAAGTGCCTTGGTGAGTAATTTAGTAATCTGAGTTTCTTCTGATTCCACCTGATGATGGATAAATGTTAGATTATATATTCATTGAGACACTATTGTCTCTGAATCCTTTTCTTTCTCATGGACCCCCTTCTCCTGCTCTAGAAAACCAGAAAAGGACCCCATTAAAATTTACCCCTACCTATTTTGAGAATTTCTGCCAGTATCTCACATATAATCACAATCTCTTTATGAAGGATCTTTTCATTACCTTTGCTATTGGAGTCCCCTCTGAGACCTCTGATGTTTTTTTGCCCAGAGGGCCATCTCCCAGAACCTTCCAGGTGACAGTATGATTTTGCCTTTCTATCACCATCCATCTACCAATGCATCCATCCATCCATCCATCCATCAACCCAACTACCCATCCATCCTCACATGCATCCACATATTTAATCAACAAATGCCATGTGTATATTTCCTTGCCGGGCAAGGGAAGTACAACTGCAACAAACACAGATTCAGCCTTTGCCCTAATGAGAGTGTCCAGTGGTGGATACTGATGAGAAGACAGACTAGTGCAATATAGATTGTCAAAGAATTATGAGATGACTACTCAATATAAAAAACAAAAAACAGGGCTTCCCTGGTGGCGCAGTGGTTGAGAGTCCGCCTGCCGATGCAGGGGACGCGGGTTCGTGCCCCGGTCTGGGAGGATCCCACATGCCGCGGAGCGGCTGGGCCTGTGGGCCATGGCCGCTGGGCCTGCGCGTCCGGAGCCTGTGCTCCGCAATGGGAGAGGCCACAACAGCGAGAGGCCCGCATACTGCAAAAAAAAAAAAAAAAAAAAAAAAAAAAACACACAAAGATGAATGGATTGTTTAATGTAGTAAGGGGAAACTACGTTGGCCAGGCACAGTCTCTCTGAGCAGAGGAGGCTGTTGATCTCACACAAGGTTTAGAAAAAGAATGTAGTTCAGAGTTTGGCAAAATTTCAAGCATGTAAATGAACTGAACATCATCTGTCGAAATATGTTTTGATGAGACTGCTGTGGATTGTTTGGCGTTTAAAGGAGCGTTTAGAGGACTGAGTCTGAGTCTATTTCTGATTGGCTGATTCCTGATTGATAAGGAGTTGCTACTGATTGGCTGGCTTACAAAAGTATGTTTCCTGAGGCAAGTTGTCACGGAAGAAACCGATTTTAAAGTTCTGGTGGCTACTTATTACCATGGCTATAAAACTATTAGTCTTTTCCTAGGAATATAGAATTGAAAAAAAAAGTCTCAAATGAAACTCACCCCAAGATGGGATCTATAAAGCATCCTATGGTATCACCTAGTTGGGATTTGCAGGGGTTCAGGAAAACTTTCCAGAGGAGGTGACACTTAGAACTCAGAACTGAAGGAGAAATAGGAATATTTGTGTATTATGTAAGGGAATAAATCCCCCCCTCCCATTTTTCTCTTGGGCTATTTTGAGTTGACTTTCCATTAATTACAGCTAAAAAGTCTTACTAATCAAGGCTAAAAGTTAACTGTCTTTAAATAGTCCCATTGAACGAAGAGACATTTCTTAATTCAGTTGTTGGGAAACACTTGTTTTGTGCTAGGTAGAGACAGAAAAACTTTTAGAATTACTAAGGACACCCTTTCATCAGAATATTTTTAACTTAGCCTGGACACATCCTGTGCTTTTATTTTTATATTTACATTAAAAAAACATCTTTGCTAAATTGCTTCAGTCTTCGGTACATTTGTGAGTTATGTATTTAGAAAAACAATGAGGACTGAACCCTTTGCCTTTCTGTTTCCTATATCTTGGTTACAGTGTAAAGTTGAATTACCATAAAAAGTTGAGAACAGGACTTCCTTTTGATTGCTTAACTGTAAAATCTCTTTCCGTGATCAGCGCGAGAAGTCAGTTGTTAGACTAGAGTCATCCGTTTTTAGCACAAGGATGTAACAATCTGAAAATGTTACATTTTAGGTAGATTGTAGATGAATATCTTTCCTAAAATTGGGCATTTCTTAAGATATTAAACCCGTCATTGAATACTAACTATTGCCATTCAGAATGGAAGGTGAGATGTATACTAGAAACTTGACTACATCTGTGATGTCACAGCACACAGAAAGTCACATCATGTACTGTTTGATGCACTACAAGAGAAAGAGAAACAAACAAACAAATAAATATTTTTTGAGAGAAAAGGACTCTAGAAATGATTGGAAGTGAAGCTTTAACTTCAGTAAAACCAAAGATCTGGAGATAAAAGGGAAGGAACAGACATCAGCGGTCAGCGGGCATCAGAACATCCATCACTGTTGAGAGGGGACTCACTCTGAGTCATAACAAGCCAGGGCTGAGTGAAGGATTCCTGCAGGTTTAGGAAGGTGACCCTTTGTAGGGGGAAGAAGTTACTGTTACTGTACTTCTGCTTTACCCTCATCAGCTAGCATAGCAGTAGCACAATTTAGAGTTCTATGTTTCTTATCAACACTTTTTTCAGCTAATACTTTCCTTGTATTTCTAAACAAAACAATTTTTTGATTTCTGAATAGGACTTGCTGTGTGGATCTTGTTATTTATTTTTCATGGCAGTAATCGACTCATTTTTGCATAGTATTAGCTCTCATGGCAATTTTATCGAGTTTATTGATCCCTTGCCTGTGAGAGGCACATCTGCACATTTACACAAAAGTTTGCCTGCAGTTTCAAGACGTTCATGAACAGGAACTTCCCGGGCCTCCAATTCATCCGTGGAGTCCAGGGGTTCGTGGATATTAGATTTAAAACATCTGCTCTATGGAAACCAACAGAAGAAGCAGACAGAAGGCTAAAGACTGAAATTTCAACATAGGCATTAAAATGGAATAGAGCCTGGAAATAGAGAGGTATGATAGGGGGGCCAGTCATAGAATCTTTTCAGATTTAACCCCTCTGTTGGATCATAAAATTCATCCCACGGTGTCTTGGTTTCCTCTGATTCTCTCTCCTTCCTTTCCTTCCCAGAAGCTTCTGAATTTTAAACTAAGGTTGACTGATACCAGAACATTCCTACTAAATAACCTTTGATTCTTTATAAGTGTACTCCACACAATGTCTGTTTGCCCCGTCACTCAGCTTCAGTGTGACTGATGCAGACATTCAAGTAGAAATGAAAAATAGAAAAATATTGTGTGGAAATAACATGAGCTTTTATTTTCGGAGCACAGGCTCCAGACGCACAGGCTCACTGGCCATGGCTCACGGGCCCAGCCACTCCACGGCACGTGGGATCTTCCCAGACCGGGGCACGAACCCACATCCCCTGCATTGGCAGGCGGATTCTCAACCACTGCGCCACCAGGGAAGCCCCAACATGAGCTTTTTTAACAGGGAATGTGTTACCTTTTGTTGCCCACCTTGTGTTAACCTTGGTGTTTTCATTGATTTACTCACGACTGTGGGCAAATTACTTAACTTGAGATCCGTCGCCTTTCCCACAAAATGGGAAAACCTTTTCTTTACATCACCTGGTAGCTGGCACTGTGTGTCTGTCTTTGATTTGAAGAGGTTTGAAGGCTCTAAGATTTCTGGTACTACTGCAGGCAAAATACCATTCGTACATATTTGACATAATTCAGTCTTAGGCATATTTTTATTATGCAAACAACAAAACGACACACCATCAAGTTTGAACATGTAGAGCACAGTTATTTTCTCTCCACCCCTGCATGTCTCTTTCTACCTTAGTTAGGCTGACGAAAAGCAGTGATGACAGCTTGAAAAGCAGATACATGTTTCTAGAGGCAGACAAAACGCAGACCGCCGGACGCACAGTGTGTACAATGCAGTAAATGCTTGTTGATTAACTGTGAGTTTGCAGCCAGTTAGCTGGGTTGCAAAGCCACTCCTTGGTTCCAGGCACCAGTCTTGACTTTGTGTTATTCATTCACTCAGGTGTGTGAGGCTCTGAGCTTATACTGTTGAATTAAAACCAAACCAAACCAAAGGAAGCTAAACAAATGTAAGGAGCCCTTACAACTTAGCACAAGACAAATGGTAAACAAGCAAATTGCAAGTTTTATCAGTATTATGAAAGAAATGCAAGATACCCCCAGTCATATGATGTTTACGAATTTACTAAAAATTTTCCCAGTTATACTGTGGAAATGCAATGACGTAGAGATTTAACGACAGTTTCCATAATCCAAGCACGAAGAAGAAACATTTTTTGCACGATGTATTTTTAATCTGATTAATAAAGATAGGGCTGTATTTGCTGCTGATTTGGTATCTAACGTTGTAGAAGGAGTGGAGTCTCTACATAGAGCAGCCACTCTGACACTGGTGGCTAGAGGGTGTTGTGCAAGACCTAGAAGGATGCAGTGAGGAGATTTCAATATTTTAGGGGAAAATTGAAGGTGAGTCAAGTAAGGGTAAAAATGAGAGAAAGATTTCAGGAAAAGGCATTTGTGTGAAAAGATTTGAGAGTAATAGGGCAGCTGAATTATAGTGCGATTTAAAGAACTGAGAAAAGTGAGCAATCATTCTGTTTCTTGCTTGGTTTGGGGGGACATGGCAGTACTATTTTCATTGACAGGAAAAGAGGAACAGACAGCAGAGAGTGGCAGGATAGGGAAGGCCCTTCCGTTTACTGAGCAACATTCATTTAGTTTTCCTATGATGTTCCTGTTTTTTTTCCAGAGTTAACATGTCAAAGGCTAATTTGATCGTTTCAAACAATGTTCTTTTATAGAAGGCATTAGGGAGCTGTGGATATAAAAGAATTTTGCTATTCTACCACTGAACAGTGTATTCTCTTAAATTCCCAATTTCCTCATAATATTGATCTCTTAGGTGATTTGGAGAATTAAATAAGTAATGAGTATAGCATCTGACATGGAATGTAAACTAGCTAATCATCACTTGTCTTTCCCACTTTCTTGCTAAAG
The DNA here is from genome assembly GCF_949752795.1 of Hyperoodon ampullatus. Lineage (NCBI taxonomy): Eukaryota > Metazoa > Chordata > Mammalia > Artiodactyla > Ziphiidae > Hyperoodon > Hyperoodon ampullatus. The sequence goes on from NC_136929.1 coordinate 64,753,181, forward strand.
ACTTCTCTAAGATACTATTTAGTTTACATAAGACACACACTACCCGTTATGTTAGTGTGTGTGTGTGTGTGTGTGTGTGTGCGCACTGAATACATTTCATACCATTCATAGATTTAAACTCCCTGAGAGAAGATTTTTTGTCTGTCTTTGTGCCAGGAAAGTGGCTGGCACATAATAGATGCTCAATAAATATGTATTGATTTAAAAAACTAGGTTTAGTTTTATCTACAAATTCTTTTATTGACTTTCTAATGTCTCAAATTAATAAAACTAACAAACAAAATAAAACCTTATTGGTATTGTTAATGAGAAAGGCCAATATAATTCCATCACACTCTAATATTTGGGGGAAGCTAAACAGCATCCTTAACAGAATAGTACCAAAATAGAACCTATTCCTATTTATGTCTTCTGGGTGTTACAGGGTTGTAAGGAATGTCAGCATTTCTTTCAGAGAGAGAAGGAATATAAGATGAGAACAAACAAGTATATGCACGTGTGGTACATAAGGGGAAATAATACGTGTTAGAAAGGCAGTCACACCCAAGGGTGTGGGGTAAGTGTGAGAAGAAGAGATGAATTCGGGCCTACTCTTCTATCCCGTCTTTAGACCATGCACTCATCTGGGCAGGAGGACAATAGTGTCTCAGAAATATATTTTATTTTGGTGATTGGAAAGGTTTTGCATTTTTTCCAAAGCTAAACGGATGCCCACCCACCTCCTCCTGACTCCTAGCCCGACCTTCCACACACATTTAGGGCTGGAACACCCCTGTTGTCGACAGTGTTGATTTTGTCTCAGTGCCCTGTGGGAAAATGTATATTCTGGATTTCTTTGGAAGAATAAAGACATCTTCAGAGTAGGGGAAGTACCTCTTAAGTCTCACAGCATGGGAAGTAAGCTTTTAAATAGAGAGAGATGACCTGAAAGTCCTACAGATAATAAGGGAAGAACCGTTTCTCTTGACCCTCTTGTTCATCTTTCTGTCCCTAGAACCTAAAATATGTGGGACACATAGTTAGTTCTCTGAATTTTTGTGAATGAAAACATCGCATCCTGTAGTCCCCGCCCCCTTGAGCAAGGATGGGGGTGGCGGTTAGTGCATCCCCTTTAATGTTTCTTATATAAAATCACCAGCAAATGATGAAGGCTCTTTCTGAGAGCCTTCCAGAAAGATAAGTTGCCTATGAAGGTGAGAATTTAAACCTAGAGTTAATACTTGCAATGAAAAAAAAATTTCCATTTGTTCTCTTTGGGAGAAAAACTTCCCACCCAGCTTTAATGTGAAGACAAAATTGGCTCAGTTATTACTTCCAGAGAAGAAAAGTTTAAATTTGCTTTCGTCTAAGTTTTTCTGTGTCAGTTTTCTTTTTATCTCGACTGTAAGAGTTACTGCCTGTAAGCAGCTGGGGTCTTGTCCAGGTCTTCAGTTCAATGATTCATATAACCTCTCATCCTAAGAAGAGCGTTTGGAACTGATTTTGTAATCAGCCCCCTTTCTTTGCTAAGCGTGGTTGGCAGATAAAACAGAGAGTGCTTAGAAGAAAGGACAGTGGAAACATTTGCCCTTTGCTCTCTTCTTCCAGAGAGAAGAGAAAGAAAAATTCTACATGCCTGTTTATTTAAAGCATTTTTCCAGAGCCCTTACAGAAGAGGTCAGAACATATGAGGCTATTTTATTTTTTAATTTTCTTTCTCTAATCTACCCACTGATAAATAGCAGAGCTCAGGATAAGATATCAAGAGTTTCCAGTTTGGAAAGCCTGATGAATCAAGATTTAAAAGAGAGTAATTAATGTGCTTGTTAGTGCATTTTTTCCCCTTCTCTACCCCCATCCTCACCTGTTTTTCAAGGAGATAATAAAACATGATAAAACTTCAATCTTGTTATCATCATTAAAGTTCAAGGTAGCTTTGCTGACAGATTTTTGGGAAAGGGAGTGTCTGAACCTTTGGATAATCCCTTTCTTCTTTAGGGTATATGCCAATTAGCCACAAAACTGACTTTTAATCTCAAGTTTCAATTTAAATTCTAGGTTCTGAGTGAGTCCCATAGAGCTTGGATAATATATACTTTTTTCTTCTGGGTTCTCAGGAACTAAAGAATGAGTATATAAAGAGAATGATTTAAGGTGTTTTATATTAATATATATTGCCTCGTTGGTTTCTAACATAATCAATTTTTACATATACATATATATCTATTTCTGTATTCTTCGTTTTATTGTGGCACATCCATATATGTGAAAATACATTATGGTGATTTCTTTAACATCTTACAAATACCAAAAATTACTTAGAATACTCAATTTTCAAAAATAAATTTTCAGTCCTTTTAAGCTTCTCTTTATCTCTAGCTCACTTCGTCTTTGTAAGGTCTTTGAATAAAACCAATAAACAATGTAATGTCATAACCATGGAGGCTTAGCCTTCATACATGCTGAAACTTCAGCAGTGGCTGCCAGTACAGGGAGGAATTTAGTAATGAACAGGTCCAGAGACACTAGAAAAATGTATAATGTAGGTCTCCCTCTAGTATTCTAGTCCAAATTAAATACCTTAAAAGGGTATGGAGATTTCAGATTCAAATTTCACAAGAACCAAAGTGGATAGTGGGGCCTAAATGTAGTAGGTTACATTTCAGTCCAATGCTTTAATTTCAGAGTGGGAAATGGACATACAATTAAGCATAAGCCCAAGCATATGGACTGGGCACACACGGAAGGTGTGTGTGTGTATGACAGGGGGCAGGACGAAGCGGGGCAGGGGTGTGGATTGAAGAAGAAGGAGGCAGGTGAAGGATATGATGTCCATGTATTTAGGGCAGCAAGATGAACTGTAATGATTAGCTATACTCTGTTGCTGCATGTTGGTGAACAGCCTATTGGAATGACTTTCATCATGGGTACTGGCTCAGGGGCCTAGTTGAGCAAAACCTAAAAGTTCAGTCAAGTTAACGTCCGCAGATGAGAGGAGCTGGAGAAATTAGGCATTAACTTGTCCATCTTGGAAGCAACCCAGGTCAGAACAAATGACCTGAGTGTGTGTGTCTCTAGGTGCATCTGAGAATGCCCTTCCCCTACTCATCCTTGTTTTTTTTTTTTTTTTTGAGGTACGCGGGCCTCTCACTGTTGTGGCCTCTCCCGTTGCGGAGCACAGGCTCCGGACGCGCAGGCTCAGCAGCCATGGCTCACGGGCCCAGCCGCTCCGCGGCATGTGGGATCTTCCCGGGGCACGAACCCGTGTCCCCTGCATCGGCAGGCGGACTCTCAACCACTGCGCCACCAGGGAAGCCCCATCCTTGGTTTTAATATCCTTCAACCTAGTCCACACAATCAGGTCGTATATAAATGTACAGATCTTGTAACTGTCTCAAGTGTGACAGAACAAAAACATAATAGTACACGAAATAGAGAAACCGACATTTCGTATTGTTTTGTGACAGTGTAAATAAACAGCATAACATTTTCACCAAAATGGAAACTAAAAATCATGATACACCACGAGTGCCGTCTCATGGAGATGTTTAGCGTTATTGCATTAATCTATGTTCTGTGAAATCATGAAGATTCCTCTACTTGGGGTGGAAGATGTTGTTATTTATACCTTTTGATGCTACTGACCGGAGTCTGTGGACCCCAAAGAAAGCAGATCTCTACGGCAGAGACTCTTGATTGTCACAAATTCTATTTTTTCTTCTTGGCCGGGTATAAAAAGCAGATTTTGCAGCTTTCTTTGAAGTTAGGTTGGTGCTGTGTGACTGAGTTTGGCCACAGCATGTAGGCAGAAGTAAGGTTCATAATTTCCAGCCCTGGTAGTAAGACCCCTGGTGATAAGACTCTCCCCACTTTTTCCCATGTGGGGACGTGAAAAGATGAAAGAAGCTCACATTGCTGATCTTTTGCTTGGACCGCATCTAACTACAATGTGATCAAGAAATACACTTCTGGGCTTCCCTGGTGGCGCAGTGGTTCAGAGTCCGCCTGCCGATGCAGGGGACATGGGTTCGTGCCCCGGTCCGGGAAGATCCCACATGCCGCGGAGCGGCTGGGCCCATGAGCCATGGCCACTGAGCCTGCGCGTCTGGAGCCTGTGCTCCGCAACGAGAGAGGCCACGACAGTGAGAGGCCCACGTACCGAAAAAAAAAAAAAGAAATACACTTACTATGATAAGCGAGTGAGATTTGGGGTTGTTTAGCCTATCTTAGAGTCAAGAGGGATAGTCTTACTTGTTTTGGGGCACTAATGCAAATTTACTGAGATCCATTCCAAAGAAAAATCAATCAATGACACGAACGGGTAGTTACATGTTATTCTTTTGGATGGACTGGAAAACAAGAGATCTGAATCTTAAAACCAAATGCAAATAACCTTGTACTCCCTAGTGAGTTAATTATTGCTGCATTACAAATGATCCCAAACTTAGTGGCTAAAAACAACAAAACAATTACTATCTCCAGTTACTGTGGTTCAGGAATCTGGGAATGGTTTAGCTGGGTAGTTCTAGCTCAGGATCTCAAATGAGATTATAACAAAAGTGTCAGTCAGGACTCTAGTCATCTAAAGTCTTCACTGAGTCTGGAGAATCCAATTCCACAACAGGCTCGCCCACATGGCTGTAGGCTGGAGGTCTCAGTTTCTCACCATGGAACTCTTACTAGGACTGTCCACAACATGGTAACTCATTTCGCCAGAGCAAGGGATCTCAGAGAGAGAGGCAGAAGCCACGATATCTTGTATCTTGTACTCTTGGAAGTGACATATGATATGCAGTGCAATTCTGACTCCACCTTCCCTGAGTTTGGTTAAATTTCACAAGTCCAAGGCACAGTCTCCTACAAGGTTGCCCTCAACCCCAGACACCAGGTCACCTGCACTTCTGATCAACTGGCTACAAATTTATAGCTTCCTCTTATCATCTCAAGTTCAATAATTCACTAGATTGAGTCACAGAACTTAGCAAAGCACTATATTTATAATTTTGTAATAAAATATTACAATTATATTTCATATAAATATAAGTAATTATAACGTATAATTATATTTATAAATGTATAATAGTATAATGTTTTATTGTAAAGGGTACAAATCAGAACCAGCCAGATGAAGAGATGCAAAGAGCAAGATCAGGGAGGCCAGGACAATTTTTTATTATACAGTACCTTACTTCTACTATATTCTACATTCATACAGACCAACTCTGATACAATTTGGGAGGAGGCTACACAAGGACACAAACACAGAAAGGCAGGGATTGTTGGGAGCCATTGTAAAGGCTGCCCATTGCACCTAATACAAACAAAATAAAAGTATCCATACATTTGACTTGCATTTCTTACAAAGTAGTATTGGAATTACTAAAGCACTCTCACGTAGTAGACATTTAATAATTATTTTGGGGTGTGAATTGGAAGATAGCAAATAAAAATGCAAATTTTTTTCTTTTGGAGAAATAAATTATGATGTTTAATTTAAAAGGACATCAATTACAATTAGGTTGCAGATACCAGTATTTAAGAAAGAACTAATGGACATATGAATTTCTATAGAGAGGGAAAATGTTTTTCTAATAATATTACATGAATATAAGCCAAGAAATGAAATGTTTAGTAAGAAAGCTTCATAACCTATTCCAAGACAAACAAACGAAGAACAAAGGTCAATTTTTAAAAAAAGAAAAAAAAAACCCAGGATCTTTTGTTTCATTTGGCCTTCATTTTTAGATCAATGTGTTTGAGTTAAGGGAAATTTTTCTGCCTGGTGCAATCAATTTTCCTTCCTTCCTAATATGACATAGAAATTAACTTTAAGCATAATCTTTCCACTCAATTACAAAGTAAAAAGATTTAAGGAAAGTTTAAGAACAACCAGAATTAATCTTTAACCAAGTTAAAATAGCAACTCAGTCATGTGGTTCAATAATTAATGAATACAGCACATTTAAATAAATGTGATATCTTTATTTCTTTAATCATGAGTTTAAACCAAATGACTTCGAATGCTATCATATCAGATACTTAGAAAATTTCACTAAGTATGTCCCATCTGAAGATTAAATTTAATTTATTTTATTCCCTATTCATATATTTTTGTGGTCCTCTGAAATGAATCTTTTCCTCACTGGAGCTTAATGGTATAAACCTTTGTTTAAGTCTATTGACTCTTCTTTTGATAAGTAGTCTTTGAAAATGGCCCAAAGGACCAGAAGAGAATATGCTATTTTATAGAAGTTATTTCTTATCTTTACCTTCGTTGATGAACAGCAGAATGGTTTTAAGGTCAAAACCACCCATTTTTAGTCTTTTTTGCCTTTGTACAATAAAGTAAGTGGACAATGCAATAGAAGTTTCTCAAGAAATACAACTTTAGGATTGAGAGTTGCCTTTTTAGGGAGTTATCTAAAAACATAAACTAGCTTATTTTTAAATCATCTTGGATTGATCTCAGCAATTGTCTGGCTGCATGGATGAAACATGGGTAGAAGACATTAGGGGACCAGTAGGGCCTGTAAGAATTACTTTATTTAGATCTAGGAAAAGACAAAGATCAGGGTATTTAAAAATAAATCAAGCAGGCAGTGGAAGAACCAGACAATTATGACTTGATGACAAAAGAGGCATTTTCTTGTCTGGATATTCAGATAACAGATTATGAGGTCCCATGAAAACAGCATTCATGTATCAAAGTTCTCAATTTAACTTTAGTCATTGAGCTGTTTGGATTTAGTAGATTCTGAGATATATCACTATACATCTCTACAAGATTTCATTGCTAGCGATTTAAAGAAATTCAAGTCTAGTCCAAGATTTTAAAAACCTGTGAAAAGTCTCTATCTTTCATCAGTTTTTATTCTGATGAAATCTAAGAGTCTGCCCAGGAGATAAATCAGTCCACAAGTGTGTGATAGCATGAATTGCAGTAGCATTGATAGGAAAGAGTTTCGTCTAAAAACTACTTTAAAAGACATCCCATCTCTGGGCCCGGAGAACTATTTTCAGATGAGAAGATTAAGTGATGGTATCTGGGAGATGACTCAGACCACTTAAAAAATCACTGAGAGCAACTATCTTTTGATCCCTTACTATATATAAGACTCTCTACTCTGCTTAAAGAAGAAATAAAGAGACATAAAAGACACCATTTGTACTTTGAAGACATTTAAACAGTGTGTAGAAAGACACATCGTGAGTAAAAATAATTGAAAGCGAAGTGAATGATACTGGGAATGTCCCAAGTATACGTAAGGTTAATGTTTGAGTATGTCTCTAGGCAGAGGAATCTCTGAAATAAGAAAGGAGAGTTCTCTGAATAAAGATGGGAGAGAGACGATATTTACACCAGTTCAACTGGAAGGGAGGAATATTAAGGTCAGTAGGATGACAAGCCTGTAAAGGTAGGTTTGGAGCAAACTATAAGGTGATTAATGAAAAATGAAGAAATTTAGTCTATTTACTTAAGACAAATAAGTTCTCAGAAATGAGTATTTCAGAAGGATTAATAAATTACAGCCTTTAGAAATTGTTGTAGGTATAGAAATGGAAGTACAGAGACAGGAGGCCACTGGAGTAGTTTGAGATTAAAAGCACTTGAACTTGTTTGCTGGTAATTATAAAGTGAATCATGTGAAATTACTGATGTTTGACCATTTTTTACTACATTAATAGCTACTTCATACGGTTCAATCTAATAAGGTGAAGAATCAGTAAAATTTAATATTTGCACAAAATATGTGTAGGTGCTTGGAAAGAGATGCTACCCCACAAACAGAAATAAGAAAATTAGGGAAGGAAAGCCAAGTGATATACATTCTAGATGTAGGCTGGGAGAATGAATAGGGTCTCTGAGGAAGGGCAGACAGGGTGAGAAAAGAATAAGATCAAAGACCCAGTTTTAAAAGTGAGGGGCAGTGACTTCCCTGGTGGCGCAGTGGTTAAGAATCCTTCTGCCAATGCAGGGGACACAAGTTCGAGCCCTGGTCCGGGAAGATCCCACATGCCGTGGAGCAACTAAGCCCGTGCACCACAACTACTAAGCCTGCGTGCTACAGCTACTGAAGCCCACACGCCTAGAGCCCGTGCTCCACAACAAAGAAGCCATCGCAATGAGAAGACTGCGCACCACAACAAAGAGTAGCCCCCGCTCGCCACAACTAGAGAAAGCCTGCGCACAGTAATGAAGACCCAATGCAACCAAAAATAAATAAATAAATAAATAAAATTTTTTTGAAGTGTGGGGCAGATGGTGAAAGAGTGGTCACAAGTAGAAGGGGAAATGGACTGGTTCAGTGGGATGGCACAGAATGTGAAACAAACACCAGTCATTGGATTTGATGATTAGAAGATGATTCATAATCCCTGGGGAAGCTAACTTAGCTGTGGAATGGAGATGAAGCCAGACTCTTTAGGAAAAAGGAGGCCCTGGGTGAAGGTGGTCATAGCCTTCTATGAACAAGGGAACAGTACCATCCTATCAGTATGGCTGGTCAATAGAAGCAAAATCCACTGCACTCCATGACTTCCACCTCTAAAGAAGGATGAGCAGTGATCTTTTGTAGTTTTGTGCGTGTTTGGGCTTCCCTATGGCAGAGTCATTTCCCTTAGAGCGCTCCAGAACATAAATTGGGGCTACTATGTAAAGACCATTTTCATAAATTATTTTTTCCTAATGTTGATACGATTACATTTGTAACTTTAGTATTAAAACTAAACTTTTCATTTAGACTCAAATTATACTTTAGTATTGCATAAACATAGTAGATAGGACATTAACAGAAATTTTCTCCTAGTAGCCACTGCACAGAAATAGGACTCTATAGACTTTTGCTCTTTTATGCATAATACCCATTGTGAGGCACAAGAACTAGAAGACTCTACTGTTTGCCTCGTGAGCCACACCCTGATCCTGTCTGTCAGGGAGATGTCTTAGGACAAGCCTGGACCAGAGCTAGCAGGAGTGGATGGGTGACAGAGGGCATTCTAAGTGCTTATACTAATTGCGTTTTTCTAAAATACGCTTATTTGATTTTCTTAACTTTTGGTTGGATGTAGAAAGTGAGATATGAAGGAGATAGGTTTAACATTTTCTTAACGTAAAATGAAAACGTTGAGAATAGGATATGACATTTTACTATGGATAACATCATTAGAGTTTACTGTTGTGACGAGAAATGTACAGAGTTCAGATATGGGTAAAACAATTGTCTTTGGTTTTCGAAGAGTTTATAATCTAAGGGTCTAGCCAGGGCAAATCAGTAAAAACAAAAGCCATAGAAATCTATGTCATGGTTAGGAAAAATGTAATTTAAAATAAACTAACAGAAAAGGAACATAGTTTCTTCTGTTTTTCAGTGGCAGAAATACGTGGGTCACTAATCATAATTGTGCCATTCAGTCAACAAATCTACTGAGTACCTACTGGATGCCAGTGGTCTAGGCACTGAGAATGCAATAGTGGAAAATCCCTGCACTCTTGGAATATAACATACATCCTTCTGTTGTCCCTTTTGTGTGCCAGGCACTGGGGGCACAGAGGGGGATGTTTCTCAGCCTTAATATCACAGTCCCAGAGGCAGACAGATTTAGAAACACTCAAGTGCCATAATACAATATACTAAATAGAGAAACCATTACTCAGATAATAAGTCATTGGAGGGAGACATTTATTTAAGAGTATATTTTCTGGATTCTCAGAAATGCAGGGGACATGTGTTCGATCCCTGGACCAGGAAGATCCCATATGCCGTGGAGCAACTAAGCCCGAGTGCCACAACTACTGAGCCTGCGCTGTAGCTGTAGAGCCCGTGAGCCACAACTACTGAAGCCTGCATGCCTAGAGCCCATGCTCCGCAACAAGGGGCCCGTGCACCGCAAGGAAGAGTGGCCCCCACTCGCAGCGACTAGAGAAAGCCCATGTGCAGCAACGAAGACCCAACGCAGCCAAAAATAAATAAATAAAATTATAAAAAACAAAAAACAAAAAAACTCTCAGCTACCATGCTACCAGAAAAACTAGCAGTCACATGAATAGACTCACAAACACACAAAGAAAGAAGAAAGAAAGAAAGAAAGAAAGAAAGAAAGAAAGAAAGAAAGAAAGAAAGAAAGAAAAAGAAAGAGAAAGAAAAAGATGTCAGTAACTAATGCTTCAGATAAACAAACCTGGAAACTTCCAACATGCTGATTCCAATAAAACAACATCATGTAAAATAGGCCTAGGGAAGTAGCACACACACATCAACTTAATAAGCAGAGAGACTGTGCTTCATACTTAAATCCTTAATTTCTTTTAATGTTCATAAATCTTTAGAAATAGGTTAGGGCCTTGAGACATTTTTCTTGGGTTAGGGGGTTTTTGGAAACAATCCAGGATTTATAATACCAGAAGAGGAAAATTCTTCAACAGTGGCAAGGATAAAAAGATTAACATTGCAAACAGGGATTTTGTAAAGAAGGCTTTGCATGTTAGGATTTACATTAAACAAACTAGCTATGTGTTTACCATTTTCCGTCTTACTCCCCCTGTTCTTTTTAGCCCTTTTACTCCTACTGTCCTAGTGTCCTCACCTGGGCTGAATCAAATGTTTTGATTGTAAGAAATAAACACTTTGCCTTACTTTACACCAGAGGAGGTGTATCAGGAGAGAAAACAATCCAACGGAAGAATCTTTATAAAACTGACCTTTTGACATGAGTCTTTCAATTTGTTTTGCTTCTTGGAATTTGCCCACAACCAACCTTTCATGCATAAAAACTTCTGCTACTTTACAGGAATGAGAGAAAGACAAGATTTTGTGCCTTATGAGGAGAACAGATCTGACTTCAGAGATTCATGGTAAGATTTGCTGCAGTTCATTCCACAGATAGGTTGTATTCATACCTATGCAATCCCATAAAGACAAACGGAGCTCTTAATAAAGTAGGCCAGCTGTACAGACATTGTGGGCTAAATGTAGGGGTAGACAGACATGTATTATTTTATGCTATATATTAATAGCATAAATACATTAGAAAGCAAGGTGGATTCAGATACATTTTTAAAAAGAGTTCTCTGCCCCAATCCATTCACTCTCTCAAGTGAATTTAGGCCTTAGACCACTCCCAGATTTCTAAGGAGAAAAATAAGAGTGTATTCCAAAGTTATCTCCACTGGTATTATAAATTCGAATTCTGGAGGATTAGTTTCCTTGCCTTAGACTTAATAGTTTAGTTAGTCTTCCTACTGTCTAGTTGGTGGAAGAATAAGACCAAATCATCTGAGATTTATTATGTAAACTTTCTTCTAAGGATGCTAAAATATTTTTTATTGTTAATTGATTATTCCACAGAAGAATGACTTTTAAAATTCCTTTTGCTTGAACCTTATTCCTTGCTTTTATTTCCTGATGTTTAGATGTTTAATGTCTGTCATCTGTTTCTTACTCCTTTTTTGTATATTTCTTTTTCTTTGACCATTTCTCTACCCTCCCTTCATATTCACTTATTTATACCCCTTCTGATTTTGCCATTTATTTTTATACCGTAAGTCCTGGCCAAGCTTCTTTCTTTTCTTCTAATCTAATCCATTAAGAAAGTATAATATTTAGTGGTAGTTAGTTTGGCTACAGAATTGCATTACAAATGCATTGCAACATTATAAAATGTTTTCCTCCAAATTAGGAAAGAGAGGGGTATGGTTTAAGATTGGGAAAATATTAGAAATTGTTTCATTTGAGTGTCAATGGAAGAAAATTTCTTTCCGAATACGAATAATGGTGGCTTTCTAATTTTCTAACATTTCTCAATAGTGTAAGTATTTGAATCCTGACACCCATTTTGTATTTGAGAGTTTAATAGGCAAATAATCAAAACTTAGTCATAAAGAATTTCTATTCCTAGTAACTAATGAGTATTCAATAAATGTTTGAACTGAACTGAATTGTTTGTTGAAGTAAGAAAAGAAATTCCACAGGGCCAGTCTTCAAGTATACTACTCTATCAGAGCTCTGGTTCAAGGTTCAATTGCAAATACTTGAGCTCAAATGGAATGATTAATGGCTCTCATTGCATAAACAAATAAGCTAGGAATGCTGAACTATTACTTTAGGTACTCACCTTAAAACCTATGAAAATAATGACCTGAAAGACTCTGTTGAAATTTTCTTACTTGGTTATTGTTTACATGTTACATCAAATGAATTAAAGAACATTTTCTTGGTTATGACTTTCTGATTATAAAATATTGAAGTATTTTTTTTTGTTTAAAATATTTGAAGATATAGTTTTCAATCCTTGTTAATACAAAGCTCTCTGAAATGGTGTTAAGCAAATTTATTTTAAAAAAAAAGTCCGTGGTCTCAGGACATTTCTCCTCTAGGAGGCAATTATAGCAATCCTTTGTCACTAAAAATGAGGGGCTGAGATAGAAGCTTTATATAAAAGTACTAACATTGTCATTTAATGCATGCCTGGTATCAGAAAGAGTTCAGTCAGAGAAGCAGAAGCAGTAGGAGATATATACTAAGACAATTATTGCAAGGAATTGGCTTATGTAGTTGTGGGGATGGTAGGCAAGGCCCACATCGATAGGGCAGTCTGTCAGGACAGGCAGGCTGGAACTCTGGAGCGGAAGCTGCTGTCAACAGGTAGAGTTTCCTCTTTATGTAAAATCTTCAGCTCTGCTCTTAAGGCCTTTCAACTGATTGAATCAGGCCCACCCAGATTATTTACTTAATGTCGACTGATTATGAACTTTAATCACATCTACAAAATACTTCCACAGCAACAACTAGATTAATGTTTGGTTGAATAATTGGACATTGTAGCTCAGCCAAGTTGACCCATCAAAAGATGATTACACCCAGAAATACTTCAGTTTACTTTTAATGACCTTCCCCTTATTTATTGCCTTTTAGTGTGTTTTATTGTCCTTTTGCCTTTTTATAGTTCTATATTGGCTACTGATTTAAAAATGTAAGTTTTTTTTCAGAAGGGCTTATTTTTTTCCAATTAAGAACAGTTGTTGAAAGCCTGCTCTCTCTGCTCATAATACTATAACCCAGCTAGATAGCATGATCATTAACTCAGAATACATTCTTAAGTCTCTACTGAAGCCTTATGTCCCATTAGTCACTTTACAAGTAGAAATAAATACAGAGTCAGTAACTGCTTTCTTGAGATTTATAACAAGAAAAAAAGTGAACATAAATACATACCTAAACTTAATAAATAAAATTTATCTCATATTTTTATAAAAGGATTTATGTGTATATTTAAAGAGTAATGAAGAAAGACTTGTATCCATTGTATGTTTCTAGGAAGCATCTGGAGCTTCTATTGTAAGTGATCATCTAAAGTCATTCTGTCCTCAACCTTTATTGACTATTTACAATGTAGAGAAGTGGGTTCAAGATACTTGGGAATTTATAGACTAACTGGAAAGACAGATGGTATTCATTGGAAAGATAAATAAGAATGAACTCAAAGCCACATGCAAACAAGTCCAAGAAGAGATTTCTTATGTCATCATGAGGTTGTATTTGCAGTCATGGTGAGAACTGAAGAACGTAACAGTAAGTAATGCAACCACACAGAGGTGTTTTGTTTGTTTTCAACTATAAAACATGCCATCTTCTTAGCAATATTAGAGGGCATTTATAATAAGCATTATTGTATCTACTCATGGTGAGAATCATCCAAGGATAGAAGGTCAAAATTGTTACCCCCCATCAACTGTCAGCTAAGCACATTACAAAGGTTAGGACAAAAATCTTCTATACCAGTAGCATTTGTACCACAGTCCATCTGAGGTCTCTGTGTCTCAGGAATTTGCTTAGAAATTCAAGACATTCTCATACAGCAGTTACTCAATGGATTCTATGATCTATTTTAATTCATGTAAGCAATGTTTTTAGTAAGCAATTACTAATGCCTCATGCTTCACAAATTACACTCTGTTCCATTTTTAACTTGCCCCCAACACACACACACATAAACACACACACACAGGCATGTAGCATTTATATATGATTCTTCCTCCATTTTCCACATGACTTCCTCATAGTCCCTGTATTTTCCTCCTTATATAGCACTCTGCTGAAATCTCATTTCTTCCATGAAGTATTTACTGTAAAGTCTGTATATAGCATTGTTCTATTATAAGGGTTTTATATTTGGTATTAATTTTATTTTGGCTTGGTGACTCATTCATATAAATATAGCATGTGCATTCTTTCTCTGATAAAAATAATAAGGGTTTTTAGTGATGACGTTTTGGTATCCCATGCTAAAAGTACTACTGTATTTACAGGGAAACTGTTATTATAGAACTTATTATTAGCTTATGTATTGCTTGTGTATGTATTTAAATACCATTACATTTGGGCAGAGATTGGATTTCCTGTATACTTGATATTGCAGGTTATAAATTAATGTATAAGAATATAGGCACCAATCATGATTAATATCAATTTCTATACATGGAAAGAAGAGGGAACTTTTGGGGGGGTGACAGAAATATTTGGTTAGAATGTGGGTTACCTGGATGTATATATTTGTCAAAGTTCATCAGAAATTACATTTGGATTTTTGCATTTCACTACATATAAACTACACCTTAGTAAAAACTTATAAATATAAAAGAGCGAGATGCTGGAATTGTTAAAGCAGAAAGGAGAGAAATCTTATCTGAATGTGTATTATTGAGATGTTCCCAACTTTGCCATGGACCAAATTTGGAGAAACACTGGAAAGGAATTTTTCGATTAAAGTGGTGTGGCTTTTCAGTCTCCCATGCTGGCTTTGTTTTACCCTAAAAGTTTATTTGCTCTTGTCAACAGCAGTATCAAATGGGGCTTTCTAAGTAGAGGAAATATATCTAGGATATGATGGAGGAATGAAAATTGGGTCCACGGGTTTTGATGTTTAGAATATGTTTATTTCATAAATAATATTTTTCAAAAGCATGGTGTCTAGTTGGCTGCATATAAAATCTAGTAAAATAGATGTTTATAATGAGCAAGTATGTTTATAAAAATATGAATTTCTTACATTTGAAAATATTTTTATTAACATCCAAAACTAGGGCAGAGAAATGTTTGCCAGGAACATTTATAGCTAGAAGACATCATTTATCTTTATCCCTCTGTCTAGAATACTTTCCTCTCACTTTTCCTTCTGCCAAGTCCTTAATCATTCTTAAAGACACAGAAAATATTACTTTTTCTGTTAAATATCTTATATTTTCCCTGAGGTAGCCACATCTTTCCTCCCCTCCAAATTCCCTCATCTTTATCAGAGAGCACATGTCATGTTTGTATGTAATTATGTTGGATCACCTTTGTTTCCCCAATTAAACAGCAAATTCTCAAAGGTAGACTGTATCCTACTTACCTCTTGTGTTACTACAGTTCCATATATTGTGCTTGGGACAGAGCAGATGGTTTAAAATTTCTGTTAAGTTAATGAAAATTTTAGTTGCAAATATATTAAGGATGATTTTTACATTCTTTCTATCAACCAGCATTGACCAAAATAGAATGCTGCAAAACGATACATTTCTTGTGCAAAAGCTTGACATAAAAGGAGAACGTGGATGTTTGGCTCATGAGTCAGATTGTAAAAGAGCTCTTGATTGATAATTCAGTTCAAACACATATATTTCTCATGGTAAAAATATACCCTCTAAAAATATGTCATCTCGTTCTCTTGCCATTCTCCCCCTTGAACTCTGCGCTCTAAATCACCAGACTGAATTCAGAGGCTTGCATTTTTTCCTATGCTTGGCATGCTCTTCTCTGCTTAGGAAACATCCACCCATCTTCAAGACTAAACTCAAATGTCTTCTCTTTTATAAATCCTTACTAGTCTACTCTGGAATACTTATCTGTACCTTCCACTAACAGCCAGGAATACTTGGATACATTTTTATAACAGCCTTGTCACTTTGTGTTTAATTATTCATTACTACTATCAGATGGTATCTCAAGGCTCAACAAATATTTGTTATGTTTTTTTTTTTTTTCCCACACTGTGCGGCTTGCGGGATCTTAGTTCCCCAGCCAGAGATCAAACCTGTGCCCCCTGGGCTGGGAGCACGGAGTCTTAACCACTGGACCTCCAGGGAAGTCCCTGTTATGATTTGAAGAAAAGAGTTGATGGGCACTGGTTTCTACTCTCAATATGCAAACGAAATAACTAAGAGATAAAACTCACAGCAACGTGAATTCCCTCTCAATCTATATGAGCCTAAAAAAAAGCAAGAGATAAAACTTGAATATGATTATATAAACTAATGCTGATTGTTCTTTGGATTATAAAACCTTATCAATTTATTGTTGTATCACCAGGGCCTAGAACTGTACTTGATATATAGCACAAATCAATAAATAGTTATTGAATTAATAAATATGTATGGCAGGTTATATCTGAGATTCTTAGGGGTGATTTGTATCATGATCTTGTTTGACATATTCCCATGACATGCAAATGTGTGTAATGTCTACGTGGCTGTCAGTTCTACCACTAGCCTAAAAATTTCACAACGGGGGCCACCATGCTTAGCTAAGTATTGACTCTCCAGCACTTATAGATGTTCATTAACTATTTTTTGAATATTGTTAAAGGCTGAAGTCCTAAGCATTTGCAGAATAGGGTATTATTTTGACGTAAAAGAAAAAAGTCCTACTTACATCTTTTATTGCAAGATATACATTTTCTTTTTAATAATGATTGGATTCATTAATAATCAAATTAATGAGCCCATTAAATGGTTTATTTGATGTATGGAGGTAGGGATAATAATATTTTTAATCAAATATCTTGATATTCATATAATAAAATAAAACATGATATTTATATGTGTTATCTATAAGTAAATGTTTAAAACTTTTAGAAGTTGGGCGTTAATTCAATTCATCCAGAAAAATATATAGCTCAATATATGTATAGCTCAATATAGTGCTCATACATTCTTATGATTGAGTTAGAGAAAGGAATTTACTCAGTGGCAAATTTTACCTTCAAAGTTGCAAAGAAAAACCCCCCCAAACCAAAATAAAAAATGTTACCTTTATCTTGAATGTTTTGAGTTTTCCTCTAATACGGATGTCATGGGTAAATGTTATCTACACCTATTATGGCTATGCATTCTTAAAAAAATTGTTCTCTTGTTGATTCTGCTTTTAATTAACTTCATTGGAAAATAAGAAAGTTTCCATTTTGATTTTTCTGATATAAGGAAGAAAGGAGAGGATCATATGGCTATATCTGGTAAGATCAGAAAGGAGAAATATGTTGAAGATAATTTAAAATATTTGTACCACATAGCCTTTGATCTGTTGGAGTAAAGAAATCTGTTAAATTTAAATACATTTATCTAAAATAGTGAATTTTAACTTTTTTGTGTAAAGGTAAGAGCAATCAGGTTTTGATTCTGAACATCTTGGATGATGACGGTAGAATCTAGAGCTTTGGGATGGCTTTGGATCACTTATTATTAAGAACATAAAATCCCTTCAGGTGAGTAAGTCCATGTCCCCATGTTCCATAATGAACACATTAATCTAGATCAGCATTGTCCAATACAACTTTCTGTGATGATGGAAATGTTCTGTGTGTGATATACGTACCCCTGTGTTCATTGCAGCATTATTCACAATAGCCAAGATATTGAAGCAACCTAAGTGCTCATCAACAGATGAACGGATAAAGAAGATGTAATACACACACACACACATACACACACACACACACACACACACAGGAATATTACTCAGCCATTAAAAGAAAGAAATCTTGCCCTTTGCAACAGCATGGATGGATGTAGAAGGTACGATGCTAAGTGAAATAAGTCAGAAAGAGACAGACAAAAAGAATATGAGTTCACATATATGTGGAATCTAAAAAACAAAACAAATGAACAAATAGAACAGAAACAGAGTCGTAGACATGGAGAACAAACAGGTGGTTGCCAGGGAGAGAGTGATGAGGGGATAAGAGAAATATGTTAAGAGGTACAAACTTCTAGTTACAAAATAAATAAGTCGCAGGTATGGTATGTACAGTGTGGGGAATGTATATAGTCAATAATAATATACTATCTTTGTATGGTGACAGATGGTAACTAGACCTATCATTTTGCCTAGAAGGACAAAGAGAATAAGCCAGTTAGCGTTTTCTCAGAGTCGACTGGATTAAGTGGTGGGAGATTTTTCTTTTCTTACACAGGTTATTCCCTGCAGCCCCAGTTTTCACTTTCAGTGGCTCACTCACTCCCTTGCCAGTGGAGCCTGGTGTCTGGCCTCACATTCTCCCCCAACTCTACCTTTGTGGAAGGCAGACTTGTCCTCTGCCTGGGTGGATGAGAATCAGTTGCTCAGCTGGGTAGGGTAAGAGACAGAATCTGGTGGATAACGGCTCCTTATGTGAACAGGTAGCCTATCTTAGTTTTATTCTTTACTTCATCTTTACTTTCAGGTACATGGTCCCTCCAATTTCTTTGCTTTTTTGGGCTTCTGCAGCTCAGATGGCTTTGCTGCTGGCCTTTCTCTGCTGCCAACTCAGGTCCAGGCTCCCTCTACTCTGTTAAGTTCGTTCACTGGCTTTTCAGCTTCCAAAATTTGACCGCTGCCACATCTTCTCTACCATTTGTTCTTGGGCATTTATGCTCTTAAAAAAATCCCTTTATCACCATTTTCCTGAGTTTCAGGAGGGAATAGAAGAAAATACCTGTATTCAATCTACCTTGTTTCTCTCCTGTATTTTTCATAGTCATTCACGTAACCCTATATGTTATCTCATCAAGGACTCCTGTCTGGGCTTTAACCATGTTGAGTCTGGACCTCTGTCATCATTTTCCCAGCTCCCGACCTTTTTCTTCGATCTGATTCGTTGACATGCCCCTTTCTCAAGTGAATTTGGACTATGCTCTTCCTTATATAATGTCTCAGTGGGCTCCTAATTGACTTAAAAATAAAATTCTACTTAATGAACTCAAACATTATAATCCACGCTTCTGGATACATTGGCTCACTGTCATTAAAAAGAAAGAGAGAGAAAGAGAGAAAACAGGATTATTACTTGCAATAGCCAAGGGGAAAGATTGTGGCCTCAGAATCTACGTCTCCCTTCTCTCGTTTATTCCATATAGTTTTTAGGTTTCACTGCAGTGAACTTTGGTAATTCTGTCACTTAAGTTGTATTTACTACCACCAAATATCTAACCAAAACCTATTCAATTAATTTAGCATTTTAGAAATCAGAGTTACAGAATACATTATTTTCATTGACAATTTTTTTATAACTGAAATAGAGTTGAAGCAGGTTTATCGATGACTGTCTAAAAGAAATAACTCAAATTTGGTTAAATTTTTACATTATAAGTGTCAACTAAAAAATTAAATGCACAACCTAAAATTTGAGAGTTATGTTTTACTTGGTGAAAATTTTTATGACTTCAAGCCGGAGAGGCAGCATCTCAAGTAACCCTGAAAGAACTGCTCTGAAGAGGTGAAGGGAGAGAGAGGTAGGATACATAGGAGTTTTGCAACAAAGGGCAGGTAGTAGGAACAAAAGGTTACTTGTTAATTAAAGAAAACTAGAAATTTCAAGTTAAGGAATTTAGTGCTTTTCTATGTGTGGGAAGATACAAGAGTCTGGGCTCACTGAAATCATCCCTTTGATATGCACCTCAGCTATCTGGAGCCAGGATCCTGTGTTTTCCCATCCTGAGTTTCCTCAGGGCTCACCATGGGGAGTGGCTGAAGTCTGATGGCTGCTAGATGGCAGGTATTGTTTGTTTCCTTCCTGAGTTCCCTTAGGGCCCACCAGCTTACCTTCGGTGATGGCTGTAATCACTGATGACTGTGACATCCTTTGTTTAGTGATATGGCAGGAAATATTCCATTTCTCATAAGGTATTTTATATTTTTTTAGAGGGCAATAAATTCAAATCAAATGTAAAATACCTATCTGTAGTTGTGATGATGATTTAATAACAATATATGGATTAAAGGCTTTCTTATCCCCAAATCCAATACACTCAAATCATTCTTTAAAATGCACTATATTCAGAATAACAAATGTTAAACATGAACTTGTTTACAAAACAGAAATAGAGACACAGATATAGAGAACAAACTTATGGATACCAAGGGGGGAAGGGGGAGGATGAATAGGGAGATTGGGGTTGACATATATACACTACTATGTATAAAATAGATAACTAATGAGAACCTACTCTATAGCAGAGGGAACTCTACTCAATGCTCTGTGGTGACCTAAATGGGAAGAAAATGTAAAAAGAGGGGATATATATATATATATATATAAAACTGGTTCACTTTGCTGTACAGCAGAAACTAACACAACATTGTAAAGTAATTATACTCCAAAAAAAACTTTTTTAAATAAGTGGTATTTTTTTATTGTATATAGGCTTTGCTTCATTTGGAATTGACTTATAATTTTCTATAATAAAGATAATCAATGTTTATATCAAATGTCTTATTACTCAACCGTATTAGAGTAGACACAAACATTATTTACCAAATACCTGCTGGGAACTATTCTGAACATGCATTTCCTGTATTACACACACCCTCAATCTCAGCCACAAAAGTCTCATAATGTGGAGTTAAAGTTTAATAGGTCTTGCTGATAACATGCATTGATGGAGAGTGGCCTGACCTGCTCAACTTGTTCTTAATGACAAACCATTCAGAGCAGACGTCCAGCCAGACATCACCAGTCACCCAAGGAGCTGGACGAACACTGGCTTGTTTTTGTTGCTGTTGTTGTATGGTTTTTTGGCCTTGCTGAGTGGCTTGTGGGATCTTAGTTCCCTGACCAAGGATCGACCCCCAGCCCCCTGCAGTGGAAGCGCCAAGCCCTAACCACTGGACTGCCAGGGAATTCCTAGGGGTGTTTTCCTATTTACTAGCCACCGTGCTTCAGATGGGCAATCCCTTTGAACATTGTTGAAATCCCTTTAAGCAAAGTCTATGTAGGTATGTGTGAATTTAAGTTTATTACAAATTTCAAAGATTACAAAAAACTGTTATCTAATTATGTATCCTTATACAGCCTGGGCTTTTGATTTTACATGATTTCTGGAGGTTTATTTCAGCAATTACACCTAAGAAAAAAATTAGTTTTGCCTAGCTACCATTTATTTCTCTGATATATATTTATTTAAGCAGCCTTGTAAATTAGCAGAAAAAATCCTGACTAGTAAATGTTGAGAATACAGCAGTGACAATGACAACCACAATAGAGTATATTACTAAAGAACAAACATACGATAACTTGAAGATCTTGGCTACTAGTCCATCATTAATTGTTTCTTGCTCTGAACAAATTCTAAAGTAACTTTCATCAAGGTTATCTAAGCATGGAGCCATTGACCATTTTTTCCTCACTACTAATTTCCATACAAGATTATGTTTAAATTCAAAATAGAATCGATTTAGGTTATGTAATTTTAAAAGATTCTGTAGAACATGCCTAAACTTCCTTCTTGTAATGATTCTTTGAGAATAATCCTGAGATGTCTAAAAGATTTGCTTAAGGTGAGACCATGTGCACATCACTGAACCAATGAAAAAGTACCACATGCACTGAGCATCACTTGGTACCAAGTAGTGGAGGTCTCTAAGGGGAAACCACAAATGGCTTCTTCCCCATCAAGTTTCTGTACAAATTAAGATGTAGGCATAAAAGAAGAGTAAAACTGGCCTCATCACTGGGGAATAGCTTGCTTCTAGGTTTGCTCCCAAGAAAAAGAGGCAGGGCATGCTTGATTTTTTCTTACTAAACTTATCGATCTGATAAGTCTTTCCACTTGGGGTTGACTAAGTAATGGGGCAGAGCAAGTCCAGATGTTCCCAGAAAATTCCCTAAGAATTTTCATGGAAAGTAAAGAGCAGGGGGAGGGGGGAAAGTGTTTTCCCTAACACTAAGGATTGTGAGCACCAGGCTTTGCCCCACCTGCCTTGGTTATTTATAATTAGAATCCACCACATGCTTGCTGTTCTCTTTCTTTCTTTTTTTCCTTTCTATTTCTTTCTTTCTAGGGGACCAGTATCATCTACTTAATATTTCTAAAAGCTTTGCCTCACATATAGGGGTTTGACAGTATTCTTCTGTTTCTGTGTTGAAGGGTAAAGATGCTAAGCTATCCTGTGATGCTCTAAGGTTGTAGTCTTTCCCATGCACTACAGGAAACGTACATCAATCTTCATACGGTCCAACACCTTCATCAGATCCTCTAAGGCATATGCTATAGCAAAAGGTTAGAAACTACTGTCCTCTAGGGAAGGCAGTATCTTCCTGGCATCTTGATCAGTAAACATGGTTATTCTGTGTCTCCAAGAACAGACTGTCTTGGGAGAGTAAAACTCTGTCTTATTCCCCAGTTGATTTGCTGCTGTCATTTAACATGAGTGTCTTGGATTTATCTCAATCCTAATCACATCATATGTCCAAGATGCCTATAGATGTCTACACAGAAAATGGATAAATCTGCTTCGTCCTGGTTGGACCTTGTCTAAGACTTATCTCTTATCCAGGGGATGTGCGTGGAGGGGCTTTTCCAAGTTCTTAGCAACTTTCTTCCAAACCCTCCTTTTATGCTGCCATCTCTTTGACTCCAAACGGTCCTATATATTTGGATTTTTCAATCTAATGAGATTGAGGGTGGGCCTGGGGGTTTGGGGGGAAAGGATGACCTATAGATGATGTACTTTTGCATGGGTATTTTTATTCAACATATATTTCTTGGGCATCTGCTATGTGCCAGGCACTGCCCTAGGCTCTAGGGACATTAAGACAAATAAGACACAAAGGTCACATTTAGTTTGGGAAGGGGGTGGATTATAGACATTATCTAATTTTTCACATTCTCATATTGGGTAAAGTCTGTAATATATTCCCAGGGAGTACAGAATCCAACAGAAAAGATAAGAAATGGAAAACTGGAACTTTTCAACACTTAAATAATTTTATCTATGAGGACAAAGATAAAATCTTTCAAACTGGAGTCTGAAAATCTTATTTTCCCTTAGAGTAACCAGCAGACTAGTAAATGACAGACCTCAACTGAAATAAATGTCCTGAGGGGCTGATGCAAACGTTGTCTACTTTTGAAAACAGTAGGGGCGAGATCACCCTCTTCTGAATGTGTTTGTCATCTTTCTTAAACAAGGGAAACTCAAGAGGCCATAAAACTCCCACCTTACTGATCAGCATCCTTTCAAAAGGATAAACCCAGGCCCACCTTATTGGCCCTCCTAGACTTCTTCATTCCAAAATGAAACTATTTTCAACTTCTTCAAGCCTTTTGCTTGTTGTGTGATCCTCTGGGAACCTTAAACATTAAAAACCTCTAAGTCTTCATCACGTCATTCCCCCCAACCTCCCTTTGCACTTTTTACTTTTTCTGCATTATGAGCTTCAGAGTGTGTAAATGGTGATGAGGTGAATAAAATTTATCCCCAAAATATTTTTGAGCGACTAACGTTTGCCAGAAACAGTGGAAGGTGTCAGGGATGTGTAGTGAACCTCACAAAGATGGTCCTTGTAGCTGTTAAACTTCATCTAGTGGAATAGACCTAAAACACATAAAGGCATAAGTAAATGGCAATTGTAACAATCCCTATAAAGGAAACACACAGCGAATACAGGCATAACTTAAGAGATACTGCAGATTTGGTTGCAGACCACCACAATAAAGCAAATAGCACAATAAAGCAAGTCACGTGAATTTTTTGGTTTCCTAGTGTATGTAAAAGTTGTTGTTTACACTATACTGTAGTCTATTAAGTATGCAATAGCAGTATGACTAAAAAAGGGTACATGCATTAATTTTAAGCATACTTTACTGCTAAAGAATGTTAACCATCATTTGAGCCTTCAGCAAGTCATAATCATTTTGCAGTAGTAACATCAGAGATCACTAAACATAGATCACCAAAACAAATATAATAGTAATGAGAAGGTGTGAAATATTGCTAGAATTACCAAAATGTGACACAGAGACAGAAAGTGGGCAAATGTTGTTGGAAAAAAGGCACTGATAGACTTGCTCCATGCAGCGTGGCCACAAACCTTCAATTTGTAAAAAACGTGAAGTGCAATAAAGCAAAATGTAATAAAATGAGGAATACCTCTACAAAACTATGTGAACAAATTTAGACTGGGGAATCAGGCAAGGTCTTTCTGCAGAAAAGATGTTTCAGTTTTGATGTGAAGGATAATAAGACACCATCCCTCATGACAAGGTAATATGGAGACTTGCATTTGGTGTACTCATGGAACATATTATCATTTTAGGAAGTCAAATATGAAAATATTGTTTCTGATACAGACCCTCTTCAAAATTGTATGAGAGAAAAATCCTGAATCCTTCAAGTGATTTAATGCAGTGACTTCGGTTGAAGTGCTAATGAATGGAGGATTAGTAATCACTTGAATTTTGTTACCAAAATAACTTAACGCTATCTGCAGCTATCATTAATCTCACTGCAGAGTTCAGTTAGCATTATGAATAAGGAAAGCATCTTTCTATTTCACTGATGATGCTTGATTTTAGCTCAGTGTTATTTATGGTGTTTATGGCTTTTGCAGTGCTCGTGTGTTTGTCTTACCTATGAGAAATATCCTTGCATTACACTCCATTGATGTACAGTTTTTATATTTTATGTGAGAGAATAAAACATGATGGGTTTCCTATTTTAATATTCTGGTCATTTCCTCCCATATGAAAAAAATCACAACAACCTGAAAAATGAATAACAATGAGGGAATAATCAAACATCTGAGGTTCCAGGGACAAAGGCACTCCACCTGACAGTAGCTTGAGCCAGAGATTTAACATTTTGGGTGCAAGTTAGGAAGGAAATAAAATGATTCTAGCAAGGAAGAAAGAACAGGTGCAATGTGCCTCATGAATAAATTCCCATCCTAAGTCTTGCTCTTTCTTGTTTTTCACTTAACAGCCACCAAAAATTACCACATTCCCACTTGCTAGTTTATTAAGTTTATTTCTGCCTTAAATTTCTATCTTCTGTTTTGTCATTTGTCCCCCAATATTTGCAGGGCTTGGGCCAGAGCACAAATGGAGATGCACATCCAGTACGGAAGTTCTGCTGATGGACCAATGAGGTTTAAATGAATAATAAAAATAAAGACATGCATAATTTATAATTACTATTTATTCTATGAAATTTGTTGTTGATGCCATTTTAGCAAAATCACTAATTATGTTGTTGTAACCCAGATTTCCTTGTAAATTATGTTCTATTGTCAGTAATGATCTAAGGAGTAAAGAAAGAAAATAATTATACAGCATTAAGTCCTAGAAGCAAAGTCAACATTCAAAAAAAATCTGAATGAAGCTCTAAGTCTTCAAGAATGTTCCTATTGTAGCCCACCTGGAACTTTGCCTAAAATCTGCTTTCCACCCCTATCATTTTTGTCTGAATATTAGTGCCTCCTTGCAAAGCTGCATTGCTCCAGGCTTATCTTCTCAAGCTTAATCCATTGACAAGTGAAAAAAAAAAAAAAAGAAAAAGAAAAGAAAAGACTAAACATTCCATGAAATCAAAGACAAAAAGTTGATCACAATTAGTTTAAAAGAAAGAATATGTGGCTGAGATTACTATGAATATAGTATCTGTGAGCTCACTCATGTATTCATGGCATGTGTGTATTCATTTCCAATGTGATTTCTCCTATTAAGTGAAAAAAAAAGTACTATATCTGATCCAAAATATTTTCTACCAGTAAAAAGACTCCAAGTTAAAAAAAATTACTGAGGTGGATGAATAGGAAATCTGAAGAGAGACGTCAACAGGTTCCATCTGTGCATCAGTTAAATTTGGTACCTCATTCATTACAGTATTTACTCCTGGAGCCAAAGGAATTTCAGTTATGATTTAGATTGCCGTGTATCCATGTTACAACAGGATGACTTGGGGCATCTCTGATACCTGCAGAATTCAGACAGTGCCCATGAAACCTACTAGGTGAGTCTGAGAGTAGGTCAGGGAAATTGGTGTTTGTGCAACTTCTATTAGGAGCCAGGTATGTATCAGACTTGCTAACATAAGCTGTCTCACTTCTTTTAACAGTATTCTATGGAGCCTGTAGATTTAACAGTCAGAACACATATGGGTGGTCATTTTGATTGCAAGGATCAGCAAATCTCTCTGGCTAACACAAGGAAGAGTCTAGTAGTTATTAGGAATTTAAGAAAAAATATTGTATAAAACCCTTAACAACGGTTTCTGTATCATCTCTCCACTCTGTCTCGACAATGACTCAGCGCTTTTAGGCTCTGCTTCTCCTGGGTCTCTTGTCACTTCCCTCTAAGTTGTCAGATCAATCAAATCATTTTCTGTCTATATTTTCTCTATTTATAGCATCTACTTATTAATAATTCAGCTCATTCATAATCATCATATGACTAACAACATTTTTCTTTATAATCTTTTAGTTTTTCTTCCAATGACAAAATTCTTTTTTGCATGTCTATTCAGATTTCCAAGAGGGAACAATCTCATTGACAGAGTTCTTTCTTACTAAGCAGTTCTTTCTTACTCTGCTTAGTAAGAAACTCAGGTTAGAACTCGGGTTATATCATTACCATAGGCAAACTTATGGATCAACTATCTTTAAGTCAGATGTGCAACTCTGGGGCAATCAGCTAGGACCATGAGAGGGTGCCAATACAAGTCAATGGGAAAAAATACTCTCCTCAAAAAAAGGTGCTGAGAGAACTGGATATCCACATTCAAAGAATGACGTTAGACACTTACCTCATACCATAGACACTTACCTCACACCACATACAAAGATTGACTCAAAGTGGATGACAGGCCTAAATGTAAGAGGTCAAACTATAAAACTCTCAGAAGAAAATATAGGTATAAATCTTTGTAGCCTTTGAGTAGGCAATGATTTCTTAGATATGACACCCAAAGTACATGCCAGAAAAATCGGTAAGCTGGAGATCATCAATATTAAAATCTTCTGTGCTTCCAAGGACATCATCAAGAAAGTGAATTGGGATTTCCCTGTTGGTCCAGTGGTTAAGACTCCATGCTCCCAAATCAGGGTCCCGGGGTTCAGTCCCTGGTCAGGGAACTAGATCCCGCATGCCTCAACGAAGATCCCACACGAGGCATTGAAGATCCCACATGCAGCAACTAAGACCTGGCACAGCTAAGTAAATAAATAAATATTTAACAACAACCAAAAAAAAAAAAAAAAGAAAAACAAGAAAGAAAGTGAGTAATAAACAACCTACAGAATGAGAGAAAATATTTGCAAATCTTGTATCTGATAAGGGACTTGTACCTAAAATATATAAAGAACTCTTACAGCTGGGTATCAAAAAGACAAATAACCCAACTGAAAAATGGGCATAAGTTATGAATAGACATATCTCCAAAGAAGATATACGAATAGTCAATAAGCACAAGAAAAGATGTTCAATGTTAACAGTCATTAGGGAAATGAAAATTAAAATCACAATGAGATACCACTTCACACTCATTAGGATGGTTATAATAGAAAAGGTAGAGAATAAAGAATACTGGGGAGGATGTGGAGATACTGGAGTCCTCAGACACTGCTGGAGGGAGCATAATATGATGCCACAATTTAAAAAACCAGTTTGGCAGTCTACAAAAGGCTAAAGTTACAGTGTGACCCAGTAATACTCCTTCTACGTATATATCCAAGAGAGTTGAAAACATACATCCACATAAAAACTTACATGTAAATATTCATAGCGGTATTATTTGTAATAGCCCCAAAGTGGAAACAATCCAATCGCCCATGAACTGATGAATGGATACATAAAGGGTGGCATATCTATATGATAATACATTTTCAGTAATAAAAAGAAATAATGGACCTATACATGTTACAATATGGATGAACCTTGAAAACATTATGCTGTGACCATGTATGTAATTAATTATGTAATTCCATTTATATGAAATGTCCTAAATAGACAAATCTATAGGTACAGAAAGTAGATTAATGGTTGCCTAGGCTTGGGGGAGGTGGGGTGGGGTGTTGAGGGTGACGACTAAAGGGTATGGTGTTTCTTTTTGGGGTAATGAGAATGCTCTAAATTTGATTGTGGTGATGGCGGCACAACTCTGGGAACATGGTGAAAGCCACTGAATTACACATTTTAAATGAGTGAGTTGTATGGTATGTGCATTATGCCTCAATAGAGCTGTTTCTTAAAATCACCATCTTTAGTATATTCATGAAAGATTATATTGAAATCTAATGTTTCTCCCCCAGTTGCCATCAGAGTCTGCCATCCAAGCTAGAAACTTAAAGCACATCTTCAATTCTTTCTTCTCACTTATCTCTCAGTCCACCTAGACCACATCCATTCATTTTCTAGGTCTTTTAGATTCAACCTTCTTCATGTCTCTAAATCCTTCCTTTCACTCCATTTTTACTCCCACTGCTTGAATTCAAGCCGTAATCATTTATTCCCTGGATTGCTGTCTCCTTCTTCTGTCTTTTTTTCCTTGTCTTTAATCTAGGCTTCCTCATGCTACTGCAATGATGACCTTTCTGCAACATCAATGTGATTTTGTCCGTAGTAACTGCTAAATATGGCAGATATCTCAGCTGACTGCAATGTCAAGATGGACAATATTCCAAGCACATTTTTTAAACTCCCATTTACTACTGAATAACATTAAGTTGCTCCTTGATTAACCAATAATCATATTTTCATTTGGCCATATCTATCAGAATTAACCATATTAATGATCATTTCAGAAGTAGCCTCTACATATTTCCATGAATCAAAAGTCGGTTTAACCCAAACAGATGATTGTCAGACATCTCTCGCTTTTAATGTTGGGCAGACAGTCACAAAGTTACAGTAATCACTCTATTTATTTTGCAAAGTTATGTACTTTGTCTTTGAAAATTTAGAAAACTCTGAAATTTGGAGACATCCTGTAAGAAGTTAGTTACCCTTTGTATACACAAATATAAGATAGAAGAAATTATTAATTAGAGAGACAAATAGGAGAAAGTGTGATTCCAGGCAATTGAGTTGCATTTTTCTGCTAATTCTCAGAAATTGAGGCAAAAGGTATTCTTTTTGTACATTGCCCTGAATGCCAATAAATAGGGATTCTTCTGTAGTAGAAAGGAAGTTAATTTTAGGGCCAAGCCCTTCCCACCTTGTTTTTTTCTGCCTTCATCGTTAATACATAACACACTTGAGCAACTCTCTTTCTTTTCAAAGGGAGTGTCTTCCAGTGCCTCAAGAAAGAATTACCCTAAGACGCTGAGCCTCAATAATTAGGCTTGAAACATCAACAGCAAATATCATGTAATCTCTATTCCTATCACGTGGGAGTGAGACTTTTTCAAAAACATTCCCAAATGTTTATGTTACTCTTGTGCTCTCAGCATGAAAATACACAAAGGTACACACACACCCAGACTCTCTTTCTGACACACATAGCTTGTGTCCACACACGCTCACAATGTTTTTGATATGAAATAGTATTTCTTGAAGCCATATTTCAAAGAGCTGTCTCCTTGCCTCCTTTCTTCTCTAGATGTCTTGGAAAAGTTCTGAGAAACTATGGCATCAGCAAATAAACTTGACCTTGTTTAGCCCTTCTGAGAAAGTAAACTTTAAAAAATTACAATAGCTCATTTAATTACCATTGTTTGAATCTACTGAATACATTTGAATGAAGTGAATATGAAATTGCGGAAAATGAGTATGAAATTTACCTATATTTTAAATTTAAAAATTCAATTGAAAGCTCAGAATATTATCATTCTTGGACACTTATGCCTTTTAAATATTTTTTTAGACATAGAAATAATTAGCTTGAGACAGTGCTTATTCTCACAGCAGGGAATCAGTGGAGAAAAATGAAATCTTAAAAAATTGGTCAGTGCAACTTAAAAACGAGGACCATTTTAATATGATGTGAAACTGGTACTTCCAGATTCCAGCTACACAGATGAATTGCAAAGCAATGAACCAACAGATTTAAAAAATTATCTGATTCAGTTCCAACAAAGGAATTTTTTTCTACTCACATAATTTTAAGTTTACACTCATGTTTTGCCCCCACACCCCTTTTATTTTTATTTTTTTTTTGCTTTTATGCTCCCTTTAAAAATGGGTCTTTAAGTAGCAATAATTTTTGTCTTCTCATTTATTTTTCTCACAAGTTTCATAATTCTGAAATTGGTGCACATTTTCCTAATATTTCAAAATACTCACATAGTTTCCATCTCTGTGTGCCACTTCCTAATAGTGAACTCAAACTACTAACAACATGTATCGCTCACTCACTGTCTATCCAACACTGACAATATCATTTATTTAAAAAATTTTATTGTCTTTTCCTCCAATAAAATATTAGCTCTAAGAGAGTAGAATGAAATCTCTCTTTATAACGGCTGTAGCCCTGTATCTGGAAGAATGTTTGTCATGGAGTGGTTGTCCAACGGATGTGTGTAGGATGAATGAATGAATGAATGAATGAATGCAGATGTAAGCCATCATGTATGGGAGTTTTTGTACTGGGATGGTGGGGAGGTGGTGGTATTTGAACTCTCATCTTTTGAATAACAAGCACGCATTCACCAGGTGGGTAAAAGGAAAACATCCCAGACAGAGGGTAGAGAATGTGTGGGTTTATTGAAGGAAGGAAAATCTGGTATTTTGGGGAACCGAGAGTCATGATTAGCTGAAGGAGAGGGTGTATCAGACAGACTTGGATTATATAGCAGAAAAAGAGAAAAAGGGAATGAATGAAGGGATTTAATGATAATGTACAGAGATGAATATGTTATTAAGTTCCTGGATATGTTGTTGTTCATAAGTTTTATATACGACTATGCTGTGATTTTATCATTTGTTCTTATTTTACTCTCTCCCTTTTTTTCTTGTTGAATATTTTTTGGATTCTGTGCCAATTCCTTTATCACTGGGGCAAGTTAAATCCTTTTATCAGAGGAACCAGTGATTAGACAAAAGCTGTGTATAGTTTTCAGGTCACTGAAAGAAGTCTATTATTGAGAGAGCAGAAATGTACTCACTCACCAGTATTTATTTCATCCACCTTTATGTGCCAGGTATTGTTCTAGACCAGGGATCAGTAAATTTTCTATAAAGTTGAGGCTTTACAGACCAAATAGGGTCTCTGTCCTAATTGCCTGACTCTGTCATGGTAAGGTGAAAGCAGCCATAGACAATACATAAATAAATAAATGAGTGTGATTGTCTCCTATAATACTTTATTTATGGACACGGAAATTCGAATTTTCTGTATTTTCATGTGTCACAAGATAGTCTTCTTTTGATTTTTTTAAAAACAATCTGAAAACATAAAAACTCGTCATTAGCACATAAGCCACATAAAAACAGGCAGTGCACATTTGGCTGTGAGCTGTAGTCTTGCCAAGCCCTGCTCTAGACGCTGGGAATGCAACCAAATGAAAAAATGTCTCTACTTGCATGAAGCTTACATTTTAGTTAGACAATAATCAAATTTGGGTGCTATGGAAAAAATAAAGCAGAGTAAGGAGAATGGGCATTGACAGAGATGTGGTGAGCCTGTGTGTGTGTGTGTGTGTGTGTGTGTGTGTGTGTATTATACTAAATTATGTAGTCAGGACAGACCTCTCTGACAAGATGGCATTTGACATGAATGAAATGATGGAGTGACCCATGTGGGTACCTGGGGGGAAAGGGCTCAGGGAGAAAGAGCGGTAAAGGTAAAGTTGTAAGGCAAGGATCACACTTGGAATTTCTAAAAACAGAAGAGAAGAGCAATGCCTATGCAGCAGAGTAAATGAGGGGTGGAGTGGTCGACAGTAAGAGACCGTGAAACCAGTGAGCACAAAGAAGGGAAGACAAAGGACAAGGACACAGAAAGGGGAGTCCTGCCATCCAAGGTCCAGCCATCCCTGAAGCCAGAGCTCCCCTATGGGCAATAAAAGGCCACTGAGTTATGAAGCCGATTTGAATTGGCTGCCTTTGCAAATAAAGGACTGCTGTTGTGTCTCTAAATATTTAAAAACCAGAAATCCCCAAAGACTCATGTAAGCCGTTAGACAGCTGACATTTCTAGATAATCCTGAAGCTTCCAGACACAGGGATGAACTCCAAGGCTTATTTCTTGGCCTCAACCTCTCTCTCCTTCCAGCCCTAAGATTCAGTTATCTTACTTTTACAACACAAAGAGGATCTGGAAAAGGAAAAGTATAAATGACTGAATCTACAGCAGGCACTTACCAGTAGATGGGGGAAAAAATGAACAAATGAATGAATGAATCCCTATGTTAATTTTAAAAAGTACTCTTTGTTCGTAAAGAAAGCAATATTATCATTTTTTCTCTTAGGAAACCATTCATGAGTAGACTACAAGGTTCTCAGTCAACACGGAAGACACTAGTTAATGCTTACTTGGTACACTTATTTCTATGCAAATTTATGGTTGCCTCTGGTCCACTGCTGATCGTCAGTGACAGTAACAAGACCAAGATGGTGACAGATTTTATGGGAGAAGGAACTCAATGCAGGTAAAACATATATTCCTCTCACAATCATTTATTTTATTTTTAAAAATTGTAATGAGGGCTTCCCTGGTGGCGCCAGTGGTTGAGAGTCCACCTGCTGATGCAGGGGACGTGGGTTCGTGCTCCGGTCCGGGAAGATCCCACATGCCGCGGAGCGGCTGGGCCCTTGAGCCGTGGCCGCTGAGCCTGCGCGTCCGGAGCCTGTGCTCCGCAACGGGAGAGGTTGCAACAGTGAGAGGCCCGCATACCACAAAAAAAAAAAAAAAAAAAAAAAATATTTTACTAAAGGAAGTTGTAATTAGGCAGAAAGCAGACAGTAGGAGTTTCTAGTTTTAATTCTGCCATTATCTTAGGTGGCTTTAGGAAATGCACCATGGTCAGTTTACTTGTCTATAAAGAGGAAAAAGGGGATGATATGAGGACATCATTGATCTCTGAAATCTAACTAACTAGGCTTTTATGAGACGAAAGCCTCAAGCACTTTAACATTTTTGGAATGTTTAACTGCTTGATGTTATCTCCATATGAGGGAAGGGGTTTATAGGGGAACTTCTCTGTACAACATTGTAGTATTTTACTAATTTCTGTATTTCCTTATTGCTTTTATAATTTTTAAATGAACTTTATATTTTTAAAGGTTGCTGAGCACAAGTTCGTCTTAGAATCTTTTGAAATGAATCAAGTGTTTCTCCATTATCCCGAATTATCTAGAAATATCTGCAAGTATTTTTGCGACATATAGTACTGTATTCCTCACATCCTGTCAGAGCTTGGTACACATTATGAAGATGAACAATGCGTGGAGCAGCTGGCGTCCTCAATGTTTCTTCTTTTAGGAAGGAATGTGGTTGGTTGTTTTGCCCCCTACCACATAGTCTAATAAACTGTTTAGAACAAAAGATAACAGGAACATTTTACTTTTTCTTAATAGACTTCATTTCTTAGAGTAGTTTCAGGTTCACAAAAAATTGAACAGAAGGTACAGAGACTTCCCATACACTACCTCTCCACACATATGTATAGCCTCCCCCATTATCAACCTTTATCAACCATTATCTCCGACCAGAGTGGTGCATTTGCTACCACTGATGAACCTACATGGACACATCATAATCACCCAAATCCAGAGTTTACATTAGGGTTCACTCTTGGTGGCGTACATTCTATGGATTTGGACGAATGTAGAATGACACGTACCCACCATTATAGATTCATATGGAGTAATTGCACTGCTCTAAAATCCTCTGTGCTCTACCTATTAATCCCTCATCCTCCCTAACCCCTGAAAACTACTGATATTTTTACCATCTCCATAGTTTTGCCTTTTCCAGAATGTCATGTGGTTGCAATCATATTGTGTGTAGCCTTTTCAAATTGGCTTCTTTCACTTAGTCACATGCATGTAAGTTTCCTCTATGTCTTTTCATAGAATTGGAAATTCCTAATCAAGAATCTTGAAGTTTTCTTCTTGACTTTCTTTTTTAAACTAAATTTTCTTTTAAGGTAACAAAGATCATAATTCTAAGTTGTTAGCATCAATGGTTTTATCTAACTTGTAATGGATGTATATGTGATTGAAACAAATGTGAATTATGTTTTTTTTAAAAGAATGCTTGCAGTAGCAAAATGAATGAAATGATCCTCACCTCTGAGATTTATAGTTTACCTAGTTATCTTATTTATTTTGTTAGATGA
Source organism: Hyperoodon ampullatus (assembly GCF_949752795.1). Taxonomy (NCBI): domain Eukaryota; kingdom Metazoa; phylum Chordata; class Mammalia; order Artiodactyla; family Ziphiidae; genus Hyperoodon; species Hyperoodon ampullatus. Next base: position 64,787,444 of record NC_136929.1, read on the forward strand.
CTGAGTCTCTACATACATTTCTAGATATTGATTGGGTATAAATGTAAAGAATTTTCATTGGATCCAAGGATTGCATTCTGAAAGCACTGTAATGATTTTCTTTCTTGAAGTACTCAAAGTAAAGTATATAATACAAAATAAACATATTTTTTAAATGTCTTGGGTTTCCCTGGTGGTGCTGTGGTTAAGAATCCACCTGCGAATGCAGGGGACATGAGTTCAAGCCCTGGTCCAGGAAGATCCCACATGCCAAGGAGCAACTAAGCCCATGCTCCACAACTACTAAGCCTGCACTCTAGAGCCTGCAAGCCACAACTACTGAGCCCATGTACCACAGCTACTGAAGCTCGCATGCCTAGAGCCCGTGCTCCACAACAAAGAGAAGCCACAGCAATGAGAAGCCAGTGCACCAAAACGAAGTGTAGCCCCTGCTCGCCACAACTAGAGAAAGCCCGTGTGCAGCAATGAAGACACAATACAGCCAAAAATCAAAAAAAAAAAAAGTCTCCCCTCTTGCTCCTATCACAGTCCAGAGCAGAGAGACAAAGGCTCCCCTCTTTGCCTTTATCTGGAACTCAGGCTCTCTCCCACTATGGCTCTGCTCTCTAGATTCTCAAAAGCCTATCTAGTTATCTCGATGGGGAAAAGATGTGGAGCTCTCACCAAGGTTTTAGAGCCTGGTGATCTCCATCTTTACATTCCCAGAAATCTAATCATGTGATTCATACTCTCTAAAGTTGGAGAACAATAGTCCTTACTTTGTGTTATGTACTGAATTGCATCCCCTACAAAATTCATAAGTTGAGGGCTTAATATTTGTGTTATCTGTGTTTGGGCATAGGACCATAAGGAGGTAATTAAGGTTAATTGAGGTCATAAGGGTGGGGCCCTAATCCAATAGGACTGGTGTCCTTATAAGAAGAGGAAGAGACACCAGGGATGTGTGCAGACAGATGTGCAAGCCAAGGAGAGAGAGCTCAGGAGAAACCAAACCTGCTGACACCTTGATCTTGGACTTCCAACCTCTAGAACTGTGAGAATAAATTTCTGTTATTTAAGCCACCCAGTATGTCACTGTATTTTGTTATGACAACCTTAACAGAATAATATGCTTTGTTACATCAATCACTCAGAAACCTGTGTATCATCCTCTTAAAATTCTTTGGACTACTCTTTGTATATTTCATAAATTCATATATTTCCTTTAATCCCCACTATCACCACCCCATTTATGGGTCTTATTCCATATCTCTCCTATATATAACCTGACACTCTGCCAATTAATGACAGGTTGCCAGAAGGTTCTTTTGAAAATGTATCAATATATAGTCATGCTAATTTATAGCCTGAAATCCTCCAATGGCTACTCAGGCTTTTAGATAAAACCCAAGTAATCAATATAGATATCATGACCTCATGATCAAATATGGGTTTATCCACCTAATATCTCTGTCACTTCCACAAATGGCCCCTGTGTTAGCCCCATAAAACTGCCTGAGATTCCCTGAACACTATGACTATTTTTGACCTTCTAGCTGTTATTTCACCAGAGAAAACTCTCTCTGAACTTCTGTACTTGATTAGTTCTTACTGGTCCCAAGGCTCAGCTTAGGTTAAATTCACTGGAACATTATGTTAGATTTGCATTTCTCCTCCTAAAGTTCTGATTTAGATCTCCTTCCTTTGAACTTCGGCAGTAAACTCTAACACTTACCATTTGGTGGTTTTATCTGTCTTTCTCACTTGACTGTGGCCTTTATAAGGGCAGGGATTCTATCTTTCAGAATAAACAATGAATAAAATTTTTTTTCAGGCATGCTCAGTGAATCCAAGATCATATATTTGTGCATCCATGGCTTTCAATCGAATGGCAAAAGTTCACGACACAAATGGAAATGAAGCTCCCTCACATTATAGGGATAAATCAGTTCAAATGTCCAGCATTTTTATTCAGGTTATCTTTAGTTGGATTTCAAAACCACAAAAAGATATTTATCACCACCTGCTTTCCTTGTAGCATAACAATTCGTGTTTATGTTGGAAGTTGCTGTATCATTTCTTTGAAGAAGCCAAATTCACTTACCCGTCTCATTAGGCAACTCCATGAATGGAGAAGTAGGACTGTGTGGTCTATGTGATTTCTTTAAAGAAAGTGGTGTGTTTTGTTCAGCATCACATCCACTGCCACCCACTAGGGCTAACCGCAGTCCTACAGTGATGAAGATTTCTAGACCACCTGGGTTTAGTAGTTATGCTCAACTCTTTTAGACTAGGCAGACGTGGAGAGGAGAAATCAGTGAACCAAGTATGTGGAATTATTTCAAAGGAACAAATATTAGAAACAGGTGTGAGATACTACCTAGGGAAAATAAAGCATTAATTCATTCTACATGGCAGTGGACCATGCTGTATTTCCTGAAGAATTAGCTGCCTGAAAACATTTTGACAAAGGAATTAATTATAAATGTTGCTCTTTTTATTTATTTAAAACCAAATTTTCAAACCATAAAAAGTGCATTAAAGACTTTTAGGCAATTAGGAAGCTGCAAAAAGCTGCAAAAAGTGTCTCCATCTATTTCACAGTTAAATCATATTCTCTGAGCATAAGCTTATGTGAAACAATTTTTTATTATATGGAAAGCTTATAGTCTATGTTTTATACTCTTCCTATGGTTCAAATCTTATAGCAAAATGTATAACATAATGTACATAGTACCTAATGTTTAGTTTTATGAATTTTTTATCCACTGCCTCATTCTTGAAAGGATTTGAGGTTGTGGCATTGCGTAAGTTGCTTGTTGAATACCTTAGTTTTAATTGCATCACATACCATTTAAATATTTAATTTATTATATGGGAGAAATGCACTTATTTTGCCAAAAAATTAATTATCGATTAAATAATTACTTGCTTGATAAGAACATAGCAGTTATAATCTCATAATGTCAGTAAAACATTAATCGCTGTAAATATTTACATCAGAAATATTTACATCTCTATGGCTCCTCTCACAATTCCTTCTAGTGATCTATTAGCAAATGTTTGTTTCCCTTCATTGCAACTTTGGACTTTCCTGATTTAAAAGTCTTCTAAGTTCCCAAGAAAGGAATGCTTCCAACAGGAGATACAGAAATGGTTTCATAAAACTGAAGGCTGTTTTATGAAACCACCTGTCTACTTTGTGCTTTTCATAATATTGAACCAAACATTTTACAAACTAGATTACTTGACTGGCTGGGGTGATATGTACGAGACACCAGAAATTGAGTTGCTGCTGCAGATGGTGTGATAAGATGGAATCACATAAAGTTTGAAAGGTACAAAATTTGGCATGCCAGATTGAAATTTTGTACCTTAATTCAGTAAGCTTCGAGGATCTAGAAAATGATTTTGTCATTAGAACCAATATAACCTCGAATTGCTTAATTCTTAATCTTTACAGAAGCTTCTTGGAGATGACAGCAAGAAAGTCTTTAGTTAGAATGTCAAAATGTTCAGGATACAATACTAACAAAAATAATTTTCTATCAATGCCTATGTATAATCCAACTATACACACACACACACACACACATACACACACACAAAGCCTTTTGTTGATGCCCCCAAATGACCTAGATTAGGAGCGTTATGGATATACTGCTTTCTGTAGAATATCTGTGTCACTGACCTGGACAATGGTTTGCCCTCCAACATATAAATTGGACTTTAACCGAACTAGTTGACAAGTTTAATTATCATAGATCAGGAAATGGTGTTAACTCAGTAGGTTTCCTCCTCTTTTTTAATCTTTTGTCCAAAGTCACAATTTTTTTGTGGATCCCTGAAGGTGAAGGAAATTCTTGCATTCCAGCCTTAAAACTGCAGAGGTTTCCTGAAATCGACTTCATTCCACCAGCCAGACATCTAAAAACTATGTCCATACAATGTTTGCTTGTAGATTTCTTGTTTGCACCCCAAACCCCCAAATTATAGGTAGATTTTTCTCAGGTTTTGAGAGATCTAAAGAAATCAGAGCTTCTTTATTCTTGCTGCTGACCTCTTCTCCCCTTTCTCCTCTCTGCTATTTCTCTTACTTCCTGAGAGCATCCTTTGGCAGCCTCTTCCTTCAGGTGCTCTTCTAGCTGGCTCTCGCACTAAGTGGCATGACTGCCGCTCTGCACTCGTGACCCCAGCTATCAAAGGCAGTCATGAATGAAATCAATGTTGTTCTGATCATTTGCTTCGTCATTCTTGCTTACTAGACCCTGACACTTCCTGGAGACCAGCACGTACATTTGTAGCTAAGGTGGGGTCAGGATGTAGATTCTCATTGTATTTGTGATGACAGTTTTTAAGCACTATTTTAGAGCATTCTTTGTACACCTTGCTGTCTTGTGCACGCTTTGCTGTGCCGTTTCCTGGGAGGAGAGCAAGGGTCTATTTTTGTTGTAGGTTGACAAGAAGAGTTGAGTGGGAAAATGATAGTAGGGTCTCTCCGACTCTGCTTGGGACCATGGACATAAATGTATCTCCATACAACTATTCACTTATTTATACTGCCCAAAACAATTACACATTTTAAGGAAAGTCTGGGAAATGCAGACAGATATTTCAAAACAGTTTGTATCTTCATCCTCTGGCCTAATGTTTTAAAATGTCAGATGGTATCTCTCACATAAGAGAGCATAAATAGAATAAAAACCGGTCAGACAACCTGCCTGTGTCAGCTTTCAAAAATATGAAAAATGACCTATTTGCTGATGAAATTTTTCTTTTCTTTTCATATGTGGTTTGACATTCCTAAAGAGACTCTGAGAATATTCCCTTAATAATAGGAAATACAGATTACCTGCTTTGTATCCATAAATCAACTTTATTATTATATCTGAGCCTTATTCATCTCTGGGCAAAATGTAAAGCAAGACACTAATCACTCAATTATTACAGATTTTAAACTTTGTTTAACAGAATATGACTTCTTATTTTTTTCAGTTATATATATACAATATATGTATATATATTATATATGTAGTATATATTACAACTCTCTTATACATTCTAAAATGTAATACAGAGAATTGACTTAACTGACCACTCAGATCTCAATGATTTAGGGACCTGTTAATGCACCTTAATTCTGAATATTCTCTACAATCATATTTCAAGATTATTTTAGTATGAAATTAAGGAAAAAACTCTATTAGAAAGACAACTATAGAATTTCTGCTTGCTAGTAGACATCATTATTCAAAAAGCTGACTGTGTCCAGACTAATTTCTTAAATTTCATGTTCTCATGAATAAGGACAATTGTTAAAAAAGAAAATTATCCTGAATGTAACTTTTACTCAAAATAACCAGACAAGGGATAGCCACATATCAGCATGATTAAATTGCTGATTGTCTGCCAGTTTTACCACATCTTCATTGTTATCTCAGTAGGGAGGACTTCTGCCTCTTTGTACAAGCAGAATCAATTATTTCCTTTGCTAAGTCCCCTCAGAAATTTGTATGTCCTGCTTTTGAATTACATAAACTCCAGATATCTGTAGTCCATGTCCACGCAATGTGTGTGTGTTGTTTCTTGTCTACTCTTAAAGCCCACAATTGTACATAGGTTGTGAAAGATGGAAGTGGGTCAGTTTCTTTTTCTCATTATTTACAACTTCTATCTTAGGACCTTTGAATTTGCTTTTCTCTCTGCTTGCAACAATCTTACCTCAGAGAACCAAATTGCTTGTTCTCTAATTTTCTTCAGCCTTTGCCCAAATATTACTTTACCAGTAAGACCTTCTCTGACCATCCTACTTTAAATATTAAACCCTTTCTTAAGTATAATTTTCACAGGATAAAATCATGCAAATAAAAATGAATATGTATAAAAAATGTCATTTAACTCATTAATGAGGGAACTGATAAGATGTTTGCACAACTTCAAAGGAGAATCTCAGTACATGTATAAATGTGTGTATGTATGTGTGTGTATACATACACATATGCATATGGTCAGAAATGCTGAAATGAAGTTGTTAATGAGCAAGGGAAATGTAGAATATTGGGCATAAAGTTTTTTTTAATAATATTCAACCAACGTCTTTATTTCCTATAGCTACTTTCTCATTCCTTAATTATCTCGTGGCCTTCCCCCATTGAAAGGGAGGCATTCATTCCTTCAGAATACCCCTGACACAAAGAAGTTGCTTTGAGTTTTAAAATAAGTAGAGTTTTTTGAGTTCTTAGGAAAATCATAGCCTAAAAGTAAGTACTTCTGATTTGTAAAAGTCAGACTTTGTTGAATGGAGGAAAGGTTTTTCCTTGAAATCCTGAAAGCCACACCTGGAATTCTGGAGCATAGGTTTTCACAAAGAATTGTAGTGGAGGAAGGATGAGTTATAAGACCGTGACTTCCTAAAAGACAGAGGAGAGCCCTTAGGACTAGGTGAGTTGAGAGAGGGAGTGGAGTTGAGGACTTGGATCTTCTCTCTTAGATTTGAAAACCCAGGAAGTAGGATTGGGTTTTCCATCAACTAAGTCACCTAGTCCACACTTCCAGTTACATAGCAAGCACACTGGGATAGGTTCAAGTGAGTTAAGGACATCAAGTTCAATGTTACTCTTTCGTGAGTGAAGCCTGGGAAGCATGCAAACCTTCCATTTACATGGCATTCCCTGGAACACTGAGCAAGGGCACCAAAGGCACTGAGGCACAGTTAGGAGGGAGGGTGTCCATGTGGGTGGGCCTGAGGCCAGCTTTCCAGGCACTACATGCTCCACAGAGGCAGCAAAGAGAACAATTGAATACCTGCTTTCCTAAGTGGGGGTGAGAATCTATGAAAGGATTTAATAATTAAAAGAGTGATAGAGAAGGAGTCATACAATTACAATTAATCTAACGTTTTTCCTCGTCTCTTATCTTCTTTGAAATTTGCAATAACATCTCTGTTTCATCCAGAAGGTATTTTTGTGTAACCCCACCTAATTTTAACCCTGCCTTTATTTAGGATTCCTTAACATTTATGTACATAGTTTTTTTTCACTATGCTCTAGTGAACCCTACTCTGTTAATATGTTGCTTGGTAAATATATCCCTTAGTTATTTCATGGATGTATTTCTTGCCCTTTCTTTTTGATTATAAGCTTCATGAAGAAAGGAATAGTGCTTTACTTTCCTCACTTGTTATTCCTTTGGTATGTATTTAAATCTAATAGACATTTAATGCAGAGTACTATCCAAAATAAATTATATTTAAGGCAGAAATGTATTTTGAGAACTTCTATAATGAAAGTCATTCATATTTATTTGAGTACTAAAGAAGGGTTCATCCTCTGTTAGCTTTATTTTAACAATTATTTTAAATATAACTTTAAAAAATAATACAGGATTATTGAAACAAATTTCAAATATTATGAATGAGTAAAAAGTTAAATTTATTCTTAATAACCACTCCTTACTTAGTAGTTTGGTGTATGTTCCAATTTTTTCTCTTTTATTTCTTTTCTTTTCTTTCCTCCCTCCCCCCTCCTTCTTTCTTCCTCCCTCCCTCCTTCCTTTTTCTGCCTTCCTTTCTTCTTTTCTTTCTTCTTTCTTTCTTTCTTTTTCCTCAGTATCATCACTGCCTTTATTTTTATTGTGGTAAAATATATACAGTGTAAAATTTGCCATCAAAAGCATTTTTAGGTATACAATTCAATGGCATTAATTACATTTACAATGTTGTACAAACATCACTACTCTCTATTTCCAAAATTTTTCGCTTATTTAAATACTATTCCTACTGTCCTGCTGCTTGCTTTTTTGCTTGCCCTGTAAAATCTCATTGGATGAAAACTTCATCTCCAGGTACTCTTTTAGTTCAGTTTCATAAAGAGTTGACAAAACTGGGAATGAATATTTTATTTTTAATAATGTGTTTACTTACCATGTTCCTTGGATCCTTGAAAATGAATGAAAAATCAATTGGAATTATATTTTTTCAGAGAATGAAAAAAGAAACATTTTTAATTGAATAACAATTTTTTGCTTGTTTCTATGCTTGGAACACATTATTTAGAAGCTCTTTATCACTTTTCTAAAAACTCTGTTTTCATAGAATAAGAGAATCCCAGAATCCCTACTTGCAAATGACCCCAGTGATCATCTGGCCCACTCATTCAGGGTCAGAATCCACCAGGTCACTGTGGCTCTTTGAACTTCTCTAGTTATAGGGAATATATTACTATATAACCTTCCAAGGAAGCCCTTTCTTTTTCAAGGTATCCAAAAATTAGTTCTTCTTTCTTTTCTTTTCCTACCTGGAATTATTATCCATTGGGTTTATTATAAATCTTACTGTCTTATTAGGCAAATACCATCCTTTTCAAATGATACTTGAATATAATCATCGTCTCCCTCCTGAATATTCATTTTTCCTAAGATAAACTCCCCAATTACTTCAGCAGTTCTTGATATCCTGTGGTCTCATGTTCCTTCACTAACCTGGTGATTTTCTCTGAGTTATATTTCCATTGAACCATTTTCTTCTTAAAGTGCAATGCTTGGAACTGAAGATAATACTTCAGATAACTTCTAAATGCTTTCAAGTAGAGCAAAAATTTACTTTGCATGTTTTACTTCAAACTCCTAATTCTTTACAGAATAATTTTATGGTAGAGATTTAAGATTTAGATTAAATTCACTACTAACACAATATGGGTACCTCCTATTTCATACTTTACTTTGTGACAATGGAGTCTTTCTAGTTTAGAAAGAACCGAAAATTCAGGTAAGGTGATCACACAGTGATATAGTTAAAGTTGAAACACATACCTCCCAATCTTGCTCTCTTATGTAGAGCCACCAGCTTTTCTTACAGCATCAAAGGAGACACTGATATGTGAGGCACAGATATTAAGCTGTCAAATGTTTTCATGTGTTGCTTGTCATTTCTGTAACTTCGCTGGAAGGAATAATATGGGAGTGTGAGAATTCATACTCCAAAGCTGGTCTTTTAGCAACATATAGCAGAAGGGGAGAGGAGGACTAGTTCTGATAATGTAAGTGAGAATTCTAGAGTTAATGCCTTTCTCTTATCCATCTTGAGATGTCACTTTTTTTAATGTGAAGATAATAAAATAGCACTTGTAATGACTGGGCCGAAGTCATTATGGACCAGAGATAGAATATCTTCAGACCTGAAATTTATTACTGTAGGCGTCAGTCTTTACTAATTCATGTCGAACTTGGATTGTGGACATTTGTCTTTCCTTCCACTTTTTAGTAATATATACATAAATATTCAGCACTCACTTTGTCAAAATTGTTATTAATATTGAAGATTTTAAAATTACATTTTAGTAGAAAAACATTACCAAATCTCATGTATGGTATTTTTTTTCGTGTATGGCATTTTGAGTTAACATTTTGAATCCTTCATCACCATAATTTCCAAGTTAAATACATTGGGAGGTCAGATTTAACATAAGTACACCACCATGTGTAAAATAGATAGCTAGTGGGAACCTGCAGTATAGCACAGGGAGCTCAGCTCGGTGCTCTATGATGACGTAGATGGGTAGGAGGGAGGTCTCAGAGGGAGGGCATATGGGGATATATGTATACATGTAGCTGATTCACTTCATTGTACAGCAGAAACTAACACAACATTGTAAAGCAATTATACTCCAATAAAAAAAAGAATAAAAAATCATGTTATTTGAGTTAATGATCTTTTATTATGGTGAAAGAATAGTTCTTGGGAGAACCACATGTTTCCCCTCCACTGGGAGAATAAACTCAAAAAATGAATTAACTTAGAGTTAATAGAGAAATTTCAGAGCTAGAGAAAAATCTTAAAAGTCACCTAGTCCAAACTCTCAACTATATAGTGACTAAGTAGGGGCACAATAATCTCATGACTTGTCCAAGCTCAAACTTGGAAACAGAACCTAGGTCTTATGTTACCTAATGTAGTAAATCTTGTACTAATATAGTCACTGTAGTAATGTAGTAACCTTTTGTAAGATTGGAAGACAGAGGAGAATCAAAGATGTTTAAATAATCGACACACTGAACATAAAAACACAAAGCACGGAATCATCTTTACATTTAAAAGATAAACTAATCTTTTATTACAAGAATTTCTCAACTAAATAGGATGTGGCACAGAGGAAAGAGCATGGACTTTGTAATTATACAGAGAGAGAAAGTTAACCTTGTCTTGCCATTTTTCAGTTATGGGCCAATTATTTAATTATTTAAGCTTTCTGAGCTTCAGTTTTCCTGGTACTACTACTACTTCCCTAAGTAACTGAGAAGATTAAATTAGATAATGAATTGAAAACAGCCCAGCAGAGTGCTAACATGTAGTACGTACTCCATAAACAATATCTCCAATTGTTTTAGTTTATTCACAATGAATTGGTAAGATTCACTTTGGCTAATCTTACTAATCAATAATATAGTCATTGGAAAAGAGATGTAATGGTGAAATCTCTAGAGAATTTTTTTTCATATTTTGGCCGTGCCACGTGGCATGTGGGATCTTTGTTCCCCAACCAGGGATCGAACCTGTGCCCCCTGCATTGGAAGTGCAGAGTCTTAACCACTGGACTGCCAGGGAAGTCCCTCTAGAGAATTTTTATTGTTACTAGTGGCATTTTCCTGATTAACAAATCACATCTGACCTGGAGAAAGTGCTAGGAATACTTGATATTCCACTATTGGCACTTCATTAGACTTTGCATACAATTAAATGTCCTCCATTTTATGATGGTGATGATGGTGATGATGATGATGATGAAGATGAAGATAATGAGATGATTATGATGTGGTCTATAAGCAATAGCTCCTTCTATTTCTTAAAATATGATGAATTTAATCTCCATGCAGTTTTTATTTCAGTTGTGAGAATTTCCCTTCTATAGGGATAACTAAATTACAGTCCATCTCTAGTTGTATGTACCTTACTGCATAGTAAACCATCTTAGCTCAAGGAAGGATAGAGATGAAGAAGCCATGGCAGGTTCAACAATTGGAAGGACAGAGGCTGATCATGGGGGTCTAAGAGCAGATGAAATGCAGCAGCTGAGGCTGACACCAGGAAGGCCTGAGAGTAAGTAGCTAGGCCCAGGCTCAGGGCTGGCATTCGGGGGCAAGCAGATTTATTGACCTTTCTAAACCTCTATTTCCCATCTAAACACGTGTGTGTGTTGGATGTGTCTGTGTTATTATATAAATATAAATATAAATATAAATAAATATATATATATATATAAAAGCTTTATTGACCTCTCTATGAAGCCTCAATGAATTTGCCCCAGATCACACAACTAATAAAGAATGGAGTCTGTTTAATTCCGAAAGAAACATTTTTAACTACCATATAAGAGTTATCCCAAGAAGATTTAGTCAAAAGATATTGGTAATGGTAAATAAGTTCATATTATTTTCTAAAAGGCTTGAAAGAATGAAAATTGCCAAAAGAAAATATAAGAGTTTCAACTTCAATGTACATTTTCTAGTATTTCATGTTAGAAATTACATACAAATACATATATATATATATATATATATATATATATATATATATATATATATATATATACCACAGTAAGTCCCCTACATACGAACTTTCAAGTTGCAAATTCTCAAAGATGCGAAATGTGTTTGCATGTCCAATCACATAAGTTAGTTCAAGTGTCTGGCGTACATTGAAGTCCTTGTTGTGCAACACGAGGCACTTACTAATGAAGACCTGATGGAATTGGAGGCCTAGAGAAAGGACAAAGAGAGACAAGAGGAAGGAGAAATAAGTGAAGAACTGAAGAGATTCACGACGCAGGAAATGGAAAGGGGATTTTCTTTATCTGAGGAGGTACTCTTAGTTTTTGAGGCACAGGACCCAAACGTAGAACAGTACTCGAAGGCTGCAGCAGCGTTCAGAATGCAATCCAGTGCTACTGTGTCATCTATGATGAGAAAAAAAGAGCTACTACCCAGACATCACTGGATCATTTTTTCAAGAGGGTAGATAGAATTGAATCCAGCAAGGAGCCAGAACCTGTGCCATCAACGCCAGGCGTGAGTGAAATTGCAGCTTGCCCTCCATCCCCTATTGCTGACGATCCTTCAGCTCTACCATCTCCCACCTCCTCTCCCTCCTTCAGTCAGTAACTCTTCTTGCCTGTTCACTCGATGCCAGCCCCTGGATGCCAGCTGTTGTACTGTACTATTGTACTTTCCAAGGTACTGTATTGTAAGATTAAAAATGTGTTCTTTATTTGTTGTGTTTGTTTGTGTTTTATGTATTATTTGTGCGAAAAATATTATAAACCTATGACAGCACAGTACTATATAGTCGATTGTGTTAATTGGGTACCTAGGCTAACTTTGTTGGACTTATGAACAAATTGGACTTACAAACGTGTTCTTAGAACATAACTCGTTCATATGTAGGGGACTTACTGTACACACATAAGTGTGTGTGTATATATTCTGCAAGCAAAAAACAAGTTCCCTTGCCTCAGACAAATTTTGGGCAAGTTCTATTTCTATCTCTTATTAGCAGTGGGAAAGTCATTTAACCTTTTTAAGTCTCAGTTTCTTCATCTGAGAATGGAAATGATTATTGTGCTTACCTGACACAGGGGTTTTGAAAAAATTAAACAATGTAAATGTAGCACTTAGCACAGTGCCAAGCACATAACACAGCCTTGTTGAAGGGTAGTGAGGACATATCATTAACTAAGGTTCAATACTATTCCACACTTTAGCTTATTGTGTATATTTTCTCTTTTGTGCCATGTCTGCTTATAGCTTTTGTTGGGCAGGTTTTTTAAAGACAGGGATTTAGGACCAGGGAAATAAGGCAAAGCTTGCTTACTAAAATCAGGTTATTACTCTGAGACTTTGTTTCAGAAATAGGACTAAGGCACACAGCTCCTTCACCTGGAATACAAGGTATGAAGTAGGCAGGTCTGATTCAATGCTGATTATCAACCTCTATCTCTTTAACTCATTCAAGGGAATGAAGTGACCTCAACTAAGGAGAGAGATGGATATAGAGAAGGAATTCCAGCAGGGGTTTATTAACTCAATAAGTTGGCATTGAAGTTTGTTCCAGGCAGTAGGCAATGTTTGGACTCCTGCCCTCAGGGACCCAGAGTCAACCAGGGGAAATGGATTATAGTAATAATCTGAAATACAAGTTCCATGTTTATATATGAACAAAAATTATTAGAGAGCTATTGAACTGTGAGACCTAGGCACTATATTTAAATTCGCTGAAACTGTTCGCTCATCTGGTCTCCTTCACTCACCTCAAGGTTGTGAGTATTAGAAGTTTGTGAAAGTGCTTTGCAAGTTGTATAATATCATTATGGAAATAAAATACAATGTATAGTACAAATGTCATGATTAAAAGGCATAATCAAAAGCCTATAAGTATTCAAAAGAAGAACTGAATAATTATGACCAGAGACACTGGAAAAAGATTAAGGGAAGTTGAACTTGAAGAATTAAATACAACTTTGAAGGAGAATGAGGTAGAGGAAAGGTAATCTATGAAGAATGAGCTCTCTGACCAAACACACAAGGGCATGAAAGTACAGGGAATATTCCAGAAAAGTGAATAGTCCTGTGACTGGTGTCTTTGCTGTATAGTAGATGTATAAAAGATGAGGCTGGACTTAAGTGTCTATCAACAGATGAATGGATAAAGAAGATGTGACACATATATACAATGGAATATTACTCAGCCATAAAAAGAAATGAAATTGAGTTATTTGTAGTGAGGTGGATGGACATAGAATCTGTCATACAGAGTGAAGTAAGTCAGAAAGAGAAAAACAAATACCGCATGCTAACACATATATATGGAATCTGAAAAAAAAAAAGGTTCAGAAGAAGCTAGGGGCAGGACAGGAATAAAGATACAGATGTAGAGAATGGACTTAAGGACACGGGGAAAGGGAAGGGTAAGCTGGGACGAAGTGAGAGTGGCATGGACATATATACACTACGAAATGTAAAATAGATAGCTAGTGGGAAGCAGCTGCATAGCACAGGGAGATCAGCTCGGTGCTTTGTGACCACCTAGAGGGGTGGGATAGAGAGGGTGGGAGGGAGACGCAAGAGGGAGGGGATATGGGGATATATGTATATGTATAGCTGATTCACTTTGTTATACAGCAGAAACTAACACAACAATGTAACACAATTATACTCCAATAAAGATGTTTAAAAAAAATACACGTGGAGGAATGCTGATGATGTGCCTACGACCCAGAGCTGAGAAATGAAAGACTCACAATAATACAAGGTGATTATCACCAAGGAGTTATACCCACTAAGAGCATCTCAGAAGCAACATTCTCCTTCAATGAGTTTTGTCTTCTCCTGGGAGCCTAGTGCAGTGTTAGGCGCAAAATGTTGCCTAGTGATCACTATGAAGTCAAAGGGAATTTTTACATGGAATGTGGGCTACTTGACTTATGTAACTTAATTCAATGGTTGAAATTAGAACCTGTAGAGAACCAAGTAAATTTAATAAAATCCCATCTGGGCCTGTAAAGAAAAACAAAAAACAAAAAAAGATGAGGCTGGGAAGAGAGGTTGGTATCTGATAACAAGAGCCAGGGTAATGGCAGTAATGAATCATACATCATTTTGTAACAAACAAGGAGCTATTTCTGAGTTAAGGCTCTGACAGCACCAGGTCTGTGTTTTGGTGACCTGTAGATATTGACTAGGACAGTGGAGAGATCCCATATAGCGATGAATCTATTATAATAAAGTATTAACAAATAGCTAAACTTGGAATGTGGCAATGTGAATAGAAAGAAAAGAGGTAAAATTGACTGGGTTTGTGGTCTAACTGAATATAAAGGAGAAGGAATCAAAGATGATTTTGAGGTTCTTGGCTTGATGGAAGGGGGGCATGAAGGTGCTATTAATCGAGAAAGGACACACCGTAGCGGGAAAGATTTGAGGAACTAGACTGAAAGTTCCTTGAGTGCAGGGATTGAATTTTATTCATTGTTCTGTCATCAACATAGCCCAGTGCTTGGCATATATTGAGTACTTTGACAATTCTTTTTTGCCATACGCGGGCTTCTCACTGCTGTGGCCTCTCCCGCTGCAGAGCACAGGATCTGGACGCACAGGCTCAGCGGCCATGGCTCACGGGCCCAGCCGCTCTGCGGCATGTGGGATCTTCCCGGACCGGGGCACGAACCCGTGTCCCCTGCATCGGCAGGCGGACTCTCAACCACTGCGCCACTAGGAAAGCCCTGACAATTCTTTTGAAGAAAGCAGTGAGTAAGTGCATGAGGAAGAGGGGGAGACAGGTGTACAGTTTGGAACGTGATGAGTTTGAGCTTTCATCCATGTGAAACCGTCTCTGCTCTTAACTTCCCCATGCTGCCATCACATATTTTTTATAGCTTCCTCAAGCATTTACCTTAGCTATTCCAGCTTTACAGCTATTTAGGAATAGGTCTAATTTCTTTTACAAGACTATAAATACTTGGAGTCAGAGTCCATATCTGACTTACAGCTATGCATACTATGGTGTTTCATAAATATACGCCTAGGGCTTCCCTGGTGGCGCAGTGGTTGAGAGTCCGCCTGCCGATGCAGGGGACACGGGTTCGTGCCCCAGTCCGGGAAGATCCCACATGCCGCGGAGCGGCTGGGCCCGTGAGCCATGGTCGCTGAGCCTGCGTGTCCGGAGCCTGTGCTCCGCCACGGGAGAGGCCACAACAGTGAGAGGCCCGCGTACCACAAAAAAAAAAAAAATATATATATATATGTCTAGAAAGTGGTTGAAATGTGGAGTCTGAAGCTTAAAGAGACAGATATGTCATGTCTTTGATTTCTCCATATGTTCCTTAAACCTGGCAGTGCTTTAATAATAGTTGATGATTTATCTGGAGTGGATCACGCTGACCTCACCTATTTAGCAAGCAGCCTTGTACTTTTTTGTTAATGTGTAGTGAATTAAGTATACAACAAGACAATCTGCTAAATGTGGTTATGTCCTATATGCCCTCCTAAAATCTCTAAGAAGGTCATTTGTGAAATTTCTTAAACAAGTATATTTTTGAAAGCAGGTCTTCTTTAAAACTATGCTCATAATTTAGGAGACTTCAGAAAGGAGACCAGTACAAAACCAAATGAATTTTGTTTGAATTCCACCTTATGTTATTATCTTTGGAGCTGACCTCATCTTGACAACTTCAGAGAAGCTGGTAGTGATGGATTTTGTTAAACAAGGTGACTTTGATAAAGGCCATGACTCCCTTCAAGCCCTAAAAATTGGCCTGAGGAAAGAAATCATTTAGAAATATGATGACAAAAAGCCTAGCTCTTAAATCCAAAAGGCATTTTGTCATGAGTGCAAAATCCATACTGGCGGCAACTATCCTTAAATTCTGAAGACAAAGAGACTCATTCATTTAGAGGTTAAATTTATTATAATTTGCAAAGAGTATATGTGATGTCAGTTTAAAATTAGTTAAGTTTTGTTTCTTACTGTGTACAATTTAGATTTCTCTAATTTATATTAGCAGCTTTCACAATTCAGATTGCTGTAAAAGTCAGTAAGTTAGTAGACATCAATTACAGCAGCACAGCAAAAACACAGAGATGTGTTGATGGGATGTATGATGATGCAGAATGATGTTTTAGGGTAATCTTGGTAGTTACCCCTTGAGACAGTCCCTTATCCTGCCCTTATTTTAATGGAAGGAGTCTGGGTCATGCAGGTTAAACAAATTGCCTAACTGTGCCGAGATTAGGAACTGCAATTTCCTGTGCTTTGAGTATATTTTATCTCAGGATCATAATGTTTGAGAAAGTGAAGGTTTTTATATAAATATTGAAAATATTATATAAATCAACATGCTTTAATTTGGCATTTAAAAATTATATCTGTTTTTATATAGGGAACAAACTAGTGGTTACCATGGGAGGAGAAGGGGTCATATAGGGGTCGGGGAGTAGTTGGTACAAGCTATTGGGTGTAAGAGAGGCTCAAAGATGTATTACAACACAGGGAATATAACTAATATTTTGTAATAACTGTAAATGGAAAGTAACCTTTAAAAACTGTATAAGAAATTAAAAGTTATTTAAATTAAAAAATTATATCTGTTTTTCAAATATCTAGGATTGTTTTGGACTTAGATTTTATGATTATTCTCTCCAACAAGGAGTGTGACGGTTAAAATAGAAATAAAAGTTAAGAAAGAGCAATACAATATGAAATGCACCCAAAAGTGTTAGGTTTTACTGTACCCAGTCTTCCCCAAATCAGAATGGTTATTGCACAGAAATGTCAAATAAAACTGCTAAGCTCTTACTTTAATCTCTTCTTACAGTGGTTAAAAAGTGCCTGAACTTTGTTTCTTATGCTATCTTTGTCTCAGATTGTCTTTTTACTGCCAACTTTCATTTTTTTTATTTTTTGATACTACCAACTTCTATTATAAAAATGTTCAAATATGCAAAAAGTTGAAAGATTTTTATAATAAACACACATATTCTCTCTATCCCTCTATAACAATTAATATTTTTCATATTTGCCCTATCTGCCTATTATCTATGTATCTATCCATTCCATATATGATGCGCCATATAAAAGTAAGTTGTAAAAGGAAAACATCAGAACATTTCACTCTGAAATACTTGACCATGACTCTTCTAAGGATAGGGACATTCTCCTATATAATCACAGTATCATTATTAGGAAATTCAACAAATAATTCTATAATATCATTAAAAAGTAGTCTTTATTCAAATTTCTTCCATTGTTCCAAGAATGCCCCTTGTATATATTTAATTTGATCCAAGATCCAACTTAGATTCAGGAATTGTATTTGATGGTTATGACTCAATCTAGAAGTAACCATCCTTTCTCCCTGTCTCTCTCTACCTCTCTTTCCCTCTCGGTCTCTCTCTGTCTCCATCTGTCTCTCCCTCTAATTTTACCTTTTAGAAGGATTCAAGCCTGTTTTCTTAGAACCTCTTACATTCTGGATTTGTCTGATTATTTCCCCATTAATTATTTAACTTCTTCCTGAATCCTGTCAGGTCCAGAAGTTTGATTAGATTCAGATTAAATTTCAGAGGAAAGAATATTTCACAGGTGATATTATATATGTCACTTTATTATCATCACATAAAAAGGCTCCCACTATTGAATTGTCCCACTTTAAGTGATGCTTATTTTGATCAGTTAAGGTGATGACCATCATGTCTCGTCATTATAAAAGTACATTTTTCTGTAGGCACTTAGTAAGTAATTGTAGATGATATTTTACCTGTTGCCAAACAATCATTCATCCATTGGCTTTAGGATCCATTGATGATCTGTATCTGTGTCAGTTGTTACATTGGAGGGTGCAAAATTATGATTTTTAAAAAATTCTATTTCTCCTTCTAGATTGTATTCTTCTGTAAATAAAAGTTTTCCATTTTTATTCTTCTTTTTCTCTTAATTTTTAAAGTATCATTATATTCTGAAATCTTGGATTTTAATTTATTCATATTTTAAATAAACTACGCTTAAAATTCTTTTAGATGCAATATACATTTTCCCCAAATTTGGCTAGTCGTAGCCCCTTCAGGATAGCTCTGAGCCCTTTTATACAAGACGTACTTCGTTTTTGTTTCCTTATCTCTTGATACAAAATATCTCAGGCTTACTTTCAACCTTTCCTGCCTATCTGGAATTGGGCATTTGACCAAAGAGTACAAAGCTTCCTTTTAGTGGGAAATGGTACAATGGCCATGCCAATGTACCACTCAGATCTCCTGCTGTGGGAAGCATAACTGACTGACAGTACCAGTTGCTGCTCATCTGGATCCATCACCAAATTCACGTAGAGGCCATGCTTCCCATGGCTGCTTCCAGCCAAGGACTGAGCATGGCAGGGCTATGACCACAGGCTCATTCTGGCAAGATGCAGGACTCCTCCAACAGATGACTTCTGCAACAACACTCTCAGCTGGTCTGCCTGATCTTTTCTCAGAAATGTGCAGCTGTCCAAGACTTTTCCTTTTTGAGATCTCTTTCCTTCCCTCCCCTTCTCCTTCCGAATATGTCATGCCTGTCTCTTGGTCTGAAGACTCTTCCTGCCTTCTTCTGCTGCCTCTCCTAATAAACTTCTTGCACATCTAATTCAGTTTTTTTTTTTTTTTTCGGTATGCGGGACTCTCACTGCTGTTCCCTCTCCTGTTGCAGAGCACAGGCTCTGGACGTGCAGGCTCAGTGGCCATGGCTCACGGGCCCAGCCGCTCCGCGGCATGTGGGATCTTCCCGGACCGGGGCACGAACCCGTGTCCCCTGCATCGGCAGGCGGACTCTCAACCTCTGCGCCACCAGGGAAGCCCATAATTCAGTTTTCACGTCTGCTTCTTAGTGGATCTGACTTAATGTAAATGATCTAGAAACAAAAATCTATGTGCTAAGCTTGCCTATTGGTGCTGGTGAGTCATTGCTTCCAGGCTTTTTCTGTGGCTAGAGCTAGGAAATCTACTTTTCAGAAAATATGGGCTTATATTTCTATTTCCAATTTGAGTTTAATAATATAGTTTAATTTTTAAATGTCTTTGAATTTCTTTTCTCTTACTTTGCAAATCAGGATTCATAATAACATTAGGGTATTTACTTATTTGCTTTATCCTATAATATAGCTGAAATCTCTTCAGAATTACAATACCAATAGCACTACTGTCACTAAACATAGAGTCAAGTTTAAGATTTCCTTGCAATTATTTTTGTCCTCAGAATATATCCCACTAGGAATTTACAGAGTACTATATTCAAAAGTTACTTACACTAACTCTTTTCCATAAGTTGATGTTGACAATGTTGTATACATCTAGGTTCTTTTTTTTTTTTCAGTTTGTGTTCAATTTTCTACCTTGTGTTTTCTTCTTGATTTTTGTCTTGTTCCTTTGATGTATATCACTTTATGTTTGATATCATATACTTCGTGGTATGCTGTAAAATGTGACTTAATTCTTTAAAAGTGAGAGGACATTTTAATTAAACTGGAATTTACTCTGATCATAATAAACTCTGTAGTAGGTTGACTTCTTACTATTGACTCATAATATTCTAACCAGCAAAATTATTTTGAATGTTAATAATGTACACCTACAAAGCTCTATGTCTAAGAGAGCCTTGAGCACGAGTCTTTGAGAAATCTTACGGGATAGTATAGTATCAAGGATAGAAGAGTGAAGTACATGAAAAAGATACAAATGCCCAGAATTCATAAATTCAATAAATTTAAAATCACTGGGTACCTATTTGCCAGGTCCTACGCTAAAGATAAAACAATGTACTCCCCATCACTTCAAGCTTTTAAGAAGTTCACAGTCTGGTAGGGAGAGAGGCAATTTCAATACAGTGTGATTAGTGCTATGGCAGGATGAGGAACAGTCTTAGAGAAGGTGGTACCTGTCAGTGAGTGGGCATTGCCAGATAAGAGTGAAAATGGAAGGTGTTGGGGAGAAAGAAACATGAAGCTGTGTGTGTTACGCTGAAGAAGAGGCAGGAACTTCTGGGAAGAAGACAAAGTTTTGCCCTGTTAGTGAATTTGGACTTTAACTTGAAGGCACAAGGCAGAGAGAATGACAAACCCACAAAGAACCTGAGAAGATAATAAGAAAACTAGGGGCACAAGGTGTCTCTAAATTCAAGAGAGAAAGACAGAGTGGCCAAGAGTATCAAGCATTTGAGAAGGGCGAAGTAAGATTAAAGACTATCAAGTGTCCGTTGGCTATAGCAACAGAGAGATGGCTGATAACCTTGACGAGTGATGTTGTGTAGAGTGATGGGAAGGGAAGCTGCTTTGCAAGAAGTGGAGGAGTGAATGGGAGGTGAGAAAGTGGAGGAAAAAGGAAGAAGGCAGCAGCTGAAAAGGAAGGTGCAGTCAGGAGAGGGTTTTTTTGTTTGTTTGCTCAGTTTGTTTTTAATTTAGAGAGTTTGAAGATGTTTTTGTGTTGGTTACATGGAGCCAATAGAAAAGGAGAGGCTGGGATAAAGGAGAGCAGATTGGAAGGAGTAAAAAAAAACCTAAGCCTAGAAGGATGGGAGCATCTTCAGCAGGATGAAGGTGGGAACCCCTTCTGATGCAGAGAAGCTGGAAAGGATGGGTAAGGATGACAGGTAGTTTGTAGATGGCATGAAAAGAAACTGAAGTCTTACCTCTCTAATGGATCCCATATTCTTTGTGAAGTAGGAGTTGAGACCCTGAGTTTAGGGTCTGGCAAACAGTAGGTGTTCAATAAATATTTCATTATGAAGAAATAAGTAAGTAAAAACTTAAATGTGGGAGAGAGGCAGATGGTTAGGTAGTAAATTCTAGCAAAGTTATACAAGGTTATGCAAGAACAGCTTTGGAGAAAAGGGGAATTTCCTGGGGTAGGAGAGGATGGTAACTGAAAGCCCAGTTAAGATAGGTCCCCCATGAGTCAGCAGACAAACTCATCTGAGAGAAGGTTGTGTGATTGTTTTTCAGCTGTTCCCAGCAGCCTTGGGCTTGGGGTTTCGCAAGCATCTGCCATTCTGGGAGATAACATTAGCTGGTTTGGAACCATGGTCTGGGGGGTATCTGTAGCTGAATGGAGAATGGAGGTGAATATCCTTGGAGATCAAGGAGCTGGTTTTCTGGGATATGATATGTGTTGTCAATGATGATGTTATTGGCCAGGATGATGACAGAACGTGGGTGGAAAGACACACAATACAGCAGGTACTGAAGTCTTTGATGAAGGGCCGTATATGGAGAGTGTGAGGTGGCGGTGGGGAGACTGATCAGCTGATGGAAATCGTCCTGCAAATTATGAACATTTGTAGTTGATCTTTAAAATCCAAAAGTCTAAACATTCGAATCTTGGTACATATCAGAAAATAAATAGTCACATATAACTGGCATATAGTTAGCAAACATTTCCAGAAATTTAAGTCCTTTTCACAAATTTGTTCTCTAGTTGCTATTGCTCATTGATCTGAAAAATTAAAATTAGGAAAAAACAGCCTCTGAAAGTTGAGTGAAATATTTGTTTTCTGCAAAAAGCCAGGGTGAAATGGCTTTATGTGGAGACAAGGTGAAGTTTTAGGGCATCACACATTAATATAAGCGAAGTATAATGAGGATACATTTGCACCCGTTGCTGATGGTGAGAACTTCTCTCCAAAGAAGCAACTGTTTAAAGAGCCCGTGCTTTCTCTTTTACCTGTTTCTGAGTCCACTCTGAAACATGGTTGATTTCCTTATGTTTGGAAGTGGTTCCTACCACAAGAAAGTGTGCACTTACCAAACAATAAGAATCCAGAAGTCACCTATACCTGGTTGAAATTTGTGAAGGTTATGAACAAAATCTTGGGAAGAATGCAATGAAGTTGGTGCATTTTCTTAAGGTTTTATCAATAAAAAGTGTAAGGAGAAGGAGATGAAAAGAATAAAGACTGGTTAGGGTAGGGAAAAGGGGATTTATAAGACCTAGAAATATTGAGGCCAGGAGTGAAATAGAAATGTATTTGCTGTAGTGGGAAGGAAATTAGATTCCTGAATTCAAAACTTAGCTGTGATACTTCCCACCCATGAGAACTTGAAAAAGTTATATAACTTTTCTCTGAGCCTCAGTTTCTTCAATCTGTGAAGTGGGCATAATAACACCAAATGAATAGGGTGATGGTGAAGATAAAAGCAAGTGCCTTTAGGTAAAGGGCCCACCACAAGCCTGATAGATTGGAGGTACTCATGAGGGGTTTTCTCCAGTCTAGGAATTTTTTTTTTTAATTTTTATTGAAGTATAGTTGATTTACAATGTTGTGTTAGTTTTGGGTGTACAACAAAGTGAATCAGTTATACATATACATATATCCACTATTTTTTAGATTATTTTCCCATGTATGTCATTACAGAGTATTGAGTAGAGTTCCCTGTGCTATATACAGTAGGTCCTTATTGGTTATCTATTTTATATATAGTAGTGTGTATATGTCAATTTGCAGCAACATGGATGGACTTAGAGATTGTCATACTGAGTGAAGTAAGTCAGACAGAGAAAGACAAACATCATATGATATTGCTTATATGCGGAACCTAAAAAAAGGTACAAATGAACTTATCTACAGAACAGGAGTAGAATTATAGATGTAGAAAACAAACATGGTTAGCAGGGTGTAAGTGGGGGGAGGGATAAATTGGGAGACTGGGATTGACATATATACACTTCTCTAGGAATGTTTTAAGTCATTGAAAGACTACTAACTTTTCATTGACAACTAGGTAGTTGCTATTTTTTAACCATGTTTTGATTTTTGTTAAACTTGATCAATTTTCTGTCAGGAAAGACCACTGATAATTATGGCATCAGGTATAGCAACCTGAGAAGGGTGATTTCCTATTTTCGGATGCTGCATATACAGCAGCAGTAGCCCCAATCAGCCCCGTGAGGCCTGTGGTACCAATAAAGAGGTGGAACCCAACCCCAATCCAAAGGGCTCTGCTTTCTCATTCCACCACTACCTGATCAGTCAGGGCACATTCCTGCCCAATCTCATTGGAGATTTGAATTCACATTGTTTGCTAAACCTGATGCTTGGCCAAAGAGGTACTTAGTGGCATCTATGAAAGAACTAAAGATCAAATGACACAACCTTGCCAAAGCATCATTATCTTTCTGTTGAGTGATAGTTTAAGCCTTGCTGTGCTTCTGTGAAGAGCGCAGTCTCTGCGTCGGACTCGCTTAAGATAACCGTGTTTGAAGATGATGAATAATGTCTGGAAAGTGTGAGGTTACTACATATGCTGCCTTCCAACAGCAGGGGAAGGGGGTTTACTTTAAAGTTGGACCCGTCATTGATAGCAAGCCTCTGCACATGGGATGTTCCAGGAGAACCCTACCTCAGCTTCCATTTCTTAAAATGTCACTGAATCACTTATACTTTTATGCTTTGTTATATTTATTTTATACAGAGGAAAAAAAATTGAAGTTATATATCTTTGAAACCTCACAGGGAGGAAAAATAATCAGGTATTTGATATCATTTGTATTTCTCCATTTAGGCTTTTAAAAATATTGAAATGCATATCCGAAGACATTCAACTTTAATAATGTTGATGAAGTAAATCACTTGCTTCAAAATAGATAAAAATTTAAAAAAACTATGGACCCAACAATTTCTGCTGAATTTAAGACTGCTTGTTTACAGGAAATACTTCCTGTCAGAAATGAGAAAAGACCTTTCCGAGCTCACATCTTAGAATCTTCTCTTCATCTTGACTTATATTTTGCAAAAATTTAATGTGTCTACCATGTTCCAAACACTGTGATAAGTATATAAAAGACAAAAATGAACAGGCAATAATCTCAGATCCCCAAGTTTATATTCTGTTGGAGGAATAAATACATGCAGGAACAAGTTAAAATTCAAGAAGAAATAGATTTGAGTTATGTACATAGCATTAAAGAGAGAAAATTCTTAATTTCACCTGAGGAAATCAAGGAAGTCATCCTGGAGGAGGTGAAATTTGAAGCAAAATTTTAAGGGTATGAGTCAGATAAGTTTATGACTCATAAGGTTATGAGTCAGATGAGTATGTGTTGGTGGGTAGTGAAGAGAGGGCGGCATTGTGGGTAGAGGGGGAAAAATATCCAGAGTGTTTGTGGTTTTGAGAATATCAAGTAGTTAAAAAAGGCTAGGGCTTCCCTGGTGGCACAGTGGTTGAGAGTCCACCTGTCGATGCAGGGGACGCGGGTTCGTGCCCTGGTCCGGGAAGATCCCACATGCCGCGGAGCGGCTGGGCCCGTGAGCCATGGCCGCTGAGCCTGCGCGCCCGGAGCCTGTGCTCCGCAACGGGAGAGGCCACAGCAGTGAGAGGCCTGTGTACCGCAAAAAAAAAATAAAAATAAAAAAAGGCTATAATGAAATTTAATTGTGACTGAGAAATGGAAGGGGAGTGTGAACCTGAGGATAAGATTAACCAATAATTTTCTAAGTCCTTAACTCTTAATTGACTGGTCATTTATGGTGACCAGCAGAGGGGCTTCTCTGGGTGTAGAGGTGTCCAGGGGAGACCTCCTGGTCAAGAAAAATATATGTTCTTTCTACCGTAGATACGTGGGCAGCCTCCCCATTTATTTTAGCAGAAATTGACACAGAGGTTGCTGTACTTAAAATCCTTATGAACTCTTTTGTGCTTTCATTCTCACTTTTTTAATAACGGATTAGGACGTTTTCTAGGTGAAGAACTAGTTCTCCACTGCATTTCCTCAGAAATACAGTTTTCCTTTGTGTTGATGATTAGAGAATATGGAGGACACGTCATGGGTATTTTTGTGATATTGCTGGTGCACTTTTATAATCACATCAATGCTGAATTAGCATCGTCCTGTATCATTTATGGGTGGCTATCATGCACTCTTATCCCTTTCAACCACAAAGTAAACAAATAAATAAATAAACAAATAAAGGAGTTAACCTGTTTTTATTATTTACAGTCTACCCAAAAATTTGCTAAGAGTTTTATATGTAGTATTTCATTCAAGTCTCACTATTACCTGATTTTAAAATTATTATTACACATAGTTACTATATGTAATAATAATTATTATTATTACTCTTACTTTACAACGGGGAAATTTAAGCGTAGACAAATTGAGTACATGGCCAATGTCACATAGCTGGTATGTGCCAAACCTAGGATTAGAACCCGAGTTTTCTAACTCCAGAAACCACTCTAACTCCAGTCCTAACCATTAAGTGGTATGGAGTTTTACTGTCACTTCTAGATGCAAAGATAGCTACAAGGCTTGAATTGCTTCCCATTACAATTTCATAACCAATGACCAAGGCTGGAACTCATTTCCAGGTTGTCTGACTCTTAATGCCATTTGCATGCTATACCACAAAGTGCATGAACAATACAAGGAACAAACAAACCCACAATTAAACCAAGTCCCTCCCCAAAATATTCGACATGTATTATATTATCCTGAGTTCTATCAATGATGGACCTTGTTATAAATAAATAAATTCTAATAAACAAATTCTAGCATAACTTAATTAGATAATGATACTGTTTAAGAACATAATACCATGCTAAACTTATTCAAAATCCTTCTTTTGTTTTGCTACTTAGGATCTTTATTCTTAATGACGTCTTAATATCCAATTACATTCTTATTTAGAAGATTTGTAAGGTGACAACTCAAAAAGCAAATCTTTAATGCAGATATCAGGCATAAAAATGATATATTTAAAGATGGGTCAATTTACTAGTACATTCCTTATTGGGGATTTTGTAAATGTCAGTATAAGACAAGAAAGACATCTAAACAATTTTAGTCATAGGAAAAACAACAAAATAAAAAATACAGAAGAATAGTAAATCATATTTAGAGGCTTATAAATTAGATATCACTGTCAGCCCACTGTTGTTCTATAGAGCTGATTTAGGTGGGTAGTACTGATCATCAGTGATTATGCCTGGCATTTAAGACCCCAGTCTGCTTCTGTTTTAAAAAGACCTTCAGGGGCTTCCCTGGTGGCTCAGTGGTTGAGAGTCCGCCTGCCGATGCAGGGGACACGGGTTCGAGCCCTGGTCTGGGAGGATCCCACATGCCACAGAGTGGCTGGGCCTGTGAGCCGCAACTACTGAGCCTGCACGTCTGGAGCCTGTGCTCCGCAACAAGAGAGGCCACGATAGTGAGAGGCCCGCGCACCGTGATGAAGAGTGGCCCCCGCTCGCCGCAGCTAGAGAAAGCCCTTGCATAGAAACAAAGACCCAACACAGCAAAAATAAATTAATTAATTAATTAACTCCTACCCCCAACATCTTAAAAAAATAAAATAAAATAAAATAAAACAAAAGATTAGCAACTCTAGATCCAGGCTGCCAGTGTTCCGATTTCAATTCCATCACTTAATTTCTCCATAAACCTGAATTAATTGCTTACTTTTGCTAAGCCTTGGTTTTGTCATATATAAAATGAAAGTAGTAATAGTACTTCCTTCATACGGCTGTGAGGATGAATGAGTTAATACATTTAAGTACTCTGAACAGTTCCTGACAAGCTGTTAAGCTCATCATAAACGTAATGTCATTGAATATAGTGTTCCCTCTGCTTGGAATGGCATTTTCCTACTTTCCCTCCATCTTTAAGATACATCTCAATCTCATCATTTTTCAGACTTCCATGAATAATACCCAGAGCTCTTTTGTTGTGGCCGCCTAAATATAGAGTCTACAACGTCGATATGGCCTTTACAATATTTTATTTTAATTATTATGTTACTTACCTTCCCCATTAGACTGGCATAATTGAAAGCATCACATTTATCCATATCTTTTCAGTATTTTTCACAAGGTATAGCAAATAATAGGCACTCATAAATATTTATTTAATATATAAATGAGGTGAACTTCTCTTGCCTTCATTCATTCGAAAGTAATAAACACTAGCTTCTCTCAGTTTCCTTGAGAAATCATCCCTCAGTTGCCTAAACAATGTGCAAACAGTAGGGCATCATCTGTCCTTCCCTCTCCCCGGATCTCATACGTGTCTCTCCATCTCTCACTCAGCTCTAGCTATACTCCTGTTTCTTGAACAAGCCAAGCCCCTTTCTCAGAGCTTTGGCACTTGTTCCTCCTCCTGCTTGGGATACTCTTCCCCAAGGTGTCCTCACAGGTTGCTCTTACATTTGAGCCAGTTAGGTCCTCAAATGTCACAGTATAAGCCTGGAGCACCGCCCCCTCCCCCTCCATGCACACCAGAATGTAAGTTCCACGATGTCATGGGTGTTGTCTGGCTTAGAACAGTGCCTCACAAGCAGTTGTTAAGAGAACGGGTGAAAAGATGAACGAAAGACGAACATGAAAGAAGGTATGGAGATTAAGATTAATTTCTCCAATCTGAGATATGCTCATGACATCATGGTTTGTAGTAGCCCTGCAGCAAATCTTTAACTCTTCCTTTAAGACCTTGTCCACACCAACAAACTGACTTTTGAGGGTTAAGAAATGACACTCTTATCTCTGATTTCCCTTCCTGTCTTTGTCTGTTCCCCAGCATCCTTCTGTGATCAGTGGGGACAATGTGTGTTATATTTGTCCTCTACATTTTTTTCTCCCACTAGATGGCACTATGCCTTCAATATTGAAAGCTCTAGGTATGTTTAGGTTCGTTTCCTTTGTTCTTTTCTACACTATGCGAATCTTCATAATTAATGAATGGGTTCCAGTTCCAAGATCCACAAACGTTAATGACATGTGCTGAACTAACAGCCTTAAATACTACTCCTCTAAAATGAAAAAGTAGCTGGACTGTATTGTATCTTATGAAATATTTATAACAGCCAAACACAAAAGTAGTAAGTACATGGGTTCATACAACACCAAAGAAACTTGATTTACGTGAAGATTCAAGTTTGAAGCGTTATCACACCCTCACACTGCAGAACTAAAGTGACACAGAGATAATAAATAAATGGAATAGATGTACACACACACATACACACACACACACAGAGTATGGTTTACATGATATAATATACCAGCTACATTTGCCAGAGAGCTGCTAAAGTCAGGTTTGATGATAACAAATGATTCCCAGAACTGATACTGGGGGGGGGGCAGTCCAAGTGCTGGAACATAGCAGTTCTACATTCATGGAAGAGAAATTTGTCAGTATTGCTCTTACATGGAGAGTGCTGTGTTAGGTGTGGACTTCTGCTATTCAGTTCCAAGTTTATACAGACATACAGAAGAAATATAGAAATCTGTATGATTCTTCCCTAACTTACATGGAATTGTAAGTAGTATGGGTAACACATTTTCCGAATCTTTGATTTACTTAAAAAAATGTTTTCAAAGGACTGGTGAGAGTTGCCAGGTTTTACTAAAATACTGCATTCCACAGAGAGCAACTAAAAAATGTTTGAGAGGATTTTAAAATGTCTGGTGTAGAATCATCTCATTATGGTATAAAACCAATGCTTCTCAAAAACTTTAAGTTAAGTTTCATCTTACCATTACTCTCAGATCTAAACTTTTTTAGAAGGAAAGTCTCTGGTTCCTTATAGAGCTCTCTGTCTTCTTTTCTCCATGCGTGATTGGTCCATGAGAATATTAAATACATTTAACATTGTTCTATTAACTATTCTTACTCTTCTAGGAAAAATACATTATTGCTTTCTTTTTCAGGGTAATAACAGAAATAGAGCTCCAGACGTAGAAAATAACCTTATGATTACCAGCAGGTAAGTGTTGGGGAGGGATAAATTGGAAGATTGGGATTGACATATACACACTACTATATATAAGATACATAACTAATAAGGACCTACTGTATAGCACAGGGAACTCTACTCAATACCCTATAATGGCCTGTATGGGAAAAGAATCTTAAAAAGAGTGAATATATGTATATGTATAACAGATTCACTTTGCTGTACACTTGAACTAACACAACATTGTAAATCAACTATATTCCAATAAAAATTTAAAAAAGAGTTTTATATCAGCTTATTGTAAATCCTCTATAAATCAGATGTTTGATAGTTAATAAATATTTCATCTTCTTTATATAGTTAAACTCAGTTCATTTATTCAACTAAAGGATGAGGAAGACTACATCAGCAATACTATCATGATGCGATCCGTACATTAATGCTAATATTTGTCTGCCTGAGTTTCAGTTCATAGAAGTTAAAAAATTTTGAAAGCTGGAATTTATTTTATAGTCAGAGAATAATGCAAATGGCAACTTATCTTCTCGGCTTGTCTATCTTTTTTTTTTTTTTGCGGTAGGCAGGCCTCTCACTCCTGTGGCCTCTCCCGTTGCGGAGCACAGGCTCCGGACGCGCAGGCTCAGCGGCCATGGCTCACGGGCCCAGCCGCTCCGTGGCATGTGGGATCCTCCCGGACCGGGGCACGAACCCGTGTCCCCTGCATCGGCAGGCGGACTCTCAACCACTGCGCCACCAGGGAAGCCCCCCAAAATTAAATTTTTTACCTACTACTTTAAGGAGACGTTATTTGCAAGGTTTTCTTTTTTAAAGTTTGTAGTGAATGTCTTGACACACAGCTTTCATGAAGCGCTCGTATCCCCAGATGCCAGGAGTGTTGGTCTCTGATGTTCTTGCCACTGAGAACTTCCCAGGAATTGCCATCGGTCAAAAGAAGCTGGGGTAGCAGCCTGCATCTAATGGTGGTTGATTTAGATATACAAAGTTGCCTCAACCTGGGACATCTTTGGAGGGTCGTCCCAACGCCAGTGCTCTCTGTGGGAAGGACTGAAATCTGTCTAATTGCATATTAGTTCAACTCTTCCCTCTGCCGACTCCTGCTTTCTTCACTCTCTCATAAATGCTGTCCCCCTGAGGCACTCCCCAGAAAGCTTCCTCTATGCAAATGTCCATCTCAGAGTCTGGTCCCCTGGGAACCTGACCTACAGCAGTTGGTTCCAGGAGTCCAACAACCATGAAGGAAGAATCTGGAATGGGAATTTGGAACTGAATAACCATTGGCTTGATCACAGCACCACACCATCGTTGGTAATAGGTGGCGTGCACATAGCACCTGGTGTGCCACAGCCGTGCTAAAACTCTCCAGCTACTTCAGCGGTTCTCAATGCTGTGACATTACTCCCCAACCTCCCCCTAGGGCATCTGGTAAAGTCTGGAGACAATTGTGAGAGTCTCAATTTTGATAGGTCGGGGTGGGGGGAGGGAGTGGTGCTTTTGCCATGGAGCGGATGCTGCTAAATATCTGACAATGTATGGGAGAGTTCCTGCACCACAAAGAATTATCCTGTCCAAAATGTCAATAATGCTGAGGATGAAAACCCCCTGAGTTACCGGTAGAAAAGAATCTGCTTGCTGGTGCAGTATTTCGGGTGTTGAAGAGGTTGGGGGACATTAGGAAAGATGAGAATGATATAACGAGGTAGTTCTTAAACTGAAACTTTGAGGGTGACTAATCAAAGGCAAATCACACTTTGAGGCAAAGTGTGAAAGTCAAAGATCCCTTGCAGCTTAGGAAGAGCCTCAGAGCTCCTACAGGAAAACCTTGGCATCAGGGCCAGTGCTTAATTATAAGGGTAACTGGTCTCAGGAGAAGTTTGAATTCTCAACCTAAACAAGTCTGTTTTGAAAAGATTAGAGCTGAGACCTAGAGCAGTGGAACCTCAGACTTGGGATGTGACATTTGGGTCAACTCACCTGAAAGCCCTGCCATCCAGATCACCTCCACCTCTCTGACTGCGACTGGCCCCCAGCTCGGCCAATGAAGATGACACACAACACTCTGCCTTGCAAGAGAACATGTGCTCCTCTTAGGCTCTATGCCTACCTCTCTTCCTGACCATCAGACCAATGACTAAGTTTATGTAACAACAAAATCCAGATAGCCAAGTACCAGGCTTGCTAACGGAGAAAAAGGACTACAGGTAGAAGTAGTCGTGGGACCTAGGCAACATGAACAGAACAGTATATATGGGACTCGATCCCAACTGTGCTGGATCAGGGGGACAGGATCTATAGTTGGATACGTGAGTGTTTGTTGATAAAAAGTACTCTCCTGTAATGCAGGACATAATATTCAAAAAGGCCCTTGGGAGATGGTGCTAATCTGTTGCTAGGTTGGCTCTCAGAAGCTTGGAAAATAAAGGCTCACACTAAGTGAAACAGAAACGGCGTCATAGATGGTGATGAAGGGATTAAAAACTCAGAGAGATGGGAAGGCCAGAGTGAGTATGCTCTAGGAGGCTTCTGTTATTGTGGGATTCTACCACCCCAGTGTAGTCAGGGAGCCCAGGTCTGCGATGACATATCTTATCCTCAGCCTAGCCTAGAGGATGCAACCACCCTTGAGAGCTTTTCTGCAATGCTCCTGCCCCTCCCACATGATTGTTTAATAAACAGTGTCTTCTAGGCTAGTGTACTTAGATGTGTTAGACCCAAATCCCATGTTTGTTCCCCTACATCTTAGATGTGTCAGATCCAAATCCTATATTTGTTCTGCTACATCTTACTACTTCTTAAGTAATAAACAAACAAACAAGCAAACAAAAAAACTCAGTAAACTCCTCATCATGTGCTGCCTGAGTGGGCATAACCCTAAGGTCATCATGCTACTCAGAGGACAAAAACACCCACCCTAAGTGGACACAGGCTGCCTCATTTCATAGTTGCATCAGCAGAGAAACATGCTCTTGTATCTTCCACCTTGAGCGTGAAAAAAATTCTCCCCTTGTCTTGGCATTCCTTCCCAGCTGCCCCAATTTTTCAAAACCCCATGTTCCTGGGTGCTCAGGTGGCCTACTCTGCGTACCTTCTAAGATCAGATGAGTGTGAGCATTTCAGCATGTTAAATCTCTTATACATATTTGAAATTTCACATGATGAAATGTCATTAATCCCAGTCAACTGACAGAGTCTACTAGAAGTTAAACTTCAGTAAACTTTATAAAAAGTTACAGCACTGTCACTGGCTGTTTCATTGAGAAACACTTACTTGTCCTTTAACTTTCCGTATATTTATAAGGTTTTGAATTCTAATTTTGTACCTTTATCGCAGAAAAACTCCATCTCTCCATGGATTTCTAAGGGAGTTTCTGACAGTTTTTAGGAAATGTGTTTATTTCATATGGCTCTACTGAAATTTGGCATCTCCTGGCAATGCCACCTAGCACCCCATTTCCTTTTCTCTAAAGCCAGACAAAAATGGATAGAATTCACATATTTTACTCAATAAACACATTCAGCCAGAAAATGTTTCAAATGTTGACTCACCATAAAATTCAGGTGTAAGATGTGTTTTATCTGAATCTATTTTCCTTTTGTATAGTTTCTCAGCTTTCTGAAACAGAATACTCTCAATCTTGATGTGAAGCTCTGTTTGAGAGATTCTATGAGGCAAAGCAGAAGGAAACCAGGTGCATGCCACATATCACTGAATGTAAAATATTTCATTAGATTGTACATAATAGTCTCCAGATGAGAGGGAGTGGCTATAGGAACATCTAAACATTCAATAAAACTGGAGAGAGGGAATAACCCAACAATGTGCCCAAAAAAGTGCTTCACCAAATAAAGAAGATAAGTCCAATAAATAGATAAAAATGAGAAAATATTATGAAATATTACATTTTGAGGAAATGAGCTGAAAAGGAATAAAACACTACTTGAATACATAAAGCAGTGAGACAGTAAGATTCTGAATCAAGCTATATGGAGAGAACATATGAAAGCCTAGATGCTGAGTGCTTAGAAGACAACACAGACAATATAATTCTATGCAATACTGTATATACATTTAATTAGAGATTTTATTCTACTTATGAGTATCTTGGACCAGTTTTTGGTGTATTTAAGTTATTTCATATGCAATAATAGAGCAGAAATGCTTACCAGTTTCTACTTTCCTAAGTAATCTCAAGATTTGCATAGGATATGTTCATTCATATTGGAATCTGAATGCTATTTTTGAGTTTGACTCAATTAACATTTTCACTGTCATGAGTGGGAAGATTCAGTATTGTCAAGATGTTAATTCTTCCCAACTTGATCTGTAGATCCAATGTGATCAAAATGCCAGCAAGTTATTTTGTGGATATTGACAAAACAATTCCAAAGTTTATATGGAAAGACAAAAGACTCAGAATAGATAATGCAGTACTGCAGAAGAACAAAGTTGGAGGATTGACACTATCTGATTTCAAGATCTGCTATAAAGTGATAGCAATTAATATAGCATGGTACTAGCTAAAGAACAGGAAAATGGATCAATGCAACAGAATACAGACCCCAGAAATGGACCGACACAAATACAGTCAACTGATCTTTGACAAAGGACCAAAGGCAATTTAATGGAGAACAGATTGTCTTTTCAACGAGTGGTTTTGGAGTAATTGGACACTCACGCAAAAAAAAAAAAAAGTCTAGACATATATCTTACATCTTTCATGAAATTAACTAAAAATGAATCATAGATCTAAATGTAAAATATAAAACTTATATAAAACAACATAAGATAAAATATAGATAAGCTTAGTTTTATGGTGAGTTTTTAGATACAACAATAAAAGGATAATCCTTGAAAGAAAAACTAATCACTTGGAATTTATTAAATTAAAATATGCTCTGTGAAAGACTGTTAAGAGAATGAAAAGACAAGGCACAGACTGAAACATATTTCTGATAAAAACTTTTATCCAAAATATACAAAGAGCTCTTAAAACTCAACGATAAGAAAAAAAAATTTAATAGGCAAAAGATCTGAAGATACTTCATTAAAAAAGACATGCATATGGCATATAAACATACAAAAGATGCTCAGCATCATATAGGATTAAGGAACTGCAAATTAAAACAATGAGGCACCACCACACGCCTATTAAAATGGCTAAAATCCAAAAAAACGGACAACACCAAATGCTATAGAGACTATGGAGCAACAGCAACTCTCATTCATTACTGGTGGGAATGGAAAATGGTACTTTGGAAGACAGCTTGGCAGTTTCTTACAAAACTACAATCTTACTGTACTATCCAGAAATGACATTTCTAGATATTTTCCCAGCTGAGTTGAAAACTTATGTTCACACAAAAACCTGCACACATATGCTTATAGCAGCTTTATTCCTAATTGCCAAAAAATTGACAGCCACTAAGATGTCCTTCAATAGGTGAATGCATAACCAAATTGTAGTAATATGGAATATTATTTAATGATTAAAAGAAATGAGCTATCGAGCCATGGAGAGAAATAGAGAAATCATACAAGTATATCAGTTAAGTGAGAGATGCCAGTCTGGAAAGGCTAATTATTATATGATTGCAACCATGATATTCTGGAAAAGAGAAAACTACAGAGACAGTAAAAAGTTTGATAGTTGCCGGCGATCTGGGGAGTAGTGGTGGTGGGAAAGATGAAGACATGAAGTGCAGGGGATTTTTAGGGCAGTGAAATTATTTCATATGACACTGTAATGGTGGATATATGACATTATATATTTGTCAAAGCCCAGAGAACTCTACCACACAAACAGCAACTTTTAATGTAAACTATGGACTTCAGTTAATAATATTGTATCAAAAGTGACTCATTAATTGTAACAGATGAACTACAATCCTGCAAGATCTTAATAATAGGGAAAACTGTATGTGGGGTAGGGGTGTATATGAGAACTCAGCACTATCTGCTCATTTTTTAAAATAAGTATAAAACCATTAAGAGTAAAGCCTATTGGGGCTTCCCTGGTGGCTCAGTGGTTGAGAATCCATCTGCCAATGCAGGGGACACGGGTTCGAGCCCTGCTCCGGGAAGATCCCACATGCCGCGGAGAAACCAAGCCCGTGCGCCACAACTACTGAAGCCCATGTGCCTAGAGCCCGTGCTCCACAATGAAAGAAGCCACTGTAACGAAAAACCCACGCACTGCAACGAAGAGTAACCCCCGTTCGCTGCAACTAGAGAAAGACTGCGTGCAGCAACGAAGACCCAACGCAGCCAAAAATAAAAAATAAAAAAAGAGTAAAACTTATTAATTAAAAAAAATACAAGATAAATGGAAGTTGAGTATGAAAATTTCATCGATAGATTTTTTTATTCCATAAAAAACCTTTTTAGACACGTTTCAAGAAATTAATGTTAAATTTTGCTATAGTGCCAAAGAAGAATATCCATCATAATCTGCAAAGGCTGTTAAAATACCCTTTCATTTTTCAGCTACATACCTGTGTGAAGCTGCATATTCTTTATGTAGTTCAACCAAAACAACATGTCACATCAGAGTAAATGTAGAAGTAGATATGAGAACCTAGCTGTCTTCTAGTAATCCCAATATTAATGATTTACAAAAAATTGAGGAATGCCAGTCTTCTCACTAATTTTTGAATAAATATTTTAATAAAAATTGTTGTTTATATCAGCTTATTATTTCAATTTTTAAGTAAATCCAAAGTACTTTAAAAAGCAAGTGGGGAGCTACTTTGAGACTAGGTAAATATTTCATTTCTTTCAAACTTTCACTCTTTTTTTTTAAACATCCACTGATTATTCTTTCTTGAATCAACTTTTACTGTGGTGGTGACTGCCAGAGGGAATATTCTAAATTCATCATTCTTTCTGGCTTTAATGGTTGGCATTTTACTGTTATGTAGAGCAATCCTTTCTTTCACTCACTTATTCACTCATTCATTATATATTTATATCAACATGGACTCATGGATTCCAATCTTACTCAATGAGTTATAATTAATTGTTATCATTATTTATTTTGCTGCTGAAATTGTCCCATATTTGGACAGTAAGGGCCCTTTTAAGGTGATTCCTTTGCTCCTTTGCCATGTCCAAATATTCTTCAATCCCTTCTTTCCTTTCTGGTACCACACAGAATTCTAGCTCCACCTTATACCTTTCTTGCTCTGGAATCATCCATTTTCCCAAGGAGTCCTGATCTTCTTTAGTGGAGAACAGTATTTATAAACCAAGATCAGGATGTTAGGTGTGCTCATTGCTCCTGGGCTTCTAGAACTTCTCAGCAGGCAGAACTAGGAATATATACACACACACGCATATGTATATGCTCACTTGGATCTGTATCTCTTTCTATACCCATCCATCTATTTATATATTAAAAACCATGAGTTCACAATTCCAATCCAACACTTCAGGATTTATTCTCACCTTCCCCATTTCTATTTTTGCATTTTTTCAAGCAGTGAGAAATCTGGTTTCCGTAATTCTCAATATATTCACTTAGTTTTTATATGCCTGTGTATAACTAATTTTTTAACTATATGAGTCATCTCCTTTACCTCAACACCTCTATGCATGGAGGTTCCCTCAGACCAATCAAGGCCATAGTCCAAGCATCAGTTTTTCTGACTACATGTTATTCTAACATGGTTAAAGTCTTCCTTTCCCATTGTACTCTGTCATATTAAAGGAAACAGTAAAATAAGTTATTCTTCTTCTGTTCAGTATGATACCTGACTGGCATTATGTTCCTATTCAGGGTCAGCTACAAAATTTGCAGCCCCGCTACTAAATGAAAATCTGGGGCCCCAGTAGGGGCAGGAAGTAAATCTTCCTTTCCTATTGGTAACCATCATAACCATGGCTGACTGGGTGACCCCGCCCCCAAGGGACTGCATCCTGTAAGTTGATACACACTTGGATCTGGATCAGGTGTGCAAGAGAAGCTTGCCCCCATCAAACATGCTATGACACTGCCTGCCCAGGGATGGGACAACCATCACCATGTGGCTCCTCTAGACACCACAGGGCATACACGTGACCCTGACCTTCCCCATGACCCCTGCCCAAGCTCTCGTGGGAGTGAAGGACAACAAGAAGAACGTAGACCTCTTCCTCCCAACATGGCCCTGTTGCTACCCTGGGTGGAAGATGGCAGGGGTCAGGGAGTGGAGGCAACCAGGGGAAGCAGGACGGGACCCAGGGTGTCAGAGGGTAGGAAGAGGCTGCTCAGAGCTTCCCCCATGGAGTCCGGGAGGCGGGGGAGGTGTGGCAGTGGCAGTTGTGTGTGGATTCAGGCTCCAAGTTCTGGTGCATTATGCACCGTCCCATTGGACTTTATCTCAAAAAGATATACTTAAAGAAAAAATTATTAAGAATTTCAAGACGGTGAACGTAGAGCACTAAACTCCAAGCGCCGGGTCCTTTTTGAAATTCGAGCCCTGTGCCACTGTACTGGTCACACGTTCGTGAAGCTGGCCCTGTACCTGTCACAGAGTCGGGGATGAACACGCATCTCTGCCCTGGCCCCCGATCACAAGATGGTGGTGGCAACACAATCCGTGGGAACTTTAAGAGGAAGTTCTTGGAAAGAGTAGAAAGTGAAGCCACGTGGTATGGAGTCAGGTCGGGGAGCGAAGGCACAGCCAGTGGAATGGATGGACAAGAGCTATCCCACCCTAGGACTCCCTGAGAGTGGACCTGAGGTCCTGCTGGCACACGGTGGGACTCTGTACACCATTTGTAGTATTTGTGTAAATGTGACTGCAATTGTATTCAAAGGATGTTCAAGCTGGAACTCTGGTGAATTTGCACCTCAGTCCTTTCCTCCAGTCTATTGGCTTATCAGCCATGGAGACCATCAGAGTTTCTTCTTTGTTTCTGATATCCTTGATATGTGCTTGTCACATAGAAGGGGCTCAACAAATGTCAGCTGAATGAATCAATGACTGAAGAATGGAAATAAGCACCCACACATGTTCAAACATCACATTCAAGGTAATTCAATCTAGTTAATACTCTACTTGGTTTAATTCCTAGTATTATGAATATACTGTATTTCCTTTTTTTCCCTTGCTAAATTATGGGTCTCAGTAAAGAAGTAATTCCTTCTGAG
Organism: Hyperoodon ampullatus; assembly: GCF_949752795.1. NCBI lineage: Eukaryota > Metazoa > Chordata > Mammalia > Artiodactyla > Ziphiidae > Hyperoodon > Hyperoodon ampullatus. Next base: position 64,825,805 of record NC_136929.1, read on the forward strand.
AATCAAAAAAAAAAAAAAAAAAACAATGTGCAAGTCAAATTTTGGAACGTCCATTGTGGTTTGGAGTCTGCATGCGTGTACCAATGAAGTGAGTGCTACGTGAACAAAATAACCAGGCATCAAATCCAACAGTTACTTAGTATCACATCAAGTAATGGTTTGCATTAATTTATCCAGTGCTATAAATCTTTGTGGACAACTTGGTCAATAACTTTGAAGTAATAAGACAGGAGTGAACTGTGAATATGAGTGTGGGTCCTTGGAAGCTGCACATGGTCTCAGAAGTCTAAGTGACAGCAGCACCCATGATACTCATTCTTATCTCTAACCCATTTCTTAATTCTCCCTGTTGGGAGAGATTAAGGTAGAGATGTTAAGACAGAATGTTGGGAGAAGAAATTTGCATTCCTTCCTTTTCCTTTGCACCTGCTGGGAATCTGCTTTTGAGATTAATGGCCAGTGACAAAGAGCGCACCTGTCAGGCTTTATCCTCTTCAGATAAAGCTGGTCCTAGGAAAGATTCTCAATTTGGTGATGTTTCCTATCAGTGATCTTAGTCTCCCCTTTCTCTCTTTATCTTGACTTGAGTACCTAGTGTTGTAATGGTTTTTCTACTGTACTTGATCAAAGAATGTTTGCAAGATGTGATGAATAAAGCAGTTAACTAGAGTTAAGAGACTTGAGTTTTCAAGGTCAAGTTCTGTATCTTACTGGTTACATAACCTTGAGAAAATCACATTATCTCTCTGAGTCTCCACTTCTTCATCTGTAAAATTGCTATATTGATACCATCTTGTGAATTATATATGTTTATAATGTAATATTACGATCTGTTCATATATGAACCCTTTAGACATTTTATAAACATACATACTGAGTGATAAATTTGATGGGTTAGCTTTTTCCATGTTCATATTAAATTTAATAGAGAATTATTATCTTTGCCCTTTGGCCAAATAAATAAAATTATCATGGTGGAGTTCAGCAAGTAAAGTGTGTTTATGTGGTTATACATATTGGATAAGAGGAGTTGGGAAAGTGGACATTGAAAAATGTATGTAGCAGCCTACCATTCTCATTTCTGTTTTGACCTTGGTTGATTAAGCAATTATATTCAGGTATGAGGAAAAGGATACTGAGCAGTTGGGAGAGGAGTGAATGCCAGGGGTGAGAATGTCAAAAATGGATTGAAGATGAACATTCCTGTCATCCCTACAGCTTGCCTGTATTGCTTATGTTTGGGGCTTAGCTGTTGTGGGTCTTAATATCAAAACTCATTCTTTGATACCTATATGAACATTAATATATTGATAATGACTCAAATACAGTAGTATCAGTATGTGATTTTGCCTTTGTTTAAAAGATGGTGTGATAGGTAAATAAATGTTTAAAACTTAGAAAAAAAGGAGAGATACCGTTATTTGATATATTTATAATTAGGGCATAACAATCAAAAACATATGAGAAAATTTCATAATTTCTCAATTGAAGTTCCATAAAAATTGCCTGGGTTTGTTTCTCTTGACATAATAATTTACCAAACTGTGAAACACTTTTCTACTCTCATAAGGAAAATATTAAACTTTAGATTAAGCATTAAATTATCATTAATTACCGGCCTTACCTAGTCCAGAGAAGTTGTCTGTTATCTATGAACCCCAAAAAACATTTAAGTTGCTTTAAAGACATTTAAATTGCTTTAATAGCTAAAGAAAGAGATTGAAATTTTAATACTGGGAATGCATTTATTTGCTTCATATATTTGTCGACAGAAAAGATGGCACCCTTAAATGGGGTAGTTAAATGTAGTTTAACAAAGGAACTATTTGGAAGTTCTGGGCTGGACTGAAAAAAAGAAAAACAACAAGGGATGACACGCCTCAGGACTAGCAAATGCAGGAAATTCTTAGCATCCTAGACCTCAAGGGCAACACGAATTGGAACCCATGAAAAAACGTCACCGTTGCTTTCACTGTGGCTGTGATTATAGGAGAGGGATGCCAAGCAGGTGCTCTGGCCTTTGTAGTGTGACAAAACCACTGCCAATCTGCAGCCTGGCAAGGGTTAGCGGGGAGATAAATACTAGGACCTCACTCTCCTTCCACGTGCTAATACTTCCCATGGGCCAAATCCAACTGGAAGTCAGAAGGAGCCTGTGCAACTGATGGAGTTCAGCCTCTCAGGGCACAGAGCAGGATGGATAAAAACAGAGTGTGGAAATGAATGGGGAAATAGAAAATCTCTTGCATCTACAACATTCATTTTGTTAAAAATATTTCTCCTTACAGTAAGTTTCAATCCTCTCCCAGATGCATATTTCCCTTTGTTCATCTCTAAGAAAAACATACTAAGTAATGGTTGAAGACACATAACTTCTGTTTCTCATGCTGAATTTTTTCAACTACATTTCAGCCTTTCTTCCCTGTCTCTGTTTACAAATATTTTAATCTTTTCCTGTATAAGGCATAGATACGACTGGACTTGCTCCAATATCTGTAAAAGAAGTTCTCGCTTCTTGAAACAGTAATTATTAAGAAAAGTTTTCAGTGTCACAAACTTGATATTTCATGGCATACAACGCTAGCTAACCATGAATTTGTTTGGGAGTTTTGTATTTTTTTTTCCAAAAGTCAGTATTCAGTAGCTTATACAAGTATTAGATTAAGGTACGGTGTTTTTTTATGGAAATGCTTGGTTTTCTCAGAATGATAGGTGGAGATATAAACACATGTACATTGAATACTGCACTTGTTTACAAGAGTTTAATAGATTACCTTTGAGGAGTTGTCATTGTTATTGTTGAACTATATTGTTGAAACAATCCTTGGGTACATTGCTTCCATTTTAAGTGTTTATGTTAAGATGATATGAACAGAAAAACGTAACTATCCACTAGCAAATTTGCAGGTAGAAAATATCTTCATTGGATTTTCTAAAAGTTAGGCAATAGAAATGATTAATTACTTGAACTTGAAAAGAGAAAACATATTTATGGCATCCTTATTTCTTCCCTCTGACGCTGTAGCTTATTGGATTGCTTTGTAATGAATGCATAGCAGTGCCAAAGAGGATACACATGTAACCTTTCCATCCACGTCTAAACTCATTTCCATTTTCTCCTTGGCCCTTGAGGAGTGAGTAACAGCAGTAATTATTTTTTCTTGCCATCTGAAAATGTGTTTCCATTTTCCTTTAAACTTTGATGTGGAAATCACTGCTTCTGTGCAACTGGGGACTCTAGCTAGAAATACCATTTGACAAAATGCTGAGCTGAAAATTAACCTGAAAATAGCAGATGAAGTCATTTTTATTAAGTCTAAGTTTGGTGAGGATGAAAAATGCAATGATGGGTTTTGTGTATCTCAGATAACTTCATTCGTCTTAAGCCCAAGATGGAGTCTGTTTTTCTGCTCTAAATGTGATGAACTCTTAAGTTTGAGGTACACTTCAATTCCTGAAAAATAATTTTAATGGCTCTTTCCTCTGTCTAAAAGGGCATAAAACAATCTCACTGTCGTCTTAAAACCTAATAAAACTATTAGATATAAAGTGATACACATAATTTTTATAAGATAAAGAATTAGTATAAGGCAGTTTGAAAAAAGCAAATGATATGGTTATGATAGAAAATTGCATATATTATATATTTTAGTGGGCTTTTAAAGTCATGGTTTAGGATATATTCTCCACTGAATCCACCACTAATTGATTAATCAATCATGAATTAACCATTAAATGTCTGTCTTGTGTAGAATACTGTACCTCCCTCACCCTGGAATAATATAACAGGTTGATAATTTGATGTATTTTACAATGTACAGAGAAAAATGTTCACTACTAAGAATGTAAGGTTTGATAAGAATAAAATGAGAATAAAAGATCACATGATGATAATCAGCAATTATCATGATTTTTTGTTAAAAATTATTATTACTTTAAAATTATTTAATAAATTCTGTGTATAATTTAAAGAATATTAATGTTAGAATCAAAGACATGTGGATTTAAATTCAGGCTTAAATATTTATCGCCTGTGAGGCATTGGGTTATTCCAATTTTCTGGGTCTCTTTTCTTATCTGTAGCATGCTGTAAATAAAACTTACCTCATGTGGTTTTTGTGAGGATTAAGTGATATAATACCTCCAAGAGTGCCTGGAACTAAGTAGAAATGCAAAAAATTTTAGTTTTCTGCCTGTCTTTCTGTTTTCTTTAAATTCAGAAGCCATAGAAAACTATAAGAGCAAATTAGATAAAAAAATAACTATTATAAAAGGGCATGTATTATGAAAATGCTAGAACAGCAAGAGGAATCTAATAAAATCATTTATGTTTGCTTGTTTATTTAATAAATACTTATTTAATATTTACTATGTGACAGGCACCAATCTAAGTACTTTATAAATATTTATTCATTTAACCCATATAACAACTCTATGAGGTAGGTACAATTATTATTTTCCATTTTTAAAATGAGGAAACTGAAACACAGAGAGGTTAAACAACTTGCCCAAGTTTGCACAGCTAAAAAGTGCCATATTAAAATAAAGAACCCAGGTATTTTGTTTCCAGAGTTCATGCTTTTAACTACTACATTGTGCTACGTACTTATGTGAGGAAGATGATAATAACAACAATAATTATGGCTAACATTAACATTTTACTTAACTTGCACTTTCTAAGCACCATATATTACAAGCGTATGAGATGGGCAATAATAATTATTCTCTCTTAAAGGTGAGCAATGTAGAAGCACAGAGATGTTAAGCAACTATTCTTTCTTAGAGTAGAAGGTTTAAGGAGTGTACTTTTACTCAAAACTTGTTTCAGTACCATAAACATTTTGTGTGTGTGTTGTGTTTTTTTTAACTTTTTATTTTATATTGGAGCATAGCCGATTAACAACGTTGTGATGGTTTCAGGTACACAGCAAAGTGACTCAGCCATACATATACATGTATCCATTCTCCCCCAGACTCCCCTCCCATCCAGGCTGCCACATAACATTGAGCAGAGTTTCCTATACAGTAGGTCCTTGTTGTTATGCATTTTAAATATAGCAGTGTGTACATGTCAGTCCCAAACTCCCTAACTATCCCTTCTTCTCACCCTTGCCCCCTGGTGACCATAAGTGCGTTCTCTAAGTCTGTGAGCTGTCTCTGTTTTGTAAATAAGTTCATTTGTATCATTTCTTTTTAGATTCCGCATATAAGTGATATCATACGCTATTTCTCTTTCTCTGTCTGACTTACTTCACTCAGTATGACAATCTCTAGGTCCACCCATGTTGCTGCAAATGGCATTATTTCATTCTTTTTAATGGCTAATATTCCACTGTGTATACGTACCATATCTTCTTTATCCATTCCTCTGTCGATGGACATTTAGGTTGCTTCCATGTCTTGGCTATTGTAAACAGTGCTGCAATGAACATTGGGGTGCATGTATCCTTTCAGCCCATGTTTTTCTCCAGATATATGCCCAGGAGTGGGATTGCAGGGTCATATGGTAGCTCAATTTTCAGTTTTTTAAGGAACCTCCATACCGTTCCCCGTAGTGACTGCACCAATTTACGTTCCCACCAACAGGGCAGGAGGGTTCCCTTCTCTCCACACCCTCTCCAGCATTTATTGTTTGTGGATTTTTGGATGATAGACATTTTGATTGGTGTGAGGTGATACCTTATTGTAGCTTTGATTTGCATTTCTCTAATAATTAGCGATGTTGAACATCTTTTCATGTGCCTGTTGGCCATCTGTATGTCTTCTTCGGAGAAATGTCTATTTAGATCTTCTGCCCATTTTTTGATTGGGTTGTTTGTTTTGCTTATATTAAGCCACATGTGCTGTTTGTAAATTTTGGAGACTAATCCCTTGTTGGTCACATCATTTGCAATTATTTTCTCCCAATCTGTGGGTTGTCTTTTTGTTTTGTTTATGGTTTCCTTTGTTGTGCAAAAGCTTTTGAGTTTAATTGTGCCATAAACATTTGATTAGATGAAAAAAGTATTGCTTCTGTTCGAGTCTTAACCACATTTATGATATCCACTTGATGATCATTTTTCTGTAAAAAAAGACTAGTTGGTCCAGGATGCTTATACATTTTCAGCCTTCTGAAAACCTCTACTGGTCACCAGCAAAGACAACAGGACTCTATTTACACTTGACATGATACTGTTGCTGTAGCAACCTGATACCCAGAGAAACCTCTGCCATTCTCTCTTTACAGTAACCCAGAGAGCTCCATTTTTACCCTTAGCAAGCATGTCCGGGACTGCACCACTGGTAGGTATATTTATATGTACCTGTCGATTCAATTTGTCTAAAACCAAGTCCCATTCAGCCCCTAAAATGCTCTTCAATCTGTTTCTTCTATTTTTCGCACAATCTGTTCATGCCCTAACCATTTATTTTATAAGTAGTCCCTCTGCCTTTAAATTTCTTCCCTTGCCCTCTAATTCATCTTTTTATTGCTACCAACATCATATTTTCAAAACATAGGTGGTGATTTTTTTTTTTTTATTTTATTTCTGTTTGCAGATATCTACTATGGGATGATGTCCAAATCTCTTGATATGGCAAATTAGAGATGCAGAGATGATGTGCCAGTAAATAAACAAAGATGTACAGTGTATTAATGTTGAACTATAACATGATTTTTTGACATTATAGAGATGACTAATTCCAAACAATCTAAAATGATGACCTTGAAAGAAATTGTTTATCTGGGGTAGAAAACAGTAAGTAACCATGAGTTTAACTGTAAATTATATTCATGGATTATTCCTACCTCAAGTGCTTACACGACATGGTTAGTTTTGTAAATGTTTATCTTGAAGTCAATATAGACTGTCCCACTTTGTGGCTAAATTTTTTGGTAGAATAACTATCAGCAAGTAATACAATGTAAATAATGAGTTGATCATAAGTAGATTTGTATTAGGAAAGTAAGTGATTGATGTTTTTCAAATATCGTTCTAGTTAGAAAGGGTAATTATGCAGTGGGGAGGAGTTTTCAAGTCTTTGGAAAAGTGCTTCTGCAACTTTATACAACCCACACTCCAACTCTGACTGTGAAATTGTTGCTCAGTTTGAATTCTCAATCCACAGAACAAGTCATTATGAAAAACTGAAAAAAAAGGAACCCGCACCCCATCATGTCCTTAGCAAAACCACATCGCGTGCACTCAGGCTACAGGGCTCCAAATAGTCCAAGCTATTTCAGAACAACAGCGTCTATTTTTCATTTTGAATTACTGCAATTTCAGTAGCAGCTGTTGCACTGAAAATTATAATGGTCAACGTTTAATCAGTGCAATGTTCTCCTCCTTCATCCCTCAATCATTTGCTTCAGCTACCATAAAAATCTCAAACTTTAGTTAACAGTAACTTTAAAAGCCTCATTAGAATCTAGCCCGACCTACTGATCTCCCATGATTTCCCAGGGCTTCCTAACATGCAGTCTGGGCTCTGTTTCAGCAGTTCCCTTAACACCAGCCTCCCTTTGCTTTTCCTTACTTCACACATCTTGAAAACCATCTGTTTTTCCCCTACGCTGTACAAACACTGTCTTTTTTGACATCAAACGCTAGTCTCACCTCCTCAAGAAAGTTATCTTTGCTTATGCTAATTTAGTGTTATATGATTTCCCCATATCTAGACTTCTAAATTTCATCTTGAACAGTACTTCCTGGTCTTGTCTCCCTAACTTGATTGTAAATTTAGAGAAGCAAGAATCATCTCATATTTTTCTAGCTCCTTTGCTGTATATGACTCCATACAAGTGTCTCTATAAAAGAAATATCTTGGAATATCATTGTGTGTTAATACAACATTCATTTCTCTTTCTTCTGAGTTTCTATAATACTTCACATAAACTTAGGTTTTTATTCTGAGGATCTAGACCTTGTATACTATAGTTATTTTTATATGTCTCAGCCTTCCTAAGGAGCTTAAGTTCATTCAATCATGACAATAATTCTTTGAGCACCTACTCTATACTCCAGGCAGTGTGCTAGGCACTGGAGAAAACAAAATGAGCAAACACCTGCCATCAAAGAGCTAATAGTCTAGTGACCTTCTGTGACTGAAAGGCAATTACATGAAGTAGGATGGGGGATGCAGCAAACTTGTGGAAAGGGCTGGGGGACCTCAGAGGAGAGAACCACTGACCTTGTTCAGTATGGGAAGGGCAAAACGATTGAGCTGGGTATTAAAACAAGAGCAAGACTTCACCCGTAGAAGAGTTAGTTAAGGGGAAGGATATTTAAGTAAGAACAATAACTAATGCAAACTCCCAGATATAGGAAACAAGCATGGTGTGTTTAGGGAACAACAAGCAGTTGGATGAGAAGGGAGGGTAGTGATGAAAGAGAAGGTTGAAATGGCAGATTGGAATCAGAATACTGTTCACTGATCAAGAATTGCTTGATCCTTGTGGAATTTGGCTATTACTGCCCAAGAAATTAAAAATCACATAAATCTAGAGTAACAACTCGGACCTGGTGATCAGAATCATCAAAGGTGGAGTGAAAAGTACTCTGTGCAATAATATCATAACAGTTTTCAAGAGGTTGATTGGGATTTCAATCACTCTCTTTCTCCTTCTTAGTATTTTGGCCTTGAACAATTCCAATTTCCAATGCCCTTACCCCACTTTCTTCTTAAATGTCATCCTATACGTACACTTGTACTTACATCTATACCAATATAGAATATATGGTGATGATACATAGTTTTTGAGCACTTGATACATGCAAGGCACTCTACTTATCTGTTTTCATATATCACCCTTATAATCAGACCCACAATACAAATCACTTACTGAGCTCCAAGGGGTTAATTACGTTGCTCAAGTTCACACAGCTACTAGATAGTAGAGCTAGGATTTGAAACAAATCAACCTGACTCCAGAAACCTTACTCTAAATCACTGTCAGCACCCTGCCAAGTACAGAGCAGACTTTGTCACCACGCCAGGCTATGGATAAATTTTCCAGATTGTAACCACCAAGTGGGGTCTTCATTAGAGACTTACCTAAGCCTGGGAGGTGACCTGAAATAACACAATGGGATGAAGGACAGAGAGCAAATACATACAAAAAAGGTGTTTCTCTCTCTAACTACCTTTACACTCGGGCAAGCAGGTCCTGACAATATCTTTGTGCTAAGTGACAATCTGACTTGAAGCTGAGAGTAAATCAAGAGACCCCTCTCTCCAAATAGAAGACTCTGACATCAGACTGGGAATCTCCAAGTTACGTGTTAGTAGGTGACCACAGAATTCAGCTTCAGGACTTTGAGCAATTTTTAACTGAAGGTTTGCCACTAAAATGTTTCTGGATTCAACTTGTATGTGGGTGCTTCATGTTTGAAGACCTTCTTGTATCACCATATCTTCTACTTATACCTAATTGTTCTCTGTGTTAATCAGAGGGGTGTCACTTTATGGAATAGCCAGATATAGCAATTCCAGCAAGCTTAGTAGGTACAGCATACTAAGTATGTTCAGCAGAGGAAGTTTCTAATTTGATAAACTCAAAATTAATGGAGAGAAAGATGTTTAAAATATGTAAACATAATCATCAGAAAGACACTATTTCTTATGGTTAATAATGCCACATTATTCTCAGGCCACTCTGCATTTATCAGTATTTTTTCTCTTCTTTCATAGAAAATAAGATGTTTAGCTGGGCAACATGGCCATCAGAATGAAGACTACATTTCCCAACCTCCCTTGCAGGAAGTAATGACCATGTGACCAAGATCTGGTCGATGGGATGAGAATGGGAATATATTGCAGCTTTTCCTTTCATCTTATCCTGCTCATTTTATACAGCTGCTTGGAACTAGGATGGGATGCTGAAGTTCTATCTCATATTATGAATAGCAAGGTCATAGCCTAAGGTTCATGGTATAAAAAGCTGGAAGAAGCCTGGGTCCCTGAGAACGTTTTGGGCAATACCTTCACATCATTCCTGGGTTGCCTGCATCCACGACATATTTTTTAATGTGAGAAAAAAGAAACTTCTATGTTTTTTAGCACACTGTTATTTGTTTTTTTAAATTTTACTTGAAGCACAACTTAATTCTAATTGAAACAGATTAAGGACTAATATCCAGAAAACAAAGAATTTTATCGTACCAAGAAAAATATATAAAATAATCTAACACTGCAATTATCAAAGACAAATAGATAAGCTAACAATGGATATACAGGATGCCAAAATGTGTTCATTCAGTGATTAAAATCATTTTAATCTTTAATTTTTTATTGTGAACTTTGTCCTACATAGAATAAAGGACACATACACATGTGCGCAGTTTAAAGAATTCAAATAAAATGAGCACCTATAGGCCCATTACTGAAATGAATAAGTAAAGCAAGCACTATCAGTATCTTTGAAGCCTTGTGCATGCTTCTCTGTAATACATTATGCTCCCTCTCTCTACACCCCAAAGGTAACTTCTTCCTTGACTTCGTGGTTATCACGAAATTGCATCACCTGCAATGTATTATTCTCCCCAAATAATGTTGGAAAAGATTGTTTAGATTTGTTTTTAGCCTGACGCAAATAAGATCATACCAGTTTTTTATTGTTAGTATTGAAAGAGAAAAGAAAACACATAATTGACTAATTCAGATTTGACATTTCCAATCAATGTTTTGGCATCATGAAGTCACCAAGAGTTTGCCCCAAGGTTGATGAGTCTTAAGACTTTTCCAGTTTCAAAGTTCTTCAAATAATAGTTATTGATTAGTATGAACAACTCCTGATGTGTATTTTGTAAAATAATAAGTGATTTTGATTTGAACCATTTAGATTTCATTTATAGATACTATGTAAAACATGAGAATATGCTCTAAAGACATGTCTTTGCCATAGCTCACATGTCATTTTTTTCTTTTTTCAGAATTTAAAGCAAGGATATATCATTATAATTGTGTTTATATTTAAATTCATAAATATTGTTTTCTCCATCATTATGGAAATAGTGGATTCACATATTTATTAATGGTTTTAGGAGACAAAAGACATGACAAAGTGAAATTTCTGCTATTTGGTCAGTCTGAATCCCCTAAGATAGGACATTTTTTTTTTCTGATATTTGCCCCTATTTGTACCTTAACATTTGTGCCTAATTAAAGGAGTGTAACACTGGTTTTATAAATCAAATTATTACTAAGATTCTTTATGTACACAATACTATAAATATGCATGTGTATGAATCTCTCATTTGTGTCAAGTCATAATCATTTTGGTTTCAATAAAAAGGGAGTCACAACTGCTTAGGAAACAACTTGCTTTTAGTAAAACTGGCATATTTGCCATTAAATTAAGCACCTCGTTTGCAATTTATTTTAAAATGTTAATAATTTCACTATTTTGATGATGGGGTATTTAGTTTTCATATTCAACATTTGGAACTGTTATGTAAGCAGCTGACTCATCATGGGATTTAATCCGAGCACTCAGTGTGCTTGCAATCTCATGGAAGACTTAAGACAAGGAAACAAATTAAATGAACATAAGACCTTAACAAATAGACATTTGAATCAATAATAAATAGAATTTATTACTAAGAATATCAAGGAACCAGAGCATCTCATTCTATATGGATGCTGAATTAAAGTTTGTTCACCTTATGGTACTTATTAAAATACCTTCTCTTTTTTTTGAAACAGGATATATATATATATATAATGTCATATATGCCTGAGGGGCAAGAAACACATATATAGTGTTTTGTACTTGGTCAACATTGAAGGGAGAAACATGATTATCATAGACTACGACATATCCATTGTTCATTGCAGTGATGTTGACCTGACATATTGTTAGAGAATCACTTGAATGGCTACAAGTTACGTGCCTATCAGTTTGTGTTATCATAACTAGTCCTTAGCCATAGACAACCACATGCCCTATTTCTGTCTAGATCACTGGTTTTCTAAAGATCTAAAAGCTGCCGCTAAGCAGTCTCTACCTTCCCCACATTTTAATAAAATAAGTTAAACACAAAAATACCTGTGATGTAGGATAAAATCGAGAACTCTTGTATCCTGTGTTTCGGTTTGAACCCGGACTCTGTCAAGTATCACAAGCTGTGTGATCTTTCAATAATTGTTTAAGCCCTTTGTGCCTCTGTTTCTTCATCTCTTCAAGGTGGGGAAAAAGTCACGTCTAATAAGATTGTTGTGAGAATTAAATGAGATAACACAGGCTAAGTCCTTAGAGAAGATCTCAGCACATAACAAGCACTAAAAAAAAACCAGCGTGGGATTTCCTGGTGGCGCAGTGGTTGAGCGTCCGCCTACCGCTGTGGGGAACACGGGTTCGTGCCCCGGTCCGGGAAGATCCCACATGCCGTGGAGCGGCTGGGCCCGCGAGCCATGGCCGCTGAGCCTGTGCGTCCGGAGCCTGTGCTCCGCAGCAGGACTGACCACAACAGTGAGAGGCCCGCGTACCGCAAAAAAACCAAAAAAAAACAAATAAAAAAAAATGCAGCATTATTTTCATCCCAAGTTACACTTATAATTTATAGGTAAGCAAATGAGTCTAGAAATCTTTTACTTGAGATATCAAAGTAAATCGCGGGCAGATATGGGTAGAATCAGTAAGTTCCCAGAGTCTGTGGTCTTAATAATATGCTCACTTCTATTTTATTTCTGAGAATTAAATTCCTCACAATACTAGGAATTATGGCACTGGACATTTAAGAATTCAGCTTTATCTATATTTTGCTTCCTTAGTATCAGAAGTACTTCATACACATTTCAACCCTATCAGTTTTTCAGGGTGACAAGGGAGGGCTACCGTAGTCATACTTGTTTCCACAGGATTAGCCCCTCTTACAGACAGTAGGTATTCAAAAAGTGTTAGTTGAATGAGTACAGTCAGGCCTCTGTATCCTCGGGTTCTGTATCCTGGGATTCAAACAACCTCAGATCAAAAATATTTGGAGAAAAAAAAATTTCAGAAAGTTCCAAAAAGCAAAATTTGAATTTGCTTAGTGCTGGCAACTATTTACATAGTATTTACAACTATTTATATAGCATTTACATTGCATTAGGTATTATAAGTAATCTAGGGATGATTTAAAGTATACAGGATGTAGGTGGGTGATAGGAAGATACTACTTCCTTATATAAGGAAGTCCCTTATATAAGGGACTTGAGCATCTTCATATTTTGTGGCAGCTGCGGAGATCCTGGAACTAATGCACCGTGGATACCAAGGAATGATTGTAAATTCTTATTCATGGTCTATCTGCTTAGCAATGACAAGTGATGATCTGAAAGCATTTCTTGTTTCCTCATCCCAGTGCCCTTCAGGTGATTAGGTCTACCAGTATATATGCATTAACAGCTTTAATTTTTACATTACTCTCACCTATATAAAAATTCTGGATTTCTCCATGAAAATCATATAACTTCAGATTATTCTATAAAGTAAGTACAAAAAGAATGTCTTTTCATTAAGACAAGCAGCAGAATTTAATGACATCAGAGCACTGATTTGAAGACCACATTCATTATTCTACCACATTCATTATTCTAAGTGTCCAACAGAGTGTGCTGATGCTCTGTATGCAACAGTAACAATTTAGAGCAGTAGTAGTGTATCAGATTTATTTCAACTATTTGGTTTGCTTGAAATGGTTGAAGTAAAAAGTGAGACTATATTCTTTTTTTTTTTTTTGCGATGTGTGGGCCTCTCACTGTTGTGGCCTCTCCCATTGTGGAGCACAGGCTCTGGACGCGCAGACTCAGCGGCCATGGCTCACGGGCCTAGCCGCTCCGCGGCACATGGGATCTTCCCAGACCGGGGCACGAACCCGTGTCCCCTGCCTCGGCAGGCGGACTCTCAACCACTGCACCACCAGGGAAGCCCTCATATACTGTTTGAAGTAACCTTGTTAATCTTTCCAAAACCCAGTGTCTTTAATCACTTTCTAAAAATCAATACGTAAATAAATGAAGAGAGAAAGCAAAAGGTAGAGAGGAAAAGAAGGAAAGAAAGAAAGACAGAAAGAAAGAAAGAAAGAAGAAAAAAAAGGGATGAAAGAAGTAAAGGAAGGAAGGAAGGAAGGGAAGAAGAGCATCTACATCTTTTGAGGCAGGCAAGCGACAGTGCCCACAGGACTAGCCATGGCTCTCATTGGGACCATCGCTTTGTCCCAGAACCCTTTGCTAGCTCTAGTGAGCAGGATGAATAGTCTGCTTGAAACAACTACTTATTTAGCTCAGGGCTGAATTCAGGGAAGGTAGTAGCTGAATGACACTTAGCATTGCCTTTGACAGAGAATGAAGGAATTAAAAAATAACGAAAAAACAGCAACATCAAAAAATAACAAAGCCTACTGACAGATCTCTAGCATTTGGAGTTTTGAAATTTCTATTTCACACTTAAAAGAACCAAAGTTATGTGGAGCTTTAAAGAAGTTAGTTATCTCTAAATTTGGTACGTTTTTAAATTACCTTGACTTAGAAATATTGTGTTCAGTTAGGTTTATTTCTGAAATCCCGTTTTCCTTCAATATATTGGGTTGGCCCAAAAGTGCATTCGGGAACCTGATCAGCACAGTACATCAAAACATAAGGTCCTGGAGGACAAAAGTCTTCTTTATATGTTTGTCTCTATATTCCAACTGTCTAGGATAGGGCTTGATATGGCAGGTGCTTAAACAATTAGTTAAATGAACTAATAAATGAAGGGAACTTCTCTTTTATCCTCAGTAAGCTGCTATTGCCTATATTTTGATTTTATGACAAGATCTAAAATCACTTGAATGAAGGTGTAAATGGCTGAACAGTAGTTTAAAATAATTCCCTTACTAAGGGTATATTATTTGCCTTGGTAATGTAGTATGTTATTTTGTTTCTAATGAAAATTATAAAATATGATAAAGATGCTAAACTTTTAGTTATAAGCCAACACTATATATGTGTATATGTATTACGTGAAAGCATAAATGTAGAATAGTTCCCAGATGTTAAAAACAGGTAGGGAGTGGGACAAGAAAAGGGAAAGAGAAATTTTGATATGGTAATATTTTTCTTCACTCCATAAAAAGACAATTAGAGTTAGATAAAAATATTTTTGCTAAGTTGTCATCTTAGAATACGTTCACAGAATACAAAAGCATGTTTCAGCCTATTTTATAGGTAAGCTTCTCATGACATTAAAATAAAAATTAAAGCATAACGCATTTGTATTCTGTCTCTGGCATTGTGATGTGTGCTATTAACTTCTTGGGAAAAGCTGCAGAGTGGATTGAGTTAGAGGGAGAGATCTGAGCTCCTCGTTCGACTAATGAGTCATCATCCTCTGGCATATGGAAGGTAGAGGGGACCATTTCTCCCATATCGATACGTGTTTTCAAGGAGAATATAGAATGAATCAGTGTTCAGATGTTTGGGGCAAAAGGGAATCTACATTTTTGCCTTCTGTAAAAACATTTTTATAAAGCCAAAATATTCTGCATTTAATTTTTAAAGTTACAGCTGGCTTTTCATGTCACCACAAATCCCCAGTTCCTCTTCATCCTTTCCCCATCATATGTACACAGAGACACCCAGATACACAACAGCCACGGCAAACATATACTGTTTTTTTATTTTTTTTGCGGTATGTGGGCCTCTCACTGCTGTGGCCTCTCCCGTTGCGGAGCACAGGCTCCGGACGCGCAGGCTCATCGGCCATGGCCCACGGGCCCAGCCTCTCCGTGGCACGTGGGATCTTCCCAGACTGGGGCATGAACCCGTGTCCCCTGCATTGGCAGGCGGACTCCCAACCACTGCGCCACCAGGGAAGCCCTCATATACTCTTTGAAGTAACCTTGTTAATCTTTCCAAAACCCAGTGTCTTTAATCACTGTTTCTCCTTTGAGTTTTTGAGTGGCTTTTTATTGCTGCTGATGTTAAACCCTATTAACACTTAATAAGTAAAATGGCCTTTCAAATTTAAGTAATGTCTTTGATTTTTCAAATCATATAGAGAAAATGATGAATAAAGGGGAATTTGGTGAAATTTACTGTAAGTTTCAAAAGTCCCTTTTAGAGTACTCTTAGTACCTGATTGAAATTATTTGTTTAAAAATAGCCTACATAAGTAAATATTGAAATGAAAAAGTGTCAAGCAGCTATTTGACTAAAGTCATATTTCTATGACTTTCAAGTTTGTAAAAGTACATTTCAAGTCCAAATAAATAGCTTCGTTTATGTGTTTGGCAGAAAACCCTCAAATTTTCTGATTTGGCTGAGAAATTACAGAAATTCCTCTTTTTGAGCCCATTGCACTCAGATAATATTGCCATTGTCTTTATTTTATTTGTATTTTTTTAAAAACCTGAAACCATTTCTTTTCCCCCTTGGCCACACTGCGTGACATGCAGAACTTCCCAGACCAGGGATCAAATCGTGCCCCCTAGAGTGGAAGCACAGAGTCCTAACCATTGGACCACCAGGGGAGTTCTGCCATTGTCTTTAGAATGGTACACTCACAGCACCCCAGCATTTCACCACTGGGTTACACAACATGACAGTGCCTCTCCTGGACACTCATTTTTTTTTTTTTTTTTATTCTGGGCCTTTGCCTATTCCATGCATTTCTTCAATTTGTTTGTTGACTGTTAACTATTCCCCAGGAATAAGGTGTCATTTAAGATCTGGCCCAATTGTCTCTTTCGTGGTAAAGGTTTACCTGACCTGCCCGAAAGGATTAAAGGAGAAGGAAGAGTGGAAACTAGATTTTCTGAGCCTGGATTGATGGTTGCTGGACAACCTGCCTGGAGGTGGGTGTGCATTGCGCTGTTCAGCTAGAAATATGTCCTTCCATTGTTTTCCCTCTCAGCCGCGTTTCTTGAGCATAGTATCTTTTTAAGGAAAAAGAGACACATAGCAAAGAGTAGTAGAAAAAAGTTAAGGAATTTAAAAATAGATTTGTGTGGGTTGTCATACGATGAAATGTATTGTGTGTCTGTAAATAAATTAGATATGTTAATGTCAGAAGTCTAACCCTTGTAAGTTTAAAGGTTTTTTAATGTACTTTGTATAGTATTTTATTTTTGTTAGCTCTATGGTAAATGTCTTTAAAATAGCTCTGCCTATCTCAGTGAGCTGAGAGGAAAAAGAAGAAAATAGAAAAAGAAAATGTGATGTGTGTGTGTGTATATATATATCTATATACATGTGTATATAGATATATATCTATATATCACATTTTCTTTATCCATATATACATGTATAAATATATATATATGTAAAGGAATATTATTCACCATACAAAAGAAAGAAATCTTGCCATTTGCAAAAACATGGATGGACCTTGAGGGCACTATGCTAAATGAATTAAGTCAGAGAAAGACAAATACTATATAATCTCACTTATATGTGGAATCTGAAAAGAAAAAATATATGTAAAGAACAGACTGATGGTTGCCAGATGCTGGGGGAAATGGGTACAGTAGTCAAAAAAGTACAAACTTCCAGTTATAAGATAAGTAAGTTCTGGGGATGTAAGGTACACCATGGTGACCATAATTAACAATATTGTATTGTATATTTGAAAGTTGCTAAAAGTAGATCTTAAAAGTTCTCACCACAAGAAAAAAATTCTGTAACTATGTGAGGTGATAGATGTTAATTAAACTTATTGTGCTAATCATTTATCAAATAATTATGCTGTACATCTTAAACTAATGCAAAGTTATATGTCAATATATTGTAATAAAAATTGAAAAATATTAAATAAATTTGGCATTTTTCACACTCCATCTCCCACTAAAAAAAAAAAAGTGCTTTTTTTGTCCCAGTTTACTTGAAAGACAGAGGCTGTCACAATGACCTTTTCTGTGTTACAAACCAACTTAAAGCTTAATGGTGTAAAACAGCCATTTTGTAATGCTGATGGATTCTGTGGGTTGAGAAGTCAAACAAGGCACTGCGGGGATGGCTTGTCTCTGTTCTAGGATGTCTAAGGCCTCAGCTGGGAAGACTTGAAGGCTGAGGCTGACTTCACTAGTGTCTAGAGGCTGAAATCCCTGTACGCTGAAATCCTTCACTCGCAGGTATAGTACCTGGGCTGAGATGAGCAAAAGGCTGGGCTCAGCTGGGACATAGCCTGGGGCACCTCCACATCTACCCTCCATGTGCCTCAGGCTTCTTACAGTAGGGCTCTGTGTTCTGAGAGGTGGTGTCCCCAGAGACATCTGGAGAAGGTGTTCCAAGGGAAACAGGCAGAAAATACAGGCGTCTGGGTGTCACAGTGCTTTATTGGCTTCAGTCATGATTTCTTTCAGAGGAGTATCAAAGAATTTGAAGACAGTTTTAAAACTGCCTTGAAACAGAATTATTCTATCCCTATAAAAGGGAGGTGGAGGAGAGACTCAAGCTGAAAAGAGAGCCCAAGACAGAAAGGGCAAAAATAAGTGGAAAAAAGGAAGGAGTTACTTGTATAGTTGCTTGTTTCTGGCAAATGAGTCTCCATAGGAAGTGCTGATTGCTTAAACTTGGGTTAGTTTTGTGTTTTCTCTCCCTCTTTCAGTTGATTATTAAAACTGAACTCATTACCTTCTGCTTGTCTCCATTCCTACCGCTTCAAAATGAATTCTTCAAGAATTGGTTTCTATTAACCTTCACAACTTCACTCTGGTACCAGTGCCCACAATCATCTGACTCTCCCTTTTCCTGGTGCCCAAGGCCAGATTTGTGAGCATGTGACCTGTGCAGTCATACAAAGGCCCTCTGCTGAGAAGGGCCTGACAAACACAGGCTGTCCAAGGGTCAACTGTACTTTCTTCCTGCCTTTTGAACAGGGGCCTCCACAATTTAGACACCATTCATTTGCACTGGGGCCCTGCAAATTTTGCATCTGACCTTGCTTGTGCCCCATGAATCTAATCAGTTTCCAAATTACAGTTCTGGAACACCTAGATCCCCAAATCTCTCCTTTGCTTTCCCTTTCCATTGTACTATCACTCCATCCCATTTTTATGATAGTTGCCTGAGTATTTCCCTGGATTCCAATCTTCTGCCTCTATTACTCACACTTTTTTCTAAACCATATCCCTAATCATCTTATTTCCCTGATCAAAGGTTGTATTACTTTCCCTTTGCCACTGAATCAGAATCCTTTGCATAATTTTCTAAGGTCCTCTATCGTCTGACTTCATTTGGCCTTGGAACTCCTTTCTCTATTTCTCTTCAGGAAATCCATGGTCTAGTCAACCAAAGCAGTTGTTCTTTGAACTCACCAGTCTTTTCCCACTTCCAATTCCTGCCACTGAGCTTTGCACATTATATGTGCTCATAAGTCAAGGGAATAAATGCATGGATGAATAAGTAATCAAAACCATGTTTTAGTAAGAAAATCCTGTGAAGATCTGGAGAAAGTCTTTTTCACTGTGTTTAAATTTTCTCCAAAAGTTCTCCAAAAAACAGTAAGCTTTAAATCAAGGGTTTACCAAGTATGGAATAGGCAGTCTTTTTAATGGGCAATTATCACAAAAATTAACAAGATCATAGTTACTGGATTGACCTACATTTACTGAGTGATTGGGCTTACTTTCTTTATTATATATTTCAAGCTTGGTATCTTCTATTTTGCAGCCCCTAATATAGACTATGATAGCATACATTAAATATGCTAGTTAAATTGTTTATTGACGAAACCATAATCACTTCTCTCTAGTACTTTCATTTATTGCTCCTATATGGTAAATTCCAAAATCTATATTGTCAATCTTGGTCATCCTGCTGGATTATAGTCTGTGGTTTTCAACTGCCTTTTAAAAAAAACCTATAAGAGTAATAAAGGAAAAGTCCTATGACAATTTAAAGAAAGTTGATGTAATCATGAGTTATTTATGGAGAAATGATGTTTGGTCTGAGGCCTAAAGGCTGGGTAAGAGTTTGACAAGGACAGATGAAACAGAAGAACATGAGCTAGCAACTACAATTTGTCATGGTCTTTTATATAGCCAGAGGTCCAGTCTTTTTAGATGGTTAAGTGTGTTAAAAGGAAATAAATGTTTGGAAAAGCAAATAGAAGCCATGCGTCATGGAAGAAATTGACCTCCATGACCCAACTACGTGTTGTCTATGAGAAATTCACTTTAAATATAAAGACACAGTTTAAAAGTAAAGGGATAGACAAACCTATACCATGTTAACATTAATCAAAAGAAAGCTAGAGTAGCCATACTAATTTCAGACAAAACAGAATTCAGAGTTAGTAAAATTATCAGAGATAAAGAAGGGCATTATAGGGCCTCCCTGGTGGTGCAGTGGTTGAGAGTCCGCCTGCCGATGCAGGGGACATGGGTTTGTGCCCCGGTCCGGGAAGATCCCACATGCCGCGGAGCGGCTGGGCCCGTGAGCCATGGCCGCTGAGCCTGCGCGTCTGGAGCCTGTGCTCCGCAACGGGAGAGGCCACAACAGTGAGAGGCCCGTGTACCGCAAAAAAAAAAAAAAAAAAAAGAAGGGCATTATATAATGATAAAAGAGTCAATTCTCCAAGAAGACATAAAAATCCTTAACATGTATACACCTAAGAACAAAGCATCAAAACACATGAGGCAAAAACTGATAGAACTGCAAAGAGAAATAGACAACCCTCCTGTTATAGTTGGAGACGTCAACATAATTCTTAGTATTGGATATTTGCAAAGAATTGGTAAGACTATAGTTGAAATAAACAGTACCGTCAACTAACTGGATCTACTTAACATTTATAGAATACTTGATCCAGCAGCAGTAGAAAACACATTCTTTCAATCTGATGCAGAATATCCACCATGATGGTACTCATTCTATAACACTTTAACACACTTTAATAGGGAGAATAGAAATCATATGAAGTATGTTCTTAGACCACAATGAATTAAACTAGAAAATATTAACAGAAAGTAGCTGGAAAATCCTCCAATATTGGGAGACTAAAGAGCACACTTCTAAATAACACATTTGTCAATGCAAAAGTCTCAAGAGAAATTTTAAAAATATTTTGAACTAAATGAAAATAAATATATGACAATCAAATTTTGTGGGATGTAGCAAAAGCAGCCCTTTGAGGGAAATTTATATTATTAAAGGCATATATTAGAAAGGAGGAAAGGTCTAAAACCAATAATCTAAGTTTTTACCAAAGAAACTAAAGAAAAAAGAGTAATTTAATCCTAAAGCAAAAGGTAAAAAAAAATTAGAGCATAGATCAATGAAATTTAAGGCAGACAATCAATAAAGGAAATCAATGAAGTAAACAGGTGAAAATACCAATAAAATTGATAAACTGCTAGTCAGGCTAACCAAGACAAAAAGGGAGAAGACACAAATTACTAACATCAAAAACGAAAGAGGAGTCATCAATACTGATGCTTTGAACATTAAAAGGATAGTAAAGAATGTTATGAACAACTTTTTTTTTTGAAATGGACCAATTACTTGAAAACACAAACTACGAAAACTCACATACAGGAGAAATAGAGCATCTGAATAAATTTTATGAAAAGGAAAGCACCAACCCCAGATGCTTTCACTGGTGAATCCCCCAACAATTAAAAGAAGAAATAATAAGAATTTTGTAAAATGTCTGCCAGAAAAGAAGACATTTCTTCCTAAGTCATTCAGTGAGGCTGATATTACCCTAATATGAAGATATTATGAAAGAAAACAACAGATCACCATATCTAGTGATCATACATGTAAAGAACCTCAACAAAATATTAGCATATAAAATGTGTCATGCAGAGTACATAAAAATCAATTATCAATACCTATGCCCTCAAATATATTTAATATCCTACAAATGTTTACAAGGCTCCTGAGTAAATGAAATGTAAACACTCTGGTTTTACTTACTAACCTCCAGTAGACATCTTGATGAGCAGCTGAAATGCTCTAAACCTAAAATCCCAAACAAGATACAGAAAAAGCTAAAGAAAAGAATAATATACACAAATTGGACAAATTCCCTCTATTAGCTGAGAATTGGTAATACTAATTATAAAATACGTATTTTCAGGTACACATACTAAACTTATTTGTCTCAAAGCAGCAGATTGAAATAAATAACCCCATCTGCTTCTTTGTGCTCCATCCATTTAATTGTTATAGCTATCCCCAAAGCAGAGCAGGTATTATCACGAGGCAGTTCCTATGTAAAAATGGTTAACAGTTTAACAATTGTTAAAATGAATTGTTTTCAGAAATGCAATAAAATATTGGGCAACAAGGACCTGCTTTTCAGATCACTGACTCTTTCAGGTGCCCTCTGCTTCACTCAAACTCCTTGGTGCAGCCGAATTCATAGCTCACATCTTTCTTCTTTAATTGCTTAAAGTTGCATCTGAGACTATGATGCAAGGAGGTGTCATGCTGACCTTGTCAGCCCCACATAACTTAATGGAGCAAATTATCAGTTTCTTCCCTTGCTATCTAGTCTGTTTACTCGTGGATATATCAGGGAGGCAATGTCTGCTTTTAGGATGCTTGGATTTTAGATGATATATTTGCTTTCATTAGTGAAGCCAGTTGACTGGGAGCACCTCACAAGCACCTTGACCTGATCATATTAAGGCAGCTTTGAAACGAAGAATACATTTTTGAAAAATGTAAACTCAATAGTCCCATGGTTTTTATTAGATATTTTTGATTGCCTTGTGTCATTTTATAAGTATGCCTAAATGTGCTTTCATTTGTCAATGAAACACTAAAATGTGCATGTTCTTTTCTTTAATAAATGATAAAAGACACTGGAACCCACTCAAATAGTTCATGGAAAAAATATCTTGTTGGAAAGAATGAAAATGATGTCTACTTCAGACTAAATTTATTTGAATTTAATGAAAAATAATTAGTAGAAAGAATAGAAATCATAATAACTCTTTCAGATCAAATGTATTTGAATTTACACATGAGAAACAAGTTAAGCCAACCCTTTACAAGCATTAAAATTTGAGGTTTAATGATATTAGTATCTTTGGTTGTAATTGAATACATTTTTCTTTCTCTCTAAATTCTGGGCTAAAGTTTGTGAATGTACTAAGTGTCTTGGGAGGCCATCTGTCTATTTGGGTGAAGAATGGCTGGAACTCTCTATAGAGATTATGTCTTCACTGCATTCTGTGTAATCAGAGTTAAATTTTTTTTCAGAGTCAAAAACCTCCCAAGTTTTTAATAGATATCTTAGAACTGTCCACAAGCCACTGGGAATGATAACCTTCCTGACATTCTTTAAGGGATCTCCACTGCCTTAAATGCCTTTTGGTTTTTTTCTGCACAGGGACATTATCTGCTGATCCTATACTTACATTTAATTCTTTTAAATTTTATTTTATTCTGTTTAGTCCAAGTTAATAGTCATTAATAATCATTTTCAGAGAAATTCATGTAGATTTATTTTACTTTATCACATTATATATTATAATTATATATTATATATATATTATATATTATAAAAGATGGCAACATATATTCTACTTGGAGAGAAAACAACACACATAGAGGTGAGCATTGGTCTGATTTTCCTTTGTGACAAAAACAAACAAACAGAAAGGCTCAGAGATAGCACACTTTTAGATTTGGATATTGTACCCAAGTGAATATAGACAGTAGGCAATTTTATTTACAAAACAATTAACAGGATAATCAAAACTAGACTAGTCTGTATGTGGTACGAAAGACACCATAAACATCATTTGCATCTGTGAGTAAACAGCTGTTCAGCTGTAACAATGATAGAAGATTTGCATATGGTCCTTCATTCTTGCGAGGTAATTTGCAGCTCGATTATGAATCAATGAAAACAATATATCCAGTCATTTGACAGAGGCAGTAATATGCTAAATTAATAGAATAAGAGACCTAACCAAAAGACTAAGGTTATGTGTATGGCTGTATCAAATCTAATATAAATTGAATCCGGGGGATAATAGTCATTTCACAGATACATGAATACATTCAAGCCATCAGGATTTACAAAAATAAAATGCTAATTCAGTTATTTCAGTCACACATCTGCATTTTTTTTTTACTGAATTGTATGTCTATATATATGCCACTATCAAGATTTATTAACATTTGAATTTTGTACTTTTGCTGCATAATTTTATGAAATAAATTAAACATTATTTACAGGGAGTAGATATCACTTTTGTCCTCTTAGTCCCAGTTCCTTTCTGTTATCCAAAAGTAACCCCATATCATGAATGTAATACCCTTTAACACATTCATATTGATACATACAGACATAGGCAGTTCATTTTATCCATTCTCTGTGTAAACACAACTTGTTCTCACTTTTTTATTTCAAGAATTGTTGCAATGAATAGTTCCATAAATGTCTTCTCTTATGCATGGGCAGCCATTCTCAAATATACTAAACATTGACAAGTTGTTCCAAAGTGGTTGTACCTGATTACCTCCCATTTGCAATGTAAATATTAGATTTCCTTTTTCTCCATAACCTCACAAAAATGTTGAGTTGCCAAAGTTTTAAAAACAGTTTTTTTTTTTCTTTGCTTGTGAATCTGATTATTAAGCAATGGCATTTGACTATTTTTTAGATTTTTTTCTTCAATTACTACTGATGTAAATATCTTTTCATATACAATTAGCCATTGGGTTTCCTTTTTTTCTAACTGCCTTTTCAAATTCTTTGATTATTTTTATATTACCTCTTTTTATTTCTTGGTTCTTAATCAATGCTTATCTATACTATTTGTTGTAGATATCTTTTCCCAGAATATAACTTGTCTTTTTGCTTGATTTAGGCCTTTTTATTTTTGGCAAAAGAAGTGCATATATTTTGATATAGTCAAAATTACCTTTTTTTTTTTTTTTTTTCTTTTTGTGACTTGTATTTTTGGGTTCTTGTCTAAGGAATCTTTCTCTACTCCAGTATTGTAAATACATCCTTTCTTTTATTCCAACAGTTTCACATTTGGGTCTTTGATTCAGTATGTTTTTCAGGTGTGAAGTAAGGTTCTACTTATATTTTTAAAGGAAAACGAGTCATCTTAGCAACATAGATTTGATGGCTCAATCTCTGTAATGATTAAAATGTTCTGTTTTTCATATCTCAAGTCCATCACATACTGGCAGCTGTCTCTGGGACCTTTAGCCCTTTCCACATTTTTTTTTTTTTTTTTTTTTTTTTTGCAGTACGTGGGCCTCTCACTGCTGTGGCCTCTCCCGTTGCGGAGCACAGGCTCCGGACACGCAGGCTCAGCGGCCATGGCTCACGGGCCCAGCTGCTCCGTGGCATGTGGGATCTTCCCGGACTGGGGCACGAACCCGTGTCCCCTGCATCAGCAGACAGACTCTCAACCACTGTGCCACCAAGGAAGCCCTGCTGTCTCTTTTTTTTTTTTTTTTTTTTGCGGTATGCGGGCCTCTCACTGTTGTGGCCTCTCCCGTTGCGGAGCACAGGCTCTGGACGCGCAGGATCGGCGGCCATGGCTTACGGGCCAAGCCGCTCCGCGGCATGTGGGATCTTCCCAGACTGGGGCACGAACCCGTGTCCCCTGCATCGGCAGGCGGACTCTCAACCACTCCGCCACCAGGGAAGCCCTGGTGTCTCTTTTTATAAAGACATTAATTCCATTCTTGAGGGCTCCACCTTCATGACCTAATTGTCTTCCAAAGGCTCCACTTCCTAATACCATTTCATTGGATGTTAGGTTTCAACATGAATTTTAGGGGGACACAAACATTTAGTCCATAGCACTCTTTTAATTTGTTTTTATAGTGAATTATATCAATTTCTTTTTCTGATAACAAACCACCCTTATATTCCTAGGATAAATCTACTTGGTTATGATGCATATTTTTAATACACTGTTGCATTTTATTTTCTAGAATTTTGTTAATATATTTGTATTTAGGTTTATAAGTTAGATTTGGTTATAGTTTTCTTGTATTGTCTTTATTAAATTTTCATGTCAAGTTAATTTCATAATGCTCCATAAAATAAGCATATATGCGTCATGCTTCATAAAATGAATTAGGTTGATTCTTTATATTTTTAATACTTGAAAGCAGTTTCTAAAGAGTAGAAAATGTTTGTTCCTTCAAAGCTTTTACTTCTGAAATAGTCTGGACCAAAGGAAAAGTTGATGATTTTTACTGTACTAGAATGAAGAATTTCTACTCTTCAAAAGCCACAAATGAAGAGAATGAAATAAAAAGCCAAAGATTGAGAGAAGATATTTGAATCATATATAACTGATGACACCCAAAAAATACATGAAATACCACTTCAAAATTGATACGAAAAGACAATGTAATACAAGCGTATGCACTTTACAAAACAAGAGACCCAAATAGCCATTAAACATATGGACAGTTGTTCAACCAACCTTATTAACAGTCAGGAAAATGCAAATTAACATTGCAATGACATAACCAATCAGGTTGAAAGCATTTAAATGTCTGGTAATACTAAACTTTGGGGAGAAACAGAACTTTTCAAACATTGTTTTTTGGAGTGTAAATTGCCTCAACTACTTTGGCAAACAACCTTATGCATCCCAGTCCTAGGTATTAAATTGTGGATATCTGCACCAGGAATAATGTATAAGAATGTTCATTTATAAGAAGTAACATTGTTCTTAGTATCCTCTAGACTGGAAAACCCCCCGACAACTATCAACAGAAGAACTCAAAAATAAATTTGAGCATATTCCTATAATAAAATTCTATTCAGCAATAAAATAAATGAACTATAGCTACTCACAACAAAATGGCTGAATCTTAAATATGCCATGTTGGGAGAAAGAAGCCAAACACAAAAGAATACATAAATTATAACTCCATTTAAATAAAGTTGAAAATGGTCTTAACTAAACTATTTTGTTTTGTCATTTATTATTACTGTGTATCAAACTACCCCAAAACTTTTTGGCGTAATAAAAAACACTACTATTAAGCTTCTTGATCCTGTGGGATTAGTAATATGACTTCTCTCTGTTCCCAAAGTACATCTGGGGTCTTATTTGGGAAGACTTCAAGACTGGGATGTCTCAAGTATCTTGAGGCTGGGCTCATCTGGAAGGTTCTTTCCCATGTTACCATCTGGGGGTGAGATGACTGGGAGAGTGGGGTTAGCTAGGACTGTTGATCAGAGCACCTCCATGTGATTTCTCTGTGTTGAGTGGTCTTCTGAGACTTTCTGAGAGGGGGTGTCTGGAGGGTGAGAAATTGAGGAGACTCAGGTGAAGCATGTATGGTCTTGAAAGCCATGCATTATCACTTCTGCCACACTTCATTGGTCAAAGTAGTCATAATCCTGCCCAGGTTTTAGAAGAAGGAGTATAGAGAACTCTCAATATGGGAATGTCAAAGAATTTGGAGCAATGTTTTAAAATGGCAACAACTGTTTAGAACACACTTAAATTGCTTGTGTATATCTGGTAGTTCTGTATACCAAGGCTTTTTTCTTTATTTTTTTGTCTTTCTTGCATTCTGCTGGATTAGTAGAATCTCTTTGTTCCATTTGCTTTCCCTGTACCTTGGCTGGTTTTGAGTCTGAAGTTACAGCTTCTCTTGCTATTAAGTCTTAATAAAAAAATAAACTATATAAAGTTTTTAGTGTTTAAATCCTCCCCTCCAGAAGATAAGTAACTTAGCATGTTTTAACTTCCCCTTTATGCTTTTACTTCTCAAATTCCATATTATTGTCATACAGAAATTTAGTCCCAAGTTTTATAAAAATAAAAATAGTAATAGTAGCATCTATAGTCCATAGTTCACTAGGCTTAAACAGAGGTATATCTCACATATTTGTTTTTTCTAAACCATATCTTCTTGATATTGAGCTCCATGAGCGGTTTGTATATTTTTGAGATTAATCCTTTATCTGTTGTTTCATTTGCAAATATTTTCTCCCATTCTGAGGGTTGTCTTTTCGTCTTGTTTATGGCTTCCTTTGCTGTGCAAAAGCTTTTAAGTTTAATTAGGTCCCACTTGTTTATTTTTGTTTTTATTTCCATTACTCTAGGAGGTGGGACAAAAAAGATCTTGCTGTGGTTTATGTCAAAGAGTGTTTTTCCTGTGTTTTCTTCTAAGAGTTTTATAGTGTCTGGTCTTACATTTAGGTCTTTAATCCATTTGGAGTTTATTTTTGTGTGTAGTGTTAGGTAGTATTCTAATTTCTTTTTTTTAACATGTAGTTGTCCAGTTTCCCCAGTACCACTTATTGAAGAGGCTGTCTTTTCTCCATTGTATGTTCTTGCCTCCTTTGTCCATAAATTAGGTGACCATATGTGTGTGGGTTTATCTCTGGGCTTTCTATCCTGTACCATTGATCTGTATTTCTGTTTTTGTGCCAGTACCATACTGTCTCGATTACTGTAGATTTGTTGTATAGTTTGAAGTCAGGAAGCCTGAATCCTCCAGCTCCATTTTTCTTTCTCAAAACAAACAATCCAATTAAAAAATGGGCAGAAGACCTAAATAGACATGTCACTAAAGAAGACATACAGATGGCCAAGAGACACATGAAAAGATGCTCAACATCACTAATTATTAGAGAAATGCAAATCAAAACTACAGTGAGGTATCACCTCACACTGGTCAGAATGGTCATTATCAAAAAATCTAGAAACAATCAGTGCTGGAAAGTGTGTGGTGAAAAGGGAACCCTCCTGCACTGTTTGTGGGAATGTAAATTGTTAAAACCACTATGGAGAACAGTATGGATGTTCCTTAAAAAATTAAAACTAGAACTACCATATGACCCAGCAATCCCACTACTGGGCATATATCCTGAGAAAACCATAATTCAAAAAGAGTCATGTACCACAATGTTCATTGCAGCACTATTTACAATAGTCAGGACATGGAAGCAACCTAAATGTCCATCGACAGATGAATGGATAAAGAAGATGTGGCACATATATACTATGGAATATTACTCAGCCATAAAAAGAAACGAAATTGAGTTATTTGTAGTGAGGTGGATGGACCTAGAGTCTGTCATACAGGGTGAGGTAAGCCGGAAAGAGAAAAACAAATACACTACACTAACGCACATATATGGAATCTCAAAAAAAAAAAAGGTACTGATGAACCTAGATGCAGGGCAAGAGTAAAGATGTAGACATAGAGAATGGACTTGAGGACATGGGGGCAGGGGAGGGGGAAGCTGGGGCAAAGTGAGAGTGGCATCGACATATATACAGTACCAAATGTAAAATAGTTAGCTGGTGGGAAGCAGCAGCATAGCACAGGGAGATCAGCTCGTTGCTTTGTGATGACCTAGAGGGGTGGGATAGGGAGGGTGGGAGGGAGGCTCAAGAGGGAGTGGCTATGGGGATATATGGCTGATTCACTTTGTTGTATAACAGAAACTAACACAGTATTGTGAAACAATTATACTCTAATAAAGATCTATTAAAAAATCAATAAACCGTATCTTCTACTCAGTTCATTTTCCTTTATTCTCAACGAATGATGAGCATATTCTTTGAAGATGCTTTCAGTGATGGTAGGGGCCATACTGATTTGAACTATCCCTTTGGACTTTTTTCTTTTTCCTTTACATTGATTCAAGTTTTAAAATTTTTACTTAAATGTATTTATAAAGAAAGCATTGTATCATATCAGTCTTTCTTGCCATAGATAGTGACTTTAAATCTCATATAGGGACTTCCCTGGTGGTACAGTGGTTAAGAATCTGCCTGCCAATTCAGGGGACATGGGTTTGAGCCCCGGTCCAGGAAGATCCCACATGCAGTGGAGCAATTAAGCCCACGAGCCACAACTACTGAGCCTGCACTCTAGAGCCCGCAAGCCACAACTACTGAGTCCGTGTGCCACAACTACTGAAGCCCGCTCACCTAGAGCCCGTGCTCCACAGCAAGAGAGGCCACTGCAATGAGAAGCCCACGCACCACAACGAAGAGTAGCCCCCACTCGCTGCAACTAGAGAAAGCTTGCGCGCAGCAACGAAGACCCAATGCAGCCAAAAACAAAAAAACAAAAAAAACTAATACAGTGAAAGTAAAGTTTTTATTAAATTTTAGCTTGATTCTATTAACTGATGAAACACTGAGATCTTTCTGTTTAAAAGAGATATTAGCAAGTGTTTAAGCCCCCAAATAACATTAAAAACAAGGCACAGAAGTATATGATATAACACTATTTAGATAAGAAAAATAATATATATTTGAATAATAGATAATGGAAAAATTATAAACAAAACTAGTAATAATGTTTGCCTCCAGTGAGGGAAGATGGACAGGGGGACAGGGTAGATTAAAACTTTTTATTGAAGTTTTGATTTATGAACAATATACAAATATGTCATGTCTCTTAGGAATTATAGTAAGTTAAAAATAGAAGAAAGAAACTAGCATCAAACTAAAATTGTCTGTTGACCTGATGAGTAAGGAATGGAAAAGAACTGAACACTTAGTAACTTTCTTGCCATATGATTCAATGCTACTTAGTGCTCTTTGTGTACCACCTAAAATTATCTTGTAGTTAGTGATGGGCATCCCACATTTCAGAAAACACTGTAGTGAGAAAAATCTATTCAGAATTATCATTTTGCTCAAATAATTAATGCCCCTCTGTAAGTGGCTCACTTACTCACAGGAATATTCTCCATTGTCCGGATTTACCCCATTGAATGCAGTTATTCTGAAGACAGAGATGCATTCAAAACATTTAGAACCCCCTGGCAAGACAAATGCAAGAGAAGTGCTATGAATCTCCCCTAGACTTTTTTGATATAACTTTGTTCTTTTTCTCTTAGAACTTAGGAAGTATATAATAAATACTGAGCATCTTCTCAAGGTTTTTTTGGGTTGAATTCATGTCTAAAGATGAACCGGTTACAATCTAAGGACTGTTAATAAAATATCCTAATCATCTTCTTGAGATAAAATGTTCTCTTTTCTTTTATATTAAATGGATCCAGCCATTTAATTAAAAAATTGATTAAAAGCACTGGCAGAATATTCCAGCTTGCATTCTTTTAAAAATAAATCTACTTAACTCATTCTTACATTGTCTGTAATTACTCATATCTACTTTAGCAGCTCTTATTTAAAATATCCAATTTGCCTTCTCTTTCAGATTGACCTTCAGAGAGATTTTGCTACTGATGAACACATTGTATGGTGAGATGTGGTCTGAAATCAGTCTCTTGACATTTGCTTTAAATAGACAAGTAAATGCTAAAAGCTATATATAAAAAAAAGCATCATTTGGGTGAGATTCATAAATCCAAAGGAAGCCACTTTGTACAAAATATGCCATAGACCTAGCTAGGTCTGTTGGCATCTAGTTCATGTCTCAATTTTATGTCTGTTCTTGCATTTATTGTAAACTGTCCACAAATACAAAGAATATTAAAATCTTAGAGATGATCTCTTCTTGCCCTTTCGTGTATAGAGACTCACAATGTTGAAGTCATTTACTCAAAATTACACTGAGTCAGTGGCAGAAATGAGAAAATTTCTCTATTTCCCATTACCTTAAACTATTGGGACAACAGCCATGCCCTGGCAGAAAACACACATCCTTTTGGCATTCTTCCAAATTCAGTGTTGTCAAAGCAGTCCTTTCCAACATTTTTCACATCGTGGCACACAAAGAAAATGGTAATATTTGTAGAATACCCTGAAGTCTAGATAAGAGGCTATTTTTAGAGGCAACTAGCCTGGGGGACTCAAAGGAGGTGGTCACTGTCCCACACACTTGTAACCGATTTACCAGAGCACACAGTTGCTTTCCACAGCTGTGTTCCCCCGTTCAGCCTCCTGAGGATGAGTACCTTGAGATCAGTGCTCAAGGGGTTTGGAAGGGAGTCTTACCAAGCAAAGGCTTACTGCCCAACACACATAGAAGCCAACACTATTGCACCAGCTTTTGAGAAAAGAAAAGGGCTTTATTGAGAAATCCACTGGCAAGGAGACAGGAGGCAAGTCTCAAATCTGCCCCCTGGATCTGGGGCTTGGGTCAATCTTTTATGAGTTAGGAAAAACAGGCTGGTATGCGGAAGTGCTGGCAGGGCAGGTTTCCATTGGAGGGCTTTAAACTATTTTTTTCTTTTTTTAAACACTTTGCATTGGAGAGCCATGTATGGAATGGTGGATTTCAGCACCAGATCTTCCTGCACAAGAGACCCCTCCTTTCTGAAAAGGTTCCGGCTTTCAGGTTCCAGTAATGTTCTAGCTTTCTTGGCTCTGGGGAGGAAACACATGTTCCAAGTGTTATTTGAAGAGGGCGTTCCTCCTCTGTGTGTGCCCTGGTTACAAGACTTGCAGTTTTGGTTTTGCTGTATCTGCAAGGCAACTAGACATCCTGTTATCGACAGAGTGAGACCAGTTTGAGCTTGTCCTGTGGTTACAGGAGCAGAGGAAAAAAGAGGGCCTATTTAGTTAGACATACCAAGGAGTTCTTAGGTTGGTAAATATCAAGCCATAAACATTTTTCCTTTTGTCATCTGTTCCTCCTCACTTCCAAAAACTTCATCAAACAAAGAAGAATGGTAGGAATACTTAGGTGGTAATTTCGATGAATTGCTGGAGGCAAAGTGTGGGCTAGCATGAGAGTGAAACCCCCCCAGGAGCTGTTTTAGTGAGACCTCTCCACACTTTCATGAGCTTTCTCTTTAGGAATCCTACTAGGTTCTCATAGTGAAGCTCTCAGAAAGATACCCACATGTCTCTGCCAGGAAGAGGATTGAGAAACACTCTCAGAGACTTCATGAAAAAAGCTCACTCTTGGGAGAAAGGACGTTGCCAGGGCATGATTCTGAAACTTTACTCCAGGCAGGGGAAAGGAATCTCCCCAACTTTGCTCCCTTCTAGCTTTCTATTTCACTCCAGGAGGGGAAGAAATGACCAAACAACCAACTATATAAACAAACAAAGTATAGTTAACAGAGCCAGAGCTTTAAGAAAACAGATAGAAAATTCTGTAGCCAAGGACAGAGCAGGGCTCAGTGGAGAGAAAATCTACACCATGGGGGGAAGGACAGAAACACCACAGCCTTGAGGTAGAGGACCACTAATAGACTGAGAATAAAAGGAAGGTTATAAAATGCTTCTCCTTCCCACAGCTTCCCACATCACTGATGGGAATCCAGTATAATAACAGTGGATTGCAGCTAAGCGATGAAAGCACAGATTCTCTCTGAGGAGCAATATATAGGAAAGCCCTAAAGCAAGAGGGAGACGAAAATTCTGACAGCAGAGGACTTAGAATATCTATAGCTACAACTAACATTAAACACAGCCTAACTCCTAGCCAGTTTACAGTAAATTCTCATACTAGATACCTACTTATCTCAGTTCCTATTATCCAGTACAAGTCAGTTCTCAACAGAAAATTTACAATGTGTGACAAAAGGCAAGAAAAAACATAGTCTGAAGAGACAAAGCAATCATGAGAACCAGACTCAAATACAATAGCTATTGGAATGATCAGACAGAATTAAATTAATAATGACTGTGATTAAAATGTTAAGGGCATTAGTGAGAAAAGTAAACAACATGTTAGGACAGATGGCTAATGTATGCAGAGAGATGAAAATTATTTGATAGAATCAGAATGAAGTGCTAGAAAAAAATTTAAAAGTAGCAAAAAAGAAGAATGCTTTCAATGGGCAAATAAGTAAGCATGACATTGTTGAGGAAAGAATCAGTGAACTTGAAGAATCTTCCCAAATAACATGCAAAGAGAAAAAAAGAATTTAAAAAATTCCCCCCCAGATCCAAACGTCCACTGATGGATGAATGGATAAAGAAAATTTGGTATATATACACACAATGGAATGTTATTCAGCCTTAAAAAAGAATGAAATCTGCAAAATGCAACAACATGGATGAACTTTGAGGATATTATTGTAAGGGAAATATGCTAGTAAAAAAAAAAGACAAATACTACTTGATTCCATTTATATGAGGTATTTAAAACAGTCAAGTTCGTAGAATCAAAGAACAGCATTGTGATTGCCAGGGGCTGGAAGTAGGGGAAATGTGGAAGTTATTAATCAATGGGCATAAAGTTTTAGTTAAGCCAGATGAATATATTCTAGAGGTCTTCTTTACAATGTTGTACCTATAGTCAACAATACTGTACTGTACACTTAAAAATTGGCTAAGAGGGCAGATTTTGTGTTACGGGTTCTTACCACAATAAAAACAAACAAATGAAAAAGGGTTAAGAATCACTTTAAAAAAATAGAACTTTATAGCACAAAGAGTAAATCTTAACTTAAAAAAAAAGACATTTAGGAGGTCAGAAATCTCAGGATGGAATGCAGACATTGATAAAAGAAATAACTATGTTACAGATATATATGAAACAACCTCTTTGAAGACTGTGAGAGGAAAAGATGCTTACCTAAGTAACCTTGGAAATGAATGGTGATTCCAAGACTAAAAGCAAGAGGAAAGGAACATAAACTGTGTACTCTAATTGGTAAAGTTGTTTCCCAAGGTAACCATTCTCAAACCACTATACATATATAGTGGGATGGAACAATTAAGTGAATGGATAAAGGATGCTGAGAACTAGGTTTCTCACTGTTGAAATGGAAGGTTATAGACAAGCAAGGTGGAAGGCTAGAATAATCCATGTGGTACTGGGTTATAAATGGAGACATCAGTATGAGTTAATGTTTAGCTTAATATAGATACAGAAGGATATATATGTAGAAATATTTATAAATATGTGCATATACATGGGTTAGTATACCCACATACATTCCTTGCTCTTTCAGCTAAGAAGGTTTAGAAGTAATGCCTCTCCTAATAGCAGTTGAAGATCTCATTTTTTAATACCATTTTCCAATAAAAGGAACCAGAGTTACTTGGAGAAATGGCTGATTCTAAGGTTGGAGTAGGGAATACACAAGATGAGTATGGAGCATTTTATAGCAAAAGAAAATAAGAAAGTGCTCCAAAAACACTTGACGATGGGAATATGTCAAGGGGCACGGGAGCCATCTGAAAGAGCTCTTGTTGGCCAAAGCTGGAACAAATTGAGCAACAATTTGCTTATCCCCAGAATCTACCCCAGATTAATTAGGTCATCATCTATTGGAGCAAGACCCAGACCTTGGTAATTTTTTTATACACACAGCATTGAGAATCTCTATTCAGAAAGCCAGCAGGGTGTCATTCTGGTGAGCACTAGCAATAAAGCTAATCACTCAGATATTTTCTACCTCCTCCCTCTCTCCAGCTGCAAAGTTAGTTTTAATAGCATCGTCTCTATGTATTGGACATTAGAAGCCATCCATCAATATTTCTTATTACTGAATATCAGGATGTCTTTCCTAAAAAGCCAGTAAGAGAAACTATCTTTATAATTCTCATCTTAAAAATTACAGTTATCTTTGTTTCTAAAACGATACAGACAAGCCATCCTGTATATATTATATTCATAACATGAAAGTGTCTTCTAAAAACTGGTATACTCAGAAGTTAAAAGCTCTTACTACCACAGACTCATTAAACTTAAGCCATCCTTTAGGGAGAGAGCTGGCTTATTTCTTTGGGTTTCTTGTTTACAAACATTAATGGAGATTCTGAAATACGGTTCTGGGCTGGAGCATGGATACCCATGGATATGGCTGTTTTGATAAACCCTTTTACTTTACTGGTGCTCCAGAGACTGAGATTTGAACCCATAACTTTTTTCTCTCTCACAGGTTCTCTCACAGGTGAAAGGAACTATTTTTCTCTGGTACAACCTGTCACTTCTGGACACAAGCCAGATTAAATTAAAGAGGGCAATTAAATGCAGGTTGAATCTTACATCCAATCACCACTCTCCCTTTTTCCTTGGTCGAGCATAAAGCAAAAGGAATAATACTGTACACTGAATTTTCAGTGAGAAGGAAAGAAATGAAC
This sequence comes from Hyperoodon ampullatus, assembly GCF_949752795.1. Taxonomy (NCBI): domain Eukaryota; kingdom Metazoa; phylum Chordata; class Mammalia; order Artiodactyla; family Ziphiidae; genus Hyperoodon; species Hyperoodon ampullatus. The sequence goes on from NC_136929.1 coordinate 64,861,675, forward strand.
TTTTTTATAGCCTAATTTTCACTGCTCTTTTCTTCATCTACAATTACCTCAGTTTTGAGTTAAAATCAATGCTGTAGATGTCTAAATTCTATCAGGGTGCTAATCCTCTTTTCTATGAGATTCTCTAAAGAAAAAAATGTCTCCTCTAAATAATAATTATAATTCTATATAGTATTAATGAAAGGTAACATTGGTTTAGCATCTCCTACATGTTGTGTACATACATCATCTCAGTTAATTCTCACTTCAACCCTCTGATATAATTATTATTCCACATCCTAGTCACTATCAGATATTGCCATCTTCAGTTTTCAAACTATATAAAAAATCTGACTCCTTTCTCATCATTATCACAGTAGTCCAAGCTCTCATCATTTATTTCCTGCACCACTGAACAAACCTCCTGATCTTTTCACTGCCTCTATTCTTGTAGCCCTTCAGTAAATTCTCCCCAGAGCAGCAAGGGTAATCCTTTAAAATTTTTAACTTAATCATGCTGCTGTCCTGCGAATCATCTCTGATTCTAATGACTTTCCATCCCTTTAATATAAAATCTAAGGTCTGTACCTTGATATGGTAAACTAAATACCAGGATGGCTATCAAGACACGGGCTCCTCGGGCTTCCCTGGTGGCGCAGTGGTTGAGAGTCCGCCTGCCGATGCAGGGGACACGGGTTCGTGCCCCGGTCCGGGAAGATCCCACATGCCGCGGAGCGGCTGGGCCCGTGAGCCATGGCCGCTGAGCCTGCGCGTCCGGAGCCTGTGCTCCGCAACGGGAGAGGCCACAACAGTGAGAGGCCCATGTGCCGCAAAAAATAAAAAATAAAAATAAAAAGCATACAAGTATGATTTATTCCTTTACTCTCATTCCTTAATATATTGGCTGTTAGATTGTAAGAGTTTCCAATATAATGAAAGACAGTGGAACATTTTCTTCTATCGAACAAATTTTCTTTTTTCAGATGTTTGTTTTGCCACAAATATTGTACTCCTATACAAGCTGGATTTATGCTCAAAATCTTTTAAAACTAAAAGCATTCTGCAGCTTTCATCTATACAATATCAACTTCTCTCCTGCTGATTTTTTTCAAGTTACACTGATTTTCCCCCATTCATTGTCATTGTCAAACTCATCATATTTCAATCTGTTTTATTCTCCTGTTGCTAAGAAACAAATTTGGCTCATTATGTAGGGTCCCCAGGTGCCAGCTTTGCTAATCAGTTTGAAAAACATTTTCCTAGGGGATTATTTTCTGGATGATAACATTTACTCTTTATATTGGTCAACCAGTGGTGTGATAACAGTATTTTTGTTATTGCCATTAAACTACAGTACAGTGAGCTATAAATTTACCAGACGTTAGCTTTAGCAAAGAAAACAAATGACTTCACTTGCTCCATTAAGACCCAATCATTTGCACAGGATTTACGTTTTTAAAAATTTCTACCTAATGACTCTTTTGATAAATTCTTTCATGCAAGAATTTAATTTGATTCAACACAAAGAAATGAAATAAGCCCTGCATTTTCATTGGAGATATGAATGTGGTCCTAGGGATATTCACTTTCCTCTGCAAGTGTTTATTCTTTTCAGACTATACAAAGGTTCTTTGATGATACAGAATTAACAATGGACAAGCATCTTCCCTAGAGTCAGGGGTGTTATCCAGTCCATCCACGTTAGTGAGGTCAAGTGGTACTGGGGTATGGAATCTTTGGACTCTTCCTTATTCGATGTGTTATCAGCTAAGTCATGCAACCTCTAGGACTACTGGTTTTCCTACTCCCAAAATGTAAACAAAAATAATACCTTTGGACCTATCTGATTTACATGAAATATTATATTTGAAACCTCTCTGCAAGTAGATGCCCCATGAAAATATTAATGATATAGACATAATCATGACAGTATCACTTTGGTCAGAGAAGGAAATAATTCCAAGATTCTTCTGAGTTTTCCTTTCCAAGGAAAATAACAAAGTACATGTTTTGATGGAAAGTGAGCAGGTAGTGATTTACACTGTTGGAAAAATACCTCTGTGACTCTATTTGGCACTGGAGGATGCTGAGAAATTAGAATTGCATCTGCTAGGAGTTGTCATGTGAGAGTTTTATTTGTGACATATGTTGTGGCCTCTATAGTTTCTGTAAAGGTTGATCATACGGCCTCAGTTCTATTACTGGAATTTTAAATTCTCCTGTGTCTAAAGAACCAAAAATTTCTAGTATTTCTGGCTTTCCTAAGAATAATGGAACTGAGAACATTGCAGCTTATGAATCTAGGTATTACGAATCACAAAGGTATTAGATGACTTCATGTGCTTATGTTTACAAAGTACTGGAGGTTTGGGTATAAAAGGTAAATACTTTGAGCTCAATGTTTCATTGTCCTTCTCCACTTCCTGCTGCTGCTTCAGGGCATCACCATGCAAATAAACTAACTGCAGTTACATCTTTGTTTCAGGTTCTGGTTGTGTTCAACTATTTTATCATCCCAAACTGCTACCTTTTCTTCTCTTAGCTGAATTCTAAATCATTTATCTGTATGTGATTGCTCTTTTATTCAATAAGCATCTAACATCACCTGCCATGTACAATGAATTCTTATGTACACTAATATATTCTTTTAAATAAGCTATTTTCACAGAAAATTTCTATCTTTAATAAGGATTCATGAAATAATTGTTTAAAGCCAATTTCAGTTGATTAAGTAATTCTTATTTGGTCTTAGGGAGCCAGGGTCGCTAAAACCCAGACAAGCCATTGAACTTGTGAGAGCTGGCATGATCCATGAGGCTCTGAGACTACAAAGACTGATCTGGAAAAACCAAATGGGGCGTACAAGTCCAAGAGGCTAAGAAAGTGGTTTTTATTATAGACTCGCTCATTCCACTCACAGAGAAGTCAAAGTGTAGCACATATTTTTGCTTTTGTATTTATTGTCTTTTTCTCTCTCTCTTCCCTTTATCTCCCTAGGTAAGTGCTATATTAAAAAATGTTAGCAATAGTCAAATTCTGGTTCTGATGGGTAATAAATGCCATTTTCTACCGACTTACTCACATATTGAATAGTTACCTTTCATCCCGCCAGCTAAGGGCTTAGGAAAGTAATGTAGTCAACCGAATAATGCTCATTTTAGATAAAGACAGTAAAAGGAAATCCACCAATTCCTGGACTGGATGGATTTTATAGTGTATTTATATATTCTCTGATATTTCTGCACAGACCCATAAAATGTGATCCTTTCACACTACCCACAAAATACTAGATATTTTCCAATATTAACAAATGTAGTAAAAGGAAATAAAGAGACTGACTTGAAATCCAATAAGTTTTCTTTTTATAAGCCTGAAATATGATCAAATCTAATATTGACTTTTATTTATTAAACAGTTTCTTTATAAACAGTTTTCAAAAACAAATTTCTCCATATATTTCATATATTTAAAAAATCTGGACTATTTTTTAAAGCAGAATAGGTTTTATGTCATCCTGAATTTATTAAATGCTTTTTTTGATGTATCACCATGGTAACTGTGTTTTCTCATATGGAAACATTTCCTCTGAGCAAACAAATTATACCAAGTGCTTCCTTCCTAAGCAATGGAAAAATCCTCTCTATTGCCTTGTGAAATTCTGACAGAATTTAGAAACTAATACTATTTATCCATTTCCCATGTTTTAAGAGGGAGAAGATTTATGAGTGTGGAATAAAATTAACTGTTACTTAAAAAAATTATAACAGTTGGATAAACACCTTTCCATATATGACATATATTTATGTACATTTTAATTAAATACACCTTAAAATATTTAACTTCTTAAATAGCAAGCCAAAGTAATAGCAAATCATGTTATTTCTCAAGTTTTAAATAAATAGGTAGAGTAAGTTATTTGCTTTTACTTTTAATTGCAGCATTTTAATATACTATAAACATTTTATTTAAGTTAATGTTATATGTGGAATAACCAACATACTGTTATACACAAACTATTTTTAAAAAATAGTTCTATATAAATAATTTTAACGTGAAGTTATTGTTAAGAAGGGGGAAGGGAATGTATATATTTAAGCCCTTTAAATCTAGAACCTAGGAATATAATTTCATAGGTAATAGCTCTGATATGCAATACAAAGGAAAGATAAGATGTTGTGTTTCTTAGAAAATACTTAAGACTGTGCCTTTATTTTTTTCAAATACAAATTAACTTCCCTTTGCCAGCATTTATACATGATATTCATTCATTTATTCATCAAATCTTTATTGATTACTTCCTTTACATCAGGCACTATGCTACAAAGAAGAATAAAATGTAAAAGAGATGAATAAATCTCACCTTAATGGATCTTTGATTCAAATGATACATTGGTAGGATAAATACCTTTAAATAAGAGGTAAATGGCAGACTATTTGGTCATTTCAAAATTTAATTTGTAATCTGAAATGAGTTTTCAAAACACAGTATTCTCTCTCTTTTTCTCTGTCTCTGTTTCTATGCCTCTCTGTCTATTTCTCTCAGATCCATTTAAAAATTCCTATGGAAAAGTCTTTGGAGTCATGCTTGGCTTAGGTTAAAGTCCCAGATATGCCACTTATTACTTAAGTAAACTTAGGTAATAAATGAGTTTCCAAATTGCATCTTTCAGAGTGTGTTCTAAAAATGGCCATAACATCTCCCACTCTCTAAGTGCTTCCACAGTATCAGCTTGTTGCTCCCCATCAAGACATGGAGACTAATTCCTCTGCCATTGAAACCTGACCTGACCCAATGGCTCAATTTTATCCAAGAAAATGTAGTGGAAGTGATGCAGTTCTGCTTGGTTGTCCTGAGATGGTAGCTGTGAAGAAATCTAGCTGTCATGTAAGAAATCCAATTACCCTGAAACTGCCATGGTGGAGAGACCATGTTTAGGCACTCTGGTTGACAGTCCCAACTGAACTCAGTCTTCCATCCACCTCCAGAAATGCAAGTGGAGTTGTATTGCACTCTCCAAACAAACCTATCCATCATCATTGGAGCACCAATAAGTGACCTCAGTCAACAGTGCAAGGAGCCAAAAATCACCCAGCCTAGTCCTGTCCAAATTCTTGTTCCAGAGAACCAATGGGATATAATAAAATGGTTTTATTTTATGTTACTAAGTTTTGGGGATAATATATTGTACAGAATTTGTAATTGGAACACTATTACTATTGCTATTGTATGTTACTTATTGCAGTATACCTAGAAACTAAATTTTCTAGGATGGAAAAACTTTAAAGCTAAAGTTTAGTTAATTCCTTTGAGGGATATTACTCATTCATTGGAAGAATAGCAGACTAACTCTAAAACCTAGACAACAATACTTCACATCTTTTATCACATAGACATTCCTGTGAAATAAATATTGTATATGTCTTATGTGGAGAATAAGTTTCACAGTTTCACTGGCTCAGTAAAATATTTCAAAATATTTGTCCAGTTCTTAACATATATATCTCTGGCTGAGAGTTTCTTATACAGAGACAAAAATTGTGATGTTTGTTTATTTTTCCTTAAATATCTTTTCCCTTTGACAACTTAAAGTCATCCATTCTTCTCATAATGAGATGAAGCACTACTGTCTTTCCTCACTATTCTGAGCCACACAGTTTCTAGAATAAAATGGGGAAACAAAAGGCCAATCTTAAAACATATTCCCTAGTTAGAGATGTCAGTAGTTGTTTCCCGTGCTCTGCACGTTCCCCTGCAATCCCTGTGGGGCAAGATCACAGTACGGGCTCCCATAAAGTGACCCACAATACTGGGGGGAGGCTGGGTGTGCCCCCGGGCTCTCTTCTCCCACTGGAGGAACTGGAGGCTCAGGGGAGACACCTCTGCTAGCTGCTGAGCTGGCTGGGGGAGGGGTAATGTGGTCAATGTGGAGCCAATTCTCTTACACTTCTGCCCCCAGAGTGTAGTCTGTCTTGGTCTCCGTGGTGCAGGGAGGTGCTTCAGCCTCGCCGCTGAGGGTTCTAGGACTCTTTCAGTGGTATCTTTCTCTTGAATAGTTGTTAGTCGTTCTTTTTGTGAGGGAGAGACTAGTCAAGAGCGACCCATGCCGCCATCTTGGGGATGTTACTCTTGTTCCCTGGCCAAGGCGCTTCTTTCCAAAATACTTAGAGTGAATTTTCACTTTAGTAAATATTATTTGTAACTAAAAAGAAAATATATCCAAATTGAAACTGAACTTGCAATAATCCCCTTTTAACCAGTTACAATTTTTACATTTATTTTTAGTTTTTGTTTACATTCTTACAAGGAAAATCAGATGATTAAATAAAAAATTAGGAGGAGCTTCAAGATGGCAGAAGAGTAAGACGAGGAGATCACCTTCCTCCCCACAAATACATCAGAAATACATCTACATGTGGAACACCTCCTACAGAACACCTACTGAACGCTGGCAGAAGACCTCAGACCTCCCAAAAGGCAAGAAACTCCCCACGTACCTGGGTAGGGAAAAGAAAACAGAATAAACAGAGACAAAAGAATAGGGACGGGACCTGCACCAGTGGGAGGGAGCTGTGAAGGATGAAAGGTTTCCACACACTAGGAAGCCCCTTCGCGGGCGGAGGCTGTGGGTGGCAGCGGGGGGGAAGCTTCGGAGCCGCGGAGGAGAGCGCAGCAACAGGGGTGCGGAGGGCAAAGCGGAGAGATTCCCGCACAGAGGATCGGTGCCGACCAGCACTCACCACCCCGAGAGGCTTGTCTGCTCACCCGCTGGGGGCAGGCGGGGCTGGGAGCTGAGGCTCGGGCTTCGGTCGGAGCGCAGGGAGAGGACTGGGGCTGGCGGCGTGAACACAGCCTGAAGGGGCTAGTGCTGCACAGCTAGCCAGGAGGGAGTCCGGGAAAAAGTCTGGACCTGCCTAAGAGGCAAGAGACCATTGTTTCGGGGTGCACAAGGAGAGGGGATTCTTCCCCTGTCTGCCTGCAGAAGGCAGAGCACCACCTAAATGAGCTCCAGAGACGAGCGTGAGTCGAAGCTATCAGCTTGGAACCCAGATAGGCATGAAATGCTAACACTGCTGCTGCAGCCATCAAGAAAACTGTGTGCAAGCACAGGTCACTCTCCACATCCTCCGGGGAGCCTGTGCAACACGCCACTGCCAGGGTCCCATGATCCAAGGACAAGTTCCCTGGGAGAACACACGGCACACCTCTGGCTGAACACACACTGACCTCTGCCGCCACAGGCTCACCCAGCATTCCAATTATAACTACTGTACCCCTCCCTCCCCCAGCATGAGTGAGCCAGAGCCCCCTAATCAGCCGCTGCTTTAACCCCGTCCTGCCTGAGCCAAGAACAGGCGCCCTCGGGCGACCTACACGCAGAGGCGGGGCCAAATCCAAAGCTCAGCCCCGGGAGCTGTGCAAACAAAGAAGAGAAAGGGAAATCTCTCCCAGCAGCCTCAGGAGCAGCGGATTAAATCTCCACAATCAACTTGATGTACCCTGCATATGTGGAATACCTGAATAGACAACGAATCATCCCAAATTGAGGCGGTGGACTTTGGGAGCAACGATATATATATATATTTTTCCCCTTTTCTCTTTTTGTGAGTGTGTATGTATATGCTTCTGTGTGTGATTTTGTCTGTATAGCTTTGCTTTTACCATTTGTCCTAGGGTTCTGTCTGTCCTTTTTTTAGTTTTTTTTTTTTTTTAGCATAGTTTTTAGCACTTGTTATCATTGGTGGATTTGTTTTTTGGTTTGGTTGCTCTCTTCTTTCTTTCTTGTTTTCTTTTTTTATTACTTTTTAAAAATTATTTTTAATAATTATTTTTTATTTTAATAACTTTATTTTATTTTATCTTCTTCTTTCTTTCTTTCTTTTTCCTCCCTTTTATTCTGAGCCATATGGAGGACAGGCTCTTGGTGCTCCAGCCAGGAGTCAGTGCTGTGCCACTGAGGTGACAGAGCCAAGTTCAGGACACTGGTCCACAAGAGACCTCCCAGCTGCATGTAATATCAAACGGTGAAAATCTCCCAGAGATCTCCATCTCAATGCCAAGACCTAGCTCCATTAAATGACCAGCAAGCTACAGTGCTAGACGCCCTATGCCAAACAATTAGCAAGACAGGAACACAACCCCATCCATCAGCACAGAGGCTGCCTAAAATCATAATAAGGCCACAGACACCCCAAAACACACCACCAGATGTGGACCTGCCCACCAGAAAGACAAGATACAGCATCATCCACCAGAACACATGCAGTAGTCCCCTCCACCAGGAAGCCTACACAACACACTGAACCAACCTTACCCACTGGGGACAGACACCAAAAAAAAAACGGGAACTACGAACCTGCAGCCTGAGAAAAGGAGACCCCAAATACAGTAAGTTAAGTAAAATGCGAAGACAGAGAAACACACAGCAGATGAAGGAGCAAGGCAAAAACCCACCAGACCTAACAAATGAAGAGGAAATAGTCAGTCTATCCAAAAAAGAATTCAGAGTAATGATAGTAAAGATGATCCAAAATCTTGGAAATAGAATGGAGAAAATACAAAAAACGTTTAACAAGGACCTAGAGGAACTAAAGAGCAAATAAACAGTGATGAACAACACAAGAAATGAAATTAAAAATACTCTAGAAGGGATCAATAGCAGAATAACTGAGGCAGAAGAACAGATAAGTGACCTGAAAGATAAAATTGTGGAAATAACGACTGCAGAGCAGAATAAAGAAAAAGAAAAAGAGTTGAGGACAGTCTCAGAGACCTCTGGGACATTAAATGCACCAACATTCGAATTATAGGGGTCCCAGAAGAAGAAGAGAAAAAGAAAGGGACTGAGAAAATATTTGAAGAGATTATAGTTGAAAACTTCCCTAATATGGGAAAGGAAATAGTTAATCAAGTCCAAGAAGCACAGAGAGTCCCATACAGGATAAACCCAAGGAGAAACAAGCCTAGACACATATTAATCAAACTATCAAAAATTAAATACAAAGAAAAAATATTAAAAGCAGCAAGGGAAAAACAACAAGTAACACATAAGGGAATCCCCATAAGGTTAACAGCTGATCTTTCAGCAGAAACTCTGCAAGCCAGAAGGGAGTGGCAGGACATATTTAAAGTGATGAAGGAGAAAAACCTACAACCAAGATCACTCTACCCAACAAGGATCTCATTCAGATTTGACGGAGAAATCAAAACCTTTACAGACAAGCAAAAGCTAGGAGGATTCAGCACCACCAAACCAGCATTACAACAAATGCTAAAGGAACTTCTCTAGGCAGGAAACAGAAGAGAAGGGAAAGACCTGCAATAATAAACCCAAAACAATTAAGAAAATGGTAATAGGAGCATACATATCGATAATTACCTTAAATGTAAATGGATTAAATGCTCCAACCAAAAGACATAGATTGGCTGAATGGATACAAAAACAAGACCCATATATAACAAGACCCATATATAACAACTATTCAAGAGCAAGATGCCATTGCAACAAAAAGAATAAAATATCTAGGGATAAACCTATCTAAGGAGATGAGAGACCTGTATGCAGAAAATTATAAGACACTGATGAAAGAAATTAAAGATGATACAAATAGATGGAGAGATATACCATGTTCTTGGATTGGAAGAATCAACATTGTGAAAATGACTCTACTACCCAAAGCAATCTACAGATTCAGTGCAGTCCCTATGAAATTACGACTGGCAGTTTTCACAGAACTAGAACAAAAATTTTCAAAAATTATATGGAAACACAAAGACCTCGAATAGCCAAAGCAATCTTGAGAAAGAAAAACGGAGCTGGAGGAATCCGGCTCCCTGACTCACACTATACTACAAAGCTACAGTAATCAAGACAGTATGGTACTGGCACAGAAACAGAAATATAGATCAATGGAACAGGATAGAAAGCCCAGAGATAAACCTACACACATATGGTCACCTTATCTTTGATAAAGGAGGCAAGAATATACAGTGGAGAAAAGACAGCCTCTTCAGTAAGTGGTGCTGGGAAAACTGGACAGCTACATGTAAAAGAATGAAATTAGAGCATTCCCTAACACCATACAGAAAAATAAACTCAAAATGGATTAAAGACGTAAATGTAAGGCCAGACACCATCAAGCTCTTAGAGGAAAACATAGGCAGAACACTCTATGACATAAATCACAGCAAGATCCTTTTTGACCCACCTCCTAGAGAAATGGAAATAAAATAAAAAATAAAAAATGGGACTTAATGAAACTTAAAAGCTTTTGCACTGCAAAGGAAACCATAAACAAGACGAAAAGACAATCCTGAGAATGGGAGAAAATTTTGCAAATGAAGCAACTGACAAAGGATTTTAAGTTTTAAATTTTTAAATTTTAATCTTCAAAATTTACTAGCAGCTCATGAAGCTCAATATCAAAAAAAACAAACAACCCAATCCAAAAATGGGCAGAAGACCTAAATAGACATTTCTCCAAAGAAGATATACAGATTGCCAACAAACACATGAAAGGATGCTCAACATCACTAATCATTAGAGAAATGCAAATCAAAACTACAATGAGGTATCAACTCACACCAGTCAGAATGGCCATCATGAAAAATCTACAAACAGTAAATGTTGGAGAGGGTGTGGAGAAAAAGGAACCCTCTTGCACTGTTGGTGGGAATGTTAATGGATGCAGCCACTATGGAGAACAGTATGGAGGTTCCTTAAAAAACTAAAAATAGAACTACCATATGACCCAGCAATCCCACTACTGGGCATATACCCTGAGAAAACCATAATTCGAAAAGAGTCATGTACCAAAATGTTCATTGCAGCTGTATTTACAATAACGAGGACATGGAAGCAGTCTAAGTGTCCATCAACAGATGAATGGATAAAGAAGATGTGGCACATATATACAACAGAATATTACTCAGCCATAAAAAGAAACAAAATTGAGTTATTTGTAGTGAGGTGGATGGACCTAGAGTCTGTCATACAGAGTGAAGTAAGTCAGAAAGAGAAAAACAATAAAGACGCAGACCTACTAGAGAATGGACTTGAGGATATGGGGAGGGGGAAGGTTAAGCTGGGACAAAGTGAGAGAGTGGCATGGACATATATACACTACCAAACGTAAAATATATAGCTAGTGGGAAGCAGCCGCATAACACAGGGAGATCAGCTCGGTGCTTTGTGACCACGTAGAGGGGTGGGATAGGGAGGGTGGGAGGGAGGGAGATGCAAGAGGGAAGAGATATGGGGACATATGTATATGTATAACTGATTCACTTTGTTATAAAGCAGAAACTAACACACCATTGTAAAGCAATTATACTCCAATAAAGATGTTAAAAAAAATCAGTGTAACTGTTAGAAAAAGTGTAAAATACAAATGAAAAGAAAATGTTAAAATTCTGATCTATTCTCTTGCAATTTTACTAAATTCTTTACATCAATATAAATTTTAGGTAACTCAAATATTCCTGGGAGGATACTCTAGATTGGGAATTAAGGCAAAACTTTTTTTTTTCCTCACAAGGAAAGATTTTTATTTGAGAACATCGGATACTTCTGAAAATGTTCCTGCTAAATCCAAAAACACCTGACAGCCCAGCTCCAACACCCACAAACCCACCAACAGCCTCGTTTTACAGTCGAGATGGGTGTGTCCACGGCCGGCTCCCCTCCCACCGGCGCTCGCCTCCATCCGGGGGCACAATTGAAGTGGCTGCTCAGCTACTCTGGCCCCACACCAACTTCACAGGAGGGGAGAACAGGATCCTGCCTCCCAGCCCAGGGCCCTGGCGGGGGATGCTCACAGGAGCACAGGTGAGGTGACGTCACACACAAACACTGAGACCAAAGTCAGCGAGTGCCAGAGGAGTCCCCCTGGCTTCAGTGACAGCACAGCCAGACTGGGACAGGCTGGCCTCCACCGTGTGATCATCTCACCACCCCAGGACAGAACGGTGCCTCTGAAAGAAGCACCGCAGGAATCCTTAACTGCGATCACATTTCTCACACTTTAAACGGAACAGAATCTCTCTCCCCAAGAACATCAATTTGGACCTTCCTGGCCCGACAGGCTGTCGGGTGAAGGACAGCACACCTGTAAGGCAAATCTTAATCTGAAATTTTTAACATCACTATTCATTCATTTTGGTCACAGTTTTTGCTGACGTATACAGGAATTATATTTCTGCTGCTCCAGGGTACTATTTAGTCCCTCCCCCAAATCTACCCTCAGTTTTGCTCCTTCTTCAAATTAGAAGTTATGACAGAGCTTCTGCATCAACGTTACACTGTTGTTTTTTTTCTAAAAGGGGGTTATAAATTAATCACTAACAATTTCCTTCCATTTTGTTTCATCCATAAAATGTCTACCAAATATTTGTTGAAATTGAAAGTAGTTGGAGGACAATTTTCCCACGTTTCATGAATGATGCATACATTTCCTCATTTTTGTTTTTTCTCCAGAAATTTTTATTTATTTTTGCTAGGGATTAGAAGTATCTCAATTAGAAATGTTTAGTAACTCCTCATTAAGGAGTTTTAAATGAAGATTATGACACTCAATAATGTTTTTCCATTAAACAATTTCATATTTGTGATTTTTCCTTATGCTAAATTAAAGAGTTCCAGTTTTTCATACAATAATATTAAAAGTTGTTATGGGTCATAAAAACTTTAAGAAAGCATACATAAAGCATATATAAACAATGTTCTTACACAAATAACTGTGATTAAAAACAATATCCCCATTATGACTACATAGCTATCTCAGTTCTATTAACCAGGTAAAATGTTATCGTCTAGTGCTGCTTTGGAAGGACTAGTGGGCAGACTCTTTTCTTTTTCTTTTCTTTTTCAGAACTTCAAAGTAAATAGCACAAAGAATATATACTGAGTAATTTAAAGAAGAAAAGATTTGCTTATGTAAACAGCATGAAGGCTCAGTATGAGAACCTAGCGAATAGCAGCTTGTCAGCATTTGAAGGCAGTGTTTATTGGTTTATTTATAGATTCTAAAGTCCATTTATATGCTATGAAAAGTACAGGTGTGGAGAGGAAGAATTCCTAAGGTGCATTTAAGGACCAAGCAGAAGAAAATTATAAGCTTGTGATTCATCCATGTGGATGTAATTGGTGATGGGAAGGATGAGCTATAGATGAGAAAATAAACATCGTGTTGAGAAATGATCCTGCAGACAATGTGCCAACAGAATAGGAGGCTAAGTAGTGGCAGAGTTTCTGCTATTCCAAAGTCTGTAGGATCAGCCAAGTCGAAAGTGAGAGCACATCAAGTGAGAGCACAGCCAAGTCACAGAGTTCTTCACTGCAGCTTTCTATGGTCAAGGTTATTATTTTTTTTAAACTAAAGAATCCCTCTTCAAAAGACATTCTTCTTCTTTTTTTCTTTCTTTTTTTTTCCCTTTGATTTGGGAATAAGAGACTAAAGAAAATCAGGGTTCAGGAATTGCTCTCTCACTGTAAGCCTTAGCACCTGGTTTGGAGCAAAGCACACTAACATTTACTGACTTCAGAGTCAACATTCATTAAAATGTCAAGAACTGGGCTTCCCTGGTGGCGCAGTGGTTGAGAGTCCGCCTGCCAATGCAGGGGATGAGGGTTCGTGCCCCGGTCCGGGAGGATCCCACATGCCGCGAAGCGGCTGGGCCCGTGAGCGGCCGCTGAGCCTGCGTGTCCGGAGCCTGTGCTCCGCAACGGGAGAGGCCACAACAGTGAGAGACCCGCGTACCACAAAAAGAAAAAAAAAAAAAAAAAAAATGTCAAGAACTGAAGGGACAAAAGTAAATCCGGTTGAATAAAGTGGAAATAAACTGGCCTCTTAATGAATTATATAAAGGATCAAAATCAGATTAGAAATATGAGTTAAAAACTCACTGAGAAATAATCAATACTAGAATGATTTGTTTCTCTTGTGTGCTTGTGTTGGAATGACTAAGGCAGCCAAACTTCGGGTACAAAATCAGAAATTTATCTCTTTACCAGTTCTGTAATTCACTAAGGTGAAAGACTCCTCAAAGAATCCATTAGATATTGTCTAACTTAGTGACTTCTTTTTTGACAGGTTCTCCTCTAAATTTAAGCTAGAAAGATGAATGTTCCCTCTTTTAGATACCATAAGGCAATAGATTTTGTTATATTTATTTCTGGTATTTGACTGAGTATCATTTGTGACAGTTCTGCTTAATGATATAGTTAAGGTTTAAAATATTTTTAGAGAAAGATTTGCAATATGACTGAATTTCCTAATGTGACTGGTTAATTTTATGTATCAACTTAACTGAGCTAACGGCTGCTCAGAGAGCTGGTAAAATATTATTTCTGAGTGTGTCTGTGACGGTGTTTCTGGAAAAGATTTTCATTTGCATCCATGACTGATCTTGAAGCCGAATCCGGACTCTGTACCCCGACACTGAATTAAACCTCAGAGACAGAGTTTTGGGTGAAGTAGAAAAGAATAGCTTTATTGCTTTGCCTGGCAAACGGGGACAGTGGGCTAATGCCCTCAGAACTGTGTGTCCAGACCTGAAGTGGGTAGTGGGGAGTTTTACAGCCATGGTTCTTCGAAGAGAGTGTGATCAGCTCATGGACCTTCCTCTGATTGGTTGGTGGTGAGGTAAGTAGGAGTCAGCATCATCAACCTTCTGGTTCCTACCGGTCTGGGGTCTACATGGTTGTGGGCAGCATACTTGTCCCACCTAGTGGGGTTTTCAGTATCTGAAAAACAGCTCAAAGATATTGTAATGTGTATCCCTTGAGGGGGAACCAGGACGCTGCCCCAAGACTGCACTGTTGTTTCTTGACTGCTCCTCCCTTGTCTCTGCATCCCGTCCCTTCCCTAATTAGCATCTGTTTGAACCTGCCCCTTGGAACTCAGGGAAGGTGAAGGAGGCTGAATGAAACCTATTTTCTGTAATCAAGAAATAGGGGACACAGAAAGGCTTTTGTGCCCAGGAGCCTCACAGGGTCCTGCTCAGTATCAATATGGGTGGGCATCATCCAATCTATTGAGGGCCCAAATAGAACAAAAAGACAGAGGAGGGGTTAATTCTCTCTCTTCCTGAGCTGGGACATTCATCCTCTCCCACCCTTGAAGGGCCATTGGACTTGGAGACTTAACACTTGCAGCCCTCCTGGTTAACAAGCTTGCAGATAGCATTTGTAAATGGTATATCTCAGCCTCCAAAATTGTATGAGTCAATCCCCGTAATAAATCTCCTCTGATATATATCTATATATACACTATTGGTCTGTTTCTCTGGAGAACCCTGACTAAAACACCTCACTTTTTGTAACTCCTTCTCACTCGTCTTTGGAACTATGGATACTAATGGACACAATAACTGTTAATGTGAACTTCTGGGTTTTTAGATGAGAGAAACACCTTTCTTTAGAAATACTTTTTAACTCACCAGTAAGTGTAGGGAGTATAAAACCAAGTTTTATGTGACTACTGTGATAAAACTAGTTTATATACCAAACCAGGAGACAGAGAAAATTGAAGACAGCGGAAAGAGGAGGAAGAGTATCTAAAGTGGCATCTGCTGGAGAGAAAGCAAATACCTCAGTTTCTAAGAATCCCAAATTCAGGAAAGAGGAAAGACCATATTATTACATGGTGGCTATTTTACTTCTCTGATTTTAGTATTTCTTGGAAGGTTGTCTAAAAATTAAGTGGAAAGTAGATAGATCTAAAAGTTGTAGTCCTTTGGCCATCATATTTTGGGAATATATTTATAGTAGAATAGAGTACAAACTTAAAAAAATAGAATTGTTCAATTTTGCAAATCAATAAGGACTAGAATGCTAAGTAAGGGATTGTTGGTGAGTATATTTTATTGATAAATTCAAAGAAAATCCTTATTTAAATTTCTACTCATAGCGTTCATGATCTTGGCTTTGCCAGTGATAAATACAAATAATTATTATTTCAGTGCTTTTGGCCATCTATATAACCAAACCTAAAAAATGACATAGAAAATCATACTTACTGTCAAGATTGCTAAGAATGAATTGGTTCAAAAGCAGATAACTTTGTTTGAGCTATAGGGCAACAAACAACTTAGGTAAGAAATAAATAACCTGCACGTGTATTTTAAGAGATATAAAATTTTGGGTTAATTCAAGGATACTATAATTTAAACCCTTACAATTCATCAGTTATTTTGGTCACACTAATTTATTTTTTAAAGTAAAATATACTAGCAAGCTTGATGACATGTATCTCTTCAGAATAAATTTTCATTCCCCACTTTTTTCTGAAATCGTGACTGAGGTTTTCACCAAAAGAATCTTTGTAAAATGCTTCTTAATTTGCAGCATATTATTATTTAAAAAATGCAACAGAATGTTTGGTTGCTACATATCCAAAATAAAACCATTTAAATCATTTTCATTTATTAAAATGACATTCTACCATTCTAGGAAGAGGGTATAGGCATACATTTCCCTATCTCTTCCATTTTGTACAATTAAAACCTTTGCATATTTTATATAAAATAAGCATGAGAATACTCTGAAGCACTGGTCCTCAAGCTTTTTGGCACCAGGGTCTGCTTTCATGGAAGACAATTTTTCCCCGGATGGGGGGAGTGGTGATTGTTCAGCGGTAATGCCAGCGATGGGGAGGGATGGGGAGTGGCAGTTGAAGCTGATAAATGGAATATTTATAAATGGAATATTTCCTGCCCTATCAATAAACAAAGGATGTCACAGTCACCAATGATTGCAGCCCTCCAACGTGAGCTCGTGAGCCCTGAGGAAACTCAGGATGTGAAAATACAGGCCCCAGATAGCTGAGGTGCATATCAAAGGAATGATTTCAGTGAGCCCAGACTCTAACATCTTCCCATACATAGAAAAGCACTACATTCCTTAACGTGAGCTATCTGGTTCTCTTGATTTAACAATAATCTTTTGACGTTCCCAATTACCTGTCTAACCTGGCTGCTCGCCTCACCTCCTCGGAGCAGCTTCTCAGAGTTATCTGAAACACTGTCTCCGGGGCCGCAGTCCCCATTTTGCCCTAGATAAAACTTAACTTGCAACTCTCACATGGTGCGTATATATTTTTTTAAGTCAATAAAGTTTTGCTCGCTCCCCCCTGCTCACCTCCTGCCATGTGGCCCAGTTCCTGACAGGCCATGGACCGGTATTTGTCGACAGCCTGGGGGTTGGGGACCCCTGCTCTGAAGGACAGAGAGAAGAAGGTAAACCCACCAGATGCACTCAAAATTACTGCAGATAAATAAATATGGAATTCTAGAAAATGTTCAGGTAACTCAAAAGTAAGCAAGAAAAAAGATAACAGAGAAATGAAGAAGAAAGGGGAAAAAAAAGAAAACAAAAAGCAAAATGACAGATGTAAGCCTTGACACATCAATACTTATATTGAATTAAGTGATCAATATAAACCAATAAAAGACAGAGATTTCAGAGTGAACTAAAAACCATGACCCATGTACATGTTGACTAAAAGAAAGTAACTTTAACAGTATAGGCAGGTTGAAAGCAAAAGGATGGAAAAAAGTTATATCTTGCAAATTTTAATCAAAAGAGAGAAGGAATGACTATATTAATATCATGTAAATTAGACTTCAGAGGAAAGAAAATTATGAGACAGAGAAAGATATTATATATGGTAAAAGAGTCAGTCCACCAAAAATATGTGGCAGTCCTAAATATGTATGTACCAAACAATAAACTGCAGAAAACAATGGAACTGAAAGGAGAAATAGACCAATCCATAATTATAGGTGGGGACTGAAATACCCCTCTCTCAGTAACTGATAGAACAATTCGACAGAAAATCTGTAAGGATACAGAGGAACTCAACAATATCATTGAACCACCAGGGTTTAACTGACATCTTATAAAATACACCATTCAACAGTGGAATATAATTTTTTCCAGATGCCCATGAATATAGGCAAAAATTTCTTAGTAAAATATTAGCAAATAGATTTAAATAATGTATAAAAAGAATTATACATTAAGACCAAGCAGAGTTTATTCCAGGGATGCAAAGCTGGCTCAATATTAGAAAATCAATCAGTATAATCCACCATATTAACAGGCTAAATAATAGAAGTCATATAATCATATCAATCAATATAGAAGAAGCATCAGAGAAAATTCTACACATTTTCTTGATAAAAATTCTCAGAAAAATAGGAATAGCAGAGAACTTCCTTAACTTGATAAAGAACATCTATGAATTCTTATAGACAGAACAGTGTTTAATGGGAAATATTGAATGCTTTCCCCCTAAATGTCCGGAGCAAGGCAAGGATATCTGTTCTTACTGTTCTTACTGTTCTTACTGAGTCAACATAGATCTCATGTTTAGGCAGAGTTCTTTGACTCAACACCAAAAGCATAGCTATAAAAAACCCATATGTCCTTTACTGTGTGAATAACTATACAATAACAAACTGTGGTACTTTCATACTATGGAGTTCTACTTAGCAGCAAAAGGACTATTGTTTAACCCAATAACCTGGATAAATTTCCAGAGCATTATGCTGAATTAAAAAAAAAAAACCAATTCCAAAGGATTATGTACTGTATAATTCCATTGATATAACATTCTTGAAATCACAAAATTATGGAAGTGAAGAACAGATTTGTGGTTACCATGGAACAAGGAGGGGACGGAGACAGGAAGGAAATGAACATAAAAGGGTAACATGAGGGATCTTTGTGGTGATTGAAATGTTCTGTATCTTGACCGTATAGATGTCAATACCCTGGTTGTGATGTTGTATTACAGTTTTGCCAGATCTTTGAGGGATACTGGGAAAATCGTACATGGGGTTATTCTGTACTATTTTCCTACAATTGCATGTAAATCTGCAATTATTTTAAATTTAGTGAAAAAAATGACATACTACCTATCATACTACTATCAAATTGATCTGTGTCCTAAAGTTTTTCATATTATTATTATTATTTTATTCTACTTTTGCTAGAAAGACATGCATTGAGAAGCATAAATAAGCTTTGTTTTTCACATACAAAGTTTTTTTTTTATGGCAAAATTTTGAAAAACTGCTAAATACATTTTATAATACTAGAACCCCAAACTATACAATTGTGAAATATGTAGAATTGAAGTGATAAGATATCTTACATTTTTCTTCAAAAATTTCAACTAAAAATGCAAAGAATAAAAAAATAAAATTGTGGTAAAATCTTGAGAATTATCAAATCAGCCTTATGAGTGTATAGTTCATTTTACAATTCTTTCTGCTTTGAGCACTTATGAGAATTTTCAAACAAAAAATGGTAAATAGTAAAATGTGGAGGATTTAGCTCACTTCAAATTCCTGGGAATTATGTAAGTTATGCATCTATGTATAAGTTATGATGCTGAATGTCAAAGTCATATTTGTGCTACATGTCTCAAAACATGTTTGGATATTGTATGGGTATGACGGTCATAACAATGGTTGTTTATATTTTTGGAATTTAATGGATAAGGAGAGAAATGAAGAGCTCAAGATATATGCTTCTCTCTTTTATGTGTTCAGTTCCTTAAAATTTAAGAGTTTATAAATAAAAGTTTAAGTAGGCATATATTAAAACTCATGATGTTTTAATTACTATTATGTTTGATGGTATATTAATAACATTAAATTCATGTCTTAATTACTGGTATTGCCATGTAAGCAGCAAAGGATGTTTTAGAAATAGCACTGCCTGTTATTTCCACTTCTAAATATTCATTTCATTCCTGCGTTCCCCTGATTTCCTGCTGATTTACACAGCTGCCAGCCAAGGATTTTCAATGCCATATGAACGTTGAAATATGTTAAACTATTCAATCTGTTCTTTAATTTAATTAGATGAGATTCTAACTACAATAGAACGATGAGTTTAATTTTCTCCCTTCTGGCATCTAAAAGAGACTCTTGTCTTGGGACTCTGCAAACAGAACTCACTGGCATTCTGCTTTGTGATTACTATGTACTTCGGGGACAAGCTGGCCTATATGTGAAAGTGCACGTTTGATCAGCTGACTAGAATAAGATTTCTTATTAGTAGCAATTACGTGTTATCTGGGATTTGAGCTCTGGGTAACTATTCCAGCTCATTGACCTTGCTTCCAAGCATTTCTTCCTGCACCTAATCTCAACACTTCAATAATCACATCACACCCAGAATTATAGTTTCAACCATCCCACTCTCAGACCACTATCTTTGGCTTTCTAACTCATGGGCTAAGTCACCTTAACCCTACATTTAAACAATTTATCATCCATCAGGTTCATCAATCTATTTATCCTCTTACTTTTCATTGTCTTTCACCCCTTCAGACAGAGGGTTTCTTTGCTGTCTAGGCAGTTCAGATTTCATGAACCATCACTAAACTTATCTCATTTCCCTCTCTCCAACCTGTTTGAATCACTTTGACAGTCCTACATTAATTGAATGGAGCTCTTTGTATAGCTGCTGCTCTAATGCTGTACCCAATGTGGTTGAAGAAAATATACCCACACTGAATGAACTCACATTGAATTATGATCACAAATCTTAGCTCTTAGCCTTCTGTAGCAATTTGAAACTTCCCCAATTTACTCCCCAACTTGACAGAACATTATTTTATAAATTCTCTCTACTCAAATCTCTGACATTCCTTTCTCCTTCCTCTATCTCAAGTTACAACCTTTCCCAATCAACAAAATTCAGAAATATTTTTTCATGTTAGGCACTGTCCTAAACTCCTAGAACACATAGGTGAACAAACGAGGCACATTCCTTCTTCATAGATCTTATGTCTAAGAAATATAACAAACAATAAGCATGTTAAGTTTTACAGTAATGTAAAGGTATTGTCAGAGAGGGGGGAATTTCCCCCTCTGTTCCTCTTGAGTTCTTGTGGCTGGACTAGTAATAAAACGGACACAAGACAGATTAACAGGAGAAAAAGGAACAAATTTTAATTCATGCACATGGAGGTCTCATAGAAATGGGACCTAAGAAGTGGTCAAAGCAGGCAGCTTTTATATTTTTTAGACAAAGAAGCAATATGTGAGGAATTGACAGTACAAAAAAACTTAGGTTTTAGTTGCTCAATTAGTGAAGAATCTAACCATATTTCGGGTTTGAGTTAGTAAATTAACCAAGTAACAAGGTTTGTTTATATAAACTTCTCAGCCAAATTCCCTATCTCTGGAGATAACTGTGTCCTTCTATCTCCAGATTCAGGGAGTGTACTTTTTACAGGAGACATTGCTTTCAGGGAGCCAGAGAGGAGGGTCAGAGCATCCCTCTTGCACTGGCCATTTCTTAAGTAACTTTAACTCAGAATAATCAGTATGCCATTTGAGTATATTTGGGGTGGCCTGCCCTGAACCCCAACAGTATTTATCTAGTCCCATGGTTTTAAATAGTAACTAATGGCACCTAAATTTATATCTGCAATTCAAATTTCTCCCTTAAGCTCCAAATTCATATATATATATGAATATATACATATGAAGTTATGTATATATATATTTATATAACTTCATTCTCAACATTACCGCTTTGATATCCAAAAGATGTCTTAAATTTAACTTCTTCAAAACAGATATTTTGCTAATAAGATACTCGTAGCACAGTCAATATCACATAACTGTGCATATATTTAGAAAAAAAAATGTGACGGGACTTTCCTGGCAGTCCAGTGGTTAAGACTCCATGCTCCCAATACAGGGGGGTTCAGTCCCTGGTTGGGGAACTATCAATAAGATCCCACATGCTGCACAAGCAGCAAAAAAAAAAAAAAAAAGAGAGAAAGAAAAAATAGCTAATCATCAATAAACAAGTATGAATTGACAGCCTTTGGTGTTGGTGCATCATACAAGTCTCCTCAGAGCCTCTTGACTTTGTGTATATGCAAGAACCTCAGATTCATAGCTTACTCCAGCCATCACCATGATGGATTCACTGTCTGTGGGCTTTTGAGATGCTGCCACTCCCAGAGCCCTTGGCTACTGCCATTTATTCTTACTTGGATGATCTTGCCATATTACAGGGTGTAGGATCTGGCTTCCTGAGGAGGCTGTGAAGGATTGGAGGATGAAAACTCAGAAGCACAGGGTAATCATTTCCTTTGGGGCCAACTTTGATAAATGACAAAAAGGGGTTCAAAGGGGACCAAGTAGATAAATTCCTTATCCTTTCTCCTTATAATGGTTTGTTTCCAGGTAGTTCTTGTGGAGATGCTCCACGTAACTGAGCTCTTAGCTAAGAGTTAAGAGCAGGTGCCCCTGCTGGTTGAATAGCTGTGTCTACTCAGCTCATTGTGAAACAGTAACCAGCACAGGACCACATCGCCTTGCATTGTGTCCTATCCTTCCAAGCCCCATGTCTTTTGTTCCTCCCTCTATTCCTTGAAGTTGCACCTCCTTAATAAAAAAAAAACACCACATTTTTGATATATTAAATGCTGTGTTTACTTCGTTAGCAAAAATATCACATAGTTAAAATTTGGAACTCAGTAGTGTGTTAAAGATTAAACACCTCGCTTTACAAATGAGCAAACTGAGGCCCACAGAAACTGCATGATTTACTCAAAGTCAGTGAGTTTAGTTTCTGAAACCTGAGGGCTTTATTTCTTGTTCCTGTAGGAAAAAATAATTTCACTAGAGCATGAACTTGTAAGACTCTTGAGATACATAAACAGTTTGGATAGTATAACTTTGTTATTCTACACAAGACTATCACAAAGTATCTTTGACCATGGTAAAACCAATCCATCATCAGGTAAAAACATGATCATTATATGTTTAGATTTTGTGCATTGAGACCCAGATCTTGATTCAAATAAACTAGTTATTTCAAACCAAAAGCAAATTTTTCAGTACTTGTTCAGGTAACCATGTGTATATAGATATTAATTCATCTTTTGATATAAAAGATTCCTTTTGAAAATGTTGAATGCTCTGCTATTTCTTTTCTCCTAATCTGGAATTGTTGAAGGAAAAAGAATAAACACCAGAGTCTTCCTTATAGGCACAATTATGTATAACTTAATATCTGGGTTTTTCAAGGTCTATTTTAAAATATGTGTGGGTAACCAGCATTCTTACAATCTAAATTATTCAGCTTTACTTAAACTATATATATTTAAGTCAAATGGACAACAAAAGCCTATGTCAACATATAGAGATTTATTTACTAGTTGCCATACTCTATAGAAGGAATAAAATGCAGTCAATAGCATTGATTTCTAAATGAATGGGCTTACAAGGGCTGAGGCATGTAGAGCTTTTATTACGAATACAACTATGTTAGTGAGTTGCTTATCTAGACCCATTGAGTGTACCTCTACTACGTATTCCTTCTCCCTATTACCTCAAATCTCTGCTAAGCCAAATACATAGAGATGAAAATATATTCTAGCCAGAATGGATCAGGGAGTGATTTTAAACAGGGGCACCACTTTGAGAGTAGTGACCTTTACAAAGTAGGCTAAAGATTTTAAATTTGAAGATGCTTTTAGAGAAAAGTTGAGATGCTTAAAATCAAAGAAAGGTGATTAATACCAGTGTTATACCAAAGTTGTCCAAAGATGGAATGGACAGCTTTATAAATCTGAGAGCTCTCTTTACTAGAAGTAAGTTGGATAATTAATTGATAATGACGTTGTAGAAGAGAGTTAAACATTGATCAATGGATTAGACTGATATTTTCTTCCAGTCTTGATTTTTACTTTCACCTAGAGACGCATTCTTTTACCTGGAGATGTATCATTATATGTCCAGTTATCATAATCAGCAGATATTATAGTAACCAACAGTAAGGACATCTAAGTGTTTATAATGCATTTTACCTACATTTCTTTTCACAGTGACTTATGGTCCGTTAATTATTCTTGTTAATGTTTAGCACCAAAGTTTTTAAACATCTATAATTTTAAACAAAATTTGAATTCCAAAATTAAAATGCTGGAGTAAAGGCATCTCTAAATCATTTTCTTTATTTCCTTTTAGTTATTTTTCTTTTAAACATATTTATTTTATATTCTGAATTTGAGGCTTTTATTATCTGAAGTTCTTAAAAGTCCAAATTTGCTGTTGGTTGATTCTCCTGACTATGGCTCATGGAGTTTTGTTTGAGGATTTTTTTTAATCAATTTATTTTATTTAGTTAGTTTTGGCTGTGTTGGGTCTTCTTTGCTGTGCGCAGGCTTTCTCTAGTTGTGGAGAGCGGGGGTTACTCTTCATTGTGGTGCACAGGCTTCTCATTGCAGTGGCTTCTCTTGTTGTGGAGCAGGGGCTCTAGACACACGGCCTTCAGTCGTTGTGGCACATGGGCTCAGTAGTTGTGGCTCGTGGGCTCTAGAGCACAGGTTCAGTAGTTGTGGTGCATGGGCCCAGCCGCTCCACGGCATGTGGGATCTTCCCGGACCGGGACACGAACCTGTGTCCCCTGCATCGGCAGGTGGACCCTCATCCACTGCGCCACCAGGGAAGTCCAAGAAGAATCTTTTCATCAAACATTACCGAGACAACTGGATTTCCACATGCAAAATAATGAAGTCCATCTCCTCCCTCACATCCTACAAGAAAATTTAACTCAAAATGAATTATAGACTTAAAAGTAACGTGTAAAACTATAAAACTTATAAAAGAATATATAGGAGAAAATCTTTGTGACCTTGGGTTAGAAAAAGCCTTCCTAGAGATGACATCAGAAACATAAGCAACAAAGAAAATTAGATAATTTGGACTTTATTAAAAGTAAAAGCTTTTGTGCTTCAAATAATACCATCCAGAAAATAAAAGGACAACATACAGAATGGGAGAAAATATTTGCAAATCATCTGTCTAATTTGTTTCTGGACTTGTATCTAAAATATATAAAGAAATCCTATAACTCCATAATAAAGCAAATCACTCAACTAAAAAATGGGTGAAGGATCTGAATACACATCTCTCCAAAGAAGATATACAGCTGACCAATAAAAACATGAAAAGATGCTTAATGTTATTAATCATTAAGCAAACACAGATCAAAATAATGAGATACTACTTGGTAAAGACTAGGATGGTTATAAACGAAAAGAGAGCCAATAACAAGTGTTGACAAGGATGTGGATAAATTGGAATTCTGATACATTGCTGGTGGAAATATGAAATAGTGTAGCCACTTTGGAAAACAGTATGGCATTTCCTTAAAAGGTTAAATATAGAGTTATGATATAGCACAGCAATTCCACTCCTAGATAATACACCCAAGAGAATGGAAACAAAACACAAAAAATTTTACAGGAATGTTTAGAGCAGCATTTTGCATAATAGCCAAAATACAAATACAACCCAAATGTTCATCAGTTGATGCATAGATCAACACAATATGGAGTATCCATACAATGGTATTCAACAATAAAAATGAATGAAGTACTGTTACATGTAAGAACATTGATGAGCCTTGAATATATTATGCTAAATGAAAGAAGCCAATCATAAAAGACTACGTATTGTACAGTCTCATTTATGTGAAATGTTCAGATAGGCGAATATAAAGAGAGGTAGCAGATTAATCATTGTCTGGGGCTAGGGGTATTGAGGATAAATGGGGAATAACTGCTGATGTGTTTCAGGGTTTCTTTTGAGGGTAATTAAAATATTCTACAATTGATGTGAATGTACTAAAACCCAGTAAGTTGTACACTTGAAATGTGTAAATTGTATGGTATGTGAATTATATCACAATAAAGCTGTTAAAATTATTTTGGGAAGCTTATGTTAAATCTTTTATGCTTGTTTTATATAAAATTTAATAAAAAGATTTTCTTAAGACAAAGGAGAAAATAGTATAAATTTCTAAACTTAAAACTGCCAAGAATTTAAAATGTATGCTACAAACGTAAAATATGATCAGTACAGTCACTGTGGCAATATCTTCACCCTGCATAATTTAATTTTCAAATATTTATACATTCATTAAAATGCAAGAGAGTTGAATCAATATGTGGAAAAACTTTAAACTCTTTAGAGAATTTCTATCTTATAAATCTTCCACAATATTCAGTCTCAAGTAACTGCTTCAGAAAATAATCTTTGAAAAGTGCTTCTGTTATGATAATTTCTAGTAGAAAGTAAATTTCCATTCCACTGAGTTTATGATGTTTATGTAATTAAAATACAACCGATTGCTCTGAGAAACTATTACATTTCTGAGGTTTGAGGAACAATAAGAAATGTAACATTGTCAATGCACTCATGGTTTTAAATGAGTACCAAGTGAAAATACATTAATATTTTTAGCTGGAAATGTGTTAATTACTCACTGATGTTGTAGTGTCAAAAAGAAAAATTTGACTCTTAACCAAAAGGAATTCACATTTGGAAGATAATTTCAGCTGAAATTGAAACATTAAATAGAAATAAGTACACTGTGAAGTCAGATGACAGGCAGTCATTTACAGAGTCACTGCTAGATTCAGGACTTGATTCCTGGACCTGAATGGCTATTGCCGAAGGTTTCAGGATTGTCATTGAGTCCGATTCTCTCCAGCTCAGAATGTTTGCCCTCAGACTCAGAGAGAAGGAATGACGGAGGAAAACCATTGGAGGCTTTAGCTCTTCTCTGGGAATCTGGGTGTGTATTCAACATTTAAAGAAATGTTGATGAGCACTGTGTACCAGGCATTGTGCAGAATTCTGGCAGTATAAAGCAGTCATGACTTCTAGGAGCTCTTAGACTATTTCAAAGAGAGATCAGAGCAGTATCGGGACCAAATCAAGTGGGTCCTTGTAAGCTCCCATTAGGATTTTCTCTGAAGGAAATGAAGAGCCATTGCAGGGTTGTCAGCAGAGAAGTAATATTATCTGTCTTTCACATGCACAGAGACCGGGCTGCTCAACTGAGAACACACTGTAGAGAAGCAGGGATAGTGCAAGGGGGCTATTACAGTTATCGAAGTGAGAAATGGTGTGGCCTTGGCCAAAGAGTTAGCTAGAGAGTTGGCTTGCAGAGATATGGATTTCTATACCCTGTATCATGATATATCTACAGTCTGATCTATTTAGGTTCTGGATACAAAGAGAGATGGGAAGGCCACTGCCAAAGCAGTGAAGAGGGTAGGGGAGTCATTCCATTCCTGCAGCTCAGTTTCAGAATACAGGGGCAGGAAGCCAACCGAGAGACAGCAAGCACAGGTGGCACAGCTAAAGTGTGCTGGGGTGCAAATAACAACTTCCAGACGTCCAGAGGCTCCAAGAAGAGGAGACAGGGTAATGAAGAAAGTGATGGGCCAAGAAATGGTAGGGACTCCTGACATCTAGTTTCCATGGGAACATTTAGTCTTCAATTCACCAGTCTGGGAAACAAGAGTGCTTGTGGGTCATAAAGACTAAGAGGGGTTGATGACACGTCTTAGGAATAATGCGTAACTACAAGCCACCCTCCGCCCCCAGCTCTCTCCCAACAGGCACAGCGCTCTTTCCAGGAACCACAGGAAACCAGGTCGACAGAGACCACCATTCCAAGGAACTTGCTGTGTCACTGAGGTATAGAATAACAGATTTATTATTTTTTTGCTTGCTAACTATTCCTTAGGCTATTGCATTTTTAATGAAGAATCTCAAAACCTTACAGTTTGAAATCACATCTGCAGGTACTCAATAGTCCAGGAAATCAGGTAATATTGTCCAGTCATTTATACAGCCAGCACTTTTGAGCATATATAATGTGTGCCTGACATTGTGCTGTGGGTAGAGAATGAAAGGAAGAATCACAAAACTCAGACCCTGCTCTTGAGGAGTGCAGAGTTAAACTATGAAGACACATTTAATGGCATATATTCAATGTGGAAAATAAGTCTCCCAGTCTATGTCTGGGCAAAATTCATCCTTGGTTTGGTGTTTGATATATATAAGATTATAGTTTGCAGAAGGAGAGGAGGGTGGCCAAAATAATCATTTGAAACAATTTTTGAAATAAAGTAATCATGGGAGGGAAATATCCATGCCTAAACGAAGGGATGGCAAATGTTTTCCCCCTGAACTTCGAAAAATACTTCATAAATGAAGGAAGGATTTGGAAAAAGAATCTAAAAAATTAAAAGAGGGAAAAGACTTAGGACAATTAACTTTTTGTTTTAAAGATCACCTAAATTTAGCTCTCTCAGCCACAGATTTTAGACATCACAGCTAGTATCTTGAACCAAAAGACAGAGAGGCCTGAACAACTAGGCCCAATTATTCCAGGGACATTTGTCCTGCAAGCACATTGTTCACACCTGCCTCTGGAGAGTGTGGTAGGAAGAAAAATGGCCTCCCAAAGATATACACGTTCTCACCCATGGAACCAGTGAATATGTTATGCTACATGGCAAGAGCTAATAAACTTGCAGATGGAATTAAGGTTGCTAATCAGCTGACCTTAAAACAAAGTATCCTGAATTACCCAGGTGGGCCTAATGTAATCACAAGTGTCTCTAAAAGATGGAAGAGGGAAGCAGAAGAATGTGTAAGAATAATGCAATGTGCTGGCCATGAAGGTGAACAGCTTCTAGAAGCTGCTTTACTCCAAGACCCTCCAGAAGGCAGGCGGCCCTGCTTACACCTTGATTTTAGCTCAGTGAGAGCCATTTTGGACTCCTCCAGAACTGTTAGAGAATAAACTTGCATTGTTTTAAGCCGCAAAACTGTGGTAATTTATTACAGCAGTGATAGGAAATTAACACAGATAGCATGTGAAACTGTTATATACCTGCACTTCCACTCCCTTCACCCCACCCTGAATGCATAGTTATTTCTGATCAAAACATCCCCAGCTTTGTATCTCCAGTATCCAGCATGGTGCCTGGTACACAGTAGACACTTGGAAAATATTTGTTGAATCAATAAATGAATGAGAGACTATTCCATCTTTACCTTTTGTTGTTCACTTCAAGTTTATGGTTTTCTACTATATACTTTTTTTATGACCTCATACTTTGGAATTGACAGTGATTCCATGGACAGACAAAACAGAGCAGCTAATTTGGAGGCTTCATATTGGTAATCAGATATTTAAGTGGATACCCATTAGCAGTTCACTTCCTTGCTGCCTTGCTTTTCTTATTTTTACATTTGAGGACAAAGTTCAACTCTTGTAAATCACTCCAGTTGCCTTTTTTTTTTTTTTCCTTTTTTGCGGTACGCGGGCCTCTCCCTGTTGGGGCCTCTCCCGTTGCGGAGCACAGGCTCCGGACGCACAGGCTCAGTGGCCATGGCTCACGGGCCCAGCCGCTCTGCGGCATGTGGGATCTTCCCGGACTGGGGCACGAACCCGTGTCCCCTGCATCGGCAGGCGGACTCTCAACCACTGCGCCACCAGGGAAGCCCCCACTCCAGCTGCCATTTTAAGAGACCCTAAAAGAATGAATGGTCCTGGAACATAAGCCTTGAGTATATCAGTCTGAAACAAAAGCCTGTGAAAACCTGCAGAAAGCCTGAGCAGAAAACCTGAGAGGCTCTAATTTGGAGTTATAAATCTCAACATTTTCTTTTTCCTTTCTCCACCAAACGGTTCAGCTCCAACTTCACGGTTTTCAGTTATTACTACTTATAAACATATATCTGCAGGGGCCCCTCCTTCCTACAGTCACATTGAAACACCTTGTCTCACAGGTAAATGGGGCTGTGAAAATTGCTGTTGCATTCATTTTAGCTGCTTTTCACCTAAAATTATTCATACACTGAAAAAACTCACTCTGTTTACTAATCACTGACATGGAATTATTCATAATAAAAATAATTCTGAGTACTTTGAACATTTAACACCTTATTCAAAGCATTTCACACACTTAAGAAAAATATTTTTCATTAGAAAATAGAGAAAAACCTTACAAAAAGAATCTCATAATCCCACTACATTATTTTGTTACATAAGGAACCACTTTTTAAGTTTGGTGCTCATCCTTTCTGACTTCCTTTCCATTTCAAGATTTTAGCCAATTATCTTCAAAGTGTGCCTCAAGGTTGGCATGTAATTTGAAATTACTATATTGAAAACACTTCAAGGATGGAAGTCACAACTGAAAGGGTAAATGCTAGATTAACGTTAAGAAAAACCAAAGTGGCCTTCGGCAGCTAGGAACTTGCCAGGTCCTGTCACCCACGCTTTGGTATTATGAAGAGCCTGGCACCCCTTAGGTGGTCCCTGGTGTTCGCCTGTTAAATGTCAACAATTTTCAGAACACCAACATCAGAGGAGGCCACTCTGTGACCATGTTGGATCAAGACAAAAATAAGACCACTCTGTAATTATGTATGAACACTTAAGAAAAAAATTTTCCAAGGTACAAAAATTCCCCCATCTTCTCTGATATTACTAAATATAGCTTCTTTACTAGAATGAGTTTCTTCATTCTAGTCTACCCTCATTCAAGATAAGATTTAGTGAGATACCCAGTTAAAGAATTATCTCTGCTTTCTGACAATGCCTGATACAGAGTGAAGCCTTGTTTCCTTAAATACTCCGTAAAGCCACCTAACCAAAGCCCAGATCCTCCACTGAGTAAGTCCTTCTTAATACCCTGTTACTGTGATGTCTTGCATTTCACCTGTACTGTGTATTTTCTGTCATTGCTGTTAGCAGTCAACCCAATTCACTCAACTACACGTGTGTTTCTGGTGGCCTTTGGTCAGAGAGCACTGACATTTCAGAGAAGAATGTCAAATAGATCCTAAAACCTGTTGTTCAAATTTTGTATGCTATTTATAGACACTGAAATTTTCTGAGAATTTACAGTGTCTAGCTTAATTCTAGGTGGTGAGGATTCTGCAGTGAAAGTGAAAAAGTTCTAGTTCTTATGGTCTTTATACAGTATTGGGTTTGACGGTCACGTTTTAAAGAGGTTAAATGTTTCCTCAAAATATGGAGGAAAATCCATTTGTATGTAACAAGTTTTTCTTCCGGATACTTGTGTGTAATTTTCTCCGTGTAGCTCTGTTCTTAGGCTTTCTTAACAAAGAAATGTACATTAGGAAAAAAATTATCCTACAACATACACATGGTTGTATAGAGAAGTTATAAGCCAGATGTGCTTTAAAGAAAGTAACTGTATGTGTTCTGTTTGACAATGCACTGATGTGCTTATTTTTATCTGTAGAACTGTGTCACTGCTTTTGCTGTTCAAAAAGAGATTTTCCTATAAATTCTCTAAGGTTTTTATCATCTAAACATCTAAGTATCAAACATTGGTAAATATTGGTAATTTGGTCATCTTCAGTGTCTGAACTCTGCAGCCTTTTAGATATGGATTGATTTTTTTTAAAGATATTTACTGTTCTCCAATGTTGTAATTTTTATTGTCCTTCAAATTATATGAGACTTCTTAGGAGTATAAACTAGGCCTATTGCTTTACAGAGTGAATAGGGTTTAGCGCTTTCATGTTAGCAATTTGTTCACTGTTTTTATCATTGATAAATGAAAATCAGATTACCTAGAAGTACACTAGATACTTTTCAATAGCATGGTGACAGTGCCATATTTCAATATATAATTTTATCTAAGGATAATATAGTGAAAAAAACATGGAACAATAATGTTACGTATCATTTCAGAAGAGTGTTCTTTAACCAAGATAGATTAGTGGGAAAAAATGTAATTAATAACCCAAAGATCCTTTTTCCCTGCCCCAATTATTTTGTTTATTCCCAAGCCATACCACCAGGTGATATTTGGGTCACTGGAGTCTCACTGGAATATAGTTGTCCTGAATTCACAGAGTGGGGCTGATAAAATGGATGCTCTGTTGAATATCTTTTACCATGTAATCCATTACTTTTGTCCAATCTATCAACATTTTACCTTATGATTATACCAAATGTAAAGAAGTACACCTTGGTTAGGAAGGTGCATGCAGTCTGTCAAACAGAAAACAAGCGGCTGGTGTGCAACACACATTGATCTTTCACAAAATAGCTTTGGTCTGACTCAGAACAGGATAGGATTTTCAAACCATTTTCCTTTAAACATTCTATTTAGAATTCAGTGTACTTCTAGGTAACCTGTTCTTCATTTACCAACGATAAAAACAGTGAACAAATTAATTGCTAACATGAAAGCGTTATAATCTCTCATAATTATACTGATTTTAAAAGCCCATGTGGGTGGACTGTTATTAAGTATTGCAACAGTTTGTTCCTGAGTAGGTGGCAGTGCTGTGCCTGACGTATCAGGAAATAAGACTAGATCCAAACTAATGCAAGAAGCATTTTCTTTATCAAAATGTACGTAAATATTTAGGAAAATGAACTGCATTGTCAGACTTGCTCTTAGGCTAAAAATCAGAACTCCTCAGCCCATGCAGGAATAAAGCCTTTTATGATCTTGCGTTTATCTGCCTCCACTGATTCTCAATTTTCACACGATGTTGTAGCTGTCTTCCCTGACCACTTTCCCAGGCTTCAGGATTATTAGTATTTTTCTTCTTAGCCAGGACAACTTCCTCCCCGGTTCTCCCCATCTTGAAAGAGGTTATCCTACTTATGTTTCCAGATTCTGGTCCAGTGTCATCTCTCCTAGGAAGCCTTCCTGAATCTCTTAGGTGCCCTGCTCTGTGTTCCCATAACACACTGTGGATATTACCATTTTAATAATCATCAAATCGTTTTGAGTACTTGCTTCCTTGCCTGCTTCCCCAGTTGGATTGTAAAAAACTTAAGTGCAAGAACATGATATCATTCATACTTATATTCCTGCCTTCTCAATAATTTAAATGAATGATTTAATTAGTGAATCTAAATGAATGAATGAATCTATATTAATAAATGATTTACTTCATTAATCTAAATAACCCAGCTACAAACCTTTTTAAAATAAAATAGCTGAATAGCACCTTCCTAAATTTAATGGATCTAAACATATATATTGATATACTTATTTTTTGTTTTTTGTTTTTCTGTTGAAACTAGGATAGGAGCAGATTTCTACATCCATGTTCCTGGCTGCTTTATTCACCATAGACAAGAGGTAGAAACAACCCAAATCTCTATTAACAGATGACTGGACAAATTAAACGTGATCTATATATACAATGGAATATGATTCAGCCTTTAAAAAGAAGGGAATTCTGAATATACTACAATAGGGATAAACCTTGAAAACGCTATGTAAGTGAAATAAGCCAGACACAGAAGAACAAATACTGTATGATTCTGTTTCTATCTGGAGTAGTCAAATTCATAGAGACAGAAGGTAGCATAGTGGTTACCAGGGGCTGGGGAGAGGGATGACTGAGAAGTTAGTGTTTAATGGGGAGAGAGTGTCAATTTGGGATGACGAAAAAATTCTAAAGATGGATAGCAATGATGGTTGCACAACAATATGAATGTACTTAATGCCACTGAACTGTACTCTTAAAAATGATTAAAATGGGGGCTTCCCTGGTGGCGCAGTGGTTGAGAGTCCGCCTGCCGATGCAGGGGACACGGGTTTGTGCCCCGGTCCAGGAAGATCCCACATGCCGCGGAGCGGCTGGGCCCGTGAGCCATGGCCGCTGAGCCTGCGCGTCCGGAGCCTGTGCTCCACAACGGGAGAGGCCGCGACAGTGAGAGGCCCAAGTACCGCAAAAAAAAAAGATTAAAATGGTAAATTTTATATGTATATTTTACTACAATTTTTAGAAAACAAATTGTATTATAACATGTTATACACACGGTCTCTAGGTGATAGAGATGTACATGCATTAGAACATTCTTGGCTGGGTGAAGTTAGAATGGAGCCTAGAAACATCACCCTCATGGAGGGCCTCCATTCATTCTAGGAAAACTTTCCTCTTTTGGCCACAGAAGGTGAGAGAGACTGAGAAAAAAGGCCTGGGTAACTCCTTAATTTACATGGAACTCAAGGACCTCATGACAAAAAAAACCTTATTCTTAGCCTATAATTAAGATACAGACTTTTAAAATGGGAATAAGATGCTGAAAGACAGTGGAGCTCTTGGCCATAAAGAAGTCTGGCAGGACAGGTCAGACAGAAAACAAGAATCAATGTTGGCAGAAGCAATGCCTGCAGGTACGATGAAATTTATGCTGTACTTGGCGATCTCTGTTCCCTTCCCAAAGTATCTCTGTGGCCTGAGAAGCAGAGGGCTGTGGTATAAAGGGAAAAATGAAAATGTCACAAGAGGGTCAACCACTCTCTGGGAATCAACCTACATGAACTGGTCAGGGAAAGTGAGAGGAGCTCTCCTACCAAAAGGAGACAGAGATGAGCAGCAGACATCAATGGCCTGATGGTACAAAGTAGGTCCATGTTGGTGGCAGTGGCCAGAGGCATTAGGGATGGAAACCAGCCCAGCCAGCAATACAGAGGGCCCAAGGGCAGCAGAGCTATGATGATCAAGAATGTCAAGAGCAATGGATTCCATGATGCAGGAATTGGAGAGCTGCTGGCTACAGCCCAGATTATGTTTAAGAATAAAGAAAACTTTGGTCATCTCTTAGTTAAGTGGGGGGGGAGCTCAGAGCATTGAGGTATGGGGTATTGCTATAAATGTGAGCTATCTGAACTCATCACTGTGTAAAATCAGACCTCATGAGGGTTTTACATAGCACAGATATATTTGAAATATTAAGGTTAGAACTTCAGTTTCCATAAACTGTGATTTCATATAAATACTAATAGCCTTTTCTTTTATTCTCTGATTAACACTTAAAATGTTAACCATTTCAATCCCACCCACCCCGAATCTTAAGGCCTAAGAACCTCACACAGAGCCCTAGGAATTAAGATTATGCAACAATTATAGAAACTATACCTCGTATTTTCAACCATAGACATTGAAACATCTATGAATTACCATCCTCATCTATTTTGGAACTAATTTTACTTTGAATTAAATGAGTATGTCAATATAAATCCAGCAAAGAATTAGGAAAAAAGGCTTTCTTCCATGTAACAGGCTTTAGGTATAGCCCCCCAGAGGATGTATTTCATTCTACCCCACAAAATTAAAAACAAGTGGAAATAAAGAGATTCCTACAATAAACAATCCTTTAAATATCTCCAAATATATTCCATTAGAACAATGTGCAAGGGAGAAAAATATTAACCCTTTATATCCACAAGACGAAGAAACCGTAATCTGTTTTCGCTCAGGATAAACTCAGCAGGGCAATTCCTGGGTTGTTCAAAGGCAGGAAGAGAGAAGAAAAAAGACAAAACATATAGTCAGAGCCAGAAAAGAAAGAATTTAGAGTTGAAAACATAAATAGGAAGAGTAGATACCTCTAGGGTGGCTATTCAACAACTTGTTTTCTTGGAATTGTGCTTTATGATTGATCAGTCTGAAGATAGACACCCGGTCCAAAGTGGATCAAACAGATGCTTTCTTCCCAGAGAGACTGAATTATGGACCAGAAAATGGAGACTATTAGTCACTGAAGCCAAGTCTAGTGAATGATCATATTCAAGGACAAAAATGTCTGCTATTCCTATGATTAAGTCCCTATAGCAGTACTGATTCTTTCCCTACCCAGTTCTTTGTTATTCAGCCTTTTCTGTTTCTTTGAGATCTTCAGTACCTTTCAAATACATTCCTTTTCTCTTCCTCTTCCTCCCTCTCCTCACTTAAGATTGCTTAAATGGATTTCTGTAGTTTGCATCCAAAAGAACCTTAATAAATATAGTAGTCATAGCATAAGACCCTTGAAATGTGGAGCATATCGGTAAAACTTTTCAATAAGCACTAACACGGTGAGAAGAGTCAAGAATTTCTTCCAAGAGTCAAGAAGAGGGTGATATACTAGGATAAAAGAGTGCATCAAGAACCAGAAGCCAGCCTAAAGCTCAGACTAGCAGGGCCTGAGAGCTGTAGAAATCTCCCCCTTGATCAGTGTCTTTTTGCCTAACTCAACTGTTCAACCTTTATTATACCCAAGTTCAAGACAGCATCCAGGTGTTGCTGAGCTAGTAATCTCTAAACCTCAATGGACTCGATAACTATCATAATAGTCAGATATTTCTTCTGGTTCATTTTTTAAAATTTGGGGGGAGATGCTTTACTAGTGAGAGACCTTTCTGATTAAATCACCTGCCATTCAAACTGATTATAGAAGTAGAACCAGAGAGAAATAATTCCTACTCAAATATTACTCATAAAAAATTAGGAAAGTGAGCAATAAAATCTTAGGCACTGAGAAATAGTCAAGAGCAATTCCTGTTGAAATAAATTTGAGCTACCAGTGTTAGTAGCTCTTGTATTCACACAATTACTATTTATTGTATTGAAAGTCACAGGAGTTACAAGACACAATAGATTTGTATCCCTGGAATGGGGAAACTGTGTCTAGAAATATCACCCACTGAAAATGAAACCAGAAATGAAGAAATTTCAAATTTGTTGAATATTTAAGTATCGTATTCACATGAATTCCATGAAAGGTTTTCTCTATCCCCACTTTCCAAATGAAGAAACCCTCAGAGAAGTTAACTAACTTACCTAGGGATACCAGGCTAGTAAGTGATGGGGTTGGGATTCGACCAGATCTGTTCCAGTCTAAATCCTATGCTATTCACATGGGCTGCAAGAGTTTAGTCATCATCAGCAGAGTAACCAAAGCTAAATGTTGATTTGTACATATTTAGAGGATGAGACTAAAATACTTCCCATGTGTCTATTTTGGAAATAAGTCACATCCCCAGAAATATGGGACTGGAATGTAAATGAGATTTTTAAAAAGCTTTAATATAAATATACCATGAATTTTTTTGATACAGTATCATAAAAAAGTAGTTTAAAAGAGAGACTAGGAGAAAAATCAGTATTTAGGATAAGCCAGCATTTCTGATTCTAGTGGTTAGAACAGCATATAAAATTACTTAATGCTAATATTGCCTCAAATGTATCGAGTTTAAAGGGAAAATGATAATTTCCAAGTAACTGGAACAAAGGGGATAGGAAGCCCATCTATATATAGATGAACGTCAAGGATCAATGGTGTTTTGAGTTGCCGTGGGCAAAATTGAGGGAGAAGGAATAGATTTTGTTCCTATTTGAACCTTCTCTACATTGTTGAACAGAGTCTTCCAAATGACTGGCAGTCAACAGTAAAAGTTTGTTAAATGAATGCAAGTGGACTTCTAATCATTATTTTAATTGCATTTCAACAATATGAAGTCTTCAAGAAGTAGTAATAACTTCTATCTTGGGACACACTCAGGCTTTATATTGAGCTACTGCATCTTCTACAATATGAG
Source organism: Hyperoodon ampullatus (assembly GCF_949752795.1). Classification (NCBI taxonomy): domain Eukaryota; kingdom Metazoa; phylum Chordata; class Mammalia; order Artiodactyla; family Ziphiidae; genus Hyperoodon; species Hyperoodon ampullatus. The sequence goes on from NC_136929.1 coordinate 64,898,869, forward strand.
TCTCTGTTTTCAAAGGTCCATACAGTCACCGTGTTTTCTCAACTTGGAAATTTTTTCTAAGGCAAGGGGCACGAAGTAAAAACGTTCTTGACTGAAAGGTACTTTATTTTCTTTTTGAGGATTTTCTAAGCACTGATTTATTTGAGAGTACTTTTAATTGATTGTGCAAAAAAGCAACAGGGTGGATGAAGATTATTCTCAAGTCAGTTCAGGGCTCTTATATGAATCAGTGTTGTGGTAACCAAGTCATTTTCATTTAAGTATTTAAAGCTACATTTCCACGTTGTTGTGAACTGTAAAAAAATCTTATGATTCATAATTTAAATGTCATTAAATATAAACAACAGAATGTATGTTCATACATTTAACTAATACATAAAACTGTACACTAGTGTATTGTATAACGCCAAGATATAAAGAAAGACTATAACTCATGATACAACAAACTAAAACTCCATGACACAACACACTTTTATAATTCCATAATCCAAATTAGAAAGTCTCATATAAGTTCTGTGTTTTTCACTTAAGTGCTCTATGGATTTTGGTCCTGGTTTACTCATTTGTGAAATGGAAATAGTAATAGGGTTGTTCTGAAGATCAAGTGAAATTGAGTGTGTAAAGATACATTGAAAGACTGTAAATAAACCAATGAAGCTTAAGATGGTGCTGCCACTAGACCCATCCGTCCCTAAGAGCCGGGGTCTATGTTTTGTTGTTTTTCTTTTATCCTCACAGCATCAAGCACAATGCCTGGCCCAATATAAATGATGAGTAAACATTTCCTGTGTGAATTAAGGACCTTCACAAACATTATAGAATGAATTTCTCCATCTGGAGCTTTAGTTAAGATAGATTAGGTCTTGTTGTGAGGTAATATGACTCCAAAACTGAAGACTTACCCCAACATAAGACTATTTCTTCTTCTTGCAGAGCCTTCTGCTTATCCAGTGACTCAAAGATAGCTTTCCTCCATGGAATGACCAGAAATCTATGCTGTTTACAGCTTGGGCCTCCTCTACCTAAAAAGGCCTCCTTCAGAGAAAGAATGGGAATCAAAGAGGGCTTTTTTTTATGCCTCAGTTTGGAAGTGACAGTGACACATACCACTTCCGCTCATATTCCACTAGTCTATAACTAAATCACTTGGGCCCACATTACAAGCTGGGAGTATAGTCTCCTATATGCCAAAACAGAGAGGACTCAGAGTGGTGAATAATTAGAAATGTCTGCCCATTAAGAATGATGTTCATGACTATTTACTAGGAGTCTTTGGAAGAAAGCACATGGAATTCTGAAGAGGTCTCACTCCAATCAACCCTAGTTTACTAGAATGACTATTTTGTAGCTAAACATATTTCTACCATAACTGATAAGATGTATTTTTCTTGGGTCCTGAGAACAGGGACAACATTTTAAAAAATCAAATAGGAGAAAAAAGAAGGGATAAAGAAATAATTTACTTAATCAGGGAAATAAACAATAACATTTAATGTGTGATTTAATGTTTAATGTGTGAAAAATTTAATGTGTGATTCAGAGGTTTTATGGGAGTACAGAGGATAAAGGAATGAAAGATGTTTACGTGTTTTGAATTGAGAGTATAAATGTCCAATTTTTTTGTTTTTACAAGACAATAAAACTATAATTCTCGTACATTCTGTTGGGAAGAAGATGGGGCAAGGAGAGGCAATGGCAGGACAAAGAAGTAAGCTAACTTTTACTGAGCACCTTTCCAGCTCCTTCCACAAGTGCTGGTTCATGGTTTGTGTCATCATTTAAATTTTTTATTTTAATTAGGAAGAAACAAAAATAGCCTATCGTTTGAATCCCAACCTGTTTTTCATTTTATGCATCATTCTTTCCCCATGTAAGGATCTATCTAGGGTGACATCTCCAGCCTAGAAAGTGACACTGACCTGGTAACAAGGATTGTTATCCAAATTTTAAAATCAAGGATATAATCGAAGTAGAGACACCATGGATCAACTGACTCAATAATTTTATAAAGGAGAAATCAATATTTAGAATGCAGACTGATCTTTACAAAAGAAATTTGATTTTTATTTGTATATAAAATACATGTGCAAATAATGTAAAATCAAGATAAATTCACAAATATACACAAAGCCAATAAATGCTGACAATCCCCCTTTAGTAAAAAGATAAAGCTATCCCAATCTGTCAATAAAATCTGTAAGAGAAAGAAAAGATTCACAGTAGCACCAAATTTTAACTGCTTTTATCAAGTACACCTTGATAAAGATGTGCCTTACTTCAAAAGCTGAGGCAATCGGATGTTCTCGCCTTTCATTATAAATCACTATAGAGACAGGACAACCCGGACTCCTTTTAATTTTTTAACTTTTTTCTAACTGTTTGCTGATTAGTTCCAGGATATGGAGTTTAATGCGAAGGATTTATTTGGAAATTCAATATACAAAGAGAATGCATAGCTAAAACTATTCAAAGACTTCTAATATCTTGATAGGCAGACATATATTCCCGGTATGTATATGTATGTATACACATGTATGAGTATCTGATAAAATTTCCTGATCATGGACTTAATGGTACTCAAAGCTGTGTCCTGTGTGAAGTACTAAATAACATTCTTGGCAGCATGAGCCTATTTCAAAGGTCAAAGATACAGAGCCTGATTCTTCATTTAACACTAAGAAAAATGTTTAGGGACAGAGTCTTTCTAACACCATACATTCTCAACCAATTTTCTTAAACTTTGGCCCAGACCAAAGTGAAAATTTTGCTTCTGCTGGCATTCTGTGAGCAACTAGCTTAAGAAATATTTTCCTTAGAAATTACAGAGAAGAGTCCTGTCTGTAGGGTCATAGCTAGAGATACCTAAGAATTAAAAAAAGACCCAAAAAAAGGCATCTAGAAGTAGGTTCTGACACAGTGAAAAATATTAGCTGATTTGATACTCAGCAAGCAGGTGAAGCATTAGGAACTGTGCAAGAAAGTAGAAGAAAAGAGATAACCTCTGACATTTTCTTCCTGAATAAATATTTAAAGTTAACATATTAAATATTTAGGATCTCCAAAATCTTAATATATTCTCAACAACCTTTATTCTTTTGGTATTAAATACGAGATAACAGTAACTGTTAAAACTTAAAAGATTAAACATACACACACACTGAATACATGTTCTTCATAGAAAATTTGGACAATATAAAAATTAAAATATCCAACCACTGTGAAAATGTAAGCATATATTAATATATGATATTTGGTATATATATAAAATCACATACCTTATTTTTATTTAATTTAATGCAATATTTAATTTAATATTACATATAGATATCATGAATCTTTTCCAATGGCATTACTGTATTATTGTATAATATAATTTCATCCTAAATCTCTATTACTTCCTTTTTGTTTTCTGCTTTTGCTTTTATAAATAATGCTATGATGAATATCCTTGTACAGAAACCTTTGTTCACATCTCTGATTACTTCCATTGAATCAATCCCTAGAAATGGAAATAATTGGGTAAAAGGAGATATTTAAGACTTTTGAGACTATTACCAGTGGTCCTCCAGAAAGATTGAATCACTTGACATTTATACCTGACCTGTATAAGAGGGTCTATGTCTTGCATCTTTGCCAACTCTGGGTATCATCTGTCAATTTTAATCTTTGGCATTTTGATGGATGAAATAGCATCTTATACTATATTTCATACATACATTGTATACTTATATTATTTTGCATCTCTGATTTCTAGTGAGTTCGAAAATGTTTTAAAACACGTAAGCCATTTAAATTTTATTCCTCAGTGAGTACTTTTTTTCTCATTGAATTGCAAAGGCCCTTACATATTAAGATTGACACTATATCTGCTGTACCTACTAACGACAACTTTTTTTCCCTGCTTGACAGAAATTCCTGGAGCTCATACTAAGATGAGAAGCAACTGCTCCAAATTAATTACCAAAATTTGGGTTGATTTGATCACAAGAAGTTCAACAAATTTTGATCTCTTTCTATGTGCCAAGCGTCACACTGAGTACAGAGTGAGAACACATAGACCCTGTGCGCCAGTCACACTCAAGACACAGGGAGATGCAGGTACATAAACAGCTAATGAAGAAATGGTGCTGAGGCTTGAGGCATTTACACGCTGTGTGGCTTCCCTGGGGAGGTGAGAGCAACCGGTATTGTTACTGAATTCCCTTCCAAACCTTATTTTGCTCTGAAGAAAGGCTCATATACACACTACACAGACATCACACAGATAGACATAACACACACACACACCCTCCCTTCATATAGTCTTTTTACAGATGTTTGCAGAAAAGGCAGCGTGGTAGGTGAAGATGGAAATAGAGGACAAGGCAGGTCTGTGAGAGTCATTACTTCCCCCACGCAGCCCCTTTGGAATTCGTGTTCCGGAGACACTGTTCATGCAAATAAAGCTCTTGGCTTCCCAAGTTCTCTCTGGCCCCCCGCCATGCTAATTACAGAGGAACACAGGCCAGGCTCAGCTGTGAGATAATCATTCCACGTCCCACTGACTTCCTTGGAATTTCCAAAGAAGTGAACCAAGGGCACAGCTTGGCTAGTTGGCAGATTAAAAAATTACAATGAAACTTGTTTCAGACAAAATGACAAAATGGAGGTGTCTCTGTCAAAATAAGACACACTTAAATACTTTCTAGGATTATAATAAAATAACCATTTAGTGTTCCGAAGATAAGCAACATTTGTCCCTGGAAAAGGGATAGACACCTTCTTTTCTGACATTTTCTGGCCTTTTCAATGGTACCCTAATTTACACAGGAAATAGAATATATTCATACAGTGACTTTCATAAGTAACATAGGTAATCAAAAGCAATACTGGAACTGAATCCAGGTATGAGGATACTTGGCCTAGTGCTCATCTCATGCACAACGTTGCCTTCCCATTTAAGTATATGAAATATAGGCTTGATTTGCCCAAGAAAATCTACTTACCCAAGAAAAGGTATATGGGCCATATGGGGGTATATTAGGTAGATGCAGGAAGAAGGCGAGTGAAAGGCAGGGGATTCAGTGTGGCCTGGAGGGGACAGTCCACAGCAGGCCTTGGCAGAGATAGTGATGTCCTAGTTCAGGCAGGCCATTGTCATCACCATCACCACTGTCAGCATCATCACTATTATCATCATCACCGATACACTGCCACAGCCTCCCTACAACTTACTGCTGTGAACTCATTCTCTTCAGATCATCCTCACACAGATGCCAAGGTGACATCTGTAGAACTCTTACTTGACTGGCTCACCCCTTAATTAAAACCTACTACCTATCTGATTAAGTTTAAGCTAACTAACATGGCTCCTCTGGTCTGTCTCTGCCTCCTCTCCAGCCCACTCTTCCATTGCCCCTGGCTTGAACTAGTTGCTCTAGGTTTAGTTCATCCTTTTAGGAGGTCTCCTCTATCCCCTTTAGCTGGGTTAAGTGCCCATCTTTGGAGCTCCTATATATTACTCCAATACTATGCTTAAATTTTATTAACATTTTCTAAAAATCAAATTCTTATTTTTGTGTTTGACTACAATAGGTGCTGGGACATGTTAGGAAAATCCACTGAATTTGGTAGTTAAGAGCATCAGACTCTGAAACCACATCTCTGGGTTTGAAACACAGTCCTGACACTTGTTAACTGTATGAATTTGTGCAAGTTACTTAACCTCTCCGTTCCTCAGTTTTTCTGTCTATAAAATGGGACTAATAAAAGTCTATAGTGTTTGGGGGAGGGTTAACTGAGTTTATATATACAGAAAGCACTTAAAAGAGTGGCTGGCAAATCCATGCCATATAAGCTATAGAAATATTTGCTATCATGATTGCGACTAAAGGCACATATAACCTGTACCTGACCTCAAGGAGCATTAAAAGAACTACTAGAAAGACAAAGAATATAGGTAACAAAAAAGGATAACTAATAATTGTATTTAAACTACATTAGCATTAAACATACAGACTAGTAGATAAGAAATCTTCCTGCATTTCAGAAAAGGGGCAAACCATCTCAGGTCCAAGGCAGTTGGACATCAAAAAATTCTTGGGGGTAATAGGGCTGGAGGGATGAGCAAGATTCGGGGTCTGTGCTCTCAGTCGGGCTTGATGGGCATATGGCACAGAGCAGTTCTCTGTCTTCTGTTGTGTGCAGCCGTCCATACATCATGGCATTGCAGACTGCTAACAACCCCAGCTCTGGGCACTTATTGCCAGTAGCACCTCCATTGTGACAACCATAAATGCTGTACACATTTCCAAACATCTCCTAGGAGAGTGGTACTGTACCTGGTTAAAAACCTTGCAGGTGGAGAAGAGTAAACATGGACATTCCAGGCAAGAAGAGCATGACCAAAAGGATGACTATAAGAATGCTCATAAAGGGTTACGGGTCAGGGTGTAGGGCGAGGTGTAGCAGAGATATAATTCTGATAAAGACACCAGGGACCAGAATGTGAATAAACTTGATGCTTGATTGAGAAATGAGATTTCTCACGCTCTCCTCTTACGTCTCAGTTGCTGGAACTGAGTGGAAGGAATATAAGCTTTAGAGTCAAAGAATCATAGGTTTGAATTCTACTTCTACCATTTACTTGGTGTATAAGTCATTTCATCTTTCTCATCATCCATAAAAGAAATATATAAATGGATCAATGTGAAGAATTAAGAGGTACATTAGTTAAAGCTCTTAGCAAAGTGTCTGGAACATATGACGTGTACCAAAAATGTGAGTTCGCTTTTTGAAGTTCCTCTCTGTCTGCCACCACTCCAGGTTACTAACTTGCACCTGGAAAACTTTCCACTTCATTTTATTTTTAACTTTAACTAAACACACCTAATTATCAAGTTTAGAGATTGGGAAAGGATGTATTCTGCTCAGAGTGTCTGCAACAAATTATAGTTTCAAGGCTCAACGGGTACATTGCTAGGGGGTGCTGCTCTTAAGGGGGCCACTTGAGAGTGGTTTATTTGGAACTCTCATAACAAAGCATCACCGAGAGGCAATTATCCTGCACCTTGAATCTGGTAAGAGGAAGAAGACGATTACTTTGGCAGGCGGAATGAATGTTCTTTTTTATATATGGCCTATCATATTTTTTTTTTCAATTTCACTGAAAAGAAAACCTTTAGAGGCAGATTTTTAAAACCTATTTTGAGGTCTCTTCAACAAGCAGAAATGTACCTATAATTGGCTCTGCCGTTTCCATTTCCTATTTAATATGAAGCCTCCACCTTAACTGCATCTCCCTGCTTACAGTTTGTTCTTTTAGAGGATGCTTTGGGCGCCCACACTGTTTTGTATCAAATGGGTAGTTGAATGATGGGCACAGCTTTTTGCATCTTTGTAAGCAGTGTAGACAATGGAAAGCAATCTGGCTACTGAAAAGAAAAACAAAAAAAAACTCTTCATTTGTTTGAATGATACGATTGTATCCAGTAAAACGTCCAAGGTAAGAAGTCTCAGAAACATGACTTTCCAGCCACTGTCAGAAGCTCAAGCTTTTGACTGTTTAGAGACTAAGGTGTCTGAATTACTGGCTGGAAATTCCGTGCCTTTCAGCTGCCTACCTTTAGGGTTTTTTTGCTCTGTTCTTTGTGTTTCCAGGGAAGGACATAAAGAAAAGAGAAACTCAGGGTGTCGTTTGCAGGACTGGGCAACAGATTGTTGGGAGCAGTTAAAGTGAAATTGGGAATTAATAAGGCCTTTAATTTTCCCTTCTATTTAATCCAATTCATTCAATTGAGTTGTTTAAAATTATGGAGCATTGTTCATAAATTTCTGATTGGATTTGTGAATTGTATTCACAAATGCAAAGGTTATTTTTAGGACACGTTTTTTTGTAATTCATGTATTTCATCTATAACCTTATCTAGGAAGCATGAGGTAGGCTGTTATAAGTTGAATTGTGTCTCCCTGCAAAAACAAAGATATGTCAGAATCCTAACCTCCTTCAGAAGGTGATCTTATTCAGAAATTGAGACTGTCATACAGAGCGAAATAAGTCAGAAAGAGAAAAAGAAATATTGTATATTAATGCATATATGTGGAATCTAGAAAAATGGTATAGATTATCATATTTGCAAAACAGAAATAGAGACACAGACATAGAGAACAAATGTATGGACACCAAGAGGGGAAAGGGAGGTGGTGGGATGAATTGGGAGATTGGAATTGACATATATACGCCATTGATACTATGTATAAAATAGATAACTAATGAGAACCTACTGTATAGCTCAGGGAACTCTACTCAGTGCTTTGTGGTGACCTAAATGGGAAGGAAATCCAAAAAAGAGAGGATATATGTATACGTATAGCTGATTCACTTTGCTGTACAGTAGAAACTGACACAACATTGTAAAGCAACTATACTCCAATAAAGATCAATTTAAAAAAAGAAATTGGGTCACTGTAGATGTAATGAGTTAAGATGAAATCATTAGAGTGGGTCTTAATCCATTATGACTGATATAAAAAGGAAAAATCTAAACTAAGAGACAGATACACAGAGAATAGAAATTGTGAAGAGGAAAGCCGAGGAAAGAGGCCCAGAGCAGACCTTTCCTTCACAGTCATCACAAGGAACCAACCCTGCTGACACCTTGATTTCCAGGCTCCAGAATCGTGAGATGATAACTTTCTATTGTATAAGCCGCTCAGTTGCTGGTACTTCATTAGCAGCAGCCTTAGGAAACTAATACATAGGTTTACACTTTATTTATTTTTTAACATCTTTATTGGAGTATAATTGTTTTACAATGGTGTGTTAGTTTCTGCTGTATAACAAAGTGAATCAGCTATACGTATACATATATCCCCATATCTCCTCCCTCTTGCATCTCCCTACCTCCCACCCTCCCTATTTCACCCCTCTAGGTGGACACAAAGCATTGAGCTGATCTCCCTGTGATATGCAGCTGCTTCCCACTAGCTCTCTATTTTACATTTGGTAGTGTATATATGTCCATGCCACTCTCTCACTTTGTCCCAACTTACCCTTTCCCCCTCCCCGTATCCTCAAGTCCATTCTCTAGTAGGTCTGCGTCTTTATTCCCGTCTTGCCCCTAGGTTCTTCGTGACCTTTTTTTTTTTTTTTTTTTTTTTTAGATTCCATATATATGTGTTAGCATACGGTATTTGTTTTTCTCTTTCTGACTTACTTCACTCTGTATGACAGGGTCTAGGTCCATCCACCTCACTACAAATAACTCAATTTCGTTTCTTTTTATGGCTGAGTAACATGCCACTGTATATATGTGCCACATCTTCTTTATCCATTCATCTGTCGATGGACACTTAGGTTGCTTCCACGTCCTGGCTATCGTAAATAGTGCTGCAATGAACATTGTGGTACATGACTCTTTTTGAATTACGGTTTTCTCAGGGTATATGCCCAGTAGAGGGATTGCTGGGTCGTAAGGTAGTTCTATTTTTATTTTTTTAAGGAACCTCCATACTGTTCTCCACAGTGGCTGTATCAATTTACATTCCCACCAACAGTGCAAGAGGGTTCCCTTTTCTCCACACCCTCTCCAGCATTTATTGTAATATTTGCAAATGAAGCAACTGACAGAGGATTAATCTCCGAAATTTACAAGCAGCTCATGCAGCTCAAAAAAAAAAAAAAAAACCCAATCCAAAAATCGGAAGGTTTACACTTTAAAATTGCTATTTCTTTCTTTAGACATCATATTGCTTCATTGACATTAACTGTGTTACTCTAGATATTTATTATAAGAACAATTTCAGTTGAAAGATCAGAAAGAAGACACTTATTATACTTAGTTTATTTTCAGTGAAGTTTCTAAAAAGCAAAATTATGTGCCAACACCTGTATCTGTCCTTGCTGATACCACCCTGTACTATATTCAACCTATTTAAGCATCTTCCTGATGTGTTTTTTTAGTTCCCACCAGGAAGCACTGAACAGATGGGTTCTGGACTTCAGATTTCCTCCTGCTTCTTGGCTGGGACAGCAGTTGTATTGTATCAAATTAAATTTCAGATTTCTGAACACACCCTGAGACACACCTACATCAATTTACCCATGTCTCTCTTGCCAAATCATACCCCAAAATACCCACCATACCTTGACTAATTGTGAGTAGGAAGAAGTGATGGAGTTTGTCAGGCCTTAAACAAGGAATGAGAACATCCAGCGAGACCTACTGGATGATTATGGGAATACTTAGAAACTGTGGCCAACACACCCTGCTCTCCAAGCCTCGGTGCAGGGACCTTAACTCTGAGAAGCAGTGAGTAGCACCTGCTTTTTTATGTACCCTTAGTAAATAAATGTCCGAATAAAGGAATGAAAGAATTACATAGAGATAGACATGAAGCAGCATGAAGAAGTATGGATGTAACTGTAGAGTCCTCTATTCATATCACCCTCCTTTCTTACTGGCTTTAAGATATATATGAGGGTTAGAGAGAGGTCAGGATGAATAACGAATAAGGAAGTGGAAAAAGAGGCCAAAGAAGGCAGCACAGTGGGAGGTACCAGCTTTCTGGGCTTTGAACTAGACTAACTTCCCAGGCCCCCAGTCAGCTGTGTAGTGCTTCCTGGGGCGTCCTAGGAAGGGACTGAGTTACATAAACCATTGCTTCCAATTAGTTGTGTAACCTCAGAAAAATAACGAAATCTCTTTGAACATTCCAGCTTCTTAATCTAAATTTTGTGAAAAAAGTCTTCATCTCATAGACTATAATGAGAGTTAAATAAGAATGTAAGGACTTCCCTGGTGGTGCAGCAGTTAAGAATCCACCTGCCAATGCAGGGGACATGGGTTCCAGCCCTGGTCCAGGAAGATCTCACATGCCACGGAGCAACTAAGCCCATGTACCACAACTACCGAGCCCGCGGGCCACAACTTCTGAAGCCTGCATGCCTAGAGCCCGTGCCACAATGAGAAGCCACTGCAATGAGAAGCCTGTGCACCGCAATAAAGAGTAGCCCCCGCTCACTGCAACTAGAGAAAGCCCATGCACAGCAATGAAGACCAAACGTAGCCCAAAATAAATAAATTTATATATATTAAAAAAAGAATGTAAAACATAAAACACAGTGCCTGATACAAAGCAAAAGCTCAATAAATATCAGTTATCCATGTGTGCTATCTTTTTCAGGAAGAAAGAAGTTAATAGAGATTATTCCTTTCTAAGACTAGGTTTAAGGCTCTAAGTGCAAGGTGTATCCCTTCCACATACCAAAAATAATAATGATAATTTATTTATTCAACAAATATTTTTCAGCATCTTCTAACACTATGCCAAAACTGAAAATGTTGAGTAAAACAGTCTAGCAGGTAAAGAAGATGTGGTACATATATACAATGGAATAGTAGGCAGCCATAAAAAGGAACGAAATTGGGTCATTTGTAGAGATGTGGATGGACCTAGAGACTGTCATACAGAGTGAGGTAAGTCAGAAAGAGAAAAAAAAAATCGTATATTAACGCATATATGTGGAATCTAGAAAAACGGTACAGATGAACCATTTGCAAGGCATAAATAGAGACACAGATGTAGAGAACAAAACGTACCGGCACCAAGGGGAGAAAGCCGGGGTGGGGGGGGAGGGTGGGTGTGGGGTGGTGGTGGTGGTGGGATGAATTTGGAGATTGGGATTGACATATATACACTAATATGTATAAAATAGATAATAAGAACCTGCTGTATAAAAAAATTAAATTAAATTTTAAAAAAAGGTCTACCAGGTAATATGGATTTATGGCAGAGGTTATAAAGGATGAACACCTCTATGACTCACTCACTTATTCAGTCATTGTCTCTTATGTATTATTGCTACATAATGTGCATACCTAAGGATAATTTTAAAATCCCTAATCTGTCCAACACACTTATTTAAAAAGTCACAGAAGCTAGCATCTCCACTTAAAACGTCAAAATGTTTGTGGCACTGACGATAAACATCACATCACATAGAAATTTTTTTTCTTAAAACAGCTCAGCAGTTGTAAATTGTGCATTTAAGAATTATTAAATCCACAGTGTTACTCAGCCAAACAAATATTGACATCATGTATCATCACAATATGCTCTCAATAACAGCTTTTACATTGCTAATGAGTTTTGCCAGAAAATCACGGATTTATGCCAAAAAACTGGCTCTCAGCGCTTGTCTGCCAACCTTGGCCAGTGTTTTGCATCCAGACAGAATTTCCACAACACCCCCTATATAGCAAAGCAGGTAACAGGGCCATAAACCTACTTTTCCAACGTTCACAATTCTCTTTGTAGTTATAAATGTATATATATTTACTAAAAGAGTCTTAACTGTGTAGATTATTGAGTGTTCAACTTTTCAAGCAAAGTGAGATCACAGAAATGGTCAGTAGCAAGCTATGAGGCCCTCCCCAGATGTATCCTTTTCCTTTCTGGAAAATACTGCAATATAATTCTAGCAAAAATCATGGCCAACAAGCTACAACACATGGTGTGGATTTTATAATCCCATAGACCTAGGAACCAACCTCATTGTTGTAACTTTGAACACATTAACCTAAATCTTGGCTCCCTCAACAGTAAAGAAATGAACATGGCAGTTTGTGAAGAGATTAAGGTTTAAATGAGATAATGTCAATTTCCTAGCTGTGCTCTGCCCATTAAAAAAGGGTTTGAATTATATCCTTCCATATAATTACTTCACTCGGCAGATTTTGCTGGTTTTGAAATGTATATATTTTTGAGTGCCCAAGAAAAAGGAATGAATCTTAATCACATTTCATCTCCAGTATTTACCAATATCCATAATACAGCTGATGATTAATATATATTTGTTAAAAAATGGGAGGATGCTTCACACTTTTAGAAGAATGATTAATTCGTTTCTGAGACAGGGTAAATCCCTGCTACAAGAAGTGGTGAGGAAATATGGGTATATTTGTTAATTAAATATTCTAACTAAAGAAGTTATCAGGTAGGAGACACACTGTTGAAATTTTCAAAGTTTTCATTCTTTTACAGTCTTTTGATTATAAAGTCCTTACTGGGTACCTGCTATAGGCAAGGCAATTTTGGAAATCCAGTGTCAGTCATGACCTTGTTTTATAAAATTTATAGTTTAAATCAGAGACAAATATAATTCTGTATTTAATAATTGTTGTAATGGAGGAATGTACAAAATGAAATGGGTGCTTAGAGAGCTAAACACCTAACTCTACTTGGGAGGAGTGAGCAAAGGCTCCATGGATTCTAAACTTGAAGAATGAGTCTGAGGCTTTGCAGGCAAAGGGAGAAAGCAAAGCCATGGAGGCATAATACGGCACATCAGATACTAAATATTATTTGTAGTTCAGTGTAGCTGCAGTGTGAATTGGAGAAGGAAACTGTACGAAGGAGAGTAGCAGTTAACAGCTGACTCTGAACAGTTCAAAGACCAGTTCAAGAAGGGCCACAGATGTCATGAGTATACATTTGTGTTCAGGGGGATTTTGATTAGTGGAACTACATGATCATATTTCCATGTCACAAAGCTCATTACAACAAAAGTGTGGAAAAGGAAATGGAGACTAGAGGCTTTTATAATAGCACATATGAGAAACTGAGGGCTTTAGATCATGGAGATGGCTATGAGATTATAATCTGTAAACAGAATCAATCGAATTTTATGATTGGTTTGCTAAGGCAAGATAAAGGCGAGAATCCAGAGTTTCAAATGCCTGGCTTAGGTAGGTAGATGTGGCTAATAGTTTGGACAGATTGAGCTCTTTGAGAATGTTTATTTCAATTAATGGTTTAATTAAACAGCCTGGTTTAAATACTGATTTATCCATCCCCGGCACTATCAGAGGGTACTTCCAGAGTTTCTGTATTGGAGGGGCTTACAGGCGAGTCTGGTGGGAAGAGCAGGTTACTAGGGAGCTAATCTTGTAGCTGCATCTGCAAGATACGCAAGGTTCAAAACATAAATTGTCTGATGGGGCTGCTGAACGCGGGGCCACAGTCCTACTCCCACCAAGCCACCCAATGGAGTCACACCAGACTCATAATTACCTTTATTTGATTGGTTTTTACTTAATGTCCTACAATCACACCATATTTACACCATTAGTAAGTAATGCCATTCATGATTACACACATATTTGGTACTCTGAAATGAGAATTTAGGCCTGACACATTTCTCTTACATTTTTAAATTTATAGTTCAATATAGATCTAGTATATTGTGAAAAAGATACTGAAAAATTCTCCCAGTATGATATGGAGAGTTCCAAAGTCAAATAAGGAGTCAAATCTTAAATCTCAACCTCTTTAAGCCTCTTTTTTCTTCAGGAAAATGGGAATAATTTGGCATTGTTGTGAAGAATGAGACATGTGAAAGTAAATATCAAAATATTTGATGTTCAATACATATTGAAACTGTGTATTCATATTCAATACATATTTGTGCAATACATTTCTTTTAGATGAGTTACATATGTAAATTATGTGTGTATATATATATATACCCACTAATTCCATAGGTAAATACATAAAATAGATATATGTATACATACACATACATATGATTTACATATGTAATATGCAGTTTATAAATAGCCTTGGGAACACTAATAATTGGTCAGTTAATTTATAAGTGCTCCATTACAGTACATAAATGCTTTCAAGTTACAAATATTTCTAGGTCTTTGGGTAAAAACATGGTGGGTATTTTTAATGTCTTAATTTGGGAACCGGGGAGCTTAAATTGGACTGAGTTTTCTTCCCACTGGCTTTTCTTTCGAATAACTAACCTTAGGAAATAAAATATCCAAAAAACTATTGGATGTGGAACACTTTAAAAGGAGGCTTTACTACCGGTGAGTCAGAGAGACTGTTACAGCATCTCTGCACTTAGCTACTGGAGGGACAAGCAGTGGGATGTACACTTCCCAAGATTCTAGAACATATTCTAGTTACTCTGACCCCTTACACTACATTTTGTTCATCTACAAAGTGAAAAGTTATCATTAATTCTCAAACTGAGCTGCAAAGCAGAAATCCATCAGGACTGCTTTTATAAACGGAAATTCTTAAACATCATTCCAGATTTAATGAGTAAGAACTTTAGGGGTGGCTTCCAGAAATCTGTATTTATCATTTCCGAGGTGATTCTGATAATCACCCCAGGTTTATTTAGGACCCACCAACCTAAACACTTACTATAGACACTGTAACTTGAATTTTTTTCCAAATGGACTGGCATTTGGAAATATATATTCATTTCTAAGACCTATAGCCATTAATCATTTTTGCCCTTTGTGGTTTTTTTTTGGCTACATTTGTTATATACTGGCTCAACAGGTGCGCTAATTAAAAACTAATAATAAGAGTAGACAATATGGTTTATGGTATAAGAAAATGTATTTTCACAGGAGTACCAATAAAGCATTTAAACTAAATACAACACTTCAAAACATTCTGCACAAAGAAGTTACAGATCACATTTATTTAATAACAAAACGTCTAGTTCTTTAAGAAAATATTTTTTAAGACCTTACTGCAATACAATTTTCCAACCAAAGAACAAAAATATTAAACAAATTATGGTAGAAGACATCATAAAACTTATTAATGTAACAAATTAGGCAGAATTTTGTGCTAGAAACAGAATGGGGAAAATCTAAATAAAACAAAAAAATGCAGAAAACTGGGTATTCATAAGTTTCTGGTTAACTGAGGCTTAATGTTGTTAAAGACCAGGAGTCTTTAAGCGTCAGACTTTGTTTATAAAAATAAAAAATTCCCCAAACATTAGCAACACACTACCTCAGCACAATTTTTTTCCCTTTACAATTCAGAATCCTGCTGTTCATTCGTCAAATATATGAACAATATCTAGTTACTTCCTTAAACTTAACCAATATTACTCTTCGGATACTGATTCTGTTGCATTATTTTTTTCCCAATGAACCTAGAGCCTATGCACACTTGGATAAAAATTGGTCTTAGAAATACTTTATTCATGAATAATTCTACACATATTCATTGAAGGCCTACATTTTCAGGCCTAGAAAGAGCAAGACAGACACCAGGCCTGCCTCCAGAGCTTACCATCCAGAATACAGCAAGTCAAGCACTGGTTTTCAATCACTACGAGCCTTCGTTTCGCCTTCCAAGATGTGCACAGATACTGATGTCCTCTCTAAGGGCAAACCAAATCTTCCCTTATGCATATCATTCTTTAGATTCTCTACGGGGAATTCTGAAATCTGTATGTTGACAAGGCCTAGGCTTTGCTTTCTCTGATTGCCTTCTGCTCCTTATAGCAATGTCAAGTATTTTATTTTCCTTGCAGTTCTTCCCAACACAGCCTCTGCAGTTCTGTCTACCCAGTTTGGCCTTTTCTGTGACACTCGTTACAGCTTTCTCCTCCCCTTCATCTTTGTTTCTTTCCTTCTTACTAGAAGCCTGGTCATCTGGGCTTCCCCATCTTCCTTTCCAAGCTTCTTATTCACTCCAGTAACTAATCTTCACACTTCCTTAAATGTTGGGTCTTCAGTAAGTAGAATTAGTGAGCATTTCAATTAGCATCTCCTTGAGGTCTGTTGTGAATGTCAGATCCTCTTTACGATAATACTTTCTCCCTGGACACTATTTAGATATATTATCCTCAAAAAGATGGCTTCTTGAGGATTCCTGTTTTAAAGGTTTTTTTAAAAAAAGAGATCAATAAAGGAATGCATAATTCAGCAACTGATGCTTCTACTTTAGTCTCAATTAAACTCTTTGGCGTGGGATACCAATGTTACACGTAAGGGGCTAGATCGAAAATCCAGTTTTTGGCTCTTTGATTTTTAAATTAAAATTTATAAGAACTCAAGAAGTCTGAAGCTTCAAAACAAGTTAAATGATAAAAAGATAGCTATTCATTGATGTGATCCTTTATCATAAACGATATTAATGAAGAATTCAACTATTTTTGTGTCTGCAGGTCAGATGCTCTCAAGCAAACTGCCACGTATGGATTGATAATCTTTTTACATTATTAACTCAAAGACAAATAGGAAGATTCAGTAAATTTTAATTTTCCAAATGTTCTCAGAAAGAATGATCAGAAGTATCCTCCAGTTATAAGACACAGTTGGATAATCCATTTACCCCCAATGAACTACCTGTGTGTACTGTGAGGTAGTAATGTGATCTTCTGTGGTGATGAGACCCTCAACGCAGAAGCCGCTCCTGTTCACGTGAAGAGTGTGAATAACAAGAAGGGACAGACAGTCACCTTTCATTACTTCATCAACTACTGGTGTCTTCATAGGATTTCAAATGCCTGATTCCAATTTTACAACAATAACAATACCAATATTTATTCTGGAAGGGGATTTTATGTTCCAAGCAGCAGATATTAACAACTTCCAACACGATCTCTAGGAATTATTCGCAGTTCTGAACCATGCTTTAGAAAAACATTTCCTATACAAACAAACAAAACAAAAAGTTAGGTATTTAAAAAATGACACACTATCTTAACATTTCAACAATTATTATGTAAAAGAAACAAAGGAGTGTCAAGTAGGTACAAAGCTCAAAGATCATTAGAACCCCAGTCCAGGCTTAAGTCTTGTGTCTACCCCTCTCACATCTTCACAACCCAACAAATGCTTGAAAATTTTAAATAAGAACACTATCCAAAGAACTACTACCAAAACCAATCATCAAATAAAACATAAGGTAATTTAACCATCAATACTCACTTTAATATACAATAAAATACCGAGGGGCAGGAAAAATAATAAATCTAAATCTACCCCAAGTGACAGAAGTTTAGAAACCCTGACCTACTTTGGGTCTGCGTTGCCTGCTGAGATTTTCTTCACACCTCGTGATGCCCACAAGTCAATTTTATAGGGTAATCCAACAGGCAACATGTCAGAGTAAGCAGTAATTCAAATTAATATAACTACCAAGCATTTCTAGAGTAGGAAAAGCAAAACCTTTAAACCTAAGTTTAAAGGCATCTATACAACAAAATGCCTTATGATTCTCAAAAAATAGCCTCAAGACTGAGGTTACATTATATTAAATCATGCTTAGGGAAGGTACATCTAACACAAATATACAACTGCCTGTTTAAAAGTTTACTTTTACCCTTCCTGCTTGTTAGGACATCAATATTTAGCACTGTATAATGTTAACAGCTTGAAACTCTGAGTGTAGACTAGGCCCCGTGAAATTTAAATGACTGTACTTCTTTAAAATAATAGCCAGCACTTATTGAATGCTTACTATAAATCATGCAAACTTTTAAGCACTTTACATGTACTACCTCACAACTACCTTATGACGTAGTTCAAAATCATTATTCCCATAAGACCACAATCTTCAGACTTTTTGTTACATGTATTAAATACCTTTAAAGCTTCTTGGTCAGGTTTTCTCTTTCTTGTAGCCAAAAGCATACATAACTGATACATAGAAAGAAACAAAGTACTTACACACATAGGTAAAGACTGCTATACAATCCCTAAAAATCAACTATTACCTTGGTTAAATCCTATCAAGTCTAATTAGAATGAATTAAACATTCAGTATCAATTGATAAATGTAGCCTCACCACACCTCCATGGATTTCAGATAGATACTCACCAGCCGTCTGTGCAGGATTTATTCCTATTCCATCTAGAAAATAAGTTGTAAAATCATCTAAGTTATTTCTAAAGCTAAAAGGCTTTAATAGTAACAAGAAGAACTGTGCCAAAAAAGTGCTGCTGTGTACACAGGCATAAGCCAAACAGTTATACTGAGAACACGAATGACAATCTGTCAGGTGAGTTATCTGTTGAAATCTCTATTATGTATTCACACATATTGCTGGATTAGACAAGAACATCTGTCAACACAATGATCCTGGTAAGTTTTACAAAGAAGATAGTTTTTTATACTATTTTGCCACATCCAGTGAAAAATAAAGCCAAAACACCTTAGGTATGTCATTAATCATTTAATATTGCTCTGAGGCATCAAATCCTAAGGCTGGAGAGCCCACGTAGTGATGTAAGTTCCACTGACACTTGACAAAAGTTTACAAAGCACTTTCCCAATAGCTATTCATTTGTGAATTTAGAACTTTCCAGAAGAGTAAGATAGTTTTCATCTAAACACAGACACACTTCAATGTGACAGCATGCAGAATGTTTCAGAATGAGAAATTCCGTCATATCTAAACTAAATCATACTACTTACTGCACATTAAAGCCACCTTCTTGGGCTTCCCTGGTGGTGCAGTGGTTAAGAATCTGCCTGCCAATGCAGGGGACACAGGTTCGAGCCCTGGTCCGGGAAAATCCCACATGCCACGGAGCAACTAAGCCCTCGCGCCACAACTACTGAGCCTGCGAGCCACAACTGCTGAAGCCCGTGTGCCTAGAGCCCATGCTCCGCAACAAGAAAAGCCACCACAATGAGAAGCCTGCGCACCACAATGAAGAGTAGCCCCTGCTCACTGCAACTAGAGAAAGCCCGCACGCAGCAGCAAAGATCCAACGTAGCCAAAAATAAATAAATAAAATAAATAAAACATTAAAAAAAAAGCTACCTTCTTTTAGTCTATCTTAACTAATCACGAACCACTCACCAGTACCTGTGAATATTACTTTGTATTCTTGAAAGATAATACGCATTCCCTGCAATCTTTATTCCTCATCTTGTTTCAGCATTTTCTCATAGGGCTATTTCTATTAAACTTAATTATTAGTAGTATCCTAAGATATTCAGAATTTAATTTATATATCTAACTGGATAAAATCCTCATTATTGCAGTCTATAAGAAATTGTTTATCAGGAAAGCAATAACAAGGTATAGCAAAGGTACATTCCTGCTTAGCTTCCTATATTCTAAAGGCATTTACCAATATAACTTATTAAAAAAAAAACCCAAAACCCCTTTTAAAATAAAATGACAAGTTATTTTAAATAATAATTTGTTATGAAGTTATAAGGACACAAGATATTATAAAGTGCTGTACTATATAACAAAAGCACAAAAAAACTGAAGAGACAATTATGAACAATAACCTTGACTTAGTGTTTACAACTAAGTATATCATTTATTTTGATACATGTTTTAGTCTTTTATATTTAAGTCAATTTTAACTAATTTGGTTTCTTTTAAACAATTTCTATAACTCAAAGTTAATACATAGTTTTAAAATGAATTCTTACCATTGGTAATAATTGCACTTGTTGCTGCAGGAACTTTAAACTAAAAGGGAGTAAAAGATAAAAAATACATATATACATATAATATTAACTATGAAAGATGGTTAGCAAGGATGGGGTACATATAATCAACTCTATAATTCTAAAATGTGATTTATCTTTTAGGATAAGTAACATCATCAAAGAATACTATAACTTGCTTTATCTTTAAAGGACAACACTGTTCTCTAAATACTGCATTTCATTGTATCTAGGACACCACACATTGTAAAATGCATCTTTTTTATGCACTACAAAAAAAGAAAAACACTGTCAATGAATCTATGACCCAATGTTTACTCTTTCAGACTTAGATATGATTTACTTTTGTCATATATAATGCTCAGACATAAGCAAAAATAAAAGCAAAGCAACTGCTTAGAATATCCCTCAAATTTCTTTGTGGAAATAGTAAGTTCAAACAAATGCTCTCTTGTGTTTAATGGGAGGCCAACCAAGGCTCATATTCCTTCCTCAAGTTCTCCTTAAATGATGTGCTGACTTAAATCTCGTGGGATTGCAACAGTCCAATTATGCCACCAGGAGATACCTCTAAGTACAAGTAGGTGATGTCAGGTAGACAATTATGTGACTGCCACATGGCCAAGCATGACAGGAAGACTCCACTGAGATGTAAAAAGAAGAGCTTTCTCAATCAATGAAATGTGGTATGGAACTTATTAGGAGCTAAAAGGTAGAATTCTCCTCTTAATGCTCCAGAGACCAGTATTTGTCAAAGTGTGTTCATGTCCTCATAGTTCATTCTTCCAACAAATATTAATTAAGCACTTCTATGTCATGGACTAACTTTATAAATATTACAGTTGAGTTTTGTGATTAAATAAGTTTGGAAAATATTAAGTTAAACTACTAGTCTTTTCAAAATCCTTTAATATGAGGCTAATATAGTTTATTTAACTCCAGGCAAAAAAATAGTCAATAATGTGTTTCCCATACTTTTGGGCCACTGATCCCAGTTTTTAATGGTTTTTTTTTTTTTTTTTTTTTTTGGTGGTTCTGGTGGTCTGGGGAAAACACTCTCTCCGGGAAATGCTGTTCTCGGTATTTATAGTGGTCATGTATCATAGTTGAGAAAAACAACTAAAAGCTTATTTTAATTTATGAATTGAACAGCCAAGTTTTAAAATAAGAACTTAACTATGCATAAGAACAATTACTTGTTACAGGCTTATGTACCTAAAAAGCAAATAATTTTACTGTTCATATGGCACATTCTTAAGCGTAAATGTCCTTTTAAAGTTTTAAAATTTTTAAATAAACCTAATTTAAAGTAACTTCAAAATGCACTTTAATAAATTTAAAAATACTTCAAAAGTTTTTATAGAGGCTGTAATACTTATTAAAATTTTATCCAACACCTAAATTAATTATAGGCAATTTCAGATTTCTAAAACTTGAATATGACAAAGTTTCTGTTTGTTATGCTTAGTTATGTCCATTTTAAGATAAGCTATGCGTTTTCTTAGGGGTAACATATTTTGTGACATTAAAAATCAAAAGCAACTGCAGACATAATTTCTTCCTTTTCCAGCACGTAGCAGTGATGGCTAAACTGACATCTGGGGAAGCATTAGCAGTGATGTACATACAGTAACTACCACTTCTTTCTACAGTACTGACAAGTTTTTTCCCAGATGCAAAGTGCACTTTATGTTCCTCAGTTGTCATTCATTTCTATCTCATATCCCATATGTCTTATAATTTAGGATGTTAAGAGGCTCTTTCAGGCTTTGACAGCTCATTCTTTAGTTAAATTAATTCCCAGTCATATGCTGGGGGATTTTATTTTTTATTAAGAGAATTTTACTAGGGATTTATATCCATAGACTTCTGGTTTCTTAAGTCAAATCTTATCCTTACTGAAAGAGTCTACAATGTCATCTTGTGAAAGGCCTTCTCACTGCTGCCTTAAAGCTATATCCTTTCTAAGTGTGTAACACTCGTGACTCATTATAATTAAAAGGTACACTAAAACCTTAATCAATACATGTGGTTGTGTGAAGTTTGTTCATTTTCTGTTGCACATCTGTTAGGATTTTCACAAGCTTTACTAGAAGACCCAGATCACAACAATGCCTTTGCCTTGTAAAAGGACACCCTATAAAATAATTACAAATTTTAATAATAAATATTAATTATAGCTTGAAGAGATCTACTTCTTAAATTGGAATCTGTGGAACCTGCTAGGCCACAAACCAGGAGTATTTCAACCAAGTGATCTGTGTAGCAAAAAGTAATGATGCTGGGTTCAGATTTGTTCCCCACCTCTTTTTAGTTATTCTTTCTGCATGAAGGATAGATCCAAACTGACAATAAAGCAAGTGATACCACTTTTCAGTTTAACTCTGAACGAGCGATGAGCGATGGCGGTGGTCCCTGACAATAGTCTATAAGGAGCCG
The DNA here is from genome assembly GCF_949752795.1 of Hyperoodon ampullatus. Taxonomy (NCBI): domain Eukaryota; kingdom Metazoa; phylum Chordata; class Mammalia; order Artiodactyla; family Ziphiidae; genus Hyperoodon; species Hyperoodon ampullatus. The sequence continues at coordinate 64,921,531 of NC_136929.1, forward strand.
GAAGCACTGATGGCCTGGCTGATTTTCCATTAATTCCTTAAGTACAGGGCCGGACTATGGATTAAGCCGGTTTCTTATTTATTTAATTACTGAATTTTTTTCTGTGACTGTAAACCTGTAAGATTTCGAACGAAATATTCTGAGTTGGGTTACTCTGTACCTGCACTGCACCTTTAACTTCACAAAATCTTAGTAATGATATCATATTTTTACACAAAATCACTTAATCGGGTAGGAAGGGAAGGCATTAACTATTCCCATTTTACACATTAAGAAATTTAAGGAAGAAATTCGTGGGCTGGCCCCACGTCAAACAGATAATTAATGACACAGTTAAAAGAGGAATGCTAAGTCTCCTAAATCACATTTTCAGGTCACTTCCACCAGACCAAGTTTCTCTTCTTATTGTCGAGTCCAAAGAGTTACTTTACAGATGCCTCTGATAAAAAATTCTGATGAAAGAATTTTATTTCTTAAAAACAGAAACCCAAACGTATCTTTAAAAACACTTTTAAAAACAATAAATTTTACTGACAGTCCACATGCTTTATAGAGAAAATTTGAAAAATAAGATAAATATTATAATAAAATTGTACTTCTAGAATCAAAGCTAGTAAAAACACAGGCATACAGATTACAGTGTGATATAATGTTTTTTTTTTAAATTGACATATCATCACTATCTTTTCAATTTCAATAAAAATTGTCCTTATAATTTTCAATGGTTACATTAAATAGATGTGTCAATTTGTTTAAGTCATTCTTTTATCGGTGAGTCTCAACTTTCACTCTACTTTTATCTATAAGTGAGGCTTAACTTTTTGACAGCGTAAACCTACTAATGAACCCATGTGGCAGTGGTGGGTCAAGATGCATGCAGATTTTTGAGACACATCACTAAACTGCACTCTCTACAGGCTGTTCCAATTTCTATACTTACTTCTTCTGCTGCAAACTTTAAGACTGCTGTAAAAGGTGTACTTTCAGGAACACTGAGTCTGCAAGAATTAAAAAGAATCTTTTAAAAGGCTGAGTTTTTTTTTTAGGTCCTTTGTTACTTATTTCGGCTACTGACAAAGCTGTCTTTTGAGTCTGAGGTTGGCTATTATGATTGCACACTATGCTCATTAACTCTACCAAAAAAGAAAGCAATTATGAGCCTTATTGCTGAGATGGTGTCCTCAGCTCCACTTGAAAATGAATAACCTACATAGGTGTGGATTTGTACATGCTTCATACTTTGATACAAACAGGTCTAGCGTGTAGGCTGCTTCTTGTTTCTAGAGATGGATTTCAAAAAGCTGAATTTCTCCTCAGTCTTCAGTACACTTTGCCGCCTCCAGTTCATCCCATGCAAGAATGTGATCATTTTCATTAGAAGAGGCTACCTGGGAAGCATCGTCAGATCGTCTTTTCACGAAGCTTTCTGTGAACTTCCAATCATCAAGTCTAAAATAGTAGTCCAAGTTGATGAAAATGAGTATGTTTACTATGGCAAAATGTTAAGTGATTTTCCACCTTTGTGTCATTTGAAAATGGGCTCACTCAATACAAACATTTCAGAGAGTGATGTGTGATTTTGTTAACTGACCTGTACAGTGGCAAGTATATTAAAGAGCACCAATAAACGGTCAATCCGCAACAATTTTCCAACTTAAACACTCAAAAATAATTGACATCATACCTTAAGAAAGCACTCAAAGACACAGAAATAAGTTAAATAAGATAAATAAGAGTCCCAATGTAAAATAAATTACAATGATTAAAGATCAAATCCTCTTTCAAAGTAGGGAAAGCTAACATTTCTCTTTGAAACTTCTCTATTTGTCACCACTGTATTGTTCTCTAACGACTTAATACCAACTACTACTATGTAACACCCTCAGGTGTATGTACCATCCCCTCACTTAGTCTACAGATCTAGAGCTGAATATAAAAATCATTATATCTGACACAGCACATTACAGTGACTTTCAGTAAGGAAAGTGTTAATAGATTTCTCAGCTGCCCTAATCCACTCCCCCCAAATACTGCTAAAGAGTGAAAATAGATGTCATTTTTTCCCTTTCCTTTTTTATATGGAATAAAAAGAGAGAAAAACAAAATTCTAAAGGATAGCCATTTGATTAAAAAGTATCTAATAAACTGGCAATGTAAAAGTTTACAAAGCTGGGAACGGTACTTTGCAAGTATTTCTGTAGTTTATTTAGAGCTTAGAACCTGAGACTCACTGTCCTAAAACTCTAGAGGAGAACTACTAAAAGTTTGTGGTTTCAGTTCACTTTTGGACTAGAGACTGGAAATGTCCTTGTATCATATAATTAAATGCCATGTTGATATTCATTAACATAAGCTTCTATCTGCATATTAAATTGGTGAGACTGTCCAAAGAAAATCCAATAAAACAGAAAATAAAAACATATTTATGTGCATGTTCTAATTGGCAGAAAATTGCAGAGGGACTGGGAGTTACTGCAACTCCAGAAACCTTACCTAGATTTGAAGCTCTTGTGTTTGCCAGTCACATCATTTTGTAAAACTTACGCTTACATTATATTGGGGTTTGAAAAAATAGGAACTATCCTGCATATTAAAATGAACTTTTAAAGTAAATTACTGGCAAAATTTGTTTTTTTAATAAATATTTCACATAAACAGAACTATGGCATAACCTGACAAGTGTTATTATAAAGAATAAAAACAAAGTTTCTACAGGACACTAGGGAAGGGTGAAATGAACTCCCTAGATCATCACAGAAGTTGTCTCAGAGGTGAAATTTTGATCATTAAAGGATGTCGTCAGGAAGTGGTAGTCACGAAACTACATTAGAAGCACACAAGAGAACGTGTGCCAGACAGGGAGGATCCAAAGACTTGCTTGTCAATTTGGGAACAGGATGGCTGAAACTTTGATTAAGTGATGGTGGTGGTGAGTAGCCGGGGGTGGGGTGAGGGGGAAGAGGTGGGGAGTAAAACTGGAAACACTGGAATTAGACTGAAAGAGTCAAAGGTGTTTTTTTGTTTTTTTGTTTTTTTTTTTTTTGTGGTATGCGGGCCTCTCACTGTTGTGGCCTCTCCCGTTGCGGAGCACAGGCTCCGGATGCGCAGGCTCAGCAGCCATGGCTCACGGGCCCAGCCGCTCCGCGGCATATGGGATCCTCCCAGACCGGGGCACGAACCCGTATCCCCTGCATCGGCAGGCGGACTCTCAACCACTGCGCCACCAGGGAGGCCCCAAAGGTGTTTTTTAACGCATCCTATATATGAAAGAGAATGTTTGATTTCAACATTTCTATAACCAAGTAGCAATACCAACAGGGAATCTATCAACGAACAAAAAAACAAAACAAACAATAAAAACCCGGACATTCCCCCGAATAAATCCAGGACAGAAACATCTTTCTTAGAATTCAACTAGTAGCAACTCAAGGAACATTTCTCTATCGAAGTATGTATTTACCTGCCTGACAAGTGAAAAGTGGCCTTAAAAAGTTAAAGCATGTTTTCCCACAAATCTCAGAGCTGCTTTTACTAGTACTCAAATACTAGATACCATTACTTTGAATAGGAAACATAACATAATTACCCTGACACACCCATACATGTGTTATGTCTATTTTATATACACATACCCATACACAAATTATACATACATACAACTATACACACACTGAACTAGAAGTGTGCTGCTAAATTCATTCAGTCAACACATACTGAGTGAACTGGTACCACGTTCCAGGCGCTCATAGATACCGATGCTGCTCTAATACTTCATCTTTCTCCCTCCCTCCTTCTTATTCTTTTTTTCTAGAGCCAACTTACACGTTGATGAAAACAATCCAATGTAAAGGGTGAAATTAAAGATGAGAGAGGGAGTAATCTCTCTACTTTGTGAAGCCCGACTATCGAGTGAGTCACACTCAACGAGTATCAGGAGCCTGACTGTTCTAGTAACTTCGGAACCTGGACTGGGATGCTTTCCCTTACTTCCTCTAACAGCTGGTCAAAGTGGTGAAAGGCCTTTCTCATCACGAGCAGATTGAGACTGTTTTAAGGACGCCAGCAAATCACCAGAGCCCCGTCCACACGTCCTCCCGCTCCATCAGCCCCCAAAGAGAGAGCGCAAATCACCAGCAACGTTCCCAGCACACATACCCGCCCAGCCCCGCGCCTGGGCAAGCTGACACTTATAGGATATCTCAGTTCGAGTGGGACGTGGGAAGCTCCGGGGAGGAAAGGAACGCGGACCGCTGGTGTGGAAGCTGCGGGGAAGGCTCATATCGCCCAGCCCATAGCGACCCCCCCCCCCCGCCCCGCGACCGAGCTACTCACACTTTGTACGGCAGCCGCGGGTCCGACGTCAGTGTGATCTTAAAGGAAACCTTCGACCTGTGGAAGAAAGCGGGAGAGTTAAGGTCGGGCAGCCGGACCGGGGACGGGGGCGGGTGGAAAGCAAACACTTACATGGCGCAGCCGGTCTGGACACAAACGGCACGCCAACTCTGTCCAGCAGCCCCACTTCCTCTGCGGCGTCTAGCCCCACTCAGGCCCACGTCTCCTTCGGCACGCTGGGGTCCTCCAAGGTTGCTGTTGTCCAAGGCACTGCCTGAAAAATCGGGCCCAGATCCTCACGCTGGGCGGAGCCTACAAGTTACAGATAGCTACTGCTTTTGCATGTATATCTCTGAAGCAGATCGTTTGGAATGCATATTCTTCTAATTGCAGTTAGTTTCTTCTGTATTTTCAGTCAGGCAGACAGGCACAGGCAGAGACAGCAGGACTCCAGGTCCCGGGTCGGAAGTAAGGGGCCTGGGAGGCGGGTGAACAGCCGGGCGGTGGGCGGGGCCGGAGGCGGGCGCTCTTCCAAGTTGCCGAGGCAACCTGAGCGCGGAGAAGCTCGATGCTCTAGAAGTTGGAATCCTCACCTAGCTTTTTTTTTTTTTTTTTTTTTTTGGAGGTACGCGGGCCCCGTTGCGGTACGCGGGCCCCTCACTGCTGCGGCCCCTCCCGTTGCGGAACACAGGCTCCGGACGCGCAGGCTCAGCGGCCATAGCTCACGGGCCAAGCCGCTCCGCGGCATGCGCGATCATCCCGGGCTGGGGCACGAACCCATGTGCCCTGAATCGACAGGCAGACTCTTAACCACTGCGCCACCAGGGAAGCCCCTCACCTAGCTTTAATATTAGTATTTTATGCCTGTCCAGTAACCTAATCATGTTATATCTTGTAGATTTCTCGTATTTTTTTCTTTTACATTTTTAATTTCAACAGCTAAGGGACTTATCAAGCTGGTGAGAGAAAGACAAGATCCCTGCACTTGAGGAGTCCAGTTGAGAAGATTAATCCATGAACAGATTTCAATAGTTTGTTATGTGGGTCTAATAGGATTAAACCAGGGAACTAGGTTGCCTATCACCGGTCACATTTATTCAGCTTAATAAGAAATTTGAATCCTTTCTATGTGTCAGGCACTAAAGCTAAACGCTTGGTATGCCGGGAAGAGTAAGGTAGGTAGGTGCCAACCCTCTAGGATCTAATAGTCACAGGTTCTTATATAGTGAGGGAAGACGACTGTGTGTCCTCTAAATTTTATTACAAATCTAAGCATCTGTGTCTAGAAGACAAACATTCTCTTACGATGTCTGTGATTCCCTCTTTAAGAAACATTGCAATAAATAGACAAAATGGGAAACACGTAGGCACTAATATAATAGAAAAAAATGTTAATATTTAGTATATTATGTTAGATTCTTAAGGAGAGATATCTAAGAGAGGAATAGGGAAGCAACTGTAGTGGGAGTGCTGAAAACCAATTTCATCTTTGCCATAATTTTGTAGCAGACTACTTTTCTATGGTGGTATCTCCCCATGCAGAGAGAGATGATTCTGACTGTGGGAAAGTAAGCCCTCAATATTCTCATGACAGTCATTGTCTTCTTCACTTTTAAAAATGTAGGTCTTGCCATATATGTAGAGGGATGGAGGCAAATGTCGATTGATAGATTTGGGGATCAACAGTTATAGCATTAATAGCTGAAACTATGGGCTTTGTTGGTATGACTAAGGTTTTTGAGAATAGCAGTAGGAAGAAAACTACTGATTGTGTCTACCTGGTGTCTGCTAACCAAACAGCAATGAAGAATTAGAGTACATACATACAGTCTCTATTTCTAAGAATACATGTCATATGTTTTTATTTGCATCTTGATATTTATAGTTTTGTTTCTGCTCACATATAAAAACATGGGGCAAAATCCTGAAAAGACAAACATATTTTGATCAGCATTTTTATTGTATGTGTAAAAATAGTGAAGACAGGATTCAACCTTAGGCAGTGTGACTTCAGTTCACATTTAGCTGCCTCTTCAGAAAATATATTAATATATTATATCAAAAGTACACTGGAAAAACATTGTGTTCCCAAAAGACATTGACAAATACATGTTCCTGAATGTTTAGAATTCTTTCTCACCTTCGTCCTCTCACTCTCCTCCCCATAAGTGTGTCTCTTCAGTCATAGCATAATTTCTGCTTGTTTCATTTTATGCATAAAAAATAGTAAATGAATCCATTAATACTCAATATTTACTCTTTTTTTAACGTTGCTAAGACATTTAGCAAAATTTGGCAAATATTTTAACAAAAGAAGTACCTTCTTATTTACTGAAAAGTTAAAGTGTTGAAATATATTTAATGACTGTAAAGAGAAGCAAACTCTGGATTTTAGGAGGTTATTGGCAAATGTAACACTTTAAGACAACAAACAGCATAAATGGACTAATGTGTTTTGGAAAGGGTCCAATTAGTATCATGTAGAGGCAGAAATGATTGTAGACGTGCACAGTGTGCCCATATTAGAACTCATTAAATGTCAATGAAACATGCCAGTATTCTGTTTGCAAAAGCATGTAGAGTTCTCATTATTAGAAAGGAATTAGAGGGAAATTAAATTTACTTAAGGACAAAAGAAATTTGCTAGCAGAGTCATAAAATTCTTCTTACCAGTTATTTTTGTAGCCAGGTTTAAATAAAATAGAAAACATGTCAGATTTATTTTTATTATTATTATTTTAATAAATCTATCTTATTTATTTACTTTTGGCTGCATTGGGTCTTCGTTGCTGCACGCGGGCTTTCTCTAGTTGTGGCGAGCGGGGGCCACTCTTCGTTGCGGTGCGCGGGCTTCTCACTGCGGTGGCTTCTCTTGTGGAGCACGGGTTCTAGGCGTGGGGCTTCAGTAGTTGTGGCTCGCAGGCTCTAGAGCGCAGGCTCAGTAGTTGAGGTGCACGGGCTTAGTTGCTCTGTGGCATGTGGGATCTTCCCAGACCAGGGCTCGAACCCGTGTCCCCTGCATTGGCAGTCAGATTCTTAACCACTGCACCACCAGGGAAGTCCAACATGTCAGACTTAGAGGCCATTTTTTTTTTTGTCTTTCTAACTTTTTCACCCTAATTTGACTGTATTTATAATTATGACTAAAATCACCTGATAGTCAAGGTTTTTAATTCTGGAAGGTTTACACTGGGATAAAACTTAGGGTCTTCTACTCCAAACACTTTATATTACAGGAAACAAATTGTAGGCTGACCAATGAATAATAAATGGATATTTTTAGAGAGGTTTAATTTGGTCATTTTTTTCCTGTTATTTTTCTTCCCCGTGCAATCCTCTAGCAGGTCTTGGTATCATTGGGGCAATGATAATAATAATAGCTCAAAATTCATCAAGATTTACTGTGTGCTGGGTATTATGTTAAGCATTTAGTATAAGTGGAATCACAAAATATAGACTTTAGACTTTCATAGACCTTAGCTGTAAGTTATAATTCAATGACAAGAAGTCTTATGCAAAGAGGAGAATGATCTGGTAGACAGAAGTATGTGAAAATATGTAAATGCTGTGTGGATCCTAAGGTAAGTACTATAAGGTTAGGGAGTGTTTACATCCTTGTACGCCCGAGAACAAAGAAATATAGGTAAGATTAGAGCCTAGCAAGGCTAGACAATGGCCTTAGAGGTGATACAGCTTAAAATGTGCTGCCTCTGATTATTATGATTACATACCCTTCCCAAATATTTCCTGAAATTTAATGAGAAAAGAAAGGAAAATAAAATGAACAAGGGTTTTCTAGAAAGGTCATTGTTTGACTATAAGCCTTGTAGATGTGAGACTTAATCACAAAACTTGCAGTATTTTAAATACAGAAATTATAAAATACCTTTATTACAAAAAAGCATTTTAACTTGTATGAAGTAGGAATTTAGCAGTCCTGCATAATTAAATTTTCCTCTCTAAATACTATGTGAATTATTTGTTTAATGGGAATATACTTCTTGGAGAAATTAAAGTCACCTCTCACAGATCTATTCCAGCCACAAGATTGTGTTTCTTCTACATACATATTTACTGATTTTTATCCTTCAGTAGCTCTATGAGGTCAGTACTAGTAATATTCTATTTTCAGGAGAGGAAAGTAGCCCAGAGAAATTAAATAGCGTATCCCAAGTTTAAGTAAGTGGCTGAAAGGAGATTGAACTCAGATATCTGATATTAAAAACTGGGTTTTAATCACTGCAAGAGGTTAAGGATCTAAGTCGTATCTTTAACTAGTGGTAAACAATTCTTTGAGGTAGGAAATATTGTTATCCTTATTTTACAAATAAGGAAGTTAAGACACAAAGGCACTAAATTTTTTCAAGGTCACACAACTGATTACCATTAAATACTAATATTATTAGTATTATGTTAATTTGATATTGTTGGCCTTAAATATATTTTAAAATTATTTATGACTCTCTTCCCTAAACAGAGCAAGAAATAGTCATTGATAATACTCTTATATTTATACAGCATTTTGTTCCTTTGAAATGTTTTACATTCACTGTCTTATTCAATGTCTAAAATAAAATATACAAACCAGTCAGGATGTGTACTATTACCTTTTTTAAAATGAAAAAATGGACAAAAGAGGTTGTAAACAGGCCTAAGGTCACACACATGGTTTGTGAGAGGATAGTGACAAAACATAGTTATGGATGTTTCTTTACGAAATTCACCTAATTTGACCCTATACAAGTTTATTTTTAGTAGTTACTGTTTAAAATACAAATAGTTGAATGGTAAATTCATTTGATGAGCTTATCAAGGAGTTCTTACTCAATTTTTCTGTTCCAGCACCTAGAAGAGTATCTGGCATATAGCAGCTATTCAATCAGTATTTGTTGAATTAATTAATGTTACTTTAAAAATGTTGTAGATTGGTAATGCTTCCTAATTGCAGTAATGTTTTTACATTCCATTCACTGCAGTCATAAATGTTCTTAATGCAGTAGATTATACACTTTGATTCTTGCTTTGTTTTTATTTTAAGGCTTCTCTGCTCAAAGGACAGTCTACTCACTCAATTCACTGCTCCTGGTGAAAGCAGAGGTTAGAAAAGGCTAATTAAAGATTCTTATTAAATATTATTAAATAAAGAAGCCAGTTGAATAAAAGATTATGTGAATATCCTCACATGTTCCCACACCATTACTTTGTGTGACATGTTTATTCTGAATCAGAGACCCTGTGCTAGAAATCTCATTACTGATTTTTCTAGAACTATATACTTCTTAGAAATGAGGAATTGCTCTTTGATATTAACCTTTCTTGTATGGTTGTGGTGGGAAAGCAGAGGTTGTGAGCTGGTAGCAAATGGCCCAGAAGAGTTTGGGGCTTGGTCTGTATAGTACAGCTAAGTGAGTATTAACATTTGGCACAGATACCTGTCGTCCTAATCACACTTTCATGTTTTCTATTGATCCCCTGCAGTCATTTGAGCTTATGACCCTTGGTATAAATGATATGATCTAGGGAAAGCAACCCAGGTGTCAGGCAACTAGAGACCACCCCTATAGCCCAAAGCGCACCAGAATTATTCCAACTAGCCAACCCTACCTAAGCTGTTTACCTGGCCCTGCCTTGCCTTTCCTGCAGAAATTCCAATAAAGGCTCTGACCTAGGCTTTCCCCCGCACTTCTGCCTCTTAACCCAAACCTGGTGATTTCCATTAGGCCCTGCGTGGCTGGTGTGCCCCCTTCTCTTGGGAAATGTGAATTGAAAATTTCTTAATGGCATTAACCTCTTTGTGTTATCACTCAGTCACCTCTATAAATGAAAATCCCATGAGTACAATAATTGGTACACTATGTGATAAAGAGTGAATTTACATTGTCTTTAGTAAAGGAATAACATAATTGATTATCTGGTAAAATTACCAAAATGGATTTCTGGGTTCAGAAAGTATAATGCCAATAATCTCTAATGCAGCCTTTCTAAGATCCCTTTGAAAACACTGATGAAGGCATTAAACAAAACATGAAAAATGACTGCATAGCAATAGGGATAAACAAACTTAGCCTCCCAAGAATTTGAAGAATTAGATTAAGCAAAAATATCATTTTAACCTTAAAAGAAAATGATGCATTATGAAAAGAGGAAATTTTGAAAAAGAAAAATGATAAATTCTGAAAATAAAACTATAGTGATTAAACTGAAATTTTAAAGGGCATAAAAATAGAAATAAAATAAATTGAAATTGTAATGAGTAAGCTATTGGGTGGGCCAAAAAGTGCCTTCAGTTTTTTAAATAAAAGTAAAAGACACATTTTTCATTTTCACCAAGAACTTTATTAAACAATGTATTCACCCTTTTGTTCCACTATCTTCTGCCATTTTTCAGGCAACTTCATAATTCCATCTTGCCGAAACTTTTTATCTTTTGAGCAAAGAACTTTTCCAAGTACCTTTTACAATCTTCCAGGGAATTGAAATTTTTTCCATTAAGAGAATTTTGTAAAGACTGAAATAAATGGAAACCAAAGGTGCAATGTATGGTGAATATGGCAGATGAATCAGAACTTCCAGCCAAGCTGTAACAGTTTTTGCCTGGTCATCAAAGAAACATACGGTCTTGCGTTATCCTGATGGAAGATTACGTGTTTTCTGTTGACTAATTCTGGATGCTTTTCGTGAAGTGCCACTTTCAGTTGGTCTAATTGGGAGCAGTACTTGGAATTAATCGTTTGGTTTTCCAGAAGGAGCTCATAATAGAGGACTCCCTTCCAATCCCACCATATACACAACATCACCTTCTTTGGATGAAGACCAGCCTTTGGTGTGGGTGGTGGTGGTTCATTTCACTTGCCCCACGATCTCTTCCATTCCACATTTTTGTACAGTATCCACTTTTCATGGCCCGTCACAATTGTTTTAAAAACGGAACGTTTTCATTACATTTCAGTAGAGAATCTCATGCGGAAATATGGTCAAGAAGGGGTTTTTTTTGTTTTTTTTTTTTGCTTAACTTACGTGGAACCCAAACATTAAAATGATTCACATAACCAAGCTGGTGCAAATGATTTTCAACGCTTGATTTGGATATTTTGAGTATGTCGGCTATCTCCCACGTGGTATAACGTTGATTGTTCTCAATTATTGTTTCGATTTGATCACTATCATCTTCAACTGGTCTACCCGACAGTGGCGCATCGTCCAGCGAGAAACCTCCAGCATGAAACTTCGCAAACCATTTTTGACACATTTGATCAGTCACAGTACCTTCTCTATACACTGCACAAATCTTGTGGATTTCAGTTGCGTTTTTACCTGTCTTGAAATAATAAAACATGATATGTCGAAAATGTTGCTTTTTTTCCTTCCATTTTTAATATTAAAATGGCTACACAAAAGTTCACCAATTTTGATGTCTTTTTTTAAATGCACGCTGATATGACAGCTGTCACATACAATCTAACAAAATTGTTTCGAATGAAGTTAAAGACAACTAAGTGCTACTAGAGCCATCTTATGGAAAAAACCGAATGAACATTTTGGCCCACCCAATAAAACTTCTGAGCATAATAGAACAACAGAAACCAGATCTACTCCCCCGCATTACATGACTAGAAAACGAGATAAAACATATGAGACAACTATATTCAAATATTAGAAAAACAAACAAGGTGAGTTCTATGAATCCCACAACTTACTGCTTATGGACCACAGCACAGGAGAGAAACTCAAGCAGAGCTCAATTGTCTCAATGTGTTCAGGAGACCAGAGATTAGAATTTAAGGAGTCAAAGATGGATAGAATTTACAGGGCAGAAATCAGAGAGGGGAGAGCTGAAGATAAAGTCTGTAAGATATTCAGAGGGTCTTTCATTGAGTTTTCATTTGCATATGCATGAGAGGAAATTCCTCAAGGCTAAGGATAGATGCAGAGGGGGTTGTAAGTGAAAAGCAGTAAGCCTAACAACTGCCAGTGCTCACAAAGAACTGGAAATAATTTGTTTCTACTCAGCAACTGAAAAGACCTTAATACATAGGCCATTAATTAGAATCTTCTAAAGGGTTAGGGTTAGGGTTATGGTTACTTACTTACTTACTTTAGTAGTAGTAGTAGTAGTTCTAAATTAACTATAGGCTAGATAGTGTACTTTACCCACACCAACAAGCCTTAAAGGCAAGCCTCAAAAATTCAAACTGATTCCAAGTAATGTAATTACGTGTCATAACATCACCCTGTACTATTTAAAGGAGTACAACAAAATCTGAATCCAGAAGGTTCAGCATCCAAGAAAAAACTAACAGGCGTTCAAAGAAGCTGGAGAAAAATCAGTCATTAAAAACAGACCAAAATGACAGAGATAAACGATTTGGCAGATGATGATCTTAAACAGTTGTTATAATTACCTCTGTAAGTACAAGAAGATAGAGGAAAATTGAACATGATGAGAAGAGACATGGAATATATAAAAAAGACCCAGATGGAACATCTGTGTGAAAATGACACTATCTAAAATGAAAATCTTACCAGTAATGGTTAACTGATTAGACACTGCAGAAAATTTAGCAATAAAAACTATCCAAAATGAAACACAGAAGAAAAATGAATGAAACATCAATGACCTGTGGGAAAATATCAAATATATTTTATATTTTAGAGAAAGGGTGATATCCAGAAGGTTATGGGTACAAAAATGTATTTGAAGAAATCATGGCTGAAAAATGTTCCAAATCTGATGAAAAATTTAAGTACAGAAATTCAAAAAGTTCAACCAACCTAAGTAAAAGAAATATTAAAAACAAACAAAAAAACCCAATTTCAACAAGGTACATAAAAATCAAATTGCTGAAAACCACTAATAAAAAAAAAATCTTAAAAGAAATCAGAGGGAAAAAAGCACATTATTCACATAGGAACAAGAACGAGAAAAACAGTCCATTTTTTTGCCAAACAGTTTGCAAACAGTTTGCAAGCCAGGCAATAATAGAGTGACATCTTTAATGTACTGGAATAAAAAACTGTCAATCTGGAATTCTATAACTACGAAAAATATCTTTCAAAAATGAAGATGAAATAAAGATTTTTCTCAGATAAACAAAAGAGCTTTCATGGCCAACATGGCCTGCATTATAAGAAATACTAAAGGAAGCTCTGTGGCAGAAGTAAAACAATGCCAGGTACCAGAATGAAATTTGGATCTACACAAAAGAACAAAAAGTGCTAGCAATGGTGGTTATGTAGATAAAAATACAAGAGAGTTTGTCTAATTTTTTAAAGCTCTTTAAAAGATAATTGTTCAAAGCAAAAATAATAAAAATGTCTTGTGGTTCAACATATGCAGAAACAGAATGTGTGACATCACTAGGACAATGAACTTTAAGTAGGTGGGGAGTGGAAGTGTAACCTTGTTAAGTCTCTTTCAATAGAAGTGAATGATACAGTATTATTTGAAAGTAGACTATAAGTAAAAGATGTATGTTGCAAACAATAGAGTAGCCACTAAAACATAAAATAATTTTAATAATAAACCAGTAATGGATATAAATAAGATCATAAAAATTCAATCAGTCCCAAAGGAGGCAGGAAAAAAGGAAATAAGAAATAAAGAAGTGACCAATGGAAAACAATAAGACGGTAGATTTACCCATTTTACCATGTTGATAATTACATTGAATGTAAATGTTCTTAACACAACAATAATGTTGCAGAGATTAAGATAAACCTCCAAAGAGAATAAAATGGTAATACTTGGGATAACTATACAGAAACCTGCTTGAGAGAGTATATATTTCTTTATGTAAAGGAATTGCTAAATTCATGTGTAAGACTATATAGCCCTAATACAATGCCAGTTAATTCATGAATATGGTTTAAGCTTTTTGGGGGGAGGAATTTACACAAACGTTAGAGAATGAGAAATCTGAAAACTTGGAAGGAATGCAATTGTTGTTTTGTTTTGTTGTGATTTTCAGCATCATAATCTGTTAAGAATTGGGTGGTGATCACTTTTACAGTTTTAGATTTTGCCTGTAGCTAAGCAGGAGAAAAAAAGAAATAGTTCATCTGTTCCATTGTTGGGATACTTTCCAGATATGTTGAATACCCGAGGCAAGGCTGTTGATTGAGAAAAGCTTCTAAAATTGAAATTTTTTGGACTTAGCATTTCTTGACCAGCTGCTTGGTAGCTAATGGGTGATAGATTCAAATATTTAAAGATTTTCTGAAGGACTTCTTTTTTTTTCTTTTTGGTAGCAAACAGATTTAAACATTTGGCTTAATAGTATAATTTAGACTGAATATATGTGACACAAAATGAATTTTAATTTATTTTATATTCTAGGAGCTATGGAAGTGTGGTCTAGCAGTCTGAGATTAGGAATGCAAGCCAAAATCACTGAAATTCTTTGGCGATAAACATATTAATTGCCTTGCCTTCTAACACTTTCTTATTTTCTTTTTTTAAATTTTCATCTTTCCTGAATGTTACAAAATTTAATTTCTTCTGCCCTGAAAAATTTTAATGTGGATATAATCACAATTCCAAATTTTCCTTCTCAAAATTTTAATGAAGTTTCTCTCCATTTTGGAATCCTAAAATGACTCACAATTTTCAGAGGAATGAGGCTACGGTTCTTGACTTGTTTATAAGCACTTTTTTTTTTTTTTTTTTTTTTTTTTTTTGCGGTAGGCGGGCCTCTCACTGTTGTGGCCTCTTCCGTTGCGGAGCACAGGCTCCGGACGCGCAGGCTCAGCGGCCATGGCTCACGGGCCCAGCCGCTCCGTGGCATGTGGGATCTTCCCAGACCGGGGCACGAACCCATGTCCCCTGCATCGGCAGGCAGACTCTCAACCACTGCGCCACCAGGGAAGCCTGAAGTTATGTGTTTTTAAGAATAAAAATATATTTGAAATCTGTCTGAAACATGATGACATCTAAAAACATGCCTTGGACTGCATTTTAATATGTAACTTTTCTGAAAATAGTAGTATTAGACCAATGAGAACTAGCCAGCGAGAGGATTTATGACAGAGCAGCTTCACGGACTCTGCTGCCACCAGACCCAGCATCCATTTCGGCGTGTGTTCCATTCTGGCACCTTCCCTGACCAAGTGGATTGGGAGCTAGCACTTTAAGTGTTCTAATTCATATAATAAATATAGTATATATCTAGACCTGTCGTCATCCAAAATGGAAGCCTGGGGATCTGAAGATAAATTTAGGATGTTGGTAATAAGGGATGGATATGGCAGATATAGAACAAATACAAAATATATACACACAGCAGAAGTGTATACATTATAGAAACAAGCCAGCTTGAATTTTTAAATGGAGGCAGTTAGCATAGTGAGATTTTACATTACTTAGTGATGGAAAATGCCTAGTTGTGTTTTAGTGTACTCTGAATAAACCATACATTGTTCATACAAAGAACCAGAAGTTGAAGTTTTCAATAACCAGGGAAAAGGGAATGAGGGAACTCATGTGACTTAATCATATGCAATCACACTATTCCTTTTTCTTTCATTGACACAATAAACAGTATGTGGACACTTGCTATGCTCAGTTTCTTTGCTGGTATTATTAAAACACATAAACACAAATAGAAATGCAACAAAACTCTATTTTAGGTTCCTGTCAAGGAAGTTCTTGACAAACCCACTATGTAGCTTCCTATACATTTGGAATAAGATGTAATGAAAGAGTTTTATAAGAGATGAGGTGGGGGGAGAACAGAAAAATTTGATGGAGAAAGAAGCTTATGTAAAGAAACGTTGATGTTTTCATTATTACACTGAATGTAGGGATTTTATTAACTATTCACTTGTTAATATAATTGTATTTGATAGAGTATATATACTGTTACAGTATAGTTTCTAGTTGTTCAGATCATGGACCCTAAACAACATGTTAAAACTATATATGTAAAAGAAATTATTTTTTTACATCTTTATTGGAGTATAATTGCTTTACAATGTTGTGTTAATTTCTGCTGTACAACAAAGTGAATCAGCTATATGCATACGTATATCCTCATATCCCCTCCCTCTTAAGCCTCCCTCCCACCCAAAACTATATATTAAACATCTGTTTAATAACATCATTCTGGAATGAAAACCATGAAGTGTTAGATAAAATTCCTGGCCTTAAAAATTACTATTAGTTAGAGATTCAAAACATACACCTTAAAATATAGAATAGAACGTGTTTTTTTAAATGATGGACTAGTTACCATAGTTTGATATTACAAAGGATCTTTCTCACTTTTTCCCTCTTCCTGAATTGCCTTCTTTCTTTTCTGTTCACATTTACTTGTGAAATTGTTTCCATCAATCAATTTGAGAAAGGTGACTGTCACTCTGAAAACGGTTCTAGTACTTTCTAGCAGAAGTTGCTGCCTCCTAAAAAAGCATTTCTCCACAATATAAATGTAAGTGCATCCGTCTCCCTTTCTTTCTTGCACCTTCAAACCTCATTTATTTCCAGTCCCTATCCCCAGCCTGCAAATGCTCTCAGATCCCTTTCATTCTTAAACTTTTTTTGTTCCTAAGAAAAACTTTGTTCTTAAAAAAATTCTCAGAACATGCTTTTTGCTTGCTTTCTCCTTGCAATTTCTCCCATTTACTGCCCTCAGTCTTTAAGGAGTGCCATATTCTTGCTGCTTTCATTTTGTCTCCCTTCATTAATTCTTCAACAAGCGTGTGAATTTCATTCTAGTGAATTTCATTACTCTGTTGAAACTCTTTTCTTGAAGTACAACAATGATCTCTTTTACTTATGACTTCCTCAGTTACAAGTGAGAGAAACTATATTCATCCTAGACAGAAACTATATTCACTTCAGTTACAAGTGACAAGAATAGTCACCTAACAAAACAAAACGAAACTAAAACTAAAACAAAACCAAAACAACACAAACCTACAAAGCTGAAGCTACCACCAGGGTTAACATGTGTTCCCTCTCAGAAAAATCTTTCTTTATGCAGTGGCAGGGTGACCCCTAACACATCGCAATTTACAAGACTTTTGCAATTTTTAAATCCCAGAGATTGATGTCTTATTCCTGATAGCTACTGCTATCATGTGAAAGGGAGACTCCCATTGGTTCAGCTCAGGTTGTGTGTGTTTCTGAATCAATCCCTGTGGCCAGTGTCATACTTTTAGGGCTGAACTGAGAGATGGAGTAAGTCCTACTTATAACCACATGGTTTGACCAGAATTACTGTAGCACATGGGAACTGTGGGTCACCAAAGAAAGAGACACACGGTAGGGGTGGGAATTTATGTCTCATATTCCTACAGAGCCCAGGCCAAAAGCTTCCTCTCAGCCTCTCCTTCAATCCAGTGACCAAATTCACCTTCCTGGAAACATTCTCCATTAATTTCTATGACAAGATGATTTTTCGTTTTCATCACTACCTCTTTGACTGCCTCTTCTTTTTTTTTCTTTCTCTTTAATACATAGAAAATATCTAAGCGTTTATTCTTGTACATTCTATATTTTCTTTTTATCTCTATCTAAAGTTATCTGCATCAAATTTCTATTATCAACTCAATGCCATTAACTGTGAAGTTTTAACAATTGTGTATTTTCCAAGAGCTTGACCTCTTCATTTGAGTCATTTGGAGAGTCTAGTAGGCTCTCCAAACCCAGAATTATCAAACCAAAATTTGGAATCTTCCTCTTGTAATGTTTGCCTCTTTTCTATATTTTCTTATCTTATTGAGAAGAATTGTCTAACATTCAGTAAGAAATTTTCAAGCTGTCTTAGGAATACTCCTCCTTTACTTTGAGGTCATCAACCTTCCCTTACCCATCTGACTGAGGAGGGAAAGATTAATGTTGCCTGACACGGTTATATGAGCTTTTTTATAGAAGGATAAGTCGTTTTTAAAACATATAATGTCATTTGTGACAAGGAGTCTGACAAGGTAGAGGATATTCTAGGCAAACTAATCAGCATGAATAAAGATACTGAATTATTCATTATGCTCAGAGAATCACAATTACTTCATAGGACTAAAGCATATGTTGCTTTAGTGGTTGAGGCCAAGAAGGTAGGCATGGAGCTGAACTCTGATGAGCCATGTCTGCCACGCTAAAGAGGTTGAGCTTTATTCTGCAGGCAGCAGGGGAAGAATGTTATAAAAAGGATGCTATTTAGTTTTTGTTTCTTAGGCTATCTTATAGCAGAGAATTATTCCCAATTACTCCCTCCCATCCTGTGGGACATTGCTGTCATTCACTTAACCTATCTTTACACCATAATTACCTAATACATTGTTATTTTTTATTATTACTTTACAGTTATTTTTAAGTCAGTGAAGAATAATAAAAATAAAAGATACTATTTTATTTTTATTTTTGCCTTTTCCAATGTGCTTCCTTTTTTTATATAGACCCAAGTTTCTGACCAGGTTTTCCTTCTGCCTGAAGGATTTCTTTTAACATTTCTTGTGGAGCAGGTTTGTGGGTAATGAATTCCCTCAGTTTCGCTTTTCCAAGAAAGCCTCTATATCTCCTTCATTTTAGAAGAATAATTTCACTAGGTACAGAATTCCAGGAAATTGAGTTTTTTCTTTCAATGCTTTAAATATTTCATTCATTTTCTTCTTGTTGGTTTGGTTTCTGATGAGAAGTTGGCTGTAATTTTTAATTCTTGTTCTTCTGTATATAAAGTATTTTTCTCCTCTGTTTTTTTTCAAAATTTTACCTTGCTTTTGATTTTCTACAGTTGGAATATGATATGTATAGGCATATTAAAATATTTTTTTGTTTATTTTGTATTTATCTTGCTTGGTGTTTTCTGAATTTCTCAGATCTGTGGTTTGGTGTTTGCCACTAATTTTGGAAAGTTCTCAGCCATTATTACTCCAACTGTTTCTTCCACCTTGTGCTCTGTTTCTTCTCCTCCTGGTATTCTGGTATTCCAACTACAACTATGGTATGTACACCTTTTGAAAATGTCCCACAGATCTTTGATCTTGGATGGTCTGTTCTGTTTTTGTTTCTGTAATTAAAAAAATTAAATACAGGTACAATAGCAAATGACGTGTAGTATTATCTCATGGAAAAATGTGTAACTATATAAGGTTTATGAGATAATTTTCTACACCATACAGAAGCTGAGTCCTATTTTTATTCATTGAACAGCATATAAAATGTATTAGTAATCAACTTCTGCATGTTGGTCTGCTTTTCAGAGGAGAAATTTCCTAATTTGCAAGGTGCCATTCATATGAGTGGCATCACATTGAAGAATTGTGGATGAGGTCCTTTACACTTGGATTGTTTAGTTGTATCATAGACTTGTAAGAAATAACTAATAACAATTTTAGGTTAAGAAATCATCTCCTGTATGTTTACATTAATTCCTAGATTTTATATATGAAATAAATGAAACTTGAGAAATTTGATGACTTGTCAAAATTTCAGAGGTGATGAGGAAACCTAGATATCTTTTAAACAGGTGGATTGACATTTTAATTTTTTTTAATTGAGATATAATTGTCATATAACATTGTGTAATTTTAAGTGTACACCAGTTGATTAGATACATTTATGTATTGTAGTATGATTACCACCATAGCATTAGCGCACACCCTATCACTTCACATAATTATTTCCTTTTTTGTGTGTGGTGAGAACAATTAAGATCTAGTTTCTTAGCAACTTTGAAGTTTTTAATACAGTATTGTTGTCTATAATCACTATGTCGTGCATTGGATCTCTAGGAATTATTTATATACTAGATGCAAGTTTTTACCCTTAAACAACATCTCCCCTACACCCTCCCCCCAAACTCCCACCCCTGCTAACCACCTGTTATTTATACATTTGGCTTTTTTCAATATTCCACATATAAGGAATATCACACAGAATTTGTCTTTCTCTGTTTGACTTATTTCACTTAGCATAATGCCTTCAAACTTCATCCAAGTTGTTGCAAACAGCAAGATTTCCTTCTTTCTCATGGCTGAACAATATTTCATTATACACATACACTGCATCTTTTACATACACTCCCATGTTTACTGTAGCATTATTCACCATAGCTAAGATATGGAAACAACTTTGATGTTTTATCTTTCAGTGCAGAGCTGAGACAGGCAAAATGCAGCCTGTTATATATCGTTGAAAAGGCATATTTTGGAGCCAGGCAGTATGAATGAAAATCTCCAGTTCTTTCATTTGCTAGCTGTTAGGTCTTGAGTGAGTAAGCTCAATTTTCTTATCTTTAACATGGTGAAGAATCATACCTAATCTTATGACTTTTGGGAAAGATGGGAGGTGATTCATATTTGACATGTAGAGAGTGTTCAATAAACTGTAGCTATAATTATCAGAATCAAAGAAGTTACACGTAAAACCAAGTTAAGTGTCTTCCTGGTTGCCTGGAAGGATGGTTCACTGCTTTAGTCAAGGATTCTTTGCCTTCAAATAACAGTATCTAGCGAAACTGGCTTAAGAAAAAATAAAATTTTTCTTAAAATTTAAAAGATTCTTGGATGTCTTATGGAATATGATGGTTGTACCAGGGCAAGGATTTTGCTGCTTTGTTCTTGGCAATATCCTCAGTGCCTAGGGCAGTGCTTGCCAGGCACATAGCGGCCATAGTTACTGCTAACTGCAGAGGAGAGGGGCTACAGCAGTGTTCCTCAACTTTTGTTCATTATCACCCTCCTAAGGAGCCTTTTTTAGAGATTCTGTTCTAATCATTCTCCTCCCTATGAAATTACATACTAAGGAGTAAGATTTTAAAGCCACAGAATCATGAGATAAATAAACCATTGCTGATTTAAACCACTATCGTTTAGGGTGGTTTGATTTTTCAGCAAAGGCTAACTGATATAACTTCCCTCAGGAGGGCTTCCTAGATTATAGGGCTATCATTATCCATTTTGATGGCATCTTGGCATACATCATAAGTTAGTTCAGTGTGTCTTCTAGATGTGGAAGTTCTCCAGGCAACTTAAAACACCATCTTTGTAGAGTTTGGAGATTTTGTTGATAGCTGATTTGCCATTCCCTTGTTACCCGTTGTCTCCTAGGTTCTAGCTGCCTGAATTTTTTCATCCACAAGGTTATCTAATTTATTTATTTTTTCCTTTTTTAAAAATGTTTATTGGAGTATAGTTAATTTACAATGTTTTGTTAGTTTCTGCTGTACAGCAAAGTGAACCTGTTATACATATGCACATATCCACTCTTTTTTAGATTCTTTTCTCACATAGGTCATTACAGAGTATTGAGTAGAGTTCCCTGTGCTACACAGTAGGTCCTTATTAGTTATATGTTTTATATAGAGTAGTGTGTATATGTCAGATAACCGATCAATTCTGTAATGCCATGCAGAATTGCATCTCAGTAAAGTAACTTCACTCTCTTCATCATTAAGGCCTCACCAGGTTGAGAAAGGTGAGGAGAACAGGTGGTTCTGAGGATGTGAGTTAGAGAACGTTGCTGTGAGATGTCACTTCTAGACTTATTTTAAAACCGTGGGGAAGGGACAAGAAGGATCTATGAATAGGATAAAATATCTTTGGCAGCAAATGCTTACACACAGAAAATAATATTTTATTCAAACAAGAACCAAACTATCTTACATCTACATAACTGTTGCCTAAAATGGGCTTTCTGTGTTGGCAGTCACCTGCCTCATGCAATGGATTTATCCGTATTCATTCTGTTTTCCTCTCTTCTATAGTGACTTCCTAGTAGAGATTTTCCCAGCTTACATTGTCGTCTGATTTGTAGTAATAGAGTTCTCTCTCCCAGCTCCTAGTCTTTCTAAGTCATAGCTTTGTTTCTGCTCCATATTCATCTCCCATATTGGATTTCAACCATCTCTAAGCTAGTATACTTGAGATAGGTTATGTATCTAATGCCCTGATTAAATCCCAATAAGCAGGCATTTCTTGTTCTAGGTCCAGTATCCTAAATTCCTCTTCTGTGACAAGGAGTCATTCTTCATAAACCTCTCTGTCTAGGGCTTTCTTTATAACGTCTGTTCTGTCTTATGCCTTATGGCCAGAACTGTCCATCAGTTCTCAGAGTGCACGTAAAAATCCTAATGTAATTTTCTCTGGAAATCAGTCCTTTTAGGCAGGCCCTATCCTTATAATAAGCTCCTTCAAGCTGCTTCCTTGATCACATTACCTCTAGTAGTTGCCAATGTTTATTCTCCAACCTAGATAGGTTTTCTGGAATCAGGACAAGGATACTTAATTTGACTACAAAATTACTGATTCTGCTTGTATATTCCTGCTGCTATGACCAAAATTGATCAAATTATGATAAAATTTCCTTAGAAATTGTTATAAACCTAAGACTATTCTTCCACCTTCTTTCCGGTTATTATAATTTGGACAGCCAACACCACCCTTTACCTTGGCAATACCCTTGACATGCATCACAGATGAAGGTGGTTGGACTTGAAGTCTAAAGTATGTACATGAATATTTCCATCTGAGACATTGTAACTGCTATTAAACTGCTTACTTTACTCTCTAGCTTTTGTTTGGTCTGATTTTATTTTGCATTGCTTGTTACCAAGACCTATTTTTAATTAGTTTCTATTAATTTCCTATTCAGATTTTATAGTTGTACTTCATCAGACTCTGAGGTGAAATTTGCTTTGTTTGATTCTATGTATTTAACAGGATAAATGTTTTTAAATGCTTTTGTTAATCATTAAGTTAAATGATTAAGTAAAGCCACTTAGTGGTAGTTATTTAAAGACTACTAACATTATTGCGTTTAAAAAAATTTTTTTTTAGTATGTCTTCCTTTTCTTCTTAGGTTTAAACCACCAAAAAGGAATAAACAACATGCTTTGGACTCTGTGTCATCTTAGAAAGTGTAAGAAGAAAGTAAAGATTTTGACAACGAACCCTTCTCTGAACTTCGAGATTGAAGGTTTTTTTCTACATAAACAGCAACAAAATAACGATTGAAATCTGTCAAAGTAAGAAAACTGATTTTAAAAGAAAATATAATTATTTCTGAATAAAACCCTAAATCTGGATAAACTTAAGACTATACACTTGTTGAAACAGTCATCTTTTTTTTTTTTTTGCCTCTCCTGAATCCCCACTGCAGTATTGCATCATGATAAAGTAATTCCACTGTCTGGTTAGTGTTGTATATAATCATAGGCTCACACCCGAACACCCTTCACAGTGAAGTAGGTCCCCTGGTTAGATGCTGTATTGTGTAGGATTCTACGCCTGTGTACCAGGCACTCAATAAGACTCTGGATAGTAGTATTTGCTGTCAACAGTCATAGCTGGAATAGGTTTCTCTTCCTGTTTGGATCAACCACTGGCCCTTCCAGTATGAAAGGGACATAATATTGTCAACCTGTCATTAAGTGACTGGTTGTTCTCTTGAGAACAATTGTGTATCAGAGGCTTAGGTACATTCAGAGGCTTAGGTACTAGCATGGGCTTAGAAAGTCTATTCTGTTGGACCATGTATAGCCTTCAATTATTGCCCAATATACTAATTGTAGCATGGCTAATGATGAAGGCTGGGTTATGTCAACTTACAAAATCACTTTGTCTACCTAGTGGTTTAGTGCCTCTACTATGATAGATGCTTTTTGGTGGGGATTAAAAATACTCACACTTGGTGCCCACTTCCATTAATCAAACCACTTGCCTTTACTTCACATCTTGTCTCTCATCTTCCAGTCATTTTCCTTTTGGGCAACTGACCAGCTACCCCTGTCCATAAATCCACATGCATTATTACCTGAGGCCACTTTTCCTTCCACACGAAGTGGTCAACACAAAATGGATAAGATGCATTGCTTGAAGTCCCACCCATTGTGAAGATTTTCCTTCACTACTCTCTTTCAAGGCCACCCCTTGGTATGATTTTATTGCAACCGCCATCCATTTTTAGCTGTGTTTGCAGAAAGACTGATTCACTTATAAATCAAAACTTGTTATTATTCCTTATCTTCAAGGAAAAACTTCACTTGTGATTCCTCATATAACCACAGGTATGAGCTTGTGTAACCATGGTGGGTGATATGGAGGTCTGGGCTACCTACTCATACAGCTTAGTTATGCACCCTGAATCTGCTTGGACTCCATCACATACGTACCATTTCCATCCTATGATGGACCACAGCCAGGTTTGCCCAACTTGACAACTTCATGGTCTAATAGAACTCAGTTCATAATGTGATGTATTATCACCTGGTGCCTCTTAGTTAAATGTTACATCTGTCCTAGGGCCCAGTAACATGTTGGGATCTGTTTCTTGAAAACTGCAAACATTTCTGCTACAGAAGGCATGTCCTTGCTTCAGAACCCTAAGGGTCTCATGATGATTCTCCTACTGGGGCTTGCATACTACACACTGCATCTTTTCACCTGTATGATCCTTCTAATGTTAGAAGTACTGATGGTTTGTCTGGTAAAAGAGGCAGGCAGCTTGGACCACAGCTTGGCCCTGCTTCTGGGCTGTTTCCTTCGCCAGGTTCCACTGAAAGCTGACAGTCTTCCATACACCTGGTATATGGACCAGAATAAGCCCATATTCCTATCATGGAATGTGTTACCTCTAAAATCCACAAAACCCAGACGGACTTAGCAGCTGTTGGGCTTGCTTCTTTTTTACTTTCTTCTTTTTTAGAGGGTGGGTTGGGGCCAGGTAATGAAAGATGCAACAATTTGCCTTTTACTTTGGGGAATGACGCTGACCACTGGACATATAAAATCTTTACTTAATGGCAGCTCTTGGAGCCTGCAGAGAGTTTATTTCTCAATCTTTGGAATACATGTATCTCATTAAGGCCTCTGACATGCTGTCCTGCCCTGTCAACATGATGCCATTGATGTAATGGATCAATGTGATGTTCTTTGGGCTGTCTAGACTGCCAAGATCTCTCTAGACTGTATTATGACAGAGGACAATACAGTTAACACATGTAGAGCAAATGAATATTGCTGTTCATTTCATGTTAAAGCAAATTATTTCTCTTTCCTGACGGGGATAGAGAAGAACACAACAGCCAATCAATAGCTGTGTGCCATACGTCTGAGGCCCTAACTAAATCTGCAATCTCCTGTATTAGAATATTATATCAGGTCACTGTATTAGCATAGTCATATGATCTATCTGATATAACAGCTCAGCAGTTTCAATCAGGGCTACTACTTGGTTGAGCTTCTGATAGCCTACAGTCATTTCTAAGGACCCGTCTAGTTTCTTTAGGGGCCATGCTGATAAATTAAATGGAGATATGCAAGAGACCTTTCTTCCTGAAAACATTAGATATTTAAAGGTGACCCTAATCTCTACCATCTTCCCCTAAACGTGATATCTTGGCCTGGATGGGGGAAGAGTGATTCGTTTTCAGAGGTTTCTTCTTGGCCTTCCCCACTATGACAGCTCTTAAAATACAGGCCAAAGACCCAAATGAAGGGGTTACTCTAACTGGATGAGTGGTTCTTCAGACCAAGTAACCTCAGGACCCCATTTATTATATTGCCCTCATTTGTCTCTACTCTAATAATGCTTTGGATCTTTAAGTACCAATGTAGACAATGTTTCCAATAATCCTTGAACTATCTGGGTTATGAAGTTATGTTCTGGGATATCAAGTAGGTTCTGAGGTCTGTGGAAAAAACTATGCTCATAAAAGATATGATTTGCCTAAAGGTCGGGGGGATATCTGAACACAGGCTACTCTTAGAATGGAATAATAAGAGAGTAATGGATGCTGAAAAGGTAAACATGAACATATAATCTGCTTTCTGTTCTTTATGTACATGCATAGGAATGAAACTTTTTGGAATGATAGCAATAGCTGTTTCTGGGTAGTAATGTTTAGAATTTTTTTCCTACATACACTGCAAATTGTTTGAATTTATTATAATATACTCACACAAAAAAAGTGTCTTATATGAAGATACTGTTAAGAAAAACACTGCTTTTTGTATACCTGAAATTTCAGAAAACATTAAAGACATATGATGAGACTACCAGTGAAGTAAGAGCTTTTCTGCCCTTTACCTCTAGACCATTTTAACCTCCAAACTCAGAGGACCCAGAAGTCAGCATGGGATTGAGGGGAGAGGAGCTTCACATAAGGAGAATAGAGCAAAGCTTACCATATGCCTCTTCCCAATACAGATTTTCACCTAAAATAAGATCTGAGGAGAAAGAAGGGATAGTTTCATTTTGATGAAATGTCTAGTGTTACTATCTCATTAGACGAGGTATACAGTTACCAAAATGAGACTCTTATGAGATTAACTGATTGGAATTTTAAGTGAAAGTGGCCTGAATAGTCATGTCATCTACCTGAGACTTCAATCAAAGGGCTTGGAAGAAATATCAGATTTGATCCAGGCCCTGGAGGAAAAAGAAGAGAGTTTATTTGTTTGCCATCACACTATGAAGTCCCACTCTTTTAGCGTAATGGTTAGGTTTGTGGAAGAGTAAGAATCCCAAATGAGCATAGATGGGGGTGCAATTTACCAAAATAAAAGACTATAGAAGAATCAGGTTTGGAGAAGAAAAGATAGGTTACTTCTGAAGATGTTAAGTTTGAGATACCTGTAAGACATTTAATTAAAGGTCTCATGTGGGCAAGTAGTTCCATGTGTTTAGAGTTCAGAAAAGAGGGAATGTGGCAGATTTAAATTTGGAAGTCGAGAGGGATAGTATTACAATCGAGGAGGTGGGTAAGTTCCATTAGGACAAGAGCGAAGATGGAGAGAAGAGGACTTAGAACAAAGCAATGCAACCTCTTACATTTAGAGATCAGAGAGAAGCAACTGCCTTAAGGTACTGAGCAGAGATATTCAGAGAGGTGGTGGGAGGATGACTAAAGCTGGGTGCCACAGAAGTCAAGATAAAGGCCAGAGATTATTGATAAATACGTCAAATATTGCCAAAATTCAAGAAGAGATTTGTAAATGGTTCACTGAATGGTAGCATGAAGATCATTGTGAAGCTAACAAGAGGTGTTCAAGTGGAACGGGGGGATCAGGACTCATCAGAGCAGGTTAAAGAGCAAGTGAAATGCGAGAAAAAACAGTAACTGCACAGACAACTCAAAAAGTTCTCCTGTGAAGGGGAGTAGAAAGATATGAAAATAGAGCGAAGTGGGTATAGGCTCATGAATTTTGTTTGAGGAAAGGAATTATGATAGCATGTTTGAATGATGACGGAAGGGATCAATTAAAGAGCAAGAATTTAAAGAAGAAAGACAAAAATGTGTAGCTCTTCGTGGATTTTGAGAGGGCATGAGATAATGGAACCAGAGACGCATGTGGAGAGATTTTCTTTTGATAGAAAGTATACTCGTAAAAACATTATCATTAATTGAACAGAAGTAATCACAGTGTGCAGGGTCCTGTATATTCTTTTTTTTAATTTTAATTTTTATTGGAGTATAGTTGCTTTACAATGTTGTGTTAGTTTCTACTGTACAGCAAAGTGAATCAGCTATACGTATACATATATCACCTCAGTTTTTGGATTTCCTTCCCATTTAGGTCACCACAGAGCATTGAGTAGAGTTCCCTGTGCTACACAGTAGGTTCTCATTAGTTATCTATTTTATACACAGTATCAATAGTGTATATATGTCAATCCCAATCTCCCAATTCATCCCACCACCACCCCCCGGTATCCATGTTTGTTCTCTACATCTGTGTCTCTATTTCTGCTCTGTTAAGATCGTCTATACCGATTTTTTTCTAGTTTAGAGTTATATTCTTTAAGGAGGTTGAAGGGTGACTAAATTGTTGTAAGGGATCCGATAAGAGGTAAATGAAAAAGCTGTGCTCCTGAACTAGAAATCAAGAAATTTAAAATTTATTATTACATCGGGACTTCAACATTCTATGTTCAACTTCTTCATCTAAATACCAGGAATTCTTTTGTATTTTCTGAGCCTCTGCTCTATGCCCAGTCTTGGGTTATGGCTATATTTATTTTGGTTTACTTACAGCTTATGGCAGCCATAAAGCAGAGCTATTGATCTCTTTATTTTATGGGTGAATAAAATGAGGTAAAGAGACAATAAGTTACCCAAGGTCATAGAGCTAAAAAGGAGGCTAAGAAGAATTAAAAATGTGTGTCTGCATGATTCTAGTTCCATGTCTACATTACAGGAGTGCTGAAAAATATAAACATATAATCAGTTAAAGCACCTTATACTCTTTTCAGAAGAAACTCCCATTATATGTTTAAGATAATTTTTAAAAATATGGTAATAGCTCCACTATTATATCTTTCATGTATAGCTTGAAAATTTATGTAACTGGACACAGGAGTAAAACAAAGTCATCTGCAAATATCCAGTATTTCTTGCACAATTTGCATTGACTCTATTTTCCAGAGCCATCCCTCTGCCTAGTCACAGCCATCTGGTTTCCTTCCAAATCCTGCTCTCTCAATAAAGCTATAGGAACAAACTGAGCTGCCGGGAGCAAATCAATTTCTCATTATCCTTAATGTGTGAAGACGAGACTAGTGACAGCGATCGCAGTCTTTGTCTGGTTGGTTGAAAACTCGTGTTTACATAACAGAAAATGTTTTCATGTAGAAGAGAAGGAATGGGCATACATGACTGTGGGAAGCTGTGTCTTAATATGGGAACCGATTCCTCTCAACATGTAAACTTGGCATTTCTCTGTGTAGAGGGCTAGGGGGCCTCTTCCTGAGAATGTGGAGGGATTTGAAAGATATGTGTGCTTATCAAATTCTTCAGAGTGCTTGAGAGAATCTGTCCAGCAGAATTTAGAGGTGGGAAAATACAAGCAAGGAGGGTGAGATGTACAAAGATAAAGAGCCCCACTCACCCTCCCTCCCTCCCTCCCTCCCTTCCTTTCTTCCTTCCACCAGTACTCTGTACAAGACACACTGTACAAGATACTGTTGTTGACCAGTGGAAAAAAGAGATAGGGTTCTTATTCTCATAGAATAAACATTCTAGTGGAGGAAGACATAATACAAACACATCCAAAACATGAGAAGATGCCAGCGGTAAGTACCACGTGGAGAGGTAAAATAAGTTCTTGTGATTGAATATGGCTGGGTGACTGCATGATTTTGGTGGTTATGAAAGGCTTCTCTGAGGAGGTGACATTTAAGTGAAGAATGCACTTACAGGAATAACTCAGCTGTGCACAAATGAGGTAGAAGAGTGTTTCAGGCAAAGAACCAGTGCAAAATTCTGAGCAAACTTTGGAGCTGGGCGTGACAGAGAAAGTAAGTGAAGGTGCCCATAGCTTGCAGAGAGTGGGTAGATAGGATGAGATGAAATTAGAGAGATTGGCAGGGAACAGATCTCATGGGGCTCTGCAGGACAGAGTAAGATGTCTACTTTTTATTCTATTTGTATAGCAAACCTATTGGGAAGTTCTAAGTAGAAAAAGAAAGTAATCTGTTTTACTCTAGGAGATATGTGCAGAACGAATTCTTGGGATGCAGGAATATAAGCAAAAATAACCTGTAGAAGTCTTACACACTTACCTGTCATATAGTGGAGCATATGATAAAACTTTTTGGAAAGGTTATGTTACAAAAGAAAAAATAATGATCAAAAAATCACAATTCTGGTCTACGTCAACATTATAAAAATTACAAAAACATTGATCAGTCCACCCAAATGTGTCCTGCTATGCATTCCCATAGGTGTCTAAGTTGTTCCCTGGATCAGATATGTGAATATTTGCTAAGTTGGTCCACAACACTCATACCCTTGTCATTATTGCTCTGAAAGTCTCCAATTCACTTTATTTCTTAGATGCATTATAAATTTCCATTTTTTCCCTTTCCTGAGGCTGTTACTATTTTAGTGACATAATTTTAAGAATGTCGGTGTGCAGTACACACTGTATAGCCTCAGGAAATTGTGCCCAGCTGTAAAAAGGAGTAGGCTATTACATTTTTTGTAATTCTTAGTGAGACTTTTCCATTTTACAAGAATGCCAACTGAGAAATGTCTTTGTTTAAGACACATGGACACCTGGAGTCTGAAAAAATATAACAAATCTGAAAACTAGAGCCAGAAAAAAAATATGCTTTGGATATTGTTAAAGTTATATAATAATTGTAAGAGATGCAAAATATTTTAAGGCTTTTCTTTTATGTTTATCCTTGACAATCAGCAAACATTTAATCATTGCCAACTATAATAATAAGCAAACATTACTGAATGTTCACTATGTACAAGGTGCAGGTTTTATAATCATTATCTTTTTAAATTTCCCAACATTGTACTTTTAACCATTATTCTAATCCCTATGTGCCAATCATATGTTGTACGCTTTAGGATGTCGAGAATACATGAAGTTGTCAGTTTGAATGAGCTCATGCTCTGTAAGACAGATAATTACTTTGCGTTCTGTAAATACACTAATAGCTCTCTATAGCAAGGATCTGGGTTTCAGTTTAGTATATTCCATGGCTGGTTCATGAATGTTTGGAAAATTTGGGGAAAACAGAACAAATCTGACAGAAGTTCATATGCATGAGAGGTTCTGGATTTTGACCTAGGGAGAAAAGAAATATTTGTGCATGGGTGTCTGTAAGAAAGAACAGAGTAGTGAAGTGGGATGACCTAGTGTGTTAGCCTCATGAGTTAGATATGAGCCTTATGGAGAGACATGGTGTAGGCAGAAGGAAAAACCTCTACATTAACAAAGGACTTAATGAGACACAGGAACCAAGAAGGGAAACGTCGGGGGTCAAATGACAAAGATAGCTGAATACATAAAGGCAGTCGGTAGCGCCCATGCTAAAGGCTGCTACTAAGAACTGAGGGAGACAACCCTTGAAGGACTTAGTTTGAGTCAGTAGAACTATCCCTGTTACACCTTTTTTTCCTCTTCTTTATTAGAAAATTGGTGAAGGCAGGAAGGGAACACGGTGAGTCATCCATTGGCTTTACGGGGAAAGCAGCGTTTGCGGTTAGAAATGGTCAGAAATTTTTCTTTTCTCCTTGTGGGAAGGGAAAAAGAAAGGGATGCTTTTCTCCATTATAGCAATTCCCCACCCCCTTCCAAAGTTAAGTGAACACAGGAAGCTTCCAGTTAATCATTCAATAGATTCATATGAAAATCTGCAGGTCCACTCTGGAACAGAGGGTGCTTACAGTAATGACAGCTTATCCAGGCAGAGGGTGGAGGTGAACAAGGAAATCTGTTAAGACTTAACCAGACAAGTGATGCCTAAGCTCACATTTAAACACGAGAAGGGTTCCAGGTGATGAAAGTAAAGGGCATTTCCAGCAGGGAGAACAATTCGGCTAAAGCGGTGGAATTACCAGGGAAGTTACTTTCCAGGAACATAATGTGGTTCAGAAGAGAAAAGGGAATGAGTGCAAATCAGAGGCTGGAGAACAGAGAGTGTTCACATCATGACAGATCGTACATGCTATGCCAAAGTTTCGAATTTTATCCTATAGGATAGGATCACTACAGATTTACGTCTTTGTAATTATTTTGGCAGAAGTTTTGAGAACAGCTTAGTGTAGGAACTATTAACCTATGGTCCAAGAACTGCTTGGAGGATTAAGAATGGGATTCAAGGATATATGATTAATTTACAATTGTAGGCAAAATGTCCTGTGTAAGAGCATATGTACCTTTTTGTAGACAACGTGTTCTTTACTCTCATCTGAGAAAGAGTTCTATGCTTCCAATAAAGGTCAAGACACATTGGATTATGGGAAATACTTTGAGAGCCAAGGAGACAATTGAAGTGGCTGTCACCATAATAGAAGAAATAAATGATCAGAGTCTAAACAAATGAAAAGCACATTTGTTGGGAGAGAGACTTGAGAAGGAATCAGGTAAAGGATACCAGTTTTGACATACTGAATTTGAGATTCCAGGTGAGATCTGCAATTAGAATATTCAGTTAGCACTTGGATATATCCCTTTGGAGCCTTTTAGAGAGAGCTGGATTGGGAAAAGGTATTTTGGATTCACCAGAATACACACTGCAATTAAGTCCATGAAGTTGGGCATGCAAAAAATAAGTGATAAAAATTTATCTGAAATTATATCCTGAGATGCTTTGTTAACCAAATATATTGTTTTCTTCTGTTTGCCTCTTAGCTGGTCATATTCCAAGGCTATTTATTTTCTCATTCTCTCCTTCCCTGCCCTGAAGATTTTTAGTTTTGTTCTCAACTAAAAGACTTATTTCCTTTATTGATGTTCCTTTCTCTCAAAGTAGATGGAGCCTGAAGAAAATGAATTTTATTTTCTAGAGTGCCTTGGGATTTATTTATTAACTTTTTACTTTGACAACGGTGTTAAGGTTCTCACTTGCTTTTACAGCTGACATGTGAAACTGAGCATGAACACCTCTAAATACCCACTCTTTAGAAATGTGAGAGATGGTATGGTTTCCCCAGAGAGCTAATCTTCAGAAAATTGTTTGCTGCATCTATGAATAAGTTTTGTGAGCACACATAATACAGATTTATTATTTATTATTTTTGTTCATTATTGCACACTGACAATATCAAACTCTTACTGAGGATAAATTTTTAAAAAGGGCATGAGGAAGAAAGCATGCACATGTTGCCTTAGAATATTCAAACAAGTACTTTTAAGAGGAAATAAATATATAGTTTAGAAATTTGAAAGTAATGACTTAGAAAAACATTTCAAACATTTAAAACTGTTCAATATTTATAACTGATTTTTACCACCCCGCATGTCTTGGCAATAAAACTGGGTGGTATATAAAATATTTGGTTGGGGTCATAACTTGAAGCATCAATCTTTAGATCTCACTTTCCTCCCTTGGGATCATTTCCCACCAAGATCACGTAGGACAGACACTAGATTACCAATGTCAGTACTCATTGGAGATCTTCATAAGGAACATCCATACCATTTTTGAGGAACCTCCATATCATTTTCCGTAGTGGCTACACCGATCTTTATTCTCACCAACAGTGCACAAAAGTTCCCTTTTCTCTACATCCTTGCCAACATTTATTTCCTGTCTTTGATAGTGACCAATCTAACAGGTGCTGTGGTGATATCTCCCTGTGGTTTTGATTTTCATTTCTCTGGTGATTAGTGATACTGAGCACTTTTTTCATGCACCTGTTGTCCATCTGAAATGTCTTTTCTGGAAAGATGTCTATTCAGATATCCTGCTCATTTTTTAATTGGATGGTTTGGTTTTATTTTTTTGGGACAATGCTCTCTGGATTGTTCTATGCCTCTGGTTAATTTCTAGAGTTCTGAAAAAGTTTATTTTGACCATTTTAAACAGTGTTTTCGTTGACTTTATGGAGGAGAGGGTATTTTATGTTCCTTGCTCTGCTATTCTTGCTGATGTCACTACTGAGAATTATAATATCTTAACAGGATAATAATAAATACAGCTAAAATTTTTATTACCATGGAAAAAGGGGAAAAATGGCTAATAGCACTTTATGCTATAGTGACACTTCAAAATATCTGCCTATTTTACCCAAGTGAACAAATATTAGAGTAGGAGCAGCTCAAATTGAGTTTATCAGGTCTAGATAAAACATGTTGTCTGTTCTAGGCAGATTGCAGGTTTTAAGTCAAGATGAGTTCCAGATGAAAGATTTAAGTTTGCATGTATATTATCTGTGGCCATGCAATCATAGGCACAGTAGCTGTATGAATGCTTTTCTTGAGTCCAGATAGAGATAAAACGTTTAAAATATAAGTTATGTCTTAGTGTGACCAACCAGGCAATAATTAGAGAAGATAGGATTTCAAAAGACTGAGAGTCTTAAAGGTAAGCCACAGTGTGTGAATATTTAGTATATCAATTTTCTTCTTTTTTCTGCGCTGTGGGAAAAAAACAAACAAAAAAAATTGAAAGGTGAAACAGGAAAAGACGAGAAGTAAATGTGTCTATTGCTCCTATAGAGATTTTCTAATGACTCTTTTCTATCTGAAACGATAAAGACAGAATAAAAAGGTTTTTCATAAACCAGAGGAGTCATTTGGTTCCAAGGCTGAAGAGCTGTCAGAGGAATCCTTGAAATCTGAGACTCAAGAGAACTGAAGAGGCAACGAATAGGGACAGTGAGGACTGACCTGGAAGGCACACTTGTCAAGGTATCAAAATTAGTTAACAGAGGGAAACGTGATATGAATGCAATTACCAGATCTATGGCCAGAGGTCAGATGTGGGTTTCCTAACAGCAATAAGCTTCAAATATTCATGTACCCACTAAAATAATTTTGATCAATATGTATTCCCCCCAGATTTTCAAGTTAATATCTAAAAGGTTTTATTATAATTTTAAGTTTAAATAGTTGCAAAAAATATAATTTCTATCAAATCGGAAGTATTATTATTTAAAAAGTAATTATTGTATATAACTTTTCAATGAATGCAATGATAGCTAAATACCAGAGTGATTTGAAATAAACCACCATCCATTCTTAGAGTACATGAACAGTTTCTTCTTTAGCAGTTGGAAAATTTAAACTGTTTCTTGTACTTGCTGGAACTCTGATTTCCATTTTATTTATATCACAGAATGTTAGAATGCTTTCCAATGTAATATAAGTTTATGCTGGAAAGTCTTTTATTGATCACTTGTTAAGTAACTGCATAACAAAACATGTCCGTATATATATGTGTGTGTATATATATATATATGTATATATATATATATATATATATATATATATGGCTTTTCTAAATTTCTCTGCAATCATAAGGCAGAGGAAAAAATTTTCAGTTCATACAAGTAGTAAACAATTGGTGGGAATAATAGAGATATAAAAATATTCATAAATACAAATTAAGTAAAAGTAAGTTTTATTAGATATATGTTTTTTAATGAGATAAATGAGGCTTTCTTTTCCATTCATTTACATATTCATGGATACATATTACCAATTGCTAGAAGAAGGTAATAATAACAGCAGTTTATTTCTGTTCTTTGTTGTCATAAATGTAAACATCAAGTAAGTTTATTATATAAACAATGAGATGGGTTAGAGGGTGTTTTGCAATACCACTTCAGCCAATTTCTTGAACTTCTCCTGAGCTAAAACGTAAAAATCCCATGGTGATCTCTCCTCATATGTACTTATTATAATTTATCAGCTGACAACTTGATTAGGTGATTTTTACTTTTGTAGAAAGTAAAACTTTGAAACCATGTGATTGCCAGATGACTTTATTTCTTAAATATTAGAGTTACTTTTTTATTTTTTGGAACCGTAATGATATAAATTACCAAATATATCACTACTCATTTGTTATGTTTTTACTTAAATCCATCTAGTATAATCCAATGCACTGAGAAAGAATGAAAAATAAAAGTGTTGATATTTTCAATACATCTTTGTCATTAAAATATTTACTTTTACCTCATACTTTAAATACATCTATAATAAAACCTCAGAGCCTACAGACATACCCTCATTTTATTTATAGAAAATATCTGTAATATAATCTAAGCAGGTAAAAAGTAATCATTTTTCTGAAATAAAAAGGTAACTATAGTTACCAACACAAATAAACATGTTCATACAATTTCAATAAGTATTATAAAAACACTCAAAAAACTAAGTTAATATAAGCGTTTTGTAGGAGACTTTACCAAAAGCAGTTGGGATTAAAATTTTCCAGGTTTTATATTCTCTGTTACCCATTTTGTAAGCTATAAAATATAAATTGATATGTTTTTTCTTATTATTTTTTAGTATTATATAATGTGTATCTAAAAATTATTAGTTATTGATAAAGCAAATGGCATGATAAAAGGCATATATTACTTCCGTAGCATGCATGAGTCAGTGTGTGTGTGTGTGTGTGTGTGTGTGTGTGTGTGTGTAAAATTATGTTGTTCTGCCTTTGAGAATAATGGAAAAAATTATTATGTGTTAAAATTATGAATAACTATAGCATTTTTTAAAACATTATGATAAATTTCCCTATGTGTTTAATGAAAGGTATATATGTTTATATATGTACACACATACACATATTACATATATATGTGTATGAATATATTGTTACTAAGACCAATTGATCCATAAACTATAATGTAACTTTACTTTTATTATAAATTTATAGAAAATTTATAAACATTTTATAAGAAGATTAGATTTGACTGCAGTTGGAATCAATACTTCATAATATGACTTTTTAAAATTGTTTTTAACTATCTCCTTGAGTAATGCACATCAAATATGAAGAGTAGTCAGAATAGCTGAAAATAATTGCTTATGTTTAAATGTGTTTTAAAAATTGGTTTTAATGTTCAGTGATTTCACCCACGTTCTCTTTGTTTTGCACTCATGGGGCTTTCCTTTCTTTCAATGTTGGTGCACACTCTAATCAGGCAGTTGAACGTCGTTAAGTCAGTCCTGTCCTTTGACCTTGCTCCCATCTCCCCACTCTCCACTCTATCTGAATTCATAACGTTCCCACAATAGCCAACATTTGCTCTTTCTAGTGATGTTTCCATCTTTAACAGAATATGTATTAGAGTGACTGTTTTTACGGCTCACATTCAATCTGTTCAACCTGACTCATCTTCTCAATGACCTCAATAAACATGTAGAGGATGCATTAAAGACACTAATGTTAGAAATAAATTCCTTGAACTCCTCCCCTTCAATTGCTGTGCCCTCCTTCACACTGTCTCAACCATTCACCCCACAGCAATATTCTTGCATGGACCTTGTCATCATAAATAAATGCAACTGCTTCATAGTCTAAAGGGCCATTCACTGATCTTATTATCTTTTCACTCCCTCTCACTTCTTTGATATATTCTTTGCCTTCCTGGCTGACTTAAATCCCACAGTCAATCATTATCATCATTCCATTGCATTAATGCTCAATTCTCTGGTCCTTCTTTCTCTTCACTGACTTGCTTGTCAAAACCACAACCCTAGTTAAAAGCAAATGTCTGCTTATTTTGCATTTGCTACCATGCAACTGGATGTGACTGGAGATAACCACACAACCAGAATGACCATTCTCAGTTCAAATTCATCCCTATAAATTTCTAATGGGTCCTTTAAGTCCCAGACAATTATTCCACATTTCCTAATCCATTGACTCTCTTCTTTTCCTAGAGAACTATTTTAAAACCACCTGTCATACAACACCATCTCCCCAGTCTTCACTAAGCTGATGATCTTGCTTCTTACTTTACCCAGAAACTCAGAAGAGAACACCCACCTATTAACATTTGCACATATACTCTCTGCCTTCCTGACTCCTATACTGGAGGTGAAAATATTCATGGTTCTATTTAAAATCAGTCCTCACCTTTTGCACTGAGGTCTAGTCCCCTATTGCATCCAAGGACATCAATCCAGCAATTTTCCCATCTTCCTCCTAGTTTTAACTCTGTAAGGTTGGATTAGTCCCGTTAGTATGAAAACAAGCGGTTATCTCTCCATGTTAAAAAGAAGCTTCTCCTGAGCTCACATCTCATCCCACTTATTGCCTCATAAGCTACAGCCACACAGGTTTTCTGTTCCTCAGACATAACAAGCCAGTCTTTAAACTAGGGCTTTTGCACTAACTGTTCTCTCTGCCTTGAATTCTCTTCCCCTACAGTTTAGAATGGTTGCATCTTATCATTTAGATATCTAGAAATCCACTCATTTTGAAGGTTCTATCAGTAGAGAGACCAATCAAACCTTCCAATTTAAAGCAGCTTTTCTGTTAATCTATCACAAAACCCTCACTCTGTCCTTTCAGGACATTTTCCACTCTCTCATATGTTGCTCGTATAGTCATGTGTTGGTCTGCCTTTCCTCTCTACAACATAACCTCTGTTGGAGTAGGTATTTTATCTGTCTGTTCTCTACTATGTGTCTAGTGTAATGTCTCTTAACTTTTAAAAAGTTGCACTCCATGTAGAGTCTTTAAAGATATTTCTCTTAGTCATCCACACCCTATGAACTTTTAATACTACAATGTATATGACCCTTTGGAGGTTTACAAATCACATAGCGCTTAAGTTTCCCCTCTCCTCCAGACCAAATACGTCTCCTTGGGGGCAATGTTCCCTTCTTTGAGCATGTGTGATCTAGAAGAATGTCTAATATGTGCTTGGTGTATATATATATATATATATATATATATATATATATATATATACACTATATGTATATATAGTATATACTAACTATATATAGTATGTACTTACTAACTATACTTTATATATAAACACATATACATATTTACATGTTTTATATATAAAAATATATATGTATTATATATATATAATACGTTTTAATTAATTTTTAAAAATACTCCCTTGAGAGAAGAAAACCCTCATTTCCAAAGCAAATATATAGAGGATTATTCATTAAAGCATTACTGAACATTTATAATGTACAAAGTACTGAGGAGTCATGCAGGGATGCAAATAGTGAGGTAGAAATTTTGTAGGAGATAAGAGTGCACAAGCAACTGAGTGGAATATGTGATAGGATAAAGTAAGTGCACAATAGAGGCTGAAACAGTTCTGAGGGACCAAAGGGGGAGAAGTGATTGACTCAGAAGAATAAGGAAATGCCCAATGGAAGGAAGGGTAGATGAGTAGGATTTCAACAGATAAGAAAATGGACTTTGCCTAAACAAGAAAAGGAGTCTTGAGGTCCTTAGATTCAGGCTTGAGAAACTCTGCACCAGCAAATAAATGATCCTGGAAAAGAGAATGGAGGACTTAGAGATGGCAAGGATCTTTTTTTTTTGAATGTTATTCTGTTGGCACTAGTAAGTCTTTGAAAGTTAAACTACACAGAGATTCAAAAAAATATAAGGAGAAATTATCACTCTAGTTTTTATAGCTTCTTTTAGAATGAGAAAATCTGCTGCTGTTTAGCATTTCATATTTAGGCTTCCACATTGCCGCCAGCTTAATTTACCTAAAATGAGCATCCAAACATGGCAGTTTTCTGTTTAAAAGGATTCAGTGACTTCACAGCACGTGCCAGGCGCAGTGTTAATTCCTGAGTTGAGAAGAGGTTCTTGATCTCCATAATCAGCCTCTTTCTTATCTGTTGAGTCTTCCCTCTTATCATTTCATGCCTCA
Source organism: Hyperoodon ampullatus (assembly GCF_949752795.1). Taxonomy (NCBI): domain Eukaryota; kingdom Metazoa; phylum Chordata; class Mammalia; order Artiodactyla; family Ziphiidae; genus Hyperoodon; species Hyperoodon ampullatus. The sequence goes on from NC_136929.1 coordinate 64,960,917, forward strand.
AACTCTATTCACCGGGAAATACTAATTTCTTGTAGTTTGCAAGTTGGAGCTTGCTGAGTCCCATCTACTTTTCCAGTGATGATAGCTCTGGTAAATTCTATGGAAAATCAATATTTCTTTCTGGTCAAAACTTCAATACAGTGCTTCTTTAAATAGTAACTTTGGTAGTAAGAAGACCTTTTATAAAGATATCAGAGAATTTGGAATAGCTTCAAAAGACATTCAAAATTTTCTTTTATATACAAGTAAGATGTGATTTTTACTTTGAAAATGTATAAAATATGACTATTTTTGTAGAAAATTGTTCACTTTCTTAACATTGCTTCTAACTGTGAAACATACCATACTTGTGAAAGAGTAAATAGAATTGAGCACTTTAAAGGACAATTAGAATGCTACCAAAACCACCACCAAGATTGATAATTGACATAATACTTGTACTTTTGAGCACCCTGAGTCTCTCTCCTTGACCAGTCTTGGATTTTGTAATATTTCATTTAATTTTCTTTAAAATTTTAGTTTCTATGTATGATCATGTAAATATATAGTGTTTAGTTTTGCTGGATTTTGCAACGCATATATGCAATCATGTAATAAGTACTCCCTTATGTTGGGTTCCTCTGTTCAATATTATGTTTTTGAGGTTCATCCTTCTACATGTTCATGCTGTTCCATGTAACTGTGTTCATTCATTCTCAATGCTCTGTAGTATTCCATTGTGTGAATATGCCGTAATTTATTTATGAGTCTTCTATTGATGGATTTGGGGGTTATTTCTGGGTTTTGGCTATGATAAGTGTGGTAATGGACATTTGTACATGCCTTTGATATGTAAATATGCATCTTTGCTTGGTACTTATTTTGGAGTGGAATTTTCTGGATGATAGGCATGTACATACTCAGCCTTAGTAGATGCTGTCAAACAAATTTCCAAAGCTGTTGAACTAATTCCGGTACTGTACTCCACAGTATTATTAGGTACTATTGTCTGCATTTTTAATTTTAGTCACTCTTATCAGTGTGTAGTTGTATCACATTGTGGTTTTAATTGAATTTCACTCGACTAAAGAAGTTGAGGAACTCTTCTTGCCTATGGGCCATTTAGATAACTTCTTTTGTGAAGTTCCAGTTCAAGTCATTTGCCATTTTTTCATATTGAGTATGTCTTATTCTTATTTATTTCCTATATTGTATGCTTGTTCTTATTTTTATTAATTTGCTTTGCTATTCTCTATACTATTTCCTTGTTTTAGATTTCTTTGAGTTGAATTTGCTATGCTTTTACCGTGCTTCTTAAAATGGAAGCTTACATCACTAGTTTTCAATATTTTGTGTTTATAATATACCCATTTGTTTTGGAGTACTCCTTTAGATATGTTGTACAATATTTCCTTTGCTATATTTTTATTATTATACAATTAAAATATTTTCTTATATCTACTGTGATTACTCTGTTGGCCCATTAATTATTTAGAAATGTGTTTTCTATCTTACAAATATTTTGGGATTTTCTAGTTGTATTTCTATTCTTTACTTCTATATTAATTCCATTCTGGTCAAAAATTTCGGTTGTTTGAAATTTATTGAGTCTTGCTTTATTGCCCAACTTGTGCTCTATCTTGGTCTATGCTTCATGCACACTTGAAAATCTGTACACTTGACATTGTTGCTTCTTTAAAGGTAAAATGTCTTTTTTTCTGTGGTCATAAATAAGATTTTTCTCTTTATTGTTGGTGTTAAGTGTTTTGCTCTAATGAGCCTTATTGTTGTGTTCTTTCAATTCACTGACTGAACACATTCATAGAAAAATCAGTAGTTCCTGCCTCTCCCACCATGAAAGTTATGCCCTCTGGATATTTTAAGTTAGCTTTTAAGCCACTCATGTGAATTCAAAATGTGACAAATATCTTGAGGAAGAGAGCTCTCGTGGATTTATTGCAATTCCCTTTGGTGTGAATTTGTCTCAGTTACATGTTCAAACTTTACAGAGGACTTACTTTTTTGGCTGTAATACCTGTAATATTTCATGCTGTTAGAGAGATCTGTGGCATATAAAGAAAAAGTATTGAATCTCTGGAAATACTTAAAGGAAAATTACAGCATAGACACCTAGAATCCTGCTTGAAGACTTCTTACTTCTTAGGTTGGCTTTATCATGCTCTCTGCCCAGCTGGCATTTTCTGAAATTTCAATTGATTTCAAATGTACATATGATATAATTAATATTAGTAAGCAATGATTATAGTTCAGTTTGGCATTTATTAAAATCTCAGAATTCCTTATTCCCTGATGTTATAACATACAACACCTGGATTATCTGTCCTCTGCTTTGCCTGCTATGCTTTCTTAGCTAGAAACCAGATCCTGAAGTCAATGGAGTACCTTGCCCGTGAGATTCAACCCATGTTATCAAATCTAAGGTAAACTCTTAATGAACTTCAATAGTCCTTAAGATCAAATCTTATGATTTGTCCTTTACTTTATTGAAGTTATTCCAAATCTCACCCACTGTTCTGCACCCTCAGTTCTATCTGTGACCTCATTTTCTCTCAGTACACGACTCCACAGAGTCCTGATAATAACTTCTTCAGTTTCCCTATAACTAATCCTCCATCTTTAATGCACCTTCTCTTCCTTTATTTCTAATCTTGAGGAAGAAATTTCACTCCTCTTTGGCTAGGCTAACTCTCTTCTTGTTTTAGTTTTCCTTAACCTATTCCATTCTATGTCTCTTGGGACCTTGACCCATCAATAGTTTAGACCTGTACTCCACATCTTTATATTATCAATTTCTTCTCTACCATCTCATTGATTTTTGAGGATGTAGTGTCCAGATTCATCAACAGGATATGCCTGCCTTTTCACAAAAACACAAAAATTGAGCAAAAACTTTGGTTCTACTCATAGCAGAGATACATCTTGTCAGGTAAGATATAATACAAGAAAATGGGCTTTTGTAACTATGAGTGTGATTGTACACTCTGACTCTTCCTAAGTACTTGTCAAGTTGTTTAATCTGTAACAATTATGGTATATTTCAGTAAAAAAAATAAAAAATTTAAGCAAGAAAGGTATACTTCTTTTGGTAATGAGAGAAACTCAAATTGTACTATCCTTACTGCTGAAAAAATTATCAAAGCTGGACAAAATATATTTTTAAAAATAATGGTTTCAATACACTACTCAATAATGAAGTGATCACTGAAGAAATCAAAGAGGAAATTAAGAAATACTTAGAAACAAATGACAATGGAGACACGACGACCCAAAACCTATGGGACGCAGCAAAAGCAGTTCTAAGGGGGAAGTTTATAGCAATACAATCCCACCTTAAGAAACAGGAAACATTTCGAGTAAACAACCTGACCCTGCACCTAAAGCAATTAGAGAAAGAAGAACAAAAAACCCCCAAAGTTAGCAGAAGGAAAGAAATCATAAAGATCAGATCAGAAATAAATGAAAAAGAAATGAAGGAAACGATAGCAAAGATCAACCAAACTAAAAGCTGGTTCTTTGAGAAGATAAACAAAATTGACAAACCATTAGCCAGACTCATCAAGAAAAGAAGGGAGAAGACTCAAATCAGTAGAATTAGAAATGAAAAAGGAGAAGTAACAACTGACACTGCAGAAATACAAAAGATCATGAGAGATTACTATAAGCAACTCTATGCCAATAAAATGGACAACCTGGAAGAAATGGACAAATTCTTAGAAATGCACAACCTACCAAGACTGACTCAGGAAGAAATAGAAAATATGAATAGACCAATCACAAGCACTGAAATTGAAACTGTGATTAAAAATCTTCCATCAAACAAAAGCCCAGGACCAGATGGCTTCACAGGCGAATTCTATCAAACATTTAGAGAAGAGCTAACACCCATCCTTCTCAAACTCTTCCAAACAATATCAGAGGAAGGAACACTCCCAAACTCATTCTACGAGGCCACCATCACCTTGATACCAAAACCAGGCAAGGATGTCACAAAGAAAGAAAACTACAGGCCAATATCACTGATGAACATAGATGCAAAAATCCTCAACAAAATACTAGCAAACAGAATCCAACAGCACATTAAAAGGATCATACACCATGATCAAGTGGGGTTTATTCCAGGAATGCAAGGATTCTTCAATATACGCAAATCAATCAATGTGATACACCATATTAACAAGTTGAAGGAGAAAAACCATATGATCATCTCAATAGATGCAGAGAAAGCTTTCGACAAAATTCAACACCCATTTATGATAAAAACCCTGCAGAAAGTAGGCATAGAGGGAACTTTCCTCAACATAATAAAGGCCATATATGACAAACCCACAGCCAACATTGTCCTCAATGGTGAAAAACTGAAACCATTTCCACTAAGATCAAGAACAAGACAAGGCTGCCCACTCTCACCACTCTTATTCAACATAGTTTTGGAAGTTTTAGCCACAGCAATCAGAGAAGAAAAGGAAATAAAAGGAATCCAAATTGGAAAAGAAGAAGTAAAGCTGTCACTGTTTGCAGATGACATGATACTATACATAGAGAATCCTAAAGATGCTACCGAAAAACTACTAGAGCTAATCAATGAATTTGGTAAAGTAGCAGGATACAAAATTAATGCACAGAAATCTCTGGCATTCCTGTACACTAATGATGAAAAATCTGAAAATGAAATCAAGAAAACACTCCCATTTACCATTGCAACAAAAAGAATAAAATATCTAGGAATAAACCTACCTAAGGAGACAAAAGACCTGTATGCAGAAAATTATAAGACACTGATGAAAGAAATTAAAGATGATATAAATAGATGGAGAGATATACCATGCTCCTGGATTGGAAGAATCAATATTGTGAAAATGACTCTACTACCCAAAGCAATCTACAGATTCAATGCAATCCCTATCAAACTACCACTGGCATTTTTCACAGAAGTAGAACAAAAAATTTCAAAATTTGTTTGGAAAAACAAAAGACCCCGAATAGCCAAAGCAATCTTGAGAACGAAAAACGGAGCTGGAGGAATCAGGCTGCCTGACTTCAGACTATACTACAAAGCTACAGTAATTAAGACAGTGTGGTACTGGCATAAAAGCAGAAAGATAGATCAGTGGATCAGGATAGAAAGCCCAGAGATAAACCCACGCACATATGGCCAACTTATCTTTGATAAAGGAGGCAGGAATGTACAGTGGAGAAAGGACAGCCTCTTCAATAAGTGGTGCTGGGAAAACTGGACAGGGACATGTAAAAGTATGAGATTAGATCATTCCCTAACACCATACACAAAAATAAGCTCAAAATGGATTAAAGACCTAAATGTAAGGCCAGAAACTATCAAACTCTTAGAGGAAAACATAGGTAGAACACTCTATGACATAAATCACAGCAAGATCCTTTTGGACCCACCTCCTAGAGAAATGGAAATAAAAACAAAGATAAACAAATGGGACCTAATGAAACTTCAAAGTTTTTGCACAGCAAAGGAAACCATAAACAAGACCAAAAGACAACCCTCAGAATGGGAGAAAATATTTGCAAATGAAGCAACTGACAAAGGATTAATCTCCAAAATTTATAAACAGCTCATGCAGCTCAATAGCAAAAAAACAAACAACCCAATCCAAAAATGGGCAGAAGACTTAAATAGGCATTTCTCCAAAGAAGATATACAGACTGCCAACAAACACATGAAAGAATGCTCAACATCATTAATCATTAGAGAAATGCAAATCAAAACTACAATGAGATATCATCTCACACCAGTCAGAATGGCCATCATCAAGAAATCTAGAAACAATAAATGCTGGAGAGGGTGTGGAGAAAAGGGAACACTCTTGCACTGCTGGTGGGAATGTGAATTGGTACAGCCACTATGGAGAACAGTATGGAGGTTCCTTAAAAAACTTAAAATAGAACTACCATATGACCCAGCAATCCCGCTACTAGGCATATAGCCTGAGAAAACCATAATTCAAAAAGAGACATGTACCAAAATGTTCATTGCAGCTCTATTCACAATAGCCCGGAGCTGGAAACAACCTAAGTGTCCATCATCGGATGAATGGATAAAGAAGATGTGGCACATATATACAATGGAATATTACTCAGCCATAAAAAGAAACGAAACTGAGCTATTTGTAATGAGGTGGATAGACCTAGAGTCTGTCATACAGAGTGAAGTAAGTCAGAAAGAGAAAGACAAATACCGTATGCTAACACATATATATGGAATTTAAAAAAAAAAAATGTCATGAAGAACCTAGGGGTAAAACAGGAATAAAGACACAGACCTACTTGAGAATGGACTTGAGGATATGGGGAAGGGGAAGGGTAAGCTGTGACAAAGGGAAAGAGAGGCATGGACATATATACACTACCAAACGTAAGGTAGATAGATAGTGGGAAGCAGCCGCAGAGCACAGGGAGATCAGCTCGGTGCTTTGTGACCGCCTGGAGGGGTGGGATGGGGAGGGTGGGAGGGAGGGAGATGCATGAGGGAGGGGATGTGGGAACAGATGTATATGTATGACTGATTCACTTTGTTATAAAGCAGAAACTAATAAAAAAAAAAATCAAAAAAAAAATAATAATGGTTTAGGACCTCCCTGGTGACACAGTGGTTAAGAATCTGCCTGCCAATGCTGGACATACAGGTTCGAGCCCTGGTCCAGGAAGAACCCACATGTCGCTGAGCAACTAAGCCTGCAAGCTACAACTACTGAGCCGGCATGCCACAACTGCTGAAGCCTGTGCATATAGAGCCCATGCTCCACCACAAGAGAAGCCACTGCAATGAGAAGCCAGCACACCGCAACGAAGGGTAGCCCCCTCTCGCTGCAACTAGAGAAAGCCCGTGCACAGCAATGAAAACCCAACGCAGCCAAAAATAAATAAATAAACAAATATGCAAACAAACAAACAAAACCCCACAATGGTTTAAGGGCAATGGAAAGCAAGAAAAAGTAGGATCTGAAGCGATTAGAGTCCTTGAGTGAAGGACAGTGTACCATGTCATTTCCACATCTGTCTTAGCTTTTTCTCCTTAGGAAAATTTCTTGTTTACCCACTGGGGGAAGAAACACCAAGCAGCAATCAGCAACCCTACTTAGCTGAGAAGGAAGAGATTGGATTTTGAGGCTTCCAGATTGATTGAAATTAAAGCAACAGAATTCTGGAGAGAAGGGGATTGAAGAGAAATGAACCCCAAAATCTGTATACAAATTGTTTGTAAGTAAACTGCTGATCCTCAGCTGTGCATGCATGGAGAAAAACCCTAGGAAACCCAGCAAAGAAAAACAGCTGGAAGGCTAAAGAGTCAGACCAAAATATTAGCAGTTGTGTGGTCCAACTTTGACCTTAGACCCCAGAGGAGTCTTAAAGTAAGTACCATGGTCTACAAGTGAGTATGACAGCGTATAGGTAAATATAAACCTGATGTATAACAGCTATTATAAAGCTCAAACTGATGCTTGAAAATATCAAGGTGATTCATTGTTTATCTGCCTACCAAGAGAAGATTTTAAGTTCTTTGGAAGTAGATAACATCATCCAGAATCTCATAAAGTACGCAAAATGTTCATCTTCTTATCCAAAATTACATAGCATGATCAAAGCAAAACAAACACACACGTAGGCTCACTGAAAATGAAGAGAAAAAAAGTATTTTATTTATAAGAAGCTGACCAACTAGTGATTGATATTTTGGGTTACCATACAGAGACATTAAAATAATTTTGATTAATATGTACAAGATCATAGAGAAAATTATGGAGGATTTTAGTACAGACCCAAAATTCATACACACACACAAAGAGTAAAATAGTAAAAGTAAAAAAAAATTAATAACCAAAGTTAAGAATTCAAAAGTTGTAATGGAAGGTTAAAAACAGCAGAAGAGAGGATCAGTGATCTGGAAGGTAAGTCAGTAAAAAAGTATCAAGATGATGCCAAGAGAGAAAAACAAAATATATAAAAGAACGTAAAAGACATAAGGTCGTGGTGAAAAGTTTTGACATATGAGCAATGAGTCCAGAAGAGGAAGAAAGAAAAACTGGGTAGAAACCATATTTGAAAATATACCACAAATCATCAACACACATTTAAGAAGATTTATGATTGTATATTTAGAATATCCAAAAGAATTTACAAGTAAATTATTAGCATTATTAAGTGAATTAAGTAGTTATTGGACCCAAGGCAACACACAAAAATTAACTATATTTCTTGATGTCCTATTAAGGAATAGAATTTATACCTAAATGATTTTCCTAAAGTCCTATTTGACTTTTCCCCTTTCTAACACCTACCTTCCCCTGGTCCCTATTCTCCCTCTTTTCCTCCCTTCTTCTCTTTCCCTCCATGTCTTTCTTCCTTTCCTTCCTTCTTTCTCAACCTTCATCATTTGAAATAGATTGAAAATGTTAAAGTTCTGTTTATCCATTTATTTAGTCATATAGTATGTAGTGATTGGATAATTGTTAAAATCCTGTCTTAATTGAACTCTGATTGTCACCTAACCTCACAGATTATTTTTAAACTTACTTAATTCTTACAAGAGTTAGTTGAAAAAATCTTCTTATATAACTTTAAATAAATTTATTTATAACAAATTTGTTTAGTAATCCATAAGAATATTGGAGACATGATCCTTTCACTGTTCCTAAATAAGTGAATTCTGGGACTCAAAAAAAAACCAGATAAACCGGGTGGCACCAGAGGAAGGCAGTATCAGATCTGCGTATATCCCAAACCACTTTCTTAAACACTAAATTTGGAAATAATAAATCAAATATGAGTTAAATTGTCAGTTGCTGAGAATTGGAGGAGAAAACACTGTCCAGTTTAAAAAAAAAAAAAAACCACTCAGCTACTCAGGAACATTGTTTATTTTCCTAACAAGGTTAAATTATACTTTTCTCTCTTTTGCTCATCTTTCCTTTTCAATTCTCACAGTTCTTCCTGTGTCACAAAAATTCAGGCCATCTATAGATTGCTAGTCACTTCATGTACATAAACGTTTTGCTTAAGTTGATATTAGGAAAACTGTAGGAATCTGAACAGCAATGGATGTGGGAAAATGCTGCCATATCAGAATTTTACTTTTGCAAATGTTAATGACTTTGCCATTAAAAAATACTGGGAGTGCTAGTCTTGAGTTCCATATGTTTTTAGAAGTTTTCCAGATGTCTGAGAAATATAATACCATTCATTTGAATCTCTCTATAGTTAAGCCATCTGGTTCAGTTAAGTACAAGGAGCTTTGCAATTATTCATGATTCTGTTACATAGAATGCCATTTTTGCTATTGGAGAGTAAACTGATACCACAGATATGTAATTAGTAAATCTGAAAAAGTTCCCCCATAATGGAAATAGATGCTGATGTTCCCATTAAGAGGTTGTGTCAATTATTACTGTCCACATTCATCAACACATAGATGTTATAAATGAGATGGTACTTTAAACATCCACAATTTCATTGAAATCTGGATTCCACATATTTTGTAATATGTTCATCATATTGTATTACAACATATAAATTTATGTGCCTTCATAGAAATCATGGGTTTGAGTACAACTTGTGGTACTGTTACCAGAAAAAGGTTCCGGAGTTGAGTGAGTCCTCAAAAACTTTTATGGGTTGTTCATTCTAATAGTTTCAGCAATTGGGAAGGGACAAGAGTATCAGAAATTCAAGACAGCTGGAATAAACGATAGAAATATAAGCTCTATTTTTTAGCATGTCTTCAATGGCAAGGGAGTACCTGTTATTTGATGCTAATTCTTCTTTACCTCTGAAATTATCACAGTCGGTGTAGGATTTAAAATCCATTTAGTAAATCTTCATTGAACATGTAAAATGTACCAAGAACTCTTTTAGCCACAGTGAGAGTTATAAAGTCGAACAAAGTGTGATTCCATCTTTAAGGAGTTTGCTTCAGTCTTACTATTGTTCCTGATCACTTCCTTTATCAGCTCTATGGACTTCTGTTTGCTTCAAGCTTGACAGGTGCCTCTGAGGGAATTAATCTCCAGAATCAGGTGATAGAAGTTTCAAACTTCCATATGTTCTTTTAAGTTTATTTTATTTATTTTTATTTTTTATTTTTTGTCTGTGTCAGGTCTTAGTTACGGCACGTGGAATCTTCACTGAGGCATGTGAGATCTTTCATTGTGGTGCGGGCTCTTCATTGTGGCTCATGGGCTTCTCCCTAGTTGTGGTGTGTGGGCTTCCTCTTCTCTAGTTGTGGTGCATGGGCTCTCTAGTTGAGGCGGGCGAGCTCAGTAGTTGTGGCGTGCGAGCTTAGTTGCCCCGCGGTATGTGGGATCTGAGTTCCCCATCCAGGGATCGAACCCGCGTCCCCTGCACTGGAAGGCAGATTCCTTACCACTGGACCACCAGGGAAGTCCCCCATATGTTCTTAAAATACACATTTAACAAACATTTATGGAACACTCTTAATGTGCAAATTTCCCAGCATTAAAAAGAAAACAAATATAAAAGAAAACCAAAAAGGGAAGTACCCTTAAGATATTGTTGGGCTAGTGAAAATTATGGAAATGTAAACAAACTATAAAGTAAAACAGAGGTAAGTGTTATAAAAGAGAAAGGTAGCTTGTGTTTTGGGAACACAATGGAAGGAACAACTAATTCTAAAATGGTTTGGAGACGATATTCCAGAGAAAGAAATATTTGAGCCAGCTCTTGAAAACTGACTTCAGACCTGTTCTCAGCTGATGTAAGAATCATTTCTGTGTACCCAGAAAAATAGGATCTCCTCAGGAAGGTATTATATATCCTGAACTGTGTGATAATTTTTGGTGATATAAAAACTAGAGTTAGCATGATATATCAGAGCTTTGAATTTTTGAAGCAAAGTGGAAGGTGTTTGGCTCTATGGCCAAGAATATTATCTAGAAGTTGCCTAAAACCTCATGAGTTTTAAGTGTTTTTTAAGCAAATATGACAATATTTGGAAGAATGTGAGTTGCTATTTGTTATATCCTTGTGCTGACACTTGATATGGGCACAGTTCAGAGCCTTGACCTGCATTTTAAAAGTTATGACTTTTATCTTGGTGACCCCCCCACCCTAAATCTCATGGCTTCTAAACTATTCAATATCCCCCTATATATCTCTATTATGTACAAATAATCAAATACCAGTAGGCTTTTTATCTACATATAATTTAGATCATTTGAACCAAAACATAAAGTAGCCATCATAATTATCTATAAACTTCTACTGAGAACCATTTATGAGTCTGGCTATGTGCTATGGATTGAGAATGTCAAGAAGGTAAGGATAGAGTCCCTATTCCTGAGGGATTTAGGATGTAGTTGGAAAGATGAGATGTTTACAATAAGAAGAGCAATCTACATTTCAGAAAGCAAACCTGTGGTTAGCTCTGTGATGAATGAAGAGGATAGCCTATAAGTGCCATAGAATTTCAAGGAAGTGTTGATCCATGAAAACTAAGGAAATAAGATAAGGTCTTCTTGCAGAGCTAGAAAGATAGCTTTAGAAAGAAGAAGGAGGGTCCAAGCTACCTTGGCAAGAAAACTGTTTTGAAGGGTAGAGGTAGAAATGGGTATTGATGTATGTATATTCAAGGAACAGTAGACATATTTGGCAATAGTGAATTATTTGTGAAAAGTGCAATAACATTATAAAGATAAGTGCAGGCCATGCTGTGGAAGCCTTTGAATTTTACCTATTCTATTTTACAGAAGCTTCAGAGCAGGGTGATAGCATATGTATGTAGGGTAGATTGAAGGGGTGGTTTTGGATGTAGGTGATATAAGTGATATAGTATCTTGATATAAGTATCAGGTAGGAGCTATAAAGACCCAAGTAGGGTATTGTCTAGAGAGCAAGAAAGAAGTCTGTGGGAGGGACATTATGGAGCTACAGCAGGATCCCACACCTGGGCCTTCCCTCCTCTACTTCATCGTTATCCAAAATGCAGAAGTTCTTCAACCTGTCTACTGGGGACCTGCTCTCTGTGCTTTGCTAATGTATTATGATGATATCAAAATGCTTCTTTCAGGGTAAAATTATTGCCTTTAATAGGAGCTTAGAAGATTTTTTTTTCTAATCCAAAGGAGTGATAATAATAGTAGTAATGCAAGCCTTGTGGCAAGTCTGGGAGCTGATATTGAATTTAGATCACGATGTCTATTTGCTTTTATGAAGTAAGCTCTGGTGTAGGAGTTAAGTAAGTAAGCTCAATTAATTAAGTAAGCTCTTACACATCTTCTACTAGATTTGTTTCTATGTAGTTCGTTTTTGGTGTTACTGTAAATTGAATCTTTTTATTTTACTTTATAACAGAATTTCAGTGATATTTAAAAATATAATTGATTTGTATATGTTAATTTTGTATATGGCTATCTATCTAACCCTTTTATTAATTCTAATAATTTAAGGTAGGCTTTTTGAGATTTTCTGTTCATACAATGATATCATCGGCAATTAGTGACTATTTCCATCCTTTGCAATCTTTTTGCATCAAATTTCTTGGTATTTCCCTTTTTTCCTGAATGACATCACTCAAAACTGTTTAAAAAGATGGGGCCATTCTTTTTTTATTCTGGATCTCAAAAAGAAAGATTTCAAGATTTTATCAGTGTAATCTCAAAGGGAAAGAGTTCAGTGTTTCACGGATATGATACTTCTTGCAGAGTTTCTTGTAAATAACAGGAAATTCTTTTCTGTTATCCATTTTTAAAATTTTCATCATAAATTGATGTCTTTCATCTATTGAAATGGTTAATTTCACTTTTTCCCTAATATGAGAGTGAAATAAAAGCTATTAATTCATTTTCTGATGTTAAATGTTACACTTCTGTGGCAAACCACTTCTTGATCATGATATATTATAATTTTTAAATATTTCTGAATTATGTTTGATAATATGCTATAATTTTAAGTATATTTATATGTGACATTGACGTACATATTTCCTTTTTTCATAATTTTGTTGTCAGACTTTGTTAACAAGGTTATAAAAGCCTCCAAAAATAAATTGGGAAACATTTTTTGTCTGTGTTTCTAACTATTCTTCTGACTGATTGGTGTATGGAGAGTTCTTTGTGGGCAGATCTTCTGCTACTGCTTTAATTTCTTTAGTGGATCTAGCAGTATTTGGGTATTCCATTACTTGAATCATTTTTAGTAATTCTATTTTTTTCTGGGTATTTTGTAATATTCTCAATTTTCAATACTTTGGAATAAAAGTGTTAATTAACTTGTATTATCATAATATTACATCTATTTATGTGCTCCTTTTTTATTCCTATCATTTATTTGAGTCACCTTCTTCCCCTCCTCATTAATCAGATTAAAGATTTGTCAGTTTTACCTGTCTTTTCAGATTGCCAACTTTGGGTTTTTTTTCTCCTGTTTTTTTTTAAAGTGTATATAATACAAATATCTAAAGCTCAGGACATGTATTAAAATAACCCTGTATCAGCAGCTATTTATGTCTCTGTTGTTCTCAACTTGTCAGGTGTGCTAGTATTTCTTAGTTTGTAAAAATGATATTAGGTAAAAGATAAAAATTTATTAAAAGTTGGAAAGGCAATTAAATTGTCAAATAATGGCATGCTTAAGAAATTAGTCTCTCTCAACCAGCTGCAGGTTCCAGAAATATGTAAAGATCTATAAACCATTTTTTAATCCTTAAAGTATGGATTTAAAAATATTTTTTATATTGCAGACTTCAAGAGTCCATTTTATTTCATCCAACTACAATTTATTGACTGTGTAATCTACATTGTGTATATTGTAGCGGCACCATGTAATGAGTTCACCAAAATGTTTTTATTTTGCTTCTATACATATATTTAAGTCACATACCGAAGGCCCCTTTTAATCAAGGGAGGCTATTTGACTAGTTCTGGCCAATAGGATGTGTATGTAATTTCTGTATGTTAAATCTATGTTTGGTCTCTAAAGACTCTTAAGAGACTTTCCACACATTCTTTCTTTCTTATTAATGCAGCTGGATGCAAAGGGTTTCAGTATTTTAGAAACACGTGATGGTAGGATCCCAGATTCCTGAGTCATATGTTGGAGGAGATCTGGCTTGATGATCTGTTCAAACTGCTTTAACCTGTAATGTGAGGCAGATATAAACCTTTACTGAGATAAACCACTGATACTTTAAAATGCAATTGTTACCCTCCTATGTCCCATTATTACCTATATAGTAATCGCTATGTTGAATTGGGACACTGCTATTGGGAAAAAAGTAAAATACATAGCATTTGTTATAGTCAACATATCAGATAAAATATATGGTATTAGTCACATGGAGGTGGTAAGTAAAAAGATGTATCAGAACAGATGGCTGGGTATTTATTCATCTTATGTTGCTGCAAAACATTTAATAAAACCCTTACCTGCTATAACTTGGAATGTAAATAATGTCCCTGCTCTGTAGCTTAGAGGGAAAATTTGGAAAACAGTGCCATTAATAGTGTATAATGCTTTTTGCTAGCTGCTTTTGGCAAGGTATTGAAAGAAAGAGGAAATGAGCTTGGTAAAAAATTAGCTGCTTTGAAATCAGAACAGAAAGGCAATGGAAAAGTTCCAGAAAATAAGGGCCTTGCATATTTTGAAAAAGATTACTTTTATCCCCAAAAAGGTAAAAAAAAAAAGGAACTTAAAAAGACCTTGATTCCACATATAAGCGATATCATATGATATTTGTCTTTCTTTGTCTGACTTCACTTTGCTGCACACCTGAAACTAACACAACATTGTGAATCAACTATACCCCAATAAAACTTAAAACAAAAAGACCTTGAATGTCCAGGGCTAATAAAATTTCTCAATTGTATAAATTATTCAGAGTAAATATTAGATCAAGGTGGTGGCCTCCCCAGTTGCTGTTCCAGATCACCTCAAAATAGTCACCCTTAAGTTTAAAGAGTGATCCTTGTGCTAGGAAGCTTAGAAATAAGTCAGATACACTATACTGGTTATTTAATTGGATGATTGATTATCATCCTGCTTAGTTCAGTAATAGATTCCTGTCTATTAGCACATAGAACTAGTCTTCCCCTTCATTTTCTCGTTCTGACTCCTACGGATACTAATTCATTCCTTCAGTTGACACTTTACTAATCTAATCATAGATTCAATCTAAGATGTCAAACATCAGAAAAATAGCAGTTCTAGGAAGACATTGAATATCAAAATGGTGAAATAATATTGGGAGAGAAGGGAAGGGATCATGTGATGGGGGATGGGTAGTATAGAAGTACTAAATCTTGATCTCAACAATAAGAATTAAGTGGATGATATTTAATATAGAAAACTAGGAAATAAGATTATGAGGAAATTATTTAGAATTATGGAGGTGAAGTCAGGAAAAGATGGAAACATTAAAAAGAGCTTTTTGGGGGGAAATCAGAAGTAGAGTATGGAAGAGTTGATATTTATTATAATACAGGTACAATTGCATTTTTAAACTATGTACTTTATTTTGAAAATAAATAAATAAGTAAATAAATAAAAAACAAAGTGGAAGTATTTTGCATGTGCGCAGGATTTTAAAAAGTTCCGTGAGCATGGATTACGGTGGATCCATTTTGACACATTGAAGAATGTGAGTTTGGACTATGTCATGAAGAGCTTAGTGTACGATACTGTGTTTTGATTCTATCTTGAGGGGGATTGGAAATTAATGAAGGATTTCAATTTAAACAAGATTAAATTTGCATTTTTAAAAAGGTCACTGCATCATCTCATGGACGATCCTTCGGTCACTAGTGCTCTAATAATCTAGTTTTGATAGCTGTTTGGACACAGCTCCTACTCCAGTCCTGCTTGTTTTTGCCTCATTCTGCTGCGGCTCCTTTTCATTTATTCCCCTCGTCACACTGTAGCCAAAGCCTTGCTAACTTGCCACAAATCCTGGAAAAACCTTGAGTCTGTCTAAATTCAGAGACTTGGCAAACTTACTCTGTAAAAGGTCAGACAGTAAATATTTAAGGATTTGGGAGCCACATATAATCTTTGTCACATACTCTCCCCCAATCCCACCCCACCCATAATTCTTTAAAATCATCCTTAGTTCACTGGCCCTACAAAAACAAGCCACATGCAACATTTGGCCCTTGGGGTGGAGTTTGCTGACCCCTGATCTAATTCATACTTCACCATACATATCAAAGTAGATTTAACAGTTATTTAGTTGGTGCCATTGATAAATATATCTTACATTCTACTGTTTTCACATCACATTGTCTTTTGGGGCTTTTCATTGGCTTTTGGGAATTGGGTCTCCCTGTCATTCATCCAGGTAAAGCATAGATTCCTTATTGGAAGCTTCAAAGCACTCTATAAACCAGTTTCCTTACCCCAGTTTCTTACTTTGCCTTTTCCCAATGGTTCCCAAAGCATCTCCATCTACCATAAGCTACCTGCATAGAATCACCTGGAGTGCTTACCACAGTACAGATTCCTAGGCCCAGCTAAACACATGAAAGCAGTTTTAGGCTTATGATTATTTTTAAAAGGCTCCTTCAGTGATTCTAATATACTTGCTGTTTTGAAAGCACTGTATCCTATCAATGCATTTACCTCAATCCAACCGCTGAGTACAATATCCTCCTTGCAGGCGTTCTCTTGGCATTCCTGGACCAGCTTCTCTTGGCATTCACAACAGGTCTTCCTAACAAATTTTGTCCCCATTAGTATGGAGCAAGTTATAAATATGCTAAATTGTATCTCATCTCACCATCTGACTCTCTTTTGCATGTGTATATTATTGTGTGTGTGTTTTTTATGTAAAGAGAGTTTCAGGCCCATGTGCAGAAATAAGCCTCATTGCAAATTATTCTGTGATTAGGGATGATGGCGTCTACCCAAGTATAGAAGAAAACCTGCTTTAAAATAACGGAGTAAAAATAAATTTGCCTGATTCTGGCAAAACGGTAGACCAGGATAGCCAGAATCTTTCCCCATATAAATAACAAAGGATTCTGGAAAAAGCAAATATATGATTTTCAATAATAGTTCAAGCTCACACTAAAAGAAAGCAAATGTGTAGGGTCCAGAAATGAAGAGGAAACTGAACCACCTAGTAGGAGCAGAAAATGACGGCCCTGGTGGGCCTGGAGGATCATTAGGCCACCAGGAGAAGAGTGGGTAGCTAAAGAATGGCATCACATAGCTAAGAATTATAGGCCACAACCCTAGTGAGAGGGGGCTAACACACTCTATCTTCTTATTCAGAGAGATGACGGTAAATATGCCTCCCTCTAGCCCTAGGTGAGAATATTTCTCTCCTATGAAAAACAAAACTCTTAATCTATTTGAGGCCAGAATTTACACTAATTGCACAATATAGGAAAGCTCAAACTGAGAAATGAACATAAATTTGTCAAGAGCTACAGCCTCTGACAAAAACAAAGGGAAAAAAAACTATTTGGAAAGAAACTTCAACAACTCATGCTGCATAGGAATTCTACAATGGAAGAAAGAACCTATGTCAGACATAAGATGGGATCATTTAAAAATATTGCAAATAAGAGAGGAAACAACCCATTGTAAACAAAGGTAGTAGTTACTGCAAAGAGAAATGTGTTCCCCAAAAGCTTGAGATGTTGAAACTTCAATCTCAAGGAGATTAAAACATAATTACCTTTAAAATGATCGGAGAAATACAAGGTAAGGATCCCCTAAGTAAGTAATAAAGCAGCGTGAAAATAAAACAAAGAGACAGATAAGAAACTTGGAGAACATATAGAAATTAAAAAATAATAGTTGAGCAGCAATTGAAAAATCACCCCAAATCAGCACAGAGATTTAAGGAGATGGGAAAAGAAACATAAAATATAGAAAGACAATCTGTAACTTATCTATAAAAGAAGTTTCAGAGAAAAAGAATAGAAACAATGGAAGAGAAGCAGTATTTGAAAATATTTTCAGAACTGAGGAAAGATCTTAAAATCTTAAAAGATATTAAAATTTTAAAATGCTCCAAATTTTGAGCAGAATAAAAAACTATAGCTGATCACGATAGTAAAACTGTAGAACACTACAGACAAGTAAATAAGGCTAAAAAGCACCCAGAAAGAAATGAGACTACCTACAAAACAACAATTAGATTAATGAAAAGTCTTGATAGCAACAGGAGAGAACAGAAAAACATGGGGTGCTATTTCCATGTTGTGGGAGAAGGTAACTAAACTATCGTTGAAAAGTGACAGTGAACTACATACAATTTTGAGGAATGAAGCAGAGATTTAAAAAGAAAAATCGAATTATATGATTTTCATGAAAAGCTTTCCAAATATATACTTCAGGAAGAAAGACGTTTGAACCCAGAAATCAGTAAGATGTAAGAAACTATATATATATATATATATATATATATATACACACACACACACACACACACACACACACACACACACACACACACACATATATATACATACACATATACACACATATGTATGCATACATATGGTGTGTATGTGTATATACATATATACTGCCAAGAATGGATTCCAAAATTCAATAAGGCAAATAACACTGATTAATTTGAAGAGTCTTTAAAACTGGTCAATACTAGAAAATAATAACAAGAAACAGTAAGATAGCTGTTAGCCTTTAATGCTGATATGATGGTCAAACTATTTAATAACTAGTTAAAAAATTTAACTAATTTAAAAGCATCAAAATGGGGCTTCCCTGGTGGCTCAGTGGTTAAGAATCTGCCTGCCAATGCAGGGGACACGGGTTCGAGCCCTTTTCCGGGAAGATCCCACATGCCGCGGAGCAACTAAGCTGGTGCGCCACAACTGCTGAGCCTGTGCTCTAGAGCCCGCGAGCCGAAACTACTGAAGCCTGCGCGCCTAGAGCCCGTGCTCCGCAACAAGAGAAGCCACTGCAATGAGAAGCCAACGCACCACAACGAAGAGTAGCCCCTGCTCGCCGCAACTAGAGAAAGCCCGCACGCAGCAACGAAGATCCAACGCAGTCAAAAATAAATAAATAAATTTTAAAAAAACCCAGCAAAATGTGAATGTTGATTCCATTCCTGCATGATTTCTTTTAAGGAGCAACACTGACCTTTTCAAAGACCCTCCTCTCTGAATTAAATTGATAGTTATTATATGCTAAATAGTTTCAAGAAAAAAAAACTTCTCTGAAAATCAGTGACATTGTTGATGCCACTGCTTCCTCTCTCTGCTTCTGCTGAACTACAAATACATAAAGATAAATAAAGAAGTCCTAAAAGCACCCAGAAAGAAACAAGAGATTACTTGTAAAACAACAATTAGACTGATGGAAGACTTCATCAGTTTTATAACACTTATAAAACTGCCTGAGATCTTTATATTATCACTATCTCTATTTTTGACCAATTCTTGAGAACCATGGATTGGACTCTCATTTAATTCGTCAGGTCAGATGACATGTGGCATAAGAGGAAAGCTGAGAATATGGCTCTATTGCTGGGCTGCCAATGACAGCTCTGTCACCCAGTGTGAAATGACTAATCAGAGTTTAAGTGTCTTCACCTTTAAAATGAAGAAGATGATGAACATCATATCCCTCTAACAAGTCAGTATGCATTTTATCACAAGAAGAAAAAAATTGTAACTCTATGTGCTGATGGGTGTTAAGTAGACTTACTGTGGTGAGCATTTCTCAGTATATATAAATGTCATATCATTATGTTGTATGTCTCAAACTAGTATAATCTTATGTCAATTATATCTCAATAAAAAACCAGTAAGTTGAATTCAGTAAAGACGTGTTTTTTATGATACATTTTGACCACATATGATTTTCCCCAGATATGATAACACAAAATTACTTGACTTTTTAAACAGAACTTAGCAAATATGTATTATAAATAATTAGAAATAATTTGTACTATGAATAATATTCATATATTGTATAAATAACAAATATGTACCCTAAATTGTGAAAATTATGAATATGTTATGAATATTCTGATGTATTCATTTTTTAAAGCCACATATTTCAAGAGTTTTTATACTTTTATAAAACCTCAGAATTATATAGCTGTGTCATATAATTGGGTGGGAGGAATGAATCAAGAATTTAATGTTAAAAACTACATGTGGCCAAGATTTTATGAGTTGGGAAGAGCAGAATAAAAGACATAAGCTGATTGCCACTTTAATGCCAAGATAATCAGGAAGGAAAAAGAAAAGGACTTTGTAAGCATCTGGTAGATTTTGTGCTAACCAGAGAAGAAAATATACTTTGGGAATTATTTCTATTATTATGTTCAGAGCTAAACAATTCTAAAATGTAGAATATTAATCCCAGTTGTCTGTGTCTTCTTTAATTTTTAATGACTTAAATGATAAATGGTAGATTCACAGTGTGAGGGTTTTGAAACTTCTTTGGGTTACCAGCCTATACAAAGATAGCTGACCACTTAGATTGTTCAAACAAGGGGAATTTCAAAACTCCTATAAATTAAAAAGCCACAAAATAAAACAGTTGATAATAAACTAGAGAAAATCTCTGATGTTCAAAATTCACAATCCAATATATAGGAGAGCAGATTTCAGTACGCAGTTCTATCCCATTGATAGTTGAGAACAAGTCATGGAGGCAGTGACTGAGCCTTGCTTTCAACGTCTTGATTTCCACAAGAAGCGAAAATACCACAAACAGAATGGTCATTTATTATAGATTTTCACCTTTGATTTTTACCTACAATATCTTCTCTTGCTGTTGAAATGGTCCATTTTTTCAATGTGGAAATCCATTCAATAACATTTTAACCCATGTGATCTGAGTTGGATGAGACTGATGTCTCAAAGGAACCATTCCACTCTAACCAGTCTGCTTCTCATACTTTTCATTTTTATCTATGCTAACCATTCAAAAATACCAGTAGTAAAAAGTTTTAAAAGTTATGTGGTCAGATTTGATCAAATGAGCAACACAATTACAGTCCCAATAACACTTGGTTCATACTAAATTTTAAATATATATGTGAAAACTATATACTTTGGTAAGGATAACACTGTACTAATTGATTAGCTGGTCACCTACCTTATACGAATAACCTTGTACTAGCCCAATACTGACTATCAGAATTATGTAAATACCCACAGTTCTCACTTATATGAACTTGAGAATATTGAAATGCTACAGAGGTATTCATTTCTCTGTGCCCCATGATGTTTTGTCTATAATTCTTTTATTGCTCTTCTTATTATAATAGTTTATTAGTTTACAAATATTTCCTTCTACAATATTGCATGCTCAATATTCATCTTCATGTTTCTTGAAGTCTTTATGTTCCCAATGCATTCTAAATGCTCAATGTTTGCTGGATGAAAATAAAATAGGAAAAATTATACAACAGTTATAGAATGAATGAAATGTCCTCCTATAGAATAGATAAAATCTCATTACCAGTTTCAACAGTTTAGCTTAAATATGAGCTCTTTATGGAGTAGAACCACAGAGCAAGTGGACATAATGATGTTGGTTCCATAGGCTATTAGTATAGGGCACCCTCCCTTAGTGCTAGGAGCACAACAAAAAGAATACAGGAATGGAATTGAAAGTTGTCAAGAAAAACATCACTTTTGTCACAATTTTAACTAGATAGAGCCTGTTGGTTTCCGGAGAAAAAAATGCTTGAAGTTTGCTTTTGCCTTCATGGAGTTCATCTCAAGGGAAAGATACTAATTAATATGTACTACATCTAATATCAGTGAATCATTCAGTATTAATCATATACACAGAAAAATCTGTTGTGTCTGAGGGGGCTGTCATATTCATTTGATAGTCAGCAATTGTTAGTCATACAAAGGTAGCATTAAATATGAGAAATGACAAGTCAGTGAAATTGGAAGGAAATTAAGGATTTTATGAACAAGAAACTGACTCAACAGTGAGTTATAACCAGTGGAAAGAAAAATTTTTTTTTTTTCCAAAACAAATCTGGTAAAATGATCCTGCTGTATGTGAACTTTTTCTGCATTTTTCCCATTTTATAGTGAGATTCAGCTTAGAAATTTCCAGGCCAGCACCAAATGTTCTCTGAGACACAGGATTTTCTGACAAAGAGTACTTCTGAATGACTTTGTCATTACTCTTTACTATACAAGAATACCCTTCCCTTCCTATAAAACTTGTCTCAAACTCTTTTATGAAATCTTCCATAATTGATTCTATAATATGTTTTTTTCATTCATAGGATAACACTGTTTTCTTTTTAGTGGTAAATTTTGTACATACTTTTATCTAACTCAGTCATTTGGTACTTATGTATAGGTTTCCCTGTCTGAATTTCCCATTGAATGATAGGGCTTAAAACATATGTTTACTTCAAAGTCAAGATATTAAAATAAAAAAGCACAATAACTATCAATCTGGTCTTAACACCCTCAACCAACTACCGTTACCACACCCCATTCTGTGCTTCATCATATCAACATGGGAGACCCATTCATTACCTTGTTTAACTTGAGCAGGCTGACCTGCTGTTAAATAATCTTAGTTTTTACAATAATGAACTTAAAGGCTGCATAAAAGCAGAAGCAATGGAAATACGAAATTTCTAGAATCTTCCGGTCTATATCCCATGAAGTTAGTTCGAAAAAGTAAGAAGAAGTAAAAGGTGGCAGGAACCAGCACTGACTAAGCCTTTTATGTGTCATTTTCTAGCACAGGAGCCTGACACCTAAGACATCACTAATCAAGGCAACGATCCAACTAAGGAAGGATGATTTACATTTTGTGCCTGCGGAAGTAGCGAATTCAAAGGGCCAAGTGCCTTGGACAGAATCACTCAGCTAATACCTAGTAGAGCCAGGATTTGCACCCGTTATGGTGTGGTTAGATTAAAAACTCATCTCCATTCAAAACATGTGTGTACCTCACAAAGAGAAATATTTTAATTTGTATTGCAATTGAGAGAATATAATTGAGACTTTGGGAAGAGAATGAATTAAAAATTAAGGTTTTGTTTTTGTTTTTAGTTATAAATATCACTTACAGATATTTTTCACTAGAAATTTCCCAGCCAAAGGTTTTAGAAATGGTAACAATTATTTGCTTTACCAAACACATATCAAATTTCTCTGGGCTTGCTCTTGGTTTACATTTTAATGGAAATTTAATTCATTCAAAAACAAACACTGTTGTAAATCTGAATTACAATTAATCACTAATTTTCTTTACAGCCTGTCATACTTTTAGAATTTGGTTTGACTTAGCTGTTTGGGGGTGGTTTTTTTTTTTTTTTTTTTTTTGCAAATAACCAGGGAGAAATATAGAAAATGTAATTGAATCAGTGTTGCTTTCATATCTGCCACCTAAACTACCCTACAACTCTTAGAAAAGAGCTCAGCAACAAGATAACATGAGGAATAAACACCCCAGTATTCCATACTGAAGACAAATCTTAGAGCCAACATACAACATTTGTTCTTTCCATAAATACTTGTATTTATCTAAATTTTAGAAAGAAAAATGCAAATTAATGCAATAACTCTTGTCTCTTAGGCAGATATTTTCAAATGTGTTGTTACACTATCATTTATTCAGTGCCATAAATAAACTTCAGTGTTAGCAAGCATAAATTAGACCAAGGTCTGTGACCCAGGATCTAGCTATCAAGTAAAACCATAACAAATCATAAAATGTAATCACATATAAACACTTAATTGTTAGAAACGTTCCACATGGAGTAAATAAAGAACAATGTGATTCATGTTTTTATTAGGTAGAACACTGGGGTAATTTGTGACAATCTTTTAGATAATTTTTTAATAGATAGAATTTCACAACTGAAAAGAAAATGGTGATTTCTTTTATATATCTAATCCAACATCCTTCTTTCTTTGCAGCTGTTGTTTTTACAGAAGAGAAAACTGATGTCTGGAGAGGTTTATAATTTGCCTGAGGTTACACAGATTTTTCTGGCAGGGCTGGAACTATAACAGAAGTCAAACTTCTTTCCTTCTTATATGTATATTTTTAAGCATATTACAGAAAATAAAGGTAACTTTACAGTTTTTAGTTAAAATATTTTATAATTTTTTTGATTCCTCAGTTTTTAAATGGTGAGGAAAATTAAAATAAAACTAAAGTCAGTTATTCTGCTCTTTGATGCTGAGCTATTCTTCAGCTGGGGATGTAATTGTAGGACCAGATAATGAGGTTGGAATTCAATGAGGTCAAATATACCAAAGAACATTATCTCGAATACTTTGCATATTTCTAAACCAAAGGAAGGGAATACACTATTAAAAAAGGAAAACAAATTGAGTAGTGACTTACGTTTGTGACAAAGTGGAGAAGGTGACATAAGAGCGACTCAAAGCTAAACCAAGGTCAAACCATAAGGATAGTAGGAAAAGTGTAGACCTTATGTGGACCCACACTTTCTTCCCTGGTCTTGGATTGAAGAAGAGATATTGGGAGTGGTTTATGGGTTGAACTGAGCTGGGCACCTTTACAGTTTTAAGACTTGAATCTGCATTTTTTTTTTAACATATTTAGTGAACACTAGCTGTGGTAGGTACTCCTCTGGATGCTTGGGAAACATCAGTAAAACAACACAGATAAATGTCCCTGCCCTCCTGGAGCTGACATTTTAGCAAAGGCAGACAGTATACATGGCAAATGAGCACGTTATATGCTAGTACTAAAGATGATTAATACTATGGAGTTAAATAATATACATTAAATAACTGAATATAAACCAGGTAAGGGGGATGGAGAGGATCAGGGGCAGGAAGCTACTTTCAATGAAAAATAGGGAGGCCAGATTAGACATGATGACAAGTCATATAAGAGCAAAGACCTGAAGGCAGAGAGGTCCACAAGAGTCAGAAGAGGTGAGAAGTATAGCCACATAAATCTCTAGAGAAAGGGGACTTAGGCAGTGGGAACACCCAGTGTGTAGGGTCTAAGGTGGAGGTGTTGTGAGTTGTTGGAAAACAGGTGGGGCTGGAGTGGAGTGACAGGTACAGTAGTAGGAGGTGTGGTCAAAGCAGTAGTGACAAGCCACACAGTGCAGAAACTTGGGGATCATTGTAAGAGCCTTGGTTCCTATTCCCAATAGGATGTGGACACCCCTGCAGGTTTGAGCAGAGATGTGACACGTTATGACATTGAGTTTAAAGGTATTTTTTAAATGTGCAAGAAAGGAAGCAAGGGCATCAGTGAGGAAGTTATTGCAGTCATCTGAGTGAGAGGTAATGATGGCTTGGACCAGGGGGAAAGCAACGGAAGTGAAAAAAGTGGGCAGGTTCGTGGTATATTTTGAAGGTAGAAGAGATACTTATTTAATCATTTAATTGATTTCATATATACAGCAAATGTGTGAGTCTAGTAGACAGTTATTAGAACCAGTCTAATTGGCCACCAATAAAGAGTCTTCAACTGCCTTTAAACAAACAATACATCTCATGGGTGCTCACATAAACAATGTAATCTTTAAATTCAAAGGATTGCAGAACATACATGAATTCTAGAAAATCCTTTGACTGCTCAACTTGTGTTGTGATTTTTTTTCTCTGTTGTCTCCTCTGGGCATTGCTCTGTCACTTATCAAATGTCCTTTCTTATATTCCATCTCTCTCTTCTACCATCTCATTAGATTCAAACTTAAAAGCACTTTTCTTTCTTTCCAAATCCACCATTCATTCAAAAATCTACAAAATACATGTGATTGTTTTTCAAAAAAAAAAAAACAAAGAAAAAACACTCAACATTGTTTTCCCATTTAATTGTTAGGCGACTAATCTTTCTGTAGTAATTAAACTTCTTGAAACAGTGCTCTATGCTGAATCTTTTTTATTCTTCACGTACTCTTTATTCCTCAAGACTTTTTAATATTGCCACCACAGAGACAGGTCTATCTGGACTTTTCTTAACATAGTGAATGATAATTTACTTTTGCTAAATCAAATAACTCCTTTTATGTTCTCATTATTTAGTGCATTTTTGTCCCTAATTAAACTTTCCAAATTGCAGTTCAAATTAATGTTTGTGAATTCTTCTGAGACCTATTTAATACTCTTCTTTTGTCTCCTTCACTAGCATTGCTTCCTTCTAAGTCATGAAGTACTTTAATGCCAGTCTTCTTCTCCCACCAGGAATCTCTCTTTTCTCCTCTCCTTATCCTTTTTTTTTTTTCTCTTCTCTTCGGTGTTTTACTTATAAATACAGACTCCTCCAAGAAAACCCAAACCATTCCATTGGCTTCATCTTTGACCTATATGCTGACTAAAACCAAATCCAAGATTGTTCTTAATTAAGACAGATATTTCTTTCTGGACCCAATTTCTGATTGTCCCAGAGGTAATTCAAATAAAAGTCGTCCAAAATAAAAACCCATTCCATCCCTCTCAACACACTCATATTAATTAAAACCATGTCAACATTTGTGTTTTCCATCTCAATAAAAGACTCCAGTCAGTTACACAAGCTGGTAACTTCCCTCTTATTATTTACCCCAATTTCTACATAATTGTAATAGTATTAAAAATATGTCTAGTAAACCCCTTTCTTACCATATATTTTCAGTGTCACTGTGTTATTTTTGTTCTTCAATATTCTATTGCCTCTATTACCTCAGAAACTCTTGACTTGTATACTTATATCAACCATCCTTTCCTGAAAGCTGTTTTTCTTAGTCTGAGTTAGCTCCCTAAAGGATAACATACACTTACAGTTCAACATGGCAGATTAAATTGAGGCTTCTATTTTCTCTCCCCCATAAAAATCTCTAAAATCACAGTAAAAAGATATAAAACATAACAGCCCACAAAATGAAAAGAATGAGAGAAGACAGAACAATGTGTTATTTATTTAAGAATACTCAGGGAGATAAAATTTTGATGAGACAAGTTCATTTCTGTCCCAGAGAGAGTAACAGGGACTACATTCACCCTGCAACCTGAAACAAGCACAAAACAGACAACATATATGAAACAATGATGTATAAGACATTGGACATCAAAGAAGAAGGCACAGTGATCCCCAGGAAAGAGGAAACAAACCAGGTGAGTCCACGATTGTCCCAGTTCAGTGACTGGAGAGTGTACCCAGGTCGGGAGGGAGAACCCAGTCAGAACCTGATGGATTCGCTGAGTCGAGATGGAGCTAAGAGTCCACGGGAATGAGAGAAACTAGACCTCAAAGGACGGAATGCCTGAAAAGAGGAAGCTGCCCGAAACTGGAGAGTCACAGCAGTTCCCACTCAAGTACCCAGGGGAGTACTGCTTAGTGCACACGTGTGAGGAAAATACTTTGGCCAAGGAAAGAACCACCCAGACAAACTGAAGAACCTAATAATCCATGGGTTATTGGGTAGAGTACACAGAGTTGTTTTTCTTACCTCGGTGGTAGAGAATAATTAGGCCTGGAGCAAACACTAGCTCAACTGATTACAACTGCTGCATTCCAGACCCAAAGTCAAGAATATTTATGGAAATAAAAAAACAATCTATCACCTGACAAGGTAAACGTCACTATGTCTGACATCCAATAAAATAAATATAAATAATCAGGCATGCAATGAAGCAGAAAATTATGATTTGTAATGAGACAATAAATCAATCAATTGGGTACAATCTAGAATTGGCACATGTTGGGAGCAGCAGACAAGGATATAAAAACAATTATAACTGTACTCTATGTGCTTAACACAGTAAATGGAGACAGGAGAAGCAGGGGAGAGTGTGAGGGATGGATTAGACAGTGTCATGAGGAATCTTTCAATGGTGATGGATGTGTTCATTATTTTGATCGTGGGGTTGACTTCACAGATGTATATGTTGTCAAAACATTAAATTTTATACTTTATATATGTGTAGTTTATTATAAGTCAATTATATCTCAGTTAAAATATTGAAGAGATCATTTTTACAAACAAAAAACATTTCTAGGCAATGAGGCAAGATGGAGCTTGTATTATGGGGTGGAGTCATGGTCAAACAGTGGTCAGGCCAAGCCTGGAATCCCCATCTTGGAGTTCCTCCCTACTGGCAACTGGGCAGAAGGATTGTCCACAGACATTTGGAATGTAGTGTCCCAGTCCTCAGAGTCTAATGGTATAAAAAATTTGCTCTTCATTATCATTCCCTACTAGGGAAGTCAGATGTAATTTGTTTTCTATCACGATAGCCAGAAAATAGAAATAATTTCCCAAAGGGAGTCTGCTGTCACATGTAGATCTTCTTTTACATCAGATAACATGGGGAATTCAATGTCCACCTTTTCAAATTGTAGACACAGGGATCTCTGCTAAAGATGACTGACTTTTCCTGAGGATGAGGTGCCACGGGGAATGTTCAGGCAGTGTTGACCACCTTTATTAGCCCTTCTACAGGTGGAGGTTGAGCGCCCATGCAGAGTCTAGAAGAGTGAACACCCAGCATATAGTCACTCCGCATGACGGATACTGCTTTCTGGGTTCCCTCTGCCACATCACATGGGGTGACCTTACCTCAAGAAAGAGTTTCTACTATGTTTGGAACAGGCAAAAAAAGCTATACTTTTCACCTTCTTATGCTTCCCGAAATATTTTCATTGCCATATCTCTCAGTTTGCGATTATGGAAAAAGAAGATTGTGTTGGTCCCAAAAAGGGTAAGAGAGACCATGATCAACACTAAATAGAATATGTAGCGCACTGGACAGTATCAGCACTGTGAATACTCCCTTCGGCTTCTGCCTGAGGTTCATCACTAGTGCCATGGCAAGGAGGAATAAGACCCCGATAGAAGAGACAATAGATAACCTTTAATAATGTATTTTATTATGGGATACAAATCTCGGAATATAGACTTCATTATTCTAAAAAGTTGATTCTGAATTATGAAACTCCTCTCTGTCTGGTTACATTTTAATGGGAATTTGTACAAATCTCAGTTAGGAGCCTAAATGTTAGCACTTCTATATTTGGGAAGATCTGCTCAAGAAGATATCAATTTTTTTAATATAATCGTAAATATTAATAAAGTTCCCAGTTGACAGATTCTGAAGGATAAAACTATTAAATGCAGAAGTATGGTCAGCTACAAAATCTGGAAAAATTTATGTTCAGAGGGAGTAGGCTAAGGGAACAACTTCTGCAGAACTTTGAAACACTGAGGTAAAACATTTTATTCTAAGTGAAGTATCTCATATGATAACTTTATGTGAAAACTCTCTCTCTTGTGGGTGATTTAAGAATTAGTAAACACATTCATGCTCAGTCTCCCTTTAAAAGCTTTGAGAGCAGTTAATGAGACCACTGGGTTCACTTTCCAACGCTCTCTCACATCATTGTTAAAATTTACCAAAACCCTTAAAGGAAAAATAGGAATTTGCCAATTACTGGAGGCAACATTTACTATTATTCTGTGTGATCCATCATGCATTTTGCACATTTAATTCAGGATTATCTGGTATGAACCTGCACTAGTGAGATCATTCACAGGACTTTTAAAGGCCATCGTTTTCATTGCTGTGTCTTTTAAGGACTTCAGGTGATCAGGAGACAGAAACTAACACAGATATCAACTTTTCCTCAACTATAGGGAACTAGTTTATTATTCAGTAAGATTCAGAGCAAACACTAGTAGACAAAGTGAAAGATTCAGAGTCACTAGTAGATAAGGTGAAAGGCTGAGGTAGAAAGAGTTTTTGCTTTCCTCCAAAATAGAGATAAATATTACTGCAACTACCATACAGCTAATAGTAGAGGACTAATAATAATATCTCAGTGCCAGGCTCTGAACTTGAGCTTTGCTGAAGAAATATGAAGTTCTAACCATATTTTTGACTGTGGCTGCCTCTATTCCTTTTTCCTAAGAACTGATGATAGGTTTTTCTTTTTTTCCCGAGAAAATAAATTTAACAGAAGGATTCTGTTGACTTTGAAGTAAAAAATATGCAGCCATAATAAACAAAAAGAATTATTTCAATAAAAATGTGAAATATACAGCAATGAGAAGGGTGAGTAGAGGAGAAAGACGCTGAAGAGTTTATTTTTAATTTTTTAAAAATTTCAATAACATTTTTAAAGGTTACACTCCATTGACAGTTATTACAAAGTATTGGCCATATTCCCCATGTTGTAGGACACATCCTTGTAGCCTGTCTTATGCCCAACATTTTCTACCTCCCTCTCCCCGACGCCTATATTGCCCCTCCCCCCATGATAGGTTATTTTCATTCTTCAAAGAATTCTGTAGTTGAGAGGCAAAATAGGTGAGGGAGATTAAGAAGTACAAATTACTAGGTAAAAAATAAGTTACAAAGATCTAATGTACAGCACAGGGAATACAGTTAATATTTTTCAGTAAATTTGTATGGAGTATAATCTATAAAACTACTGAATCACTGTGTTTTACACAAAGCTAATATAACATGGTAAGTCAGTTATAGTTCAATTTTTTTAAAAGTCTGTTTATTTCCCTTTGCTTTTATACTTTCTCTCCATTTTTTAATAATAACATAGATTTGAGGTGTTACAGATGAGCAATCACACTTATCTGGAATTTGTGGACAGAAAAGACTGTGAGAAGGTAAGTTCTTGGGACCTTTGGGCATTTTTGTCCTTCCACAGGGAGAAGAGTTGGGGCTTGTGCCATCTTATCCCTATCTTGTGGATGAAGCAGGTTACCAGAATTTTTTTTTTTTTTTTGGTCTGAAAATAAATCATATTGATGTCAAAGGAGTAATACAAACCGTAGAAGAGACTGACAAAGGTGAAGGAAATTGGAGGATTAGAGCAAGAAGCCTGTTATCGACTTGGTCAAAGGCAAGAATACAATAAAGTTTCAGTAAAACAGTAAGTAAACAACTTTCACAGTTTTCCTGATTTAGTTGAAGAGGCCACCTTCTAAATGACAAGAAACAATTTCCACGAGGGTATTTGATAATGTTGCATTACATACTGTCACCCAGTCATTAAAATAGGAAGTCAGTAAAGATATGAGACCATTGGCCGTCTACCATAATTAGTAAATTCATCAACTAGAATCTAGTTCCTGTGTCTGTTATAAAGGGAATTCATGTATGTCATGGACTGAATTTTTGTCTTGGTTACAGTTATTGGTGTCTATAGTTAAGTTCAAAAACACTTGGACATCTGGAAATATATTTTAATTAATCATATTTTGCATTTCTCAGTATGAGTTTCATGACTGAGATGAAATATTACTCGAGTTTTCAAGTGAACTAAGTTCTGAATTTAGAAATGATAATAGTTTATTATGCATGCTTCCAGTACCTGAGGTAGGAATGTGCTATTTTTGACAACTGATGGGCTATTAATCTTAACCTAGACACTTTATCTTTGTGTCGAATCATAGCTTATCATTGTGTACTTACCTCTTAAACATTTACTATCTATCTCTTGCCCACAGTGTCACATTTAGATCCCATCAGTGTGAGTAGCATGAATTTTGGAAGGCAGAGAAACCGTACCTGGATTGTGGTGAGGTGAGGATTTGCCTGTAGCTTCCAGGAATTATCCTTTGACCTGAAGCTGAGATGACTGACATTTGTCTCCTGCTATTCCCTTCTCTCTTGCATTCTTAAAACCAGCAGAAGCTTTTCCTGGTAATTTCTCTTTTATTCCTTTCAGTGATAACGTTGGCCTCCAATTTACTTCTTAGATTGTCTAGGGTGGTTTATTCTCCTGATCAAACCCATATTGATATAGTCCCTCTTACCTTGGCCCTAGCCATTCAATTCATTCTTTCCCTATTTACATCATCGGTTGAATAACATTTTGCCTGATCTTATATTTCTTTGCAAATGGCATAAAGAACTATTTCTTCTGGGAGACTACTCCAAGTTCTTGCTGGTGAATTACTCTTAGTAGATAAAACAGGGGTTTGGGGGCTTCCCTGGTGGCGCAGTGGTTGAGAGTCCGCCTGCCGATGCAGGGGACACGGGTTTGTGCCCCGGTCTGGGAAGATCCCACATGCCGCGGAGCAACTGGGCCCGTGAGCCATGGCCGCTGAGTCTGCGCGTCCGGAGCCTGGGCTCCGCAACGGGAGAGGCCACAACAGTGAGAGGCCCGCGTACCGCAAGAAAAAAAAAAAAAAAGCTTTTTTTGGGGGCCTCCCTTCAAGGCCTAATACTTGGCTGTTTCCTTTTTCCCCCAACCTCAGCAAAACAATTAGCACTATAGACAAAACATATTTTCTATGATCAAGTATCTCCTGCAAGATAATAAATTATATTAGTAAAGATACTTTTGACAAATATCTGATGATTTTAACTTGTTAAATACTCAAAGGTAAATCCATTTTTTTCTGAATTTAAATTAAAAATGACAGTGCTATTTCTAACCATTTTAAAACAGGTTGTGATGGTATTCGAATCATCTTTTTGTAAAACAAAACAGGTTTTAATAAAGCAGAAAGACATGGGGTTTTGCATTGCTTAATGAACTGTTACTCTTACTAATTAGATGATTATGTGTTTATGCAGAGGTCAGTCAGAATAATTAAGTTTATATCTACTTACCAAACTGTGATACTATGAGTCTATGGCAATAGTTGATTGCACACATTCAAAGAACTGTGAAAGATAATTGGAAAAGAATTCACCCTTCTAGTGCAGAAAATGTTCTAAAATATATGATGCAAAAACTTAAAAAAAAATAAGTAAGCATATTACTTAGAAAAATTATAACTATTGAATACTATTGGATCTGGTTATACTTCATAATCTCTCTCTCCTTACATGTTCACCATCTCCTACTGTTTTTCGTATATACTTACTTAGTGCTTAGAAAAAAAAATATATATATATATATATCATGCAAATTCACATACATGACACAAATAATGAAGAAAACACAAATCTTAAATAGATTAACTTTTATCTCCAATAGATTTTTTTGTGCGTAAATATAACAGCCAGTACAGACTTATAATTATCTTTTTTACAGACTTTAATATAATTATAGAATCTAAAAAAATGTGACATACTTTACTAGCCTAATTTACCTTCTTGACTTTAATGGAAATAGAAAATGGGTCATTTTTAAAAATTATTTTATATTCGAATAATTCATACATACAGAGAAGTGTATGAATTTATAAGCACTTTTTCCTAAGAAGGTGTTATTTTTATTTTTTAATTAATTTTTATTGGGGTATAGTTGATTTACAATGTTGTGTCAGTTTCTGCTGTACAGCAAAGTGAATCAGTTATACATATACATATATCCACTCTGTTTTAGATTCTATTCCCATATAGGTCATTACAGAGTATTGAATAGTGTTCCCTGTGCTATACAGTAGGTCCTTATTAGTTATCTATTTTATATATAATAGTGTGTATATGTCAATCCCAATCTCCCAATTTATCTCTCTATAAGCATTTTTTAATTGATTTATACATGTACCTGCTAACCAGGTTAAGAAGTAGAATATAACCAGTGCCTTAGAAGCACTTGGACCTTTCCTAATTACATTCCTCTCCCACTCCCAGAGGCAACTAGCAACCTAACATTAATCATTCCTTTGCTTTTCTTTATAATTTATGTCCAAAGTAGTTATACCTGCAAAATATGTTGTTTTGTTGTGAAAAGCTGAGTAGCAATCCCAAATTTAGCTTTGTAAGGAAAGGACAAATTACTACACCTGGGAGAGAATAAGCCAGATAGAATATATGGATCACAGTCTGACTTGAGCTTCCCTGAGACCTTATAAAACCCCTTCTGGGAAACTTAATGGTCAATGTCAGAGAGGAGTCCTGTGAATCGTTTGCCACATCACAGTGGAAATATTTATCAGGGCTAAAGTGCCAGGAAAATGCTGCACATTCAGCCGTAATAAGTTCAGGCAGGGTGGGCTACGGGCTACTCTATGTTTTGCTTCTAAATTTACCATGGTGCACATCAAATCTTAGGAGGAGGTCGAAATGAAAGAGTTCTTTTGGATTAAAGGAATATTTTCAGCTGATCCAGGCTTCGTGGAATGGAAAGACACAAACTTTATTCCCACATTGTCAAGACTAATGTTCCCGCTTAAAGATGATGCAAGGACCCGGGGCATCAGGTTATGACAGCTCCCAATATGACTTTCCTGAAACATCGTTTGCAGCCTAAATTGATTATCTTCCTTGGTGTTGTTTCCACTCATCTTTTCTCTCTTTCAGAAAATGTTCTTTTTCAGATGTTGGTTATCTAGATAAGCCCTATATTTTCTTAAACTTTCTCTACAATTAGTTTAAATCTCTTTATATTTTTGCTCCTCTTTCTGAAATATATTCTAAAACTTTATCAACACCTCTTTCCATTTTTTGTATTTTTGCTTTTTGGGTTTTCATTCAAGTTGGCCAAATGAGTTTCCAAAAACTTATTTTCTTTTTTAAAAATGAAATTCTTTTTAGTTTCACTTAGGTGATAGTTCCTCTCACTTTTCTGTGGATATTAATGCCTAGAAGGATAAAGGTCTATGGGCTTTGTGGGAGCTCCCTGGAGGCAGAGGACTAGAAGCCACAGAAATCAAAGCAGAGTCATGCTCTTTACTCCATGTGGTGTCCCAGCCCAGGCAGGGGAAAGCAGTCTGAATGACTGTGCCTGGGTGAGGGCATCTGTGGAGCTAACTCCTGTCAATCATTTTTTAAACATTTACATTTATTTTAGACCCAACTTTGGATCCTCCAGTTTTGGATGACTCAAACTGTTGTTTCCTAAGACTTTGAGAATTCTCTGATCAATTTGGTTTGGTTTTCATTTTTTCCTGATTTCTAGCTTAGGATTTAGCTTTCTCAGGTCTATTAAATAATGTACATTAATACATTAGCCTGCACTCCTGTTTCCAGAATTTTATTCCTATTATTTGCTCTTCTGTCATCCCCCTCCATCTGAGTTTAATCTTTAAAAACATGTTCGTTATTGTAATTTTACAGTGAAGATTTACATTAGATGCCTATGTTTAAAATCCTAAGCTGGAAAAACCATAGTGCCTCCATTTAAAAAACTATATTCATTGTCTTGTAATAACCTATAATGGAAAAGAATCTGAAAAAGAACATATATATATATATATATATATATATATATATATATATATATATATATATATATATATATCTGAATCTCTGTGGTATATACCTGAAACTAACACAATATTGTAGATCAATTATAAGTCAATTTTAAAAATGTATAGGAATGAAAAATTTCTAATCTGTTTATCTCTGTGAAATGTGTTTTCATGGTTGATGTAGATAAGAATTTAATGTACTCTATTAAGACTGATTTTTTTAATTGAAGAAAAGCTTAACAAACTCTAAACATATGCTACTTTTGAGCAGATTCTTAGCAAGAACTGCTTCTCTTTTTTTGTAGTACCTTTAAGAACCTAATAAATACTATGCTAACCTCGCTTAGCAGGTCATTAGTTTCCTCACAAAGTTGCCAATTCCTACAAGTAGAATTGTTTCCAGAATAAAACATTCAGTTTCTACAACACCATAAATGGAACAATGGTCAAGGAAAAAGCAAATAGCAGGTTTTCCTTAGATTAAGAATATTGTACATATTAAATTTTACTGGTCTTCGGTATTCCTAAGTCTGGAGCAGTGTAGCTCTGGACACTATCTCTAATACCCTATATGACAGAGAAATTTGAGAGCATATTTCTGCAATTCGAGAACTGCTAATGTGCTGAAAAAACTGTTGTGAAAAATCAAGATAATGTAATAATAATAATAATAATACCCTCAACACAAGATAGAATCATCATCTTGTCAAGAACTGTAAAGTGACTGAGATTTTTAATCTACTTGCAAACTAGCAAGTTAATTAACAAGTTAACCTGCCACAGTTACATGGATGCTGGCAGAAAAAACACAACTCCTGGGTTAGAAACAAAGGACTTTATTACTCACAGCAACAGCAGTAGCCAGAATATTAGAGTTTTCTTGTACAAGTTTGCCAAGCCCAGTTCTCACAAGGCAGCATGGAGATGGCCAGTTAACACCTGCATATGCAATGGGTTGTATTACAAGAGAGAAATCGTGATCCCCCATTTTTTTTTTAATGGACAGCAAAAAAGACTTGACCTTTCCTCCAAAAGGAGTTATTATGTTTATTATCACGGGCAGTAAATATACTTGCCCTTTGCTCCAGAGGGAGACACTATCCATAGCTCAAAGGCTGTAAACAAACCTGCCCTTTGCTCTGAAGCGAGGTGTTATTTCTTTGTTCCAAGATTATTTGCTATACAAATATTCTTGTAATGGGGAACAACACAACTATTTTCCTTGCTCCTAAGATGTGCAGAAATGTGAGAGAGACTGATGGGGAATTTTCCCCCAACATGCCTCAGCACATTTTCCAAGGGCTAATCCCATTCTTTCTCTTGGACTTAAACTTAAGTCATCAGATTTAGTTGTCATTGTTAAATAAATTTATTTATTTATTGCATTTTTTTAATATTGGGGCATAGTTGACTAACAATGCTGTGTTAGCTTCAGGTGTACAGCAAACTGATTCATTATATATATACATGTATCTAGTCTTAATAAATTTAAAGGGAAAATTGTTGCTATATATTTTTATACTACATTAGCATATTACTATGGCATCAGGAGAGAATGATTTTATAAAAGAATGAATTTAGATGTCTACATTTTTAAAGCTCATAATCCCTTTTGGGTGAGTGTATTTTTGGTAGATTTTGGAATTTATTCCATAAAGAAGATTAATGGCATCTTCCTGTGCTCTTCTGTTCATTGTCTTTTAGAATTACTCCCTAAAGCTATTATATGAAAATTAATTACATTGGCATAACAAGGCATAAGGTATTCATTGCATAAACAGAGCAATATTTCTGCCATAAAATACAACATCTTGTTTCATCAAATTCCGGTGCTCTTAAAAAATTTCCATGAATTATAATTTTGTTCTCTAAGGTAAATATTTTAGAAAATCAGGTTGGAAAATATCTACTTTATAAAAACACTTATTCTTAAGCAACGATTTTAAGATTTCCCTTCAAACTTAGCAACTCACCAAAGTAATATTTCCTGTAATTGTCACTATTTCTACCTAATTTACCTTGAACAGCCACACACTAATCTTATAGTGAAAATGTCAAAACTGACAAAAATGTCTGACAAAATTAATTTTAGCCAAATTTACTCTTGAAAGTCACTGTTTCCAACCCTTCATCTCTGCAAAACTTCTGCATTTAATATGCTTTTAGCTCATCTATGCCTAGTGAAATCCTACATATATTTCAAGATTCAGTTTGAATGCCTCCCCCATGAAGAATTGCCTATTTTACTGTTAGAATTCATCATTTTTTTCCATCATAGAACATGGTTTACATCTCTTAGGTCACATCCATATTTTGCTCTATCACTTTTTTCTACTTTTACTTTCTTCTCTACCAAAACGTTGTTGGAAAAAAATTCTGTCTGGAACATCTTGGTCTCCCTTATATAATATTTATCCTGGTAGGTTGTTTGTTTGTTTTAAGCCCTTATGCTCACAGAGAGATTTGCTGGAAACACACAAGTGTGGGGAGTTTGTATGATGGATTTTATAAGGACGCATGTGGAAACAAGCAGAAAAGGAATCTAATGGGAAGAGCAGGGCTTCACAACACATTCACTGAATCTTAGTCTGGAAACTGGCAGTTGGCTCAGGACAAAATCAGTTCTGGATTATAAGCAACCTGTTTGAATTTCTCACCTTCCTCCTTCTAACTGCCCCATTTCATAAAGAGAAAAAGCCAAAGTCTATATGGTATTATAGAAAACACTATGTGATCTAGTCTCAGCTTCCTCCATGACCTCAAATTCCATTACTCAGTTCCTCTATCATATTTTCCCAGTCACACTGGCCTTTTTAGGGTCTTTACGCATGCTGTTCCCCCCTCTTGCTGGAATGCTATTCACATAGAAAACTCCAGAACTGACTCCTTTACTTTTTTTTTTTAACATCTTTATTGGAGTATAATTACTTTACAATGGTGTGTTAGTTTCTGCTTTCTTGAATTCATTACTTAGATGTCACCTTCTTTGATATTTTTCCTTCATTTAATATTGCACCCTAACTCTTTGTACCCTTGAACTCATGTCTCTATACTTTTTATGTCTTATTATTAATACTTATCTTGTTTTAACATGCTAAATATTTTCTTCATTCATATTATCCCGCTAGAGTGTAATATGTCTCTATGTCTATAGGCGTTTTTGAATGAAACTTTTAGTTTTGATACAATTGTAGATTCATGTACAGTTGTAATACAAGACATAATACAGAGGGATCCCATGTACCTTTTATCAGTTTCCACAATGGTAACATCTAGCAAAATAAGATACTGACATTGGTAATAGCCAAGATATGGAACATTTCCGTCACCAAATGTAGCTCTCTTGTTGGCCCTTATAGTCCCACCCACTTCTGCCCCCTCCCCTCTTCATTTTAATAATCGATTTTTTAAATGATAGCATAATAAATAAAAATGGTCTATTAAAATGTACTAATATGAAAATATAATACATGACAGGCACTATTCTTAAGAGCTTTACACATATTAATTTACTTAATCCTCACAGTAACACTATGAGATTACTCCTATCACTGTTCTCATTTTACAAATGACAATGTTAAGATGGAAAAACGTCGTAATCTGCTGAACTTGCGAGTGGTGAGCCCACTGTATGGGTCTGGGCACTATGCTTTACATTAGTTAGCTTCCACTCTTTGCATTTCAGGGTTATTTCTGCTTTATTGTTCCCGTGTTTATTTTCACTTCTTATATCATTTACAACTTATTACACTCATATATTATAGACATTTTGTTATAATAATTAATTAACAGTGCTGGTACTTAAAAATTGGGAAATTAAAGTTGGTTTTGTGTAAACTTCTGTATTCTTCAACATTTTATACCTTGAGGAAAGTAATGCAAACTTCATAAGCAGTAAAATAACACATCACAAATCTCTCTGTGATGTATAGGTTGAAGAAGGAATTCATTACAGCATCTTTTACTTTTCTACCTTTGCCAAATAAAAGCTGTGAAAAACAGGTTCATGTAGTCTCAGCATTTTTAGACTCCAATGGGAAAAAATAATTTTGCTGATCATTAACTTTTGGCTCCTTTTTTCTGATATCTCTCTAAATTGTTTTTTTTTGTCCATGAAAAGTAACTATTTTACATTTTTACATGATATTTACAGAATATTCTATCATCTAGGTAGCATATATACACCCTTTCTGCAGATTTTATTACTGATCTCTAAATTTTTTTTTTGTCCATGAAAAGTAACTATTTTACATTTTTACATAACATTTACAGAATATTATATCATCTAGGTACTATATATACACCCTTTCTGCAGATTTTATTACCTCAAACATATTTGATACTCTTATTAGTTTTGATAAATATGATGATGAGGAGGAAAATAATTTTTTAACCAGACTTTTTTTTTTTTTTTGCAAGTCACAACTGGCTGAGGAGGAGGAAATGTATTAACTTACAAGGTAAACAGAGGAGTGAAGTAACAAAGTTATGGGAAGGGTAGGGGTGCAGCTAGGCCTCCACATCAATTAGACAAGAATTTCAGACACCATAGGCTCAATCTCTTCATCTCTCATCCACCTATGTCTTTGCTATTGTTTAGTAATCTATCACTCTGGGTGTTTCTTCCATGTGTTAAGCAACATATATCCAATGACCCTCAGATCTCATACCTCATAGCATTTGCCACCTTGGAAGGGCCATTGTTTCAGTTCTAAAAGATTAAGAAAACTACATGAATATCTTAGCTGGGTCTGGGGTTCAGCTCTGGACAATGAGTAGTGTCCATGTAATAGGGTCATATGTTAAAATGAAACAGCCCATGGGAACCAGAGGACTGGGGTGGCATAAGAAACTGTGCCTAAAAATATGGGACTGCTCATCCCAATATGAGGGCAGCGTCTCTGGCTTAACAAATCAATGGGTATCTATTGTGAAATAGACCTTGATGATCATAATGATGGTGGTGGTTCAGCAACATTTAGTTGATTTAGCTACGATTGTTACTGAGAACAATGCCTAGGGAGAATTTGGTATGTTTTTGTCCTCCAGGGAGTTACAATTCA
This sequence comes from Hyperoodon ampullatus, assembly GCF_949752795.1. Taxonomy (NCBI): domain Eukaryota; kingdom Metazoa; phylum Chordata; class Mammalia; order Artiodactyla; family Ziphiidae; genus Hyperoodon; species Hyperoodon ampullatus. Next base: position 65,001,012 of record NC_136929.1, read on the forward strand.
GTTGGGAGATAAAAATGTATTGAAGCATTGAATAAAATAAAAACCTTTAGTGAAAGAATATTAAATAAAAAAATAGAATAAAATCCCCAAAGTTAAAATTTAAAAATTATTTTGTTAATTGAAAAATGTCTTTGAGTAATTTTAAAAATCCTATACCATTATTTCATTTTTATGAAGGTATGATTAATATTAAAAATAGTTATATTATGCTAATATCCTGTTCTTCATCAAATGTCTTCTCACCACCCTTAGAATCCACTGATGACTCCCATGTTTATCAACTACTACTATGATGACTGTCAAGTAGTAATTATATAATTTCTATCATTTTTTTCTTCTTGTATTAGTTGATTTTCCTGAAAAGCTTCTAAACAGGAGTTTTCATACACACACACATTTAAATATACATATATATTGTTTAATGGATTCCTACTTTATTTAGTGGGTTGTGGTCTGATTTTCTCATTATTTATTTGGTGCTGAAATTGTCCTAAATTTAGCCAGTGGGAGCCCCTTCAAGCTGGCTCTTGTGTTCTTTTCATGTGCTCCATTATTCCTTGAATATTTCCTATTCCTTATTCTTTGCTACAATACAATATTCCAGGCTCATCTGGTACTTTTCTTATTTAAGTCCTGTTCTTTTCAATAGAGGATGATATTTACCCTGGCACCGGATGAGCTCAGTGCTTCTAAGCCTTCCCAATAGACAGAGCTAAGAAATAGGTACCAGTATATAAACATATAGATATACAGTTGATCCTCTTTATTCATGGATTTCATTTTTTAAAAATTTGCCTACTCCTTAAAATTTATTTGTAACCCCCAAATCAATACCTGGCTGCTTTTGCTTCATTCATGGAATACACAGAATGGTAAAATATTTGAGTCACCCTACACACACGTTCCCAGCTGAGGTCAAATAAGACAATGCTCTGTATTCCTGTTTCAACTCTCATACTCTAAACGAGTGTGTTTGTGTGTGTGGTTTACTTAGCACTATGTGTTTTTAGCATTTTGCTTCTGTTGGTGATTTTTGCTATTTACAATAGCCCCCAAGGGTAGTGTTGGAGGGCTGTCTAGTGTTTCTAAGTATAAGAAGCCTGTGATGTGTCTTACAGAGTAAATATACGTGTTAGACTAAGCTTCAGGCATGAGTTATAATGGTGCTGGCCATGAACCAACAATACATATTAAATAAAGTGTCTTTAAACAGAAACACATTTAAAACAAAGTTATGTATTGATCAGTTGATGAAAATATGACCAGAGGCTTGCAGGAACCAAACTGTATTTTCCCTAAGAGCAACGGTTCTGTATTTGCTAATTCTATGTTCACAGCAATTCTATAGTTCATAGCTATCATGATAACAAAAATTGGCTGTATATACACATACACACATATTTTTATTTCTATGTGTGTATGTATATATAAAATCCATGAGTTCATACTAATCTCTCCAATACCTCCAATTTCCATCCAATAACTTGGGGTTCTTTTCAGCTATTTATTTATTTTTTTTAAATTTTATTTATTTTTTTATATAGCAGGTTCTTATTAGTTATCCATATTATACATATTAGTGTATATATGTCAATCCCAATCTCCCAGTTCACCCCACCACATACTGACGAATCCCTTCTCAACCACTCAGAAGCTTGACTTCCACAGTTGCCAATATACTTACTTATCTGCCCAGTTTCTCCCAGTTCTCAACCATGTGGGCCCTCTCCTCTGCTCTTCCTTCACAGGTCACATCTGTTCCTGGTTCCTCTGCCCTTCTGCTTTGTTAGCTACAGGGCATTACTTCCAAAGCCTCCATGGCACGCCTTCCTCCTCAGCATCCAACTCTCCTAGGCCCTGGGACATGGTGTTGAGACTCTGAAGTGATTAACCAACTGGTCCAGTGTTCTCCTGTTTTAAGTAGAACTGCTGAGATCTGGAAAGATTTAGAAGTACCACTTGGACTCAGAGGAACTGGTTTAGCGCAACATCATACAGCAGTTCATTTCAGTTCAATAAACATTTCTCATTAAAAAAAAAACCCTCTGCTGAGCTTTCAGTCTGACATCATCCCCAGGAGTGAAAGAGAAGATGGGAAGGGAAGAGAGGATGTTAAAAAAAAATCGAAAAGGAAAATAGAAAGAAGGGAATGTAGGGAATATTTATGACATATTTACATCCAGAAGAACACCTTGAAATTTTTGTAAAGAGAGCAAACATATTTTTTTGTCAGTTGTGAAGATAAAAATATATATGAAAATATATAGATATTTCATATATAAAATATATGTGAAAATGCAGAAGCAATAAGAGGTAGGATGTGCACTGAAAGGTGAAAAATCATAGGACACATATAATTGTGCTGCATAACTGTGCTATTTTAAAGCCCCCTATAAGCCTGAAATACAATGTATATGACCTAGTGACATATGATGTAACCACCAGACCTAAGACCTAATTGTCTACTTCAATAGAGCATAATGTCTTAATCAAATATTGGTAATTTTTTTAGTAATGGTTTAAACTATGTATTATAGTCTCTAGAAAGCAAGTAAACTCTGTTACTTGTACACTTATTTACGCTTGATTGATATGACTTCTTTGAATTTTCAAGACCTTGGTTAAGCATAAACCAGTATATACATTCATGCCTTTTTATATATACAAAATCACGCTCACGATGATAGTACACTGACTTAAATAAATGAAATCCTAAGCATTTATCTCAAAATGACATTGAGATCAGGTACACATTCTGCCATAACTTGAATTTTTTCAGCTAGCTTATTATAACTTTAACTTTAAAAATAGCATGAAATATTAGCATTCAAAATGTATGAGCTATAATGAAAAATTAAACTCTGCGGTAAGAGAGTGTTTGAAGCAAAAGGAAAATAAATAACCTTCTTGAAAAGATTAATATTCATTTATACAAGCCATCTGAGATGTTAGCAATATTCTCAAATAACTCTACTCTCCGCATATGCCAGAAGAAAGTGATTTTATTTTAGGGATGTAAAAAAACCGTTACTTTTTTTTTTTTTTTTTTTTTGCGGTACGTGGGCCTCTCACTGCTGTGGCCTCTCCCATTGCGGAGCACAGGCTCCGGACGCGCAGGCTCAGCGGCCATGGCTCATGGGCCCAGCCGCTCCGCGGCATGTGGGATCCTCCCGGACCGGGGCACGAACCCGTGTCCCCTGCATCGGCAGGCGGACTCTCAACCACTGCGCCACCAGGGAAGCCCGTAATACCATATTTTGAATAAAATATAAGCAGGTACAGTCACATTTCTTTGTCTTGGAAATTGAAGTAGGGCATATTAAGAGAGAGACAGTTCCTTGGGATCAGCAGCTTAAAATCATGAGAAAAACTGGGAAACTTATGTCACATTATACACTATATAAAGTAAGGTAAAAGTTGAAACTACAAGTAAGTAAGAGTTATTTGGTGGAAATAGAATAAATGATTAAACAAATTGGAAATAGAAATGAAAAAGAGAACATACACAGGAATAATCCAATCCCCAGGTAATGGTCTCACATAAGACTAGCAGTTCATGCAGTCAAAATTGCATTGGATTAACATTAGCCTTTTATTCATCCTCCCCACTGAAGACAAGAGATCCTGCAACTTCCTTCCATGGATTTCGTACCTTTTTCATCCCTTTATAATTAAAGGATTATTTTACAAGACAACCCTGCCCAGACTCAGCCTTAAGGCACACATATTATCAACCTTATTCTACAAAAGAGAAATTGAGATATAAGTATTAACAAAGTTTCCCAAGGTAATGTAATTCATAAGTGGCAGAAATAATTTGAGTTAAAATCCTTCTCCCTCTAAATTCTACACACTAAACCACAATTAATTTTTTTCCCATTATCAACTCTTCCTACTCTTCTTTGTTGAAACTTTGATTTAGACCGTTGAAAATGAGTTTGAAAATTAATTCTAGCTTTCCACAGAATGTTACTGAAATTTAATCGATCCACTGTTGCTTATATACAAAAAAGTATCAAAGCTTATCGAATGCAGAATGTACTAATTTAGCTGAATTGTGAGATTATGAGTTACTGTTATTTTTTTCTCTCCTAAGGCATAAGTACACTGACTTCGGGTTCTTGCTAATGTCACTCAGTACTGTCAGACATCACCTCACAACACCCTGATGAACAAATATAAAATGTGTTTCTATTTTGAAAGGAGAAAAGGAAGCTCAAAGAGCTGGTTTGCTTGCATAAAACATCACACACAGTTAGTGGTGAATAAAATAGTAAAAAAACACATTTCAAAAAGTTTCCATTATAGCACTCTTTGCAATATACCACAGTGCTAATATTTAACAAAGTTGTGTACATACCTGTGTGTGTGAGAAAGAGAAGTGAGAGGCGGGGATCAAGGTGAGGAATTAAAGGCTTATGGTTATTAACCAGATAACTAGGAAATATTGTCTAAGCAGTAAATTCCCAAAGATGCTCATTAAGCTGGGTTTTATAGGAAATCTTCTTTTGAGTCTTTGGCCCACAATCTAATCAGGAGTTCCAAGAGGCTGCTTCAGGGGTCTCCCAGAGAATTTCTACATAGTTCAAACTAGAGGCTACAATGGTAAGGGGCTAAGGCTTGTTTTCGATGAATGATGTTACCTTCTTAATTTTGAACTAGTTCTTTCATTTTTCTTTATGGTATCGTAAACTTTGTATTTTACCTTTATAACAAGAATAAGTTGAAGAAGATTTTTTGACTCCTATTCTTTCCTCTCCTTGAGGCATTAATGAGCTGAAAAAGAACCCAAATTCAGGCAGCAAAAGAATATTCAAGACATACATTGCACCACCCTTCAAGCATTCAGTTGCAAATTTTCAGCATTAAAATTATTATATATGCAAGATATTGGTGTGTTTATTAGTATAGTGATGTGGCAGATTTAAATAACTTTGTTTAAAGCCTGATTTGTAAACAACAGAAGAAGATATTTGGGGTTGAATTTAAAGTTCTCTTTAATAAATGCATGTGTTCTCCCCCCTTTCCACCACCTGAAATTAGAGATTCTCTTTATAGCAGCCGAGGGCATGAGGCAACATGAAACATGTCACTTGTATGCACAATTGCATGCACGTTTATTTTTTCCATCCCGTGTTAGTGGGTAGACACATACTGCTGCTATAGCTCCTGGGGAAGGTGGCTGCGTTTCTTAGTGGGAGGCTTGCAAAATGAAGGGATTTCCGAAGTTCAAAAGTTGGGTTTGCAGCTGCAGCATGCCACTTTTCTATAAAAATGAGAGCATGAGATGCTTTTCATTTCTCTGGAAGGCAAATGCCACCTGTCATTGAATGCTGCATCCCCTGCTCAGATTTTGATAAGCAATTTCCATTTAGGTTTTCTTTTCCTAATGAAAGGTCTAAACTGATTGAAAAGGTTTTTTTTAGCCAATGTACCTAGGGAGTAAGGGAAAAAAACCCTTCAATTGTGAGAAACTAAAAATACTATTTTAGGAAAGTATATTGAATCATAAAACTTTTACAGGCGGAATGGATGTTGGAATTCGTCTACTTCTCTCATTTACAGAGATTGAAGCTGAGACTCTTACCAGTTCAACATCGCATATTTACAGAGTGACAAAAACAAAGCTAAGACTCAATTCTTCTAAATTCGTTGATATTGTTCTTTACTTTAAAAACCAAACAAGTTGCAAGAGGATCATGTCCCAACCTCTTTTTATTTTCAAAAATAAAAATACTTGATGTCACCTATAAAATATCCTTGAACATTTTGTTCCATTAATCAATTATATTATGTTTAATTTTGGTGAATTCTTAATGATTTTTTCTAATAAATTAAATAAGCATTCAACAGTTATATTCCATAGAAATAGATTAGGAACTGCAAAGAGACAGTCATGCTTACCTTTTAACCTATTATATATCAAAAACATGCCAAAGTGCATAGGACACACTATAAAAAAATATGTTAACTATACAAATATATATTAACTATATATATGTTTAGTAATTAAATATATTCTATGTTAACTATAAATATATTTAATAATGAAATATATGCTATATTTTGAAGAAATTTACTTGAAACATAAAACCCAACTTTCAGGAACTTATATTTCATTGAGGAGGACAAATATTTAAACAGTTAAATATAACACAAAATACAATAAAACTAATTTATAAACACACCATTTATGTGAAAGTTGCAAAAACACTGAATTGAAGATGGTGATTTTCAGAGCATCTACATGTAATCATAATTATGTTCTTATAAATGAAGCATTATTTAACCATTCCAGTTCCATATAATTACAAAATATATTTAAAATTTTCTCAATTATTGATGTAAATGCTAAGTTATCTGAAGCTATGACCAATTATTGAAAAAGTTGCTAGGAAGTATATACAGTTTTCACAATATGGCAGAGCTTTGACTTATATGGAACTGATGAATAATCAATGAATAAAAATAAATAGGCAAGCAACCTCTGAGGACCCATATAAAAGTATTCTTTTAGCACACCAAAGGTCATAGCTGGATAGATGACTAGGAAGGAAGTCAGAGAGATTTTGGCTTAAGTCCTTGGAATTCTACAGATGTTACTGTTTGGGTAGATTTTATGAGGTAAATCTAGAATTCAGCTTGGTCCACAGTGAATAAAACTGAGTGTGAAATGTCCTATAGAGAATGGAATTTTTTGTACTGGACAACCTAGTCACTGAAGATTTTTCTTTTGTGATGAAAATAATTATTTATTGAAGATTTACTCTTTTCCAGGTAGTGGGGTTATCTCAACTAGTTGCCATGACAAGTCATCAAGATAAGTACTATTATATCCCCATTTTATAGGTAGTCACACAGCTAACAAATGGTAGAGGTGAGATCTATAGAAAAAGAAATAGGGAAAAAATAAATGGATACTTGCCTAGTTAATTTTTAACTTAAAGATATCCTTAACACTTAGCTAAGGAGTAAGAAAATAATACTGCCTCTTAGTTGTCTGACTGAGGTGCCTATATTGATTTTACATCACTTTTTATATAATAGATCTATTCCTACAGGGTATAAAATATCCATTGTTTAAATCTGGTCATATACCCCATCCTCTATGATCTATCACACTTCTAGAAGGGATCTTGGAAACCATGAAGTTTAATCTACTCATTTTTCATTTGAGTGGACTGATGGAGGGAAAGGGACCTGCAAAGATAAATATAAAGGCAGTTCAAACAGTAAGCGGTGAAGCCAGGATGAAAAAAAACAAATTTTCTCTACCTCAGATGAATGTTGTGGTTTCTAGCCATGGTGTTAATTGTATTTAGAGGCACAGGATTGACTCAAGAAAATAAAGATGTGAATTTAGTCAAATAGCCATGATGATGAGGAGAAGGTCCTTGGAAGATTTGTGGTGTTTACTCTTCTTTCTTAAATAACGGTTTTATTGATGAATATTCACATACAGACAATTTATGCATTTAAAGGGTACTATTTAATAGTTTGTAGTATACATAGCTTTTGTATATTCAAAAAGCTGTGCAACCATCACCAAAATACATTTTAGGACATTTTCATTACCTCCAAGAAAATCTCACACCCATTAACAGGGAATCACCACTTACACCCAACCTCTGCCCCTAAACCTATGGAATTACTAATCCACTTCCTCTCTTATATTTGCCTATTCTGGACATTTCATATAAATGCAATCATACAATATGTAGTCTTTTGTCACTAGCTTCTGTCACTTAGCATACTGTTTTCAAAGTCCATCTATGTTGTAGCATGCATCAGCATTAACTTTTTATTGATGAATAATATTCCACTGTATGGATATACTACATTTTTGATCAGTTGCTCAGTTGATGGACATTTGGGTTATTTCCTTTTTGGCTATTATAAATAATGGGTCTATGAACATTCATGTAAAAGTTTTTGTGTAAACATGTGTTTTCATTCTAATTGGTTATATATCTAAAAGTTGAATTGCTGAGTCATAAGGTAACTCTGTGTTTAAACTTTTGAAGAACTGTCGGACTGTTTTTCAAAGGATTGGATCATTTTGCATTCTCATCAGCACTGTATGAGAGTTCCAATTTCTCTACTTCATCTACAACATTTGTTATTATCTGTGGGGTTTCTTTTTGGGTGTGGGAGGCGCCCTGCAGCTTGCAGGATCTCAGTTCTCTGAAAGTGCTCAGTCACCAGGGAACTCCCTATCTGTCTGTTTTTCTAAAAAATAGCCATTCTAGTAGGTATAAAGTGGTATCTTGTAGTTTTGATTTACAGTTCTCTTATGGCTAATACTGTTGAACATTTTTATATGCTTATTAACCACTTGCATAAATTTTTGAATAAATGCCTATTCAGATCCTTTTCCCATTTTTATATTAGGTAATATATCTTTTTATTATTGAATTATAAGTGTTCCTTATGTGTTCTATAAGTGTTCCTTATGTGCTCAAGTCCCTTACCAGATATGCGATTTGCAAATAGTTTCTCCCATTCTGTGGATTGCCTTCACTTTTATGATGATCTTTTGAAAACATGGTGGCATCCACTTTTATAAGTTGCATTCATACATGATCCACATGCAAGTGAAAGATGCCAAGGTAGTAAAACAGGCTGCATCCCTCCTATACAATGAAGAGGTAAGGACCAAGAATTTCATGTCACTCAGGGCAGGACACAAAACTTAATAGTCAGTCATCACAGAACATTGATGTAATGATCTTCAAAATCAATCTATCATAATGCATTATGACTAAGGTATAGGATAGCATGTCAAACTTCAGAATTTAAATTCATACACACATATGTATACATATATATGCAATGTAGAGAGAGAGAGAGAGAGCATATACTCACAGAGAATGAACTGAGAATTAGCTGACAAAGAGAGGCAAAAGGACTAATAACATATAGCAATGCACCCAATACATCTCTGCTAGAGATATTTTTACTAGGTATCTTAAGACCAACACAACGTATAAACTCAAGAAAGCTATTTACTGCAACTAAAAGTCCACTCATTTTCTTGTTTTCTAGGTTTAGGTGATACTGTCCCTCCTAGCTCTGGTATTTGAATGTAGGGACTTCAATACCCAATTTGAAGGAGTGGAAGTAAACCAGGGATGAATGAGTGAAAAGAGAGCCTTGATTACCTATCCTTTTAAGGTCCCTCAATTCTCTCAGCTTTATTATTTTGGGTTAGATTCCAAGTAGTCAGACACTATTATCTTGAACAAATTATTTCTCAATATGGGTCAATACTCAGCTCAGAGAAGAATATTTTTTTTAAAAAACTGGCATGAAGCATGTGTGGTCCATTACTTTTTCTATAGAATCTATACTTTGATCAATTCTTGTCAACCAAGATGAGGGAATAAAGACTACAATGTATTGGCACCCCATGAGGGTGTTTTTTTTTTAATTTTTAATAAAAATTTTTTTTTTACCGAACTGTATCTTTGATGTATCATGCCTGAACTAAGGGGAGCTATAATGAAAAGACCTTTAAGTAATGGTGTGCTGGTGAATATTTGACAACTAGTTCTCCAGGGGACAAAGTCCTGATTTGTAGCGTGTACTGATTCCCATGGTTTGAACCCTTCCACAGTGGATGATTTCAAGATACCCATGTGACCTCACTAGAGTCAGAGTTGAGAAGAGATGTGTATAACTGAATCCCGTGACATGATTTGAGCTAGTGTGAGTCAGCCCCTGAACAGCATTACCTTCGGAGTAAGCATACTTCTTACCTTATAGATATGGTAAATTACCTATGGGATCAAATGTTAATTCTTGCATTTGTACTGCAGAGTTAACAGCCAAATTAAAAGCTAATTTAAAACAACATATATAGGTCTTCATGGTATACTTTCTGTCATCTCATTTCTGTGTCCATTTGTAATGCAATCTTTGTTTTTCTTTTACTCCTACTTTTAGTTCATTCCATCTTTAAAAATTCTATTTGTAAGCTGTCTCAGTTAGTTTCTAGAATGAATTATAATAGACTTAAATAAATAAGTGGATAATCCTGATACAACTTCAGGCACAGAGAGGGGGATTAAAGATGAAGTACTGGCTAATCCCTGGGACGAAAGTACAAGCAAGGAGATTGCATGCCAACCCCACCTCTATCCAGGCAGGAGCAGTTCTCTTCTCTCTTTAGCTCTCAGAGTCCTTACCTCTGCAACTAGGTATATCAGGATGAGCTCTAATGGCATAATTATCCGTAATTTTTTAACTCCGAAAGCCTCTGGTACACTCTAAAGCTAAATTCTATCGATACTCAACACAGTTTGAATAAACTATGTAATTATGCATATGTTCAAATGATTTTAATATTATATTCAATTTTAGCTTCAGCAGATTGCTATTGGTTCATTGGTGTTGACAGGCAAACTTGTGGGTGCGTATTATTAGCTTTTTATAAAATGACATTTCATCTGTAGGCAGAGTAACAAATTTTGAATTTTATGCATGAAAAGATTGATAGCTGGCACAATTATTAATTTCTGAAGGCTTCCTGTTGGTGGTATATGATTTGGGAAAGACATTTGCATTTATACTCTAATAAAAGAAGGCTCTATCCTCTCCTTTAATTTTGGATAGCATAAAACTTTAAGCAACTCTAACTTAATAGTCCTAATACCTAGGGATATGTTAGCAATTCATAGGAGCAGGTGCCTATAGCATGGTAGAAAATGTTCTGGGTTTGTCAAAACTTGGGTTTGAATTCCAACTATGTCTTAATAACCACTTGACCTTGGAAAATATGTAATAGCTCTAAGCCTCAGCTTCATGCTGTAAAATGGGCCAATCGATTTACCTCTCAGGGTCAGTTTGAAGATCAAATGAAATAATAAGTTAAATATCCCTAGAGTAGTTCCAATTTGGCAAACGTGAACATTTATGAAAACCCTCTCTCTGGTCTTTTCATATATTCTTTAGTGAAAAATGGCTCAGTCACACTCAAGGGCTTTGTTTAACTCAGATGGCATGGGAATTTCTTCGTCTCGAATTCCTTAAAGCAGCTATATTTCTTCTCGACTTTTCTCACAAACAACAATTTAGGTAAAATATTTTAGTCACAGGAATCCAGAAGATAAAAAATAAAAATCTAAATCATTGTCCTAAAAGGCAAGGACTTTGTGCTACAGATATTCTAAATTTAAAAGACTGATTAGTTCTATTGTTTTCTACTGCTTAAATATGTGAAAAATCACATTTCTAAGTATCTTACACATGGGAAATATAGCAACCTATTATACATTTGAGAATAATTACATTATACCGTAATTCTATATTATAAGAAGACATAATATAGATGTTCTTAGAAGTTAGATTTAAAGAAAAAAGACTAAAAGAAAATCCTTTAAGAATTATTCGGGTCTGTACATTCAAAATAAAGCTTACTGTGGAAGATATTGCCATCACCTTATTTTTAAAATGTGTTGAGAAAGGAAAGTGTCAGATAGTGAACTTGTGAAAGTATTATTTAAATGCATTGATAGGGTACAAAATACACCTTATTTTTTTTTAAAAGTTATCGAATTCTTATTTTCCATTAGAAACTTTTACCTTTAAATCCCAAGTAAATAAGATATGAATGATACCATATGCATTAGCTAAAAGGCCGTAACAAGTATGATATTGATGTCTTATTATATGTCTATTTCAAACATACAATATACAAATGTACCATGAACAGATATGGGGGAAAAACATGCAAAAACTTTCTTGGAACAGAGTGGACTGTGGCATAACATTACAAAACAATAAGGCATCTTTCTAAACATATAAATGAAATTTAGGAATATATAAAGTTAACTTCCCCTTCATCTTATGGCTTAATGTATATAAGCATGTAAAACAGTATTAACATATGGACTTGATAGCTTACAATTATCATTACTCATATGCAAACACAGTTACATCCATTAAAAATTTTAATACAAAATATATTATATTGAAATTTTCAATAGATCTCATGTCTATTAACAGACATGATCTGTCATTTTCAACCTGAGTGTCTTAAGCCCCCTTTAATATGTGTAGAGAAAAAAGCAAAATGTCTTCCTTTGCTCCCATGTTCTCAGGGTCACTTGAGCCTCTGCCCAGATACCAGTCTAATGTGCTCCAGGCTCTAAGATGCCTGGGATGGGACCTCATTACTATCAACACAGAGTGTGTATAGCTCTGAACCTCCTTTATTCCTAGGAACACAGTCAGAGTTGCAAAAACTCTATCTTCCCTTGTGGACCTCTGCATCCTCCCTTTTCCATACTTGAAGCAGAACATGAACTGAGCACTTTTACCCCTGGGACTATTAACTCCCTTGATATTTAATTTGTTATATTCTTCTATGGCAATTATACCCAGTACTTAGTAGTCTCCCAACAGGTTTTTTTTTTTTTCTGTTTTGAAAGACTGGGGAAGATAGCACCTACCTTTCTTACCTCTGAGATGATGTCTGTGAGGTCAATTCAGTAACCTATAGAAATGTGAAGAGGTATTGTTATCAAAGGTTTATATTATTTAGCCCAAAATTTGTACATGACTTCAAGTAAAAACTTGTTAAATTATCTTATGAGCATGTCTCAGTGCCAGCTGCCACTGAAAGGATGAGGAAAGAGGAAACAATGGGTAGGAGATGATCAAGGGCTTTCACACTTACAACTGTTTCTATCTGCTTTCAGAACAATCTTTCTCAAAGAGAATGTAGAGACTAGAAAATAACTGGCAAAGCTATTCCTGTGAGACCATAATGACCCCCTGATCTTGGACTTCCCAGCCTCCAGAACTGTGAGAGATAACATTTCTGTGGTTTATAATCTCCCTGTTCTGTGGTTTTTTGTTACAGCAGCCAGAATAGACTAAGGCAATCACCTGATAGATAATCTCCAGTCTTTTCCAGATAGGATGTGGGCTAAACGTGTGCTTTCCAAGATGACTGAAATGTATAAAATACAGATTTTCCTCGTGTTTAGTATTCAAGTTTTTGTCTGCTTATGACAAACAAGGACATGACATGAATTATTGCCTACCCATGGTTAATTAGTTCAATAGTTACCTTTCAAAAAAGCAAGATATACTGATTTGGCAGCCACTTTTCTCCAGGCACTATTCTAGACACAAAAAGGATGGTGATGAATAAAACAGACCCACCTTTCTCTCTCTCATGGAGTTAACATTATACTGGGATATACAGCTACACAGGTGACTTTTGGATTTGAGATGACCTTTCCAAAATATGTCATATGCTGAATTTAAGCACCCTTTGCCTTAAAAGTCATTCCAATGAAAACTCTGGCATTTTAATATATTGATTGATTTTAAGAGAATAGATTTAATATATTTACTTAATACAGAATTTTAGTGCACAGAGGGTACCTTAAAGTTTATCAAATCAAATTTCTCATATTATATATGGTGACACTAATAACCAGAAGCATAAAGTCGCACAGGTTTACTCTGTAGTCATACTGAATTTTTCTCTGGTCCCCTGCTCAGTATTCTGACTTCAAAGGGATACACTTCATATTCTTACACTCCTGGAACTAAAAATGGGCCATTGTATATCAGCCTCAAAGATCTTGACTTTGGTATTCTATTCCATACTTTTGCATGGGTTTTCTAATATTGGTCACAGCAAAACTTAAATGATGTCTAAATGCAGTTTTCTATTAATAAATGAAGGCAAAATACAATGTTATGCATGACTTACTTAGCTGACACTTTCTCATTTCTTGAAATAAATAAAACCTTCAGAAAGATTAAAGTATTGGTGAGAGTGAAAGCTAAGGATTTCTGAATTCCCAATTGATCCTTCTAATCCTTTCTTTAACTGCCTCCAAGCTTTGAGCACCACAAAATGTATTAGAAAGAAATCATGCAGAATAACTATTTTATTTTAATAATGATGGGCTAAGATCAAAGAAATCGGAAGAATTAGTCTTTCTTTTCATTTAACAACTTGCTCATTCTATTATTAGCCATTTTTCTTCCTTCATCCATAAGGCATAAATAATATATACCCTTGCTTACCTCTTGGGATACTAAAATGAGAAAATAATCTACATGTAATTTTTTAAATTCATAAATTAGTAAGGTATTGATAATAATACCTTAAGGAATATTAATAAACAATAAACACATTAAAAGATAACAAATTATAATGTTGTATAGCTGACAAAAACCTGTTGTTACTAATGAATGTGTGCAATCCAGCAGTGATTTCTATACTATTTTTTAAATCCAAAAGTAAAAATTTCAGGGGAGATACCATTTAGATGAGTCTTAGAATGTTAAACATATTGTTGGTAGAAGAAATGTGAATGCTGTTGAAAAATAAGATTTTGGGCAGTTCATTTTCAAAGGAAACACATAAAACTAGAGTGTCTACCACTTGTATAGTACTAAAATAAACCTATCCTTATTTTTCAAAATTTTATCAATAACCTTGCAGCTGTGAACTGCACATGCTAAATTAAATCAGCATGTTGAAGAAAAGGAGTTGATGATGGCACTAATCACTGAGTATTTAAATGATGTAAGAGCTGAGAAGGAGTAAAAAGAGGAGAGAGGAAAAAATAAATCATAGAGGGCAGACAATTAGTAACTAGGGAAAGTCAGTGGCTTTAATGAACATATTCTGCAAAGTAGAATGAAAAGTGATACTTAAAATATTGCACTGACAGTACTGCTCTTCTTACCTAGAGGATAATATGCAGAATTTGTAATTTTATTGTTCCAAACAATCAGTTTTTACATGACTCTGACAAATTCCTTTAATGTCTTCATAAGATTTACTGCTAGATATAATCAAGTGCTATAAAGTGACTGGATATACTGCAGGATGGTTCTAAGTGCCATTACTAAGATAGCAGTGATTTCAAGAATACTCTTGTTTAAATCCTGTTAAATATCTGTCAATAATAGTTTAAAATTGAAAACAAATTATCTACATTATTCAACTCAGGAAGCTAAAGAAGGGATTTAAAAGGGACTAAGGAATTTGGCAAGAAAAAAATGATAAACTATTTTATAAGTAGTTGAAGTAAACAGTTGAAATAAAAAGCCAAAGGAAACCAAAAATTAACAGAAGAACAGCATCCAACTTTATAGATAATCCCATTAAATTTAATTTAGCCCATTTTACAATTATGGTTGGAGATTTTAGCACTTCATTCTCAACAGCTGAAAGAAAAATAGGCAAAATTATCATTAAGACATAAATAATATAAACAAGACTACTAACCACCTTGCATCCTAAACCTATAGACCTTTTTTTTAAGAGGACATAAGGTATTCACCAAGAAAGTCCGTAATCCTAGCCATAAAACGCATATCCTTAAATTTAAAAGACTGGAATCATATAAATTAAATTCTCTGACCACTATGAGATAAAATTAGAAATCAATAATTTTATACTATTTTCAGTTTTAGTATTAAAATCAATACTGCAGTGATATTCTTGCAAATGCCTCCTGATGCCTACTTATATGAGATGCTCTTTGGTACTGTCCTTAGATTGAAAATGCTTGGTCACAAGTATGCATATCTTTTAAATTATCTAGATAGTGTCACATTGTTTTCAAAAGTGCTTAGACCAATATACTTCCACAAATGCCGTATACAGAATTCCCATTGCTGTATCTCCTAACCAACACTTGGTACTTTGCAGAGACTCTGGCTTTTCTAAAAAAAAAAAAAAAAAAAAAAAAAAATGGTTACGAAGATCCTAGGGACAGGATGGGAATAAAGACACAGACCTACTAGAGAATGGACTTGAGGACACAGGGAGGGCGAAGAGTAAGCTGGGACAAAGTGAGAGAGTGGCATGGACATATATACACTACCAAATGTAAAATAGATAGCTACTGGGAAGCAGCTGCATAGCACAGGAAGATCAGCTTGGTGCTTTGTGACCACCTAGAGGTGTGGGATAGGCAGGGTGGGAGGGAGGGAGAAGAAAGAGGGAAGAGATATGGGGATATATGTACATGTATAGCTGATTCACTTTGTTATAAAGCAGAAACTAACACACCATTGTAAAGCAATTATATTCCAATAAAGGTGTTAAAAAATGAATGTAAAATTATATTTCAGTTGATTAGAATTTCCCAGATTTTAATGAAGATGGCCATTTTTCATGCACTTACTACATTTATATCTCCTCTTCCATGAAATGTTTCTTTTGTATCTTTCTACACATTGTATTCATGTTTTAAATTTGTCTTGATAGTTCTATGACTTTTTTCCTTCTTCTCTTTTTCTATTGTTTATTCATAGTATTATCCCAGTGTCATTTTTTTTCCTCTTGGTTTATTTTTCTCACTCATTATTGATAGATAGTTTTGAAAATGATTGGATAGGTTTAACAGTAGATTGAAAACTAGGAAAAATCAATTTATTTGAAGAAAGAAATAGAACCTATCAAAGCTAAATCACAAAGAAAATAAATAAATAAATAAATAAATAAATAAATAAATAAATAAATAGTTCCTCAGTGACTAACGGGACAATGCAAAGAGGTTTAACATACATGCAAAAGAGTAAAAAATAAATGGAAAAAGACTTGCACAGAAAACATATTTGACAAAATAATGGTTGAACATTTTCCAAATTAGATGAGAGATAAATACAAAGACCTAAGTAACTCGAAGAACCTTAAGAGGATAAACATAAAAAACAAAACAACACACACACATATGCCAAGACACAACCAAATCAAATTGTTGAAAACCAGTGATAAAGAAATACTCTTAAAAGTGACCAGAGAAAGGAGGGTAGTGTATAGCAATACAATCCTACCTCAAGAAACAAGAAACATCACAAATAAACAACCTAACCTTACACCTAAAGCAATTAGAGAAAGAACAAAAAAACTGCAAAGTGAGCAGAAGGAAAGAAATCATAAAGATCATATCAGAAATAAGTGAAAAAGAAATGAAGGAAACATTAGCAAAGATCAATAAAACAAAAAGCTGGTTCTTTGAGAAGATAAACAAAATTGATAACCCATTAGCCAGACTCACCGAGAAAAAAAGGGAGAAGTCTCAAATCAATAGAATTAGAAATGAAAAAGGAGAAGTAAAAATTGACACTGCAGAAATACAAAGGATCATGAGAGATTACTACAAGCAACTCTATGCCAATAAAATGGACAACCTGGAAGAAATGGACAAATTCTTAGAAATGCAAAACTGCCGAGACTGAATCAGGAAGAAATAGAAAATATGAACAGACCAATCACAAGCACTGAAATTGAAACTGTGATTAAAAATCTTCCAACAAACAAAAGCCCAGGACCAGATGGCTTCACAGGCGAATTCTATCAAACATGTAGAGAAGAGCTAACACCTATCCTTTTCAAACTCTTCCAAACTATAGCAGAGGGAGGAACACTCCCAAACTCATTCTACGAGGCCACCATCACCCTGAGACCAAAATCGGACAAAGAGGTCAATAAAAAAGAAAACTACAGGCCAATATCACTGATGAACATAGTTGCAAAAATCCTCAACAAAATACTAGCAAACAGAATCCAAGAGCACATTAAAAGAATCATACACCATGATCAGGTGGGGTTTATCCCAGGAAGGCAAGGATTCTGCAATATATGCAAATCAATCAATGTGATAAACCATATTAACAAATTGAAGGAGAACAACCATATGATCATCTCAATAGATACAGAAAAAGCTTTTGACAAAATTCAACACCCATTTATGATAAAAACTCTCCAGAGAGTAGGCATAGAGGGAACTTACCTCAATATAATAAAGGCCATATATGACAAACCCACAGCCAACATCATTCTCAATGATGAAAAGCTGAAACCATTTTCACTAAGTTTAGGAACAGGAAAAGGTTGCCCACTCTCATCACTATTATTCAACATAGTTTTTGAAGTTTTAGCCATAGCAATCTGAGAAGAAAAAGAAGTAACAGGAATCCAAAACAGAAAACAACAAAAAAACTGTGAATGTTTGCAGATGACATGATACTATACATAGAGGATCCTAAAGATGCTACCGGAAAACTACTAGAGCTAATCAAAGAATTTGGTAAAGTAGTAGGATACAAAATTAATGCACAGAAATCTCTTGCATTTCTATACAGTAGCAATGAAAAAATATGAAAAAGAAATTAAGGAAACACTCCCATTTACCACTGCAGCAAAAAGAATAAAATACCTAGGAATAAACCTACCTAAGGAGACAAAAGATCTGTATGCAGAAAACTGTAAGACACTGTTGAAACAAATTAAAGCAGATACAAACAGATGGAGAAATATACCATGCTCTTGGATTGGAAGAATCAACATTGTGAAAATGGCTATATTACCCAAAGAAATCTACAGATTCAATTCAATTCCTATCAGACTACCACTGGCATTTTTCAGAGAACTAGAACAAAAAATTTCACAATTTGTATGGAAACACAAAAGACCCCGAATAGCAAAAGCAATCTTGAGAAAGAAAAATGGAGCTGGAGGAATCAGGCTCCCTGACTTCAAACTATACTACAAAGCTACAGTAAACAAGACAGTATGGTACTGGCACAAACACAGAAATATAGATGAATGGAACAGCAAAGCCCAGAGATAAACCCATGTACATATGATCACCTTATCTTTGAATAAAGGAGGCAAGAATAAACAATGGAGAAAAGACAGCCTCTTCAGTAAGTGGTGCTGGGAAAACTGGACAGCTACATGTAAAAGAATGAAATTAGAACACTCCCTAACACCATACACAAAAATAAACTCAAAATGGATTAAAGACTGAAATGTAATGCCAGACACTATAAAACTCTTAGAGGAAAACATAGGCAGAATACTCTATGACATAAATCACAGCAAGTTCCTTTTTGACCCACCTCCTAGAGAAATGGAAATAAAAACAAAAAATGGTACCTAATGAAATGTAAAAGGTTTTGCACAGCAAAGGAAACCATAAACAAGATGAAAAGACAACCCTCAGAATGGGAGAAAATATTTGCAAATGAAGCAACTCACAAACAATTAATCTCCAAAATATACAAGCAGCTCATGCAGCTCAATATCAGAAAAACAAACAACCCAATCCAAAATTGGGGAGAAGACCTAAATAGACATTTCTCCAAAGAAGATATACAGATTGCCAACAAACACATGAAAGGATGTTCAACATCACTAATCATTAGAGAAATGCAAATCAAAACTACAATGACCTATCACCTCACACCAGTCAGAATGAACACCATCAAAAAATCTACAAACAATAAATGCTGGAGAGGGTGTGGAGAAAAGGGAACCCTCTTGCACTGTTGGTGGGAATGTAAATTGATACAGCCACTATGGAGAACAGTATGGAGGTTCCTTGAAAAACTAAAAACAGAACTACCATACGACCCAGCAATCCCACTACTGGGCATATACCCTGAGAAAACCATAATTCAAAAAGAGTCATGTACCACAATAATCATTGCAGCTCTGTTTACAGTAGCCAGGTCATGGAAGCAACCTAAGTGTCCATCTACAGATGAATGGATAAAGAAGCTGTGGCACATATATATACATATATACAATGGAATATTACTCAGCCATAAAAATAAACAAAATTGAGTTATTTTTAATGAGGTGGATGGACTTGGAGACTGTCATACAGAGTGAAGTAAGTTAGAAAGAGAAAAACAAATACCGTATATAAACACATGTATATGGAATCTAAAAAAAAAAAAAACTGGTTCTGAAGAACCTAGGTTCAGGACAGGAATAAAGATGCAGACATAGAGAATTGACTTCAGAACACGGGGAAGGGGAAAAGGAAGGGGAAGGTGGGACAAAGTGAGGGAGTGGCATGGACATATATTCACTACCAAATGTAAAATAGGTAGCTAGTGGGAAGCAGCCATCTAGCACAGGGAGATCATCTCGGTGCTTTGTGACCACCTAAGGGATGGTATAGGGAAGGTGAGAGAGAGATACAAGAGGGAGGAGATATGCGTATATATTTATATGTATAGCTGATTCACTTTGTTATACAGCAGCAACTAACACAAGACTGTAAAGCAATTATACTCCAATAAAGATGTTAAAATAAAATATGTTTAATCTATCACAAAATCTGCTATGTTACTCATCAATTGCTTTTTATTTCAATTATTATTTTTTAAAGAAGTTCTTTGGTCTTTTTGAAAAATCTCTATGACTATTTTTGATAACCTTTTAATCCATGATTCTTTTGTTTCAACTTTATCCACACCCTCTGTCTCCACTTCTCATCCCCAGGGAGGAAGTGGCTGGTGGAGCAGGTGTCGCTATGCACGCAGGTCCTTGTTATCAAAAAGAGAACACTGGGCTTCCCTGGTGTAGCAGTGGTTGAGAGTCCACCTGCTGATGCAGGGGACATGGGTTCGTGCCCGGGTCCGGGAAGATCCCACATGCCGCGGAGCGGCTGGGCCCGTGAGCCATGGCCGCTGAGCCTGCGCATCCGGAGCCTGTGTTCTGCAATGGGAGACGCCACAACAGTGAGAGGCCCATGTACCGCAAAAAAAAAGAAAAGAGAACACTGATTGTGTTGACCTGTGGTCTTCTCCCCGTCCTCCAGAAACCTAGTGGTGATGTACAGAGCATAGAAGGAATGCTCCATGGAGGCTGTGTTCAAAGAATAAAGACATTACACCTCTCTCCCAAATCCTTCCTTTCTCTTGTTGACAAACCAAACTTTCTGGCTGTAATAACATGATATAAATTCTTTTATATTG
Organism: Hyperoodon ampullatus; assembly: GCF_949752795.1. NCBI lineage: Eukaryota > Metazoa > Chordata > Mammalia > Artiodactyla > Ziphiidae > Hyperoodon > Hyperoodon ampullatus. Next base: position 65,021,769 of record NC_136929.1, read on the forward strand.
AATCTGACATTTGATGTTGAAAGGCTTAAAAACGTGTGATTCAGAGAATGAATATCTGTGAGATTCAAAATCTCAGCATGTGCCTGTGATAAATAAAATGTTAACCAAAATGCCAGACCAAATTATATTGTGAATGGAGCATTTGAATTAAAGAATATTTTTCTTGATAAAATCAAAACCCATTCCTGTAAAAATGTAATTTCAGTAAAATTGTGATGCAGGGGAAGGGCAAGTGAGAACCTGAGGAATTTGAGCAAATTATATCCACTCTGCACCAAACAGTATTATTAAGAACACAGTGGGACTTCACTGGTGGTGCAGTGGTTAAGAATCCGCCTGCCATTGCAGGGGACATGGGTTCGAGCCCTGGTCCAGGAATATCCCACATGCTGAGGAGCAGCTAAGTCCGTGCACCACAACTGCTGAGCCTGAGCTCTGGAGCCCATGAGAGACAACTGCTGAGCCCATGTGCCAGAACTACTGAAGCCCGCACACCTAGACCCTCTGCTCTGCAACAAGAGAAGCCACCACAATGAGAGACGTGCACGCCACAACAAAGAGTAGATTCTGCTCTCTGCAACTAGAGAATGTCTGCGTGCAGCAATGAAGACCCAATGCAGCCCCCCAAAAATAAATAATTAATTAATTTAAAAAAAGAACGGCAGTGATTTCATGGTTTTTACATGAAGATGCTGACAAAGACTATGCTACAGTCTGCAGAGAGGTGGCTTGTGCTTTTTCTCTTTATTTTAACATCTTTATTGGAGTATAATCGCTTTACAGTCTTGTGTTAGTTGCTGCTCTATAACAAAGTGAATCAGCTACATGACTCACTACATAGGATTCACTACATCAGCTACATATCAGCTACATATATCCCCATATTGCCTCTGTCTTGCGTCTCCCTCCTACCCTCCCTATCCCACCCCTCCAGGTGGACACAAAGCACCAAGCTGATCTCCCTGTGCTATGCGGCTGCTTTCCACTAGCTATCTATTTTACATTTGATAGTGTATATATGTCCATGCCACTCTCTCACTTCGTCCCATCTTACCCTTCCCCCTCCCATGTGCTCAAGTCCATTCTCTACGTCTCTGTCTTTATTCCTGTCCTGCCGTAGGTTCTTCAGAACCTTTCTTTCTTTTTTGATTCCAAATGTATGTGTTAGCATACGGTATTTGTTTTTCTCTTTCTGACTTACTTCACTCTGTATGACAGTTTCTAGGTCCATCCACCTCACTACAAATAACTCAACTTCATTTCTTTTTATGGCTGAGTATATTCCATTGTATATATGTGCCACATCTTCTTTATCCATTCATGTGTTGATGAACACTTAGGTTGCTTCCATGTCCTGGCTATTGTAAATAGTGCTGCAATGATTATTGTGGTACATGACTCTTTTTGAACTATGGTTTTCTCAGTGTATATGCCCAGTGATGGGATTGCTGGGTCGTAGGGTAGTTCTATTTTTAGCTTTTTAAGGAACCTCCGTACTGTTCTCCATAGTGGCTGTATCAATTATCAATTTACATATCCACCAACAGTGCAAGAGGATTCCCTTTTCTCCACACCCTCTCCAGCATTTATTGTTTGTAGATTTTTTGATGATGGCCATTCTGACTAGTGTGAGGTGATACCTCATTGTACTTCTGATTTGCATTTCTCTAATGAGTAAAGATGTTGAACATCCTTTCATGTGTTTGTTGGCAATCTGTATATCTTCTTTGGAGAAATGTCTATTTAGGTCTTCTCCCCAATTTTGGATTGGGTTGTTTGTTTTTCTGATATTGAGCTGCATGAGCTGCTTGTATATTTTGAAGATTAATCCTTTGTCAGTTGCTTCATTTGCAAATATTTTTTCCCATTCTGAGGGTTGTCTTTTCATCTTTTTTATGGTTTCCTTTGCTGTGCAAAAGCTTTTATGTTTCATTAGGTCCCATTTGTTTATTTTTGTTTTTATTTCCATTTCTCTAGGAGGTGGGTCAAAAAGGATCTTGCTGTGATTTATGCCATAGAGTGTTCTGCCTATGTTTTCCTCTAAGAGTTTTATAGTGTCTGGCATTACATTTCGGTCTTTAATCCATTTTGAGTTTATTTTTGTGTATGGTGTTAGGGAGTGTTCTAATTTCATTCTTTTACATGTAGCTATCCAGATTTCCCAGCACCACTTACTGAAGAGGTTGTCTTTTCTCCATTGTATATTCTTGCTTCCTTTATCAAAGGTAAGGTGACCACATGTGCATGGGTTTATCTCTGGGCTTTCTATCCTGTGCCATTGATCTATATTTCTGTTTTTGTGCCAGTACCAAACTGTCTTGATTACTGTAGCTTTGTAGTATAGTCTGAAGTCCGGGAGCCTGATTCCTCCAGCTCTGTTTTTCTTTCTCAAGATTGCTTTGGCTCTTTGGGGTCTTTTGTGTTTCCATACAAATTGTGAAATTTTTGGTTCTAGTTCTGTGAAAAATGCCAGTGGTAATTTGATAGGGATTCCATTGAATCTGTACATTGCTTTGGGTAGTAGAGTCATTTTCACAATGTTGATTCTTCCAATACAAGAACATGGTATATCTCTCCATCTATTGGTATCTTCTTTAAGTTCTTTCATCAGTCTTATAGTTTTCTGTATACAGGGCTTTTGTCTCCTTAGGTAGGTTTATTCCTAGATATTTTATTCTTTCGTTGCAATGGTAAATGGGAGTGTTTCCTTAATTTCTCTTTCCGATCTTTCATCATTAGTGTATATGAATGCAAGACATTTCTATGCATTCATTTTGTATCCTGCAACTTTTCAAAATTCATTGATTAGCTGTAGTAGTTTTCTGGTAGCATCATTAGGATTCTCTATGTAGAGCATCATGTCATCTGCAAACAGTCACACTTTTACTTCTTCTTTTCTGATTTGGATTTCTTTTATTTCTTTTTCTTCTCTGATTGCTGTGGCTAAAACTTCCAAAACTCTATAGAATAGTAGTGGTGAGAGTGTGCAACCTTGTCTTGTTCCTGATCTTAGTGGAAATGGTTTCCGTTTGTCATCATTGAGAATAATGTTGGCTGTGGGTTTGTCATATATGGCCATTATTATGTTGAGGTAAGTTCCCTCTATGCCCACTTTCTGGAGGGTTTTTATCATAAATGGGTGTTGAGTTTTGTCAAAAACTTCTTCTGCATTTATTGCTCATATGGTTTTTCTCCTTCAGTCCATTATTATGGTTTATCACACTGATTGATTTGCATATATTGAAGAATCCTTGCATTCAGGGATAAACCCCACTTGATGATGGTGTATGATTTTTTAATGTGCTGTTGGAATCTATTTGCTAGTATTTTGTTGAGGATTTTTGCATCTATGTTCATCAGTGATATTGGCCTGTAGTTTTCTTTTTTTGTGACATTTTTTCTGGTTTTTGTCTCAACGTGGTGGTGGCCTCATAGAATGAGTTTGGGAGTGTTCCTCCCTCTGCTATATTTTGGACGAGTTTGAGAAGGATAGTTGTTAGCTCTTCTCTAAATGTTTGATAGGATTCTCCTATGAAGCCACCTGGTCCTGGGCTTTTGTTTGTTGGAAGATTTTTAATCACAGTTTCAATTTCAGTGTTTGTGATTGGTCTGTTTATATTTTCTATTTATTCCTGGTTCAGTCTCTGAAGGCTGTGCTTTTCGAAGAATTTGTCCATTTCTTCCAGGTTGTCCATTTTATTGGCATGTAGTTGCTTGTAGTAATCCCTCACAATCCTTTGTACTTCTGAGGTGTCTGTTGTTACTTCTCCTTTCTCATTTCTAATTCTATTGATTTGAGTGTTTTCCCTTTTTTTCTCTATGAGTCTGTCCAGTGGATTATCAATTTTGTTTATCTGCTCAAAGAACCAGCTTTTACTTTTATTGTTCTTTGCTATCATGTCCTTCATTTCTGTTTCATTTATTTCTGATCTGATCTTTATGATTTCTTTCCTTTTGCTAACTTTGGGGGGTTTTTGCTCTTCTTTCTCTAATTGCTTTAGGTGTAAGGTTAGGCTGTTTATTTGAGATGTTTCTTTTTTCTTGAGTTAGGATTGTATTGGTATAAACTTCCCTCTTACAACTGCTTTTGCTCCATCCCATAGGTTTTGGGTCATCATGTTTTCATTGTCATTTGTTTCTAGGTATTTTTTGTTTTCCTCTTTGATTTCTTCAGTGATCTGTTGCTTATTTTAGAGTATTGTTTAGCCCCCATGTGTTTGTATTTTTTACAGTTTTTTTCCTGTAATTGATAACTACTCTCATAGTGTTGTGGTCAGAAAAGATATTTGATACGATTTCAATTTTCATAAATTTACCAAGGCTTGATTTTGACCCAAGATATGACCTATCCTAGAGAATATTCCATGAGCACTTGAGAAGAAAGTATATTCTGTTGTTTCTGGATGGAATGTCCTATAAATATATGTATATGGATATATGGATATATATGGATATGGATATGGATATATGGATATGTATAACTGATTCACTTTGCTGTACACCTGAAACTAACACAACATTGTAAATCAACTATTAATTAACAAAAAAGAAAACATTCATTGTAGGATTATAGTTCATACCATATGGCTTAATATGTTAAATGATATGTTGAAAAATAAACACTTTAATGTTGGGCAAAGTAAAAGATAATTCCATTTCCCTTCATAGAGAGTCATGTAGAGCACGGAGGGTATATTTGAGTGCGTGTAGTATCTCAGAGAAGAAAGAAGCATGAAGATGAAGTCTATGAGTACACGGAACTTTTTATAAACCTAATAAATATATTTTTAAAGGTCAAAATTGAAAATTTCTCATAGTCATTCAGATTTTTAGACTGCTTTTTATAGTCATGTAAAAGATTAATGAAATATCTGTTTTACACACTTCAATAAGCCTTCAAATTGACAATGGTTTTCGTGACATTGTTGGTTTCTTCAATCATGTATTCATACCATTTACAAATAGATTTATTTTTCTTGGGAAATTTTAAGTTGCCACTTTTGTGTAAGAAATATTTAGCATTTCCAAAACAGCCAGATGTATCTTAATTACACCATAGCTTTAACTAATTAAAGAATATCACTCTGCCAGTTTTAGGTGAAGGTTAACCATTTGGATGAAAGGCGGTATAAAGGTCCTATCTGTGGCTAATGGAGCTGACATGATTTAAAAAGGACAAAGTCCAGCACTGTACAAAGACACCAATGGTGACCCACATTACAAGACTGCAGCATGAAAATTCGAGTATCTTAGAAATGGAAAGGGTTTAGAGGCAATCCATCCAAGCAAGAGATTTTCTTTCTGCAACATCCCATAAATGTTAATTTGTTTATCAAACTAAATTAATATCTTTTGTTCAGTTCAAACCTCTTTTTCTTAAACGTAGTATAGTAATTCTGAACCAAGTAACTAAAATTAGAAGTGTATTAAATTAAATATGCCCATCAAATATGGCCTCAATTTTCGTGTTATTTACCAGAAGATAAAATTCTACTATGGTAGAACATGTACACAGATTGCCCTGATATTCTTACTTTGGAATCACTATGCTGTGTGGCAACTAGTTATTAGTTATAAGTAATGAATTGTTCTGTAACTCATCAAAATAAGCATTGTTTCTATACGATCAAACCAGGGGTTAGTCATTTCGCTCTTCTTGTTTTATTTATTTTCATATGTTTTCATTTATGTTCATGGTGATCTATCGGGGTAATGGGAAAGATCTCCCTGATGAAAAAAAACAAAACAAAGCATATCTTAGAAACAACCAGAAGATGGGCTTTAAACAGTAGTTGGACACACACAAAAAAATGTAAACAGAATTGTCTGATAAAATTATATTGGAAAAAAGATTGAAAGTGTGACAAAATAATCAAGTAATAAATATTAATAACCAGTATTTGATGCTTTAATGAAAACAAAGCACTTAGTGCCTAGTACATACTAAATCTAAAACTAACTAGATAATTAGATAACAAAGTAAATGTCTATTCCTACTGCTACATTTTTGTTTTTGCAAATAGAAGAGGGAAATTTGGATTTAGAACTCTGAGGAAGAAAAGGAAGGTGTACTTGAATAAGAACAGGAATTGAAAAGGATGCTGCTGAACACAAACTTAGCAAATCTGCACCATGAGACAAGTAAACCTGCAGATGGAGTATCTAGTCATATCCTATAGTGTGCTAAACTAGCATTTCCAATTATAAGAAACCTGTGTTGTTACTGTCATAAATTATTTACAATCTACAATTGCAATCTCAAAATCACTTTCTAAGATTGATTCGCAAACTCTGCACCCCTCACTGCTTGGAATAACACAAATAGGAAATGAAAAGCACAAGTGTGTGTGTGTATGTGTGTGTGTGTGTGTGTGTTGTGTATGCAATTGAAGTAAACGAAGTTAAGCATCCATCAGAGGAGAAATTTTTAAGTAACTTATGCTAAATTTATACACTAGAGTAAAACATTTATTAAAAATATCTAAATCATATTATACATATTAACCTGATAAAAGGTCTATGATGCATTAAAGGAAAATATAGTATTTCAATTAATCCAATGAAAGTGATTGGATGAAAAGAATGTGTGTGTGTGTGTGTGTGAGAGAGAGAGAGAGAGAGAGAGAGACAGACAGGCAGAAATTAAGTGTAATTACATTTAGAAAAGCAATATAAAAATATTTATGTCTCAAATTTTTATTCAAAAATTTGTCCCACTTTTTGGTTCAAAAAATAAACATATCTAGACTATCTCACAATGTATGTTGCAAGAAGAGTATTAGAATGGGTGTACTGTGATATTCTTCCCTTTAGGTTTTAGTTGTAAGAATGTTCTACTAGGTATTCAGAAAAACAATCTTAAACAATGTAATCTGTACTCCTCAAGTTGCTCATAGTTTAAAATTCACAGTGCTCCAGAGCTGATTAATTACATATAAATTATATTTTCTTTGTGTGCAACTCAATAGATAATTATACTTAATTGCACTGTGAGAGAATAGGAGTCGTGTGTCAGAGATAGGAACTCCTATTATATGAAATTAAGAATTTAAAAAGTTTTCAAAAATAATTTTAAAACAAATATTTGACTTGTAAAGACACCTAATTAGCCAGCAAATTTTGCACTGGCTCTGTCCACATTTAATAATAACATACATCTGTTCTTTAATTTGATTTCTTCTGAATGTTAGAAAAACAGAAGAACCTGCATGATGTAAATGAATTCACATATCTTTTCTCACCCATCCCTACACCCAGAAAATAACCCTGTGCACAGATGGTCTATAATCAGTTTTCTCAATAATTTCCCTTCTAATTTTTTATTTTACTGAAAGTATTCATTTCTTTTAAACCTTTCATGATTTATTTACTAATATTTTCTAGATCTATAGACAGGTTTCGTTTAGAGGTTTTAAACTTTTTTGTGGCATTTTACAGTCAATTTCAGGATAAATTGAGTTTCTTTCCATTCATGTGTGATAAAGGGTCAGCTTTAATGCTTCAGTGACAGAACTCTGGGAGACCGAAGTAATCGCTGTTTACCATGAAATTGCTCACCTGCAATTTATCTTTAGCTTTAGCTGCAAATATATATGAGTTAATTTGGTGGTGGACTGGTGGGGGTGAAATAGAATGGAAGGTGGGTTTTTTTTTTTGCTGTAAATATATATATATAAACACATAATATATTTTGGACCTTGAATTGAACTGTTAATCCTGAATTAGACAGAGGAAGCAACCTCATTATACAATTAATATTTTCTCTCAAATTGTCAGTTCTTATAGCATCTTTCCCATTGAAGTTTTTCACACGCAAGGTTGAACAGGGTAATTTCTGTCCCGTTATCCCATTGTCTTTATAAAATATATGCAGCCTGACACCTAGGAAACTTGGGTGTAGGAGGAGCCATTCTGAGCGATTGCACATGGTTCCAGTTGTCAAGGAAACCCGTGCCTTTCTTCCTGTAAATGTGCAGAGCAGTTTCCTTATTAGGAATTGGGTTAACACTGTTCTCAAAGGAAAAGCTGAGTGAGGAAGGCAGTAGGATTTTTTTCATACATAGGAACTGAATTGTAAACTCTGTATAAGCTGTGATGAATTGTTTTCAGCATGTAGGTTTCAGTGATAAAAGTAAAGTCTTCTGGAGTTTTTATCTGACATAATTAAAAATATTCAAAAGTGCAAAATCTTGCCCTTAAACAGAGCATGGGAGCATACAGAAAAATGAATTTTTTTTCACTAACAAACGGCAGACATTGACAATATACAATATTCACAGAAATCCTTGCTGTTGAATGTGCATTTCTTGAATGATGTTACAGAAAAGCATTTTCCATTCAATAATTTTGTAGGTAGGAATTCTAATTAATTCTTTACGTTCAGCCCTCTTTTAAAAATCACTCTGTTATTACTGTGCTAAAAATTGCATTTATTTTATATTCTAATAAAATTCTATGTTTTAAGTTTTGGGTTAATTAAAATACTTTTATAAAATATAAAATCCCAAGTCACATATTATAAATATTACACCAGCATGATCTATCACAATCTGTCATTATTTATTAAGCCCTCACCTATCAACTATATAAAACAATTGTAGTCACAATTTCCTAACAATATTCTTCCAAATACCATAAAAAAGCATGTACTATGGGAGAAAAAACCCCCCGAAATGTGGGAATCTCTGCATACTTAGCAAGGAGGTCGTTTCTTAAAAACATCAGCCTAGTTTTCTATGTTGAAGTATAATCACTGTGTCCTTAGGTATCCAACCTAAATGCAGACAGAGTTATACGCAAGTATTTTATTGCAAAAATAAGCAGAAAAGTTTAAGTTTCTTCCTCTTGGGAAATAATTCAGGAAGAAGCATAATTCTTTGAAAATTCTATCGAGCATCCAAGGTGTGTGAAAGTAGGCACCCTCATATATTCCTGGTGAATTGTATATTTTAACAGCTTGTGTAGAATGCAATTTGGAAAAATGTCTTAAATGCCTTAAAATGTTATAGTTTTCACTGGACTCTGTAATATAATTTTAATGCAACTTTCTAAAAACTATATGTACAAGGATAATCTTCACAACTCTTTATCTTTTAAAACATTTAAATTCCAACACTTGATCATTGATAAAAATATGGTAATATTCAATAGTATACAATAGATACTATGTTGATATTCAGCCATTAAAAAATCACACTGTGAACACAACATTGTAAGTAAACTATCCTTCAATAAAAAATAATCATTGTGTGAAAAACACACAATCACACGAACAGCATTCCTTAAAGAATGACAAGTGAAAATAAATGACATGAAAAATATAACATAAGAAAATACTAGAAGTATATACACCAAAGTGTTAAGCATAGATGCTTTTGGGTGTTACTTTTTCTTTGTGCTTTTCTACTTCTACCAAGTTGTTTAAACATTCATTACTTCAGTATTTAGAAAATGTTTGAAAATGTTATAAAAGGCAAAGTTTTTGAAGAGTTTAAGTGACATAGAGGGATACTTATGGTGTAATGTCAAAAGAAGAAAAGCAGTTTTGCACAATGTATAGATACAAATGTCACAATGACAAAGCCCCGATGTCAACACCCATCTTGGAACAGCTGAGCAGCCTGTGCTCAGCCACTGCCCAGAGATAAGGGGGGCCACCTGCAGGAAGAGGACACAACTCAACACCATCTATTAAGCTGTTGGCAGAAGCAGCTACAAGGAGTAGATATGACAGAAGCACTAGAAGTACAGAACACAGAATAAAAGTAAAAAACAAAAACCTCTTGTAGCTTCCAGTTGATAACAAGGTATTATTGAATGAGAAGCACGCATTTGTTACTTAAGAATTTCTATGAAGGGGAATAACTGTGTGGAAAATTCAAATGATAAAAAGGCAGGCTTATGCTTGAGAACTTGGGGAAGTGATGTGTGATTGGTTTGGATGTCCTGTATTTTTTAATGCGATTTATGCATAAACAAATGCATTTCACTAAGATCTGAAAACCCAAAATATTTTCCTAATGAAAGCAACATAAAATTGTGGGATGTGGGGATGGCACCAGAGTTCGATAATCTATAGATGGCCACCAGGCTAATTGATACATGAGTCCTAAACAGTCTTATATAGCTTGTAATAGATGAGTCCTAAGTGGTTTCACATACATGCAGCATCTATAAGACATGTATTTGGAATATTAGTTGCTGTGTTTATGAAATATCCCTCTCCCCACCAAGTGTGCTGGCAAAATACATATACCCTTGAATGAAAGCATCTACCAAAAATTATAGTCTAGCTGATAGAACAGATGAAAAAAGCTTTGAGCAGAAACCCAAAGGAAAGATACTTTCAGAGATACTTTCTACGGCAGATATGACATAAAATTTCAAATCTTTGTTTTTGAAGTCTGCAGACTTAAATACTAGCATATTATTATTGAAAATTCAGTAACTCCAAATTCAAATGTGCAGCCCAGTAACGTCAGTAAATGCTGAAAGTGGTGACAAAATCACACCATCATTATTTTTCAGAAGTTCCAAAACAAGCAAAATGAGAAAATACAATATTTACTCCACGATATATCTGTGGATCTCTATCTGCCAGAAGTATCTGGATAATAAAAGGCACCCAGCAAGGAAGACATAAATACTGTTTAGTATTGGAAGAAATTAGCAGTAACTCGGTGATGGGAGGAACTAAAAAGCAATTGCTTAATTCACCTTGATTGACCAAGAAATCACAGTGGCTCTCATAAACTGGAAGAAAAATGTTTCTCCTGTAAAGTAGGAGGACCCATTTTAAAACTAATTCTCTCAGCTTGACAATAATGTTCCCAGACACTCTTGCACTGAAACCACTGGGAAAGCTTGTGTAGCCCTTCTGCAAGTCTCTAACAAAACAAGAACAAGTTGGACTCCTAGGAGGATACGAAAGCTAGCAGCTCTCATTCTGGAGGAGGAAGCCCTGCTCTGTAGTACTTGCCAATGTCAATGGTGTGAATTCTCCCAACACAGCCAGTTATAAGCTATCAATTGGACATCACTGAATGTAAAGAGAACAAATGTGTGCCATCAGCTCTTGCCAAGTGTAAGAGCCAGCGCCACCCCACTACTGAAAGCCATTTGTCCTTGAAGCTCTTAAAAAAGGCACTAGAAAAAGGCAAAAAAAAAGAAAGAAAAGAAACACACACACAGAGTAAAATCAACCCACCTGGATTGTCTCATAGTTTTATGTTAGAAATACTCCTCTTTTAAGCAGTAAAAGAAGATCAAATTGAAAGTCTCTACCTAAATAGGAAGTAAGGAATTTCCTAGAGCTTAGTGTTCTCAGATTGCCAGTAACCTGCGTTATAACACACAGATGACAGCAAAAAGTAACCAATTTCTGAAAATAATTTGAGAAGTATGATAGTCTTAAAAAATATATCACTATAAATAAGACAAAAAAGTGAGATGATTAAAGCCTTCCAGGAAGAAGTTTCTAATTCTTTTTCATGTATTTTCAGGAGATGGCAACTCTTGAGTGACAGCAGGGCTGGCCAGGCAGCCTCATGTGCATTTCAGATTTTAATTTTGTTTAAGGTACTTGTTTGATACTGTTCAAGGTTTACATCTATTCTCCTGTAAATTCAGCTGGATAATCCAATGAGGTTTCTTATGAAGAAGAGGGTCATACAAAATAAAATGAATTATATGATACAGTCAGTTAAAATATTTTATGCATTTTAAAAACAAATCCAATAACAAACTTCAAATTTTATCAGAAAGACTGGGACATACTTATATGACATGAAAAAGGCTGCAAGTAGCTATAACTCAAGCTCCAAGAGCTTTCTCTAACTATGGTGCCAGATTTAAGTATCAAAAACAGGAAATCTTTGTGATCTTAAAAACTATAGTGATTTAGTGATAAACTTTGCAGAGATGAAAAGAATTAAAGAAGAAAGGAAAGGAAGAGAGAGATGTATTTGTGACTGTCACATTGAGAAAAGTAGAAAAGTATAAAACAGTATGAAAACTTTCCAGCTGAAGTCCTTTTAAGCACACATAAAAGTTTCAATACTAGTGCTAATCTGTTTCTAGAATTTACACCAGGTTTACTCAACTATAGGACTATTGATATTTTAGACTTGATAATTCTTTGTTGTGGAGGACTGTCCTGTGCATTTTAGGATGTTTAGTTTACTAGCATCCCAACACTTCATCCACTCTGTATCAGTAGCTCCTCTCCCCCATCCCTATAAATGACAACAAAAATGTCTCCAGATATTAGTAAATGTCCCTTGATGGGAAAAATTGCCCCTAATTGAGAACCATTGACTTGTATTAATTGGAAGGATTTTTGTTCATTTGTGTTTGTCTGAAAATATTATTTATATGGGAATGTAACAGATTAATAGCCATTCGACTTGGCCATAAAGATTTCTCTAGAAATTTTGTTGTGAGTTTTGCCTGAAATAAGAACAATAATAAAAGCTAACATTTACATAGCACTTTCTGTGTGTCAGGCACTACTGTAAGCACTTTATATAAATAAATTTTTTATTCTTCACAATAACCCCATTTGTACGTGAAGGAACGAAAGCAGAGAAGCAAATTAAGTTGCTCAGGATCACACAGTGAGGTTCTAGAGTTCTCAAATTCACACAGTATGCAATAGAAAATTACCATCCATGAAATCAACCCACCTCTGAAATCCATGCTTTCTTATTTTAAAATATTAGAATTATTCAGTTACTCTGAGCCCTGGGTATCTTTTGCCTGGATTGTTTTCATAGTCTCCTAAATGTCTTCCTCCTTCTTTCCCTCTTCTTCCTCCAGACTCTCTTCACAAAAACAGCGAAGCAGTCTTTTTAAAACATAAGTTAAAATTTGTCACTTCGTTTCTCAGAATCTTGCTGTGCTGCCCACATCACTCGGAGTACAAGCCTAAATCCTTACCATGACTCTAGAGCACCACATGTCTATGTCCTAGAACCGCCTCTCTTGATTTGCTGTGCTGCCTCCCAAGTACCACGTTGATCCATGACCTTGCTTTCATGCCTTGGCACATTCCACCCTTACTCCTGCAAACACCTTTCCCTGAAGACTCACTCCTCACTGCTTTCAGGCCTCTGTTCAAAACTCACCTTCTCAGTGACCCTTCCTGCCCCCTCTATGTACAGCAGTACACACATCTCTTCAGCTCTCTCTGCTTTATCATTCTTCATAGCACTTATACCTGTCGGAACTACTGTATATTTCTTCATTTTGATGTTTTTTGCCAGACTTATCCTATAGAATGTAAGTCCCACAAAATAGACCACCTGCTTTGTTCACTGCTATATGTCTAGCACTTAGCACTCCTCTACTGCCCAGAAGAAAGCAGTTGTTCCACAAATACTGTTGAATGAATACAGAATATAAAAGTAGGATGATGGCACGAAGTTTATAACACTTAAGTGAGATAATAAATATAAATATGGCTAATAAAAGGGCTTCACTTCCTTCAGTGATAGAGGTTCTAATCAACCTAATGATACAGCAGTGCTGTATTCTTAATTTAGCAAGAAGATATTCAATAACGTTTCATGACACTCAACTGGACAATTTAGAAATGTTAGTCCGAGTGGTGGATTTATAGTTGGTCTCATTCTGTATGCATATTAATCCCCTGACCTTTCTGAACTGTCAGAAATTTCTTGCTCCTACACTATACCATGTAAACACATTTTTCAAAAATATACAATGCACACTCTCAAGTTTTAAGATCACACAAAACTAAAGATGGGTAGAAAATATATCAGATGAGATGAGCAAGAATCAAATAGATTTTTTTAAATTTCACACCATTAAATTAAATAAGAAATTAACATCCTCAGAATAAAACTAATCCCTAAGACAAAAAAGAAAAAAAACAAATAAATATAGAAATACGTTAAATTTATTATTAGGAAACTCAATATTTTAAAATAAATGTAAAGATGATAATCTTCATAAGTCATCAGGGAAATCCAAATTAGAACATGCAATAATAATTTTTATATTTGTTACATAGGCAAAAATTGATTATAAAAATTGTTAATTTTCAGTGCTTACTGGGAAAAGTACACTTCATCTACTCTCTATAGGAATAAAAATTCGTACAATTTATTTGGAATAAGATTTGATAGCATTTATTTGAAAATGTGTGTATACTTTGAGCAGTTTGTGTAGGGTTCTCCAATATCTGCATGGGCTTTTTAATTTAGGGGAACCCAGGACCACACTTCCTGCACAAAAGCATTATATATTATATATTACATTTTTATTTCTCATATTTTCATGTTTTTCTTTTTCATCTCTTCATATATTATCATATGTTATTACCATATGTTTAAGTCTGTGAAAATATTCATATTAGCAGCTTTATGTTTTATATTTTTCTTGTGCTAATTCCAATATCTAAGTATCCAAGCGTTGAGTACCATGTACTTCTTTTCCTTCTGACCATGGGTTACATATTTGTTTTCCTTTGCACATTTGGTCATTTTGTATTACAAGCTGGACACTGCATATGATGGTTGTAAGGCATCTGGATGACATTAAATTCCTTTAAAGGGTGCTACATTTTCTTTTGGCAGATAAATGGCTGGTGGATAACTCTGGTCCTGTCAGACCTGGATTCATTTGCTGTTAAGGCAAATGATTCTGATTCTGCATTTCTAGTCATAAATGAAGGTTACTATTTGAGAACAGATGGAAGAGTACATCATTAAAATAGACAATATTCACTGCAAACATATATAATTCAGAACGTTAAAATTCCAGTTAAGATTAGTCTTTAAAATGTAGCCCTTTTTAAAAAATTAATCTAAATAAATTTATGGTGCAAAGAAGCATTAAAATAGCTTCTCGAAACGAAGGAATTCATGCATCAAACAAAATGACGATTAAGTGCTCAAATGCAAATAAAAAGTATTGATTCGGGGTAGTAACTTCTGTGTGAGTAGGAAAGAAAAAACATGCTACTCTCCCAGTTTCTAGTTTATAAGAAAATTAAGTGTGTTTCCTAATCAAAGTGTGCTGATTAATAAGTATTTAACAATTTAGGTAACAATTAGAAAATGATTAAGTATAGGTTGCAGTTTATCATTGAAAATTACAAGCATTAAAAAAAGGAGGACAGAATAATTTGCCAAGAGGTATATCTGAATATCTAGATGTTTTATGTCTTAGTCATATTTCTAATCTCTTAGGAAGAAGACAGTTAGATGATGAACTTCAACAGATGGAAATGACTGATTTTCTCAGATTTTCGTAGAAAATCTTTCATTTACTTAGAATCTAAACAAGTAGGAAGTAAAAATAATTAGAATATTTTGCTGCACATTCTTTTATGTGAAAAACAAAACAAAAATTAAGCTTTCAGTTATCAAGATTTTCCTTTTTAAGTGCCTACTGTAGGCAAACCATTGGCAAAATAAAGTCAGTATATGAAAGGCTATCTCCCAAATGTATTTAATGGTACAAGACTATCAGAATGACTCTGATACACTTTTCCAAAGCAGGACAATGTGATGGTTGAATTTTAGCCCCTAAATAAAACTTGTATTAGAGTTGCATATGCAGCTCTTTTGAGATGCTAGCTTCACCTTCTGTACCTAGCCCTTCAGAACTGTGCCTAGACTGTTTGCTTTTCAGCCAGGAAAGAGGCTTAACTGGATCAACAAACATGCATTGCAGTATGTGACTGACTTGAGTCACCTGCTCTTTCAGATAGTGAAATGAAATCTGTCGATTCCAACGCAACATTCTGCCCATGGCATCAACATAAGTTAATCATTATTCATATACATTTACTGTTAGGTGTATCTCATTGTGTTGTTCTTGGAAAATTCACAGTTTCATATACTTGAACTTCCAGTCTAGCAAGATAGCCAATGTAAACCATTTCTTGAAACACTCATGTGTAAGTCAAAACTAGTTTGTAGCAATTATGTGTCTTGAAACGAAAGTCTCCTGGATTTCTTTCAGTGTCTATTTTCTCTGCTCCTTTGCCAGTTCACTGTCCTCTGTCCAGGAGCTAAATGAAGAACATTCTCAGCTTCAGGTCCTAGGCACTTTTATTTTTTAACTCTACATTCCCAACTTAGGAAATCTCATCAATAACCATAGTTTCAATTACTGTGTATATGCTAACAAATCCCAAATTCATATATCCACCCAAAAATTCCACTCTGAGCTTCAGACTCTAATATAGAAGTGTCCATTAAACATTTTACTTAGATGTCTCAAAAATATCCACTCTCAGCTTGTCTGGATAAAGTGTGAAAAAATTAATGTAAGCATATTCTGTTCATTCCTCTTTTTCCCTTTTGTAGTTCCTGAAAAAGAATCCAAATCAACCTGCTTTTATCTTAGGACTTCTTTTAGTCTAATTTAAATAAAGGAAAGAGAACAATAGCCAGAAAGAACCAAATTTGGGTTAAGATTATTTTATATTGGGTAACAGAGAATCTAACGAGAGAACATGAACTGATATAGAATTTGGGGTGATGGAGACATGAGACAAAAGTCAACATACCCACTTAGGGAGAAAATTTTGTTCGGATATCAACAGTGAGTTTGAGAGAGATTTGGGGGTAGTGGCAACTACTTTGGTGAAGGATATTGTGAGTGGCAGAAATCTGGGTATAAGAGACATTTACATGTTTTCATGGACATAACAGAATTACGCTTCTCCCTAAATTAAAGATTGAATTTTCTTTACATTGTATTGTTTTTGGAAACAATGTTATCTCTCCAAATCCAGAGTTAAGGTCATTATATTTGAATCATGTGCTTTATTAGTTAGGATCCATTTTAAATTCATATAAAAGAAAACTCAAAGTAGCAATATCTAAAACAGATAAACATTTAATTCTCTGTTATGAAAAACAAATCTAAAGGTGCATAGTCCAAAACTGGCGTGGAAACTCTAGACATACCAGGGATCCAAGCTTCTTCTCCCTTGTCTATCTCACTAGCCCTGGCTGGAACTGTATTCACAATGGCCTCATTTAAGACAGCAGGACAGGATAAAGCTGGCTACTTTCAAGTATGTAGCCCTACTAGAAGTCCAACACTTATAATGTCATACATCTCATTGGCCAAAATCTAGTCACGTGACACCTCTGCCCCAGGTAAAATGAGAGTATCTAGTCTTTCTTCCAAGAGACAAGATGCTCAGCTAAGAACTGGGGTTCAGCTACTAAGGAAAGAAAGAACAGATCTTTAGTAGATAATCACTTGCTTCTACAAACCGGAATCCATTACCTCCCCTACCCTCAAATCAGCTTTTCTGTCAAGGTTCCCTGTCTCAGGAGAACTATTCAGCTGCTCAAGATGGAATTCAAGAGTTATCACTGGCTAAATTTTTTATTACCCATCTCCCTCACCCCTAAACCCAATTAAACTCCATGGCTTACTCAATATCTCTTTCATTTTCTGTCTTCACTACAACCATCCTAGTCTAGGCCATAATTCCTTCTTCTCTCATCAGGATTTTGAATGCAGCCTTATAAATGAACTTGTGTTTTGTGGTTTTGCTTTCCTCCTTGCGTCACCTAATTTCTTTCTACAGAGTTCAGACAGCATACCTTTGTCTAAAGTTAAGTCTGATCATTTTACTTCCCAAATAAAATCACTCAAGGACATCCTATTGTTGTAGGATAGTGTTCCATATCTACAAAATATACTATATAGCCATGCATATTATGAAACCCACTGTACTATTGTGCACTGTAAAAATTATTTTTTAAGTTGTTGAAAACTAAGTTTTACAAGAAAATAAATTGACAAAGCATCTTATTACTTTTATATTTGGGGAAGCTAAGAGGAAAGAGGGATCATGTTTATAAGTCCACATTTTAAAGCAATTAGGGGGAGAATCTGAGGCCTATAAATATTTCAGAGTTCGCTCAGCAAAAGCTTAACAATATTTTCACAATTTCTCAATTCAAGTATTCAACAGAATGCTGCACAATCACTGCCTCACATCTTAAAGATGGTAGACCGTGAGAGTAATTATCAATAGACAATTAGCCTTAAGTGAACATTTTGAAGTGTATAATTAGCTGAGAGGAAAATTTCCATTCCATTTGGGTGCATTTTGATAGCTGAATCTTGCTGGAATCAAAAGATTTATTTTTCTAAAAACAACGACTTAACAGCAGGCTTGCCAGTCATTTTTATATGTGCAGCTTACAATCCTTAATGCAAGCTCTGAAAGGAAGCATTCTTACATGGACAGCAAGTTCACAGCAAGAAAATTCCCATTAAAGGCAAGTGAACATTGTGAAATGCATTTAGGCACGTATTGAAGGCACATTCTGGAATTCTGAAAGAAGATTCTAAACTTGTCTTTCATAAAGGAACACACTAGTTTAATGTAAGAAGCCAGATCAAAATGCGCATGCCCAACCATAAGACGATACATCCATCCCCATAAGCATTATGATAAAACAAGACAGAATTAAAATATATGCCCTCTTCCCATGCAAAGTA
The DNA here is from genome assembly GCF_949752795.1 of Hyperoodon ampullatus. Classification (NCBI taxonomy): domain Eukaryota; kingdom Metazoa; phylum Chordata; class Mammalia; order Artiodactyla; family Ziphiidae; genus Hyperoodon; species Hyperoodon ampullatus. Next base: position 65,040,270 of record NC_136929.1, read on the forward strand.
CATACAAAAGAAGGGAGAGATAAAGAAAACAGGTTTTTCTAACACAGTGTGTTATAGTGACTATTATAGTACTTAAGAATTGCATCAAGCTGCTGGTAACAAAGATCAGAAACAAGACTGGGTTTTATTTTTCTCTCAATTAAATATAAAAGTACGAAGGTGCACAGTCCAGGGCTGATATGACAGCGTATGATTTTTATGTTTTTTGCTTCTTATCTTGAGGAACGACTTTCATTCTAAAGTCATCTTGTTGTCCAAGAGAGCATCTGGAGCCCCAGCCATATGTATTAGGGAACAAGAAAATGAGGAGAGGGGAGATAGAAAGAGATCTATGTCATTTTTCTTCCCCTTTGTAATGAGCTTCTCCAGAAACCCCATTCCAAAGGCTGGGAAGTTTAGTCTTTGGGCTGGAGCATTCCTTCCTTGATAAAATATGAATTTTTTGCTTGAAAATAAAAAAGAGACTAGATATTGAATTGGAAAACTTCTAATGATAATAACGAAGTGCAACCATCAGTCTCTGTCACAATAGGAACTAGGCAAGTGCAAAATGCTATGTTCCTTCAGTTATTCATTCATTCATTACCGCATCCTTTCCAAAATACATACTAATTCTCAAATATATACCAAGTACTACACTAGAATATACAGAGACAAATTCCTGCAAAGAATGGATAATATAGAGATCAATAAACAGAACACTACAGTAAAATGTAGAACCATGTCTGTGAAATAGTTAAGGACAAGTAGCTGAATTCATTCATTTATTCATTTCATCATCGAAATATCCAGTAATTGCCAAAAAGAAGTGTCAGGTTTTATTATGTTCTAGTAATATTCCATAAATAAGTTAGAGTCCTTGCTTTTGTGACTTAAACAAGCTAAGTGTCAAGGTTTTCCTTTTTCTTTTTTTTTTTCCTCTTTTTCTTATTCTTTATTCTGAATCCTGGTTTGGTTTCATCTCAAACCAAGCCAATTCAAACAGAATCTCTTGAGTGAGATCTATATATAGATTTTATTTAATTACCCAGGAAATTCTAATTAGCAACCAAGATTGAGATCCACTTGTCCAGAGCCGTGATTCCCAATCAGGGGCAGTTTTTCTCCCCAAAGACATTTGGTCATGTCTGGAGACATATCTGGATGTCAGAACTGGGGATGAAGGTAAATGCTGCCAGTATTTAGTAGTTAGAGGCTGCTGAATGTCCTACAATGCACAGGTGAGTTCCCTCCCTAACCCCACTCCCCAAGTAAGAATCATCCAGCCCAAAGTGTCAATAGTGCTAGAATTGAAAAATCACTCGTTTAGAGGGTCCAACTGGCAAGTGAACTGGCGATTATAAAACAGGTTATCTATGGAAGTACTAAACACTGCTGGGCACTCACGAGGTACATCGTCTCGGCAGGCTCTTTGGAGGGGGTAAGATCTAGTTGATAGGCTTCAGTCATGCTAAGGTGGGAGGAGGGGCACAAAGGGAGAGAAATAAGTGTTACAGGCCAGAGACCAGGGTATCTGTAGACCTAAAGGTGGAAGAAAGCAGCAAAGTGCAGTGCCATAGATAAAGAGGCTACTAAATTGGACAGAGGAGGGGTTAATTCATAGGATGGTGGCTTTGGAGGGCAATTAACACCTAGAATTGACAATGTTGCCATACTTTTCTTTAACTTAAAATCCATAAGTCCCTTTGATTTTGTTAATTACTGAGTAAAAAAAAAGATCATCAGGATGAAGAAAACATGAATACTTTAGCTTCAATAGAATTTTCACTGGAGTAAAGGTCAACTGGAGTTTCCTTTAAAAAACTCCTCTGGCCATGTCTTTCTTCTTAAAAATCACATTTTACACCCGCTGGTGTTCCTTTTTTTCAAATACCCTTCTTGAGAATTTTCTGCTACTTTACACATAACTCTAGTAATAATGTCATTAATAATAATAGCTAACTTCTGTTGAGTACTTATAATGTACTAAACACTCTACTTGTATAATGTTACTTAACCTTCACTCGGCTCCACAAAAATAAACAAAAAAAAGCCAACAACAACAGCATGATGACTGTTAGGAAGGTTAAATAATTTTGTGAAGTTCCTATAGCTGATAGGTGATAAAGTCTAAATATGAGCCCTACCTCCAAAGTGTAAACGTTTAGGGATTGTGTTGTATTGCCTCCTACTCCATAAAAGCATTAAAAGGTAGGATTGTGTTACTATAAAACAATCAAAAATTCATGGTGCTGAGAAATCTAAGTAGATCCTACTGCCTTTAGAGAAAACTCAAGAAATTCATAGTTAGTTATAAAGCAGAGAAATTGCTGCTCTCCTGGTGCTGTTTTTCATAATTAAACTTACGTGACTCTAATAGCTTTCAGGATTTATGTTCCAAAGAATTGCATCCAGGACTTCCCTGGTGGCACAGTGGTTAAGAATCCGCCTGCCAATGCAGGGGACATGCGTTCAAGCCCTGGTCCGGGAAGATCCCACATGCTGTGGAGCAACTAAGCCCGTGCACCACAAACACTGAGCCTGTGCTCTAGAGCCTGCAAGCCACAACTACTGAGCCCATGTGCCACAACTACTGAAGCCCGCGCGCCTAGAGCCCATGCTCCGCAACGAGAGGCCACCGCAATGGGAGGCCAACGCACCGCAATGAAGAGTAGCCCCCACTCGCCGCAACTAGAGAAAGCCTGCGCGCAGCAACGAAGACCCAACGCAGCCAAAAATAAATAAATAAATTTATATTAAAAAAAAAAGAATTGCGTCCAGATAATCTTATTCTCATCAGAGATATATGAATGATGTGCTATGAGCAAGACTGATCAGCTATTGTTGGCTTTGATGCTGTAAGGAGATCATGAGGCGAGAAATGAGGCAGCTTCTCGAATCTGGAGGAGGCAAGAAAATGAATTCTATTTTATCACCTCTGGAAAGGAAAATGACCCTGCCAATACCTTGATTTTAGCCCATTCAGACTCATTTTGGAAGCTTGATCTCTAGAACAATAAGAAAGTAAATGTATGTTGTTTTAAGCTGCTATGTTTATGGTAATTTGTTACAACAGCTACAGGAAATTAATACAGTATACATGTATATTTCCTTGTTCTGACAGCTGAGATGACCTGGGAGCAACCATACTCCACTAGCAATAAGCATACCTAGTCCACAGATCTTGGTTTGAGAAAAACACTATAAAAAGCTTTACTGAAGGACATGGTACTAATTATCTGACCAGTACACTTCAAAGCTGCAAGCTCATAAAAAACAAGATACCACTGAACAGCCCTAAGAAGACATGATAACTAGCAGAAGACATGGTATCCTGGATGGGATTCTGGGACAAAAAGAGACGTTAGATAAAAATTAAGAAAATATGCATAAAGTTCAGACTTTAGTTAATAATAATGTATTAATGGTGGTTTACTAATTGTGACAAATCTGCTATACTAATGTAAGATTTTAACAATAGGAGAAACTGGGTGTAAGGTATATAGGAATTCTTTGTACTATCTTAGCAATTTTGTGTAAACCTAAAATCTTTCTAAAACAATAAGTGTAATTAGTAAGTTAGGAAGTGAAGGAGAAAATGGACATTCAAGGCTAAGGTAACACTAATGATTAGTGACACTGATCATAAAGTGGCCAGAACACACGGGTTTTAGATAACACTGAAAATTTTGACATGTACACACGGCTATATTTAAAATAACCAATAAGGACCTACTGTATAGCACATGGAACTCTGCTTAGTACTCTGTAATAACCTCAATGGGAAAAGAATTTGAAAAAGAATTGATACATGTGTATGTATAACTGAATGACTTTGCTGGGCACCTGAAACTAACACAACATTGTTAATCAACTCTTCTCCAATATAAAATAAAAATTAAAAAATAAAAACAAACCAAAAAAAACACTGAGAATTTTTCTATGAATAGAATAGAGACTGTTTAAAGATTAGTGTTGAAACATAAGGCTAGGGAGGTAGATTTGTGGCTTGATTTTGAAAAGTATCACATAATGAGACATATTTGAGAAAAAAATGTACATTGGTGGTAATAAAGGATAAAGCCAAAAGGAGCAGTGGGAGAGGAGAGAAAGGGAACAGGATAACTAATCGGGAATATTTCCATTACAGCCTAGGAAAGAGCTGATGAAAGCCCAAGCACATCAAGTATATAAGGTGAGAGACTGTTAGGGATACAGGGCCTGGAAATTCACAAGTCATATATTTCAAAGTACCTTTTATCATTATTCATCATATACAGCTGTGTTTGAAAACATTTGAGCAGTGGTTTCCAATTTTGTGGGTGCATCACAATAATCTGGGGAACTTGTTCACAGTTCAGAGTCCCGGGTTCTATCTAAACAAAATACCACATGGAATGACAGAGGTAGGGCCAAGGAAAACTGAATTTTTAACATATCCTTTACACAATTTAGAATGGAAATTTGGAGAAACAGACACCAGGTTGGGAACCATGTCATAAAATGATGAGAAAAAAAATGAGTATAACCAATATAAACTCTATTTTTAAAAAAATTTTTATTGACATATAGTTGATTTACAATGTTGTGTTAGTTTCTGGTGTACAGCAAAATGTTTCAGTTTTATATATATTTATATAGTATATATATGTATATATTATATATATATTATATATATGTATATATTATATACATATATATAATATATATAATATGTATATATTATATATGTATTAAATATTCCTTGCCATTATGATTACAGGATATTGAATATAGTTCTCTGTGCTATGCAGTAGGACCTGTTGTTTATCTATTTTATATATAGTGGTTTGTATCTACTAATCCCAAACTCTTAATTTATCTCTCCCCTGCCCCCTTTTCTCTTTGGTGACCACGTCTATGTCTGTGAATCTGTTTCTGTTTTGTAAATAAGTTCATTTATATCATATTTTAGGTTCCACACATAAGTGATATCATATGGTATTTGTCTTTTCCTGTCTAACTTACTTCACTTAGTATGATAATCTCTAGGTTCATCCTTGTTGCTGCAAATGGCATTATTTCATTCATTTTTTATGGCTGAGTAGTATTTCATCATTCATATATGCCACATCTTCTTTATGCATTCATGTGTTGAAGGACACTTAGGTTGCTTCCATGTCTTGGCTATTGTAAATCGTGCTGCCATGAACACAAGGATGCATGTATCTTTCCGAATTAGAGTTTTCTCTGGATATATGCCCAGGAGTGGGATTGCTGGATCATATGGCAACTCTATTTTTAGTTTTCTGAGGAGCCTCCATACTATTTTCCATAGTGGCTGCACCAACTTACCTTCCCACCAACAGTAAACTCTACTTTCAACCCTTGCATATTTTTAAATTTTTGGTTAAAATGAGAAATATAATTCAAGAAGATCTAAATTAATATTCTGCTATTCAATCCAGAAAAATTAATCAAATCCATCAACGCATAGGTTCTTTTATTTTGGTTGTGGCAAAATGCTAAAATGTATGTTAAGTGTTTCTATGTACATTATGTCATGTTTTGTAACATGAAAATGAAATGAAGAGGATATATTCATATTGATTCATACTATAAGCCACAAATCAGACACAATTTCTTGTTTGAAATAATGAATGTATTTGGATTTTGAATATAAATGCATCTGAAGTGGTTTTTAAAAGCTAATGACATGAAATAGTTCATTTGTACTTTGTTAATGTACAACATTAATGATGTCTGCAATTTTAAATGCATTAGACTGTGGTTGACTATTTCCCTGTGTACACATTCCAGCTCTGAAATTTAATTGAAGCTCAATAATGTACTATATTTCTTTTTTTTCCAGTTATTCTATTATGCAGGTCTAATGTGAAGGCAGATCAAAGTTGCATTTTAACATGATGGCTTTTAGAAGTAGAATTATATTGGGTTTATAATGGGAGAGATTTTCTAAATGGAATAACATTTAGAAAAAATGTAGGTTTCTATTACTAAGAATTAAGGTCTGGGAAAATCTCATAGAAAAGAAAAAAACACTTCACATGTACTATTAGAAGCAAAGCACAAGATGGAATCTTAGAAATCATCCATTCCAAATTGTTCATTTTTCAAATAAGGTTATTACCTTTCAGATAAACTAAGCATCTTTCTAAGATACTGATCCTGTTAGTGATTACATGACAACTGTAATTCGTGTCTTCTAAAATCTTGTAAAATAGGCTTATAAAACTTCTAGTTAAGAAGGAGGCAGTTAAAGTGAAGAGAATAAAAAAGTTCAAATATCTACTTTTTTATTTTAAAAAACCTCCTATGCATGTTCACATCTATGGGGGTTTGGACTCTGTCAGATCGGTTAGTCTGGGGCTTTATTTACTAGAATATGCTTCCCTGTAAGGTTCTGGATTGGTGTAGACCATAAGAGACATGGAGGAGATTAACGAAGCAATAGTCAATATTCTCTGAATGCCATCATGCTTAGATGCAGAGACAGACATATGTAGAGTTTTGGTAGCTTCTGGTTTGCCTACACTCTCCTTTGTTCCACATCCAGCTATTTTTGCAGCCCATTAGCCCTGATGACTAATTGTGACCCCAATATCTGGTGAACTGAGAAATAGAGATTGCAGAGAATTTGAGGATCAAATTTATACTCCGGAAGCTTTTGATGGGGCCAGTGTAAGGTGGACTTATGTGTTTAGTTTTGGACTACATGTTTGTCTTCTTTATTGCACATTAATATCTACTTTAGAACAGTTTCTGAATGTTGGCTGTTCACTTGTGTCAAGTGAAGAGAGTCATCCTTCTATTGTGTTCTCAGCCAGAACTATAAGCCAATAGACCACATTTTTTTTGGCTTTCCTACTGTAAGGATTTACCAGGACCAAGGGTAGCTGGACTCATCTTCTTGGCCTTTGTATACTTTCTGATTGCCTTTCTTTCATCAGGTGCTAATTAGTTCTGTCAATTTGGGAGATCCAGTTTGCAATTTTTACCCCTAAGAGTGTGGTGAACTTTATGATCAAACAAAGCGAAAAACGGATGGTTCCAAACTTGGAGATGGCAGGGATTGCTACTGTCCACTAAAATTCATTCTCTATTTTTTCATAGTAATGAACTCATTCCCCAATATCTCCTGCAGTTGATCATGGTCACATGACTAAACTATCTCCAGCAGAATATATACCATTTCTGGGGCAAGGTAAGAGCACGAGTATTACTACCCTACGTACCCCTCCACTTTCTCCCCTGGATGGAATGATAGCTGCCACAGCATCTTTGAAAGTCACTACTGAGGATAACAAACCCAGCATTTGCATGGGTTCCTGAATGACAATAAGATGCCCACCTTCCTCAAACACTCAACTCAGAGAATTGGCAACGAACTTCGACATTCTTTGAGCCACTGTTTTTTGAGGACACTGTTTTACAAGTTAAATATATCCTAACTAAATCAAGAGATATAACCTCCATTTTGGTAGATGGCATAAAGAAAACTGAATGAAATTATAATGATTCTGAAGGTCCCAAATGTAAATAAAGAAAGCTTAGAGTAATGAACCCTTAATTTGAGGGATTATGCTTGCATAGAAACAGACAAAGGTCTGTCAACACCAAGAATGTACCCCCATTTATCTCTATTGTTACCTTCTCCTGTCACTGTCTTGACTATTCCTTCACTTTCTGAATATCTTCACTCCCAGAAACAGAAAATACAATCATCTCTTTCCTAGAATCTCTATTCAAATCCTGATCTCTGCAAGCATAGTGCACATGGTCAGAATCCCAGAGAAGACACTGGGGGCCAAGCTGGACTAGGATGCGGTGTGCCTTTTATTATTTATTGATTACTGGACCCAAAAGATATATTCAAAATATGAGAACATAGAAGATATAGTAAGAACACAGGAACCAGGATACAGGGAAGAGATGAGGAAAGAGATCCTTACAATTATGTATGCTTGGTGAATTACCTTCACAATTATTATATAAACCTCATAACACTCTACTCTATGGGTTAAATTACAGGCCAAAAAAAAATGATTATGGTTTTCACTGGATTTTTTTTTTTTTAGAGGATTCTGGTAGAAAGTTTACTGTTAGTAATGGTTGGACCAGCCAAACAATAGCAACTTTGGAGTAGAATTAACTTTTTAGTAAGAATACAAGTTCTTTTATAACTAAGTAGTTGTAGGTGTGTGCAAGACAGTACATCCTAGAGGTAGCACACCTTCTTTGGAATCAGGCACACCTAGTTCAAATCCATACCCTATTATTAATAAGTATGTGTCCTTGAATGAATTACTCAAGCATTCTGAGCCTCAATTACCACATGTTTAAAATTGGTACCGTAAGATTATGGTCTCGGACTTCTCTGGTGGTCCAGTGGTTAAGACTCCGTGCTTCCACTGCAGGGGACGCGTGTTTGGTCCCTTGTGGGGGAGGTTCTGCATGCATGAGTTGTGGCCACCACCCCCCCCCGAAAAAAGAGAATATGGTCTCATTTCATTTATGAGGCTATGAAGCAACATATGAAAGGTGCTTAGCATAGATTTGACATGAGGTAAGAATTCAAGAAAAGCTGCTATCATTAACTTGGAACTATTATATGTGACAAAGAGCTGTGGCTTTTCTCATGTAATCATACAGAAATACATGTATCCACCTGCAGCAATGTGGAAAGATTGGATTAATAGAGGACAAAGTTGCAAGGTCAATAAGCCTTTATAAACCACTCCATGCCCCTGGTTCCCTCTATTAGAAATGAAATAACTTATGGATAGGAATGAAAAATGTATCAAACGGCCTGAAAGCAGCAATAATTCAATTTAAAAAATAAAATGTAAGACTTAGTAGTTTATAATTATCAGTTACTAAGTTAAAACTCATTACATTCAAGGGCCTCAGGGGAAATTATTTCAGATAAGGAAAGGACCATAAATTCTTGGAGAAAGAATAAAATTAAAGATAAGCAATTAATAAGCAATTAATAAAGGTTTTTCTGTTTTCATTCTTGTGTTTCTGGTCTATGCGATCCTTTTGCAGTATTGGATTTCCATTCATTCTATTCCTAAGTAAGTCACTCCGAGAAGCTTACTGAATTATTTCTATTGTTAAATGCATAGAGACTTTGAAGTCATATGGTCAAGAAAAACCTCCAATTTTCTTTTAAATGTGGCTTAACAATTAGTGATTCCCTCTTAAACACTAAACACTGAAACACAAATAGTATAACTGAAAGTCAGTAAAAACAGACATATGATTTGAGACCATCTTAAAATGATCCACAATCTGAAAGTGAACTAGACACCTCCAAAGTGTGACTTGATTAAAAACAATGGAATGTGTTTGTATTTTTTCTTTTTAAATAAATGAACAAGTTTAATCATACCATAAAAATTTAATTTTAATATGGAAGATTTCCCCACTATCTGTGCTAATGGTTGGTGGTTTCCCTAAAACCAAATTCGGCACTTTTACTCAGCACTCAGAAAGTTCCATTGTCAATAAAGAGTTTCAGAATAGAACTGAAACTGACTAAGAATAAAACAAGGCCAGAAAAGCTATTTGACTCATGTTGTAAGTCTCAATGCCAGAATTTTCTAGACCATAATCAGATCAGATTTACACACTTCAATTGTAATGCCTCCAAGTGAAATTGAGAAGGCAGCCTATTGATCTTGAATGTCCATTCCATTGTATAACTTGTATTTTTTAAATACCTCGTATTTTATGTCATGATATAGGAATATGAAAACTGATTTTTACTCTTCCTATTAATTAAAAAAATTCTTAATTACAACTAGGACCTCTTCTAAATACCATTTAAAGTCTTAAAATTTTTAAATGATTATACTTCTCAGAAATCTTTTAAATTCACATTGCTATGAATACGACTTTTATTCTGAGAGTCTTTGGAAAACTCCAGATAAGGACTTAGAGATAAAGTTAAGGGTTAAATATTCTTTTTCAAAAGCTTTTATCTTTTAAGCTTAGTGCACTTTGAATGCCTTAGTGTAGATTGTAGGGATTGTGAAAGACTCAGAAAAAATACGTTGAATTATATAATTCCTAATTATTTTTAAGCTTCAGGTGTTAACAACTAAACTTCATGAGGCCAAAGATATGCATGACTTGTTCATGGAATAGCTTTAGCCTTTGCCTAGAACAGTATCTAACACAGAGAAAGACCTTCGTCACATGTCTGGTGTGAGAATGTAAATGAATGGATTCTGCAAGTATGACTTAAAACATGGTTAATCTGATTTGTTATATTCATAGCCTCCAAAATTAAGCAAATCTCAGTAAATCAGTACAATTAATCCTACATATATCAGTATTCTTTCGTCTGAACAGTTCCCAATACCTGAAGTGAAGTATCTATTTTATTGTTGATGCCTGAGATACTTGGACCAAGGCAACTCAGATACATTAGTTCGTCTGTGTTACAGGAGTCCAGGAATATCCAGGGGTTCTGAGAACAGATATTTGCTCACTTGATTCTACTTTTCTTTCTCCCTATTTCTCTCCCTAGGGAAAAATTATACCTAGACTGTCACACATACTCTGCACTCCATATATATTTGATTGTTTGACTGATAGGATAGTTCCCCCATCCACAAATTTCTTCCCATGACTTTCCTAAAATCTCACTAGTCAATTGGTCAATAACAAAATGAATGAATGAATGCTGCACCTGTCATCTAACCAAAAGGTCCTTTTAGATTAGATTGTTAGATAGAATCTGAGTAACCATCTGCTTCATTCCACGTTAAAAACAAAAACAAAACTGAAGCCCAGAGGTAAAATTACTTGTTAAGGTCATTGAGGTGGTACTTACCACACTACCTAGCACTAGAAGCAGTGTTCTGGAAATTTCTGCTGTAGGTGGGTTTACCCAACATTTCCTCATATTGACATTGATTAGCAGAATAAGTTATCAAGAACTCAAAATGGTTCTAATAAACAATGGTGTGGCTGGATCCCAGAACTCATTTCAGGGGATATCCTGGTGGTGTCACCCAGGAAGCTAGAGTTCCAGCTTGCACATGGCTTTAGCAGCCCTGAGTAAACTTTTCTTCTAGTTCCTAGGACTCCTGGTTTTCATGTTCCATGGAATGTGACTTGTAAAGAAGAAGTAGCAGAGACATTCCAAATTGCTATTTAGAATCACTACACAAGGAAAGCATGGATAGCAATGGGATAAAGATGTCCAGCACAGGGTTGGCATATAGTAACTACTCAATTTACATTGTTTTAAGAAATGCGGAAAGAAAAATAAGGCCACAAGGCTTGGCTCAGGAGCCTTGTAAATAAAAGTTGATCTCACCTCTGTAAGGGTACTAACCCAGACACCCCTGAAACAAAAGGTAGTGCCCATTAGAAAGGAAGAGATTTAGAAAAATATTTGTTTTGTAGATTACAAACATTAAACCTGCTATGATCATGAGAAATCGATACATCTCCACACCTAAAGTTTTTTTTTTTAACATCTTTATTGGAGTATAATTGCTTTACAATGGTGTGTTAGTTTCTGCTTTATAACAAAGTGAATCAGTTATGCACATACATATGTTCCCGTATCTCTTCCCTCTTGTGTCTCCCTCCCTCCCACCCTCCATATCCCACCCCTCTAGGTGGTCACAAAGCACCGAGCTGATCTCCCTGTGCTATGCAGCTGCTTCCTGCTAGCTATCTATTTTACATTTGGTAGTGTATATATGTCCATGCCACTCTCTCACTTTGTCACAGCTTACCTTTCCCCCTCCCCATATCCTCAAGTCCATTCTCTAGTAGGTCTGTGTCTTTATTCCCGTCTTACCCCTAGGTTCTTCATGACTTTTTTTTTTCTTAGATTCCATATATATGTGTTAGCATACGGTATTTGTTTTTCTCTTTCTGACTTATTTCACAGGATAAATCCAAGGAGAAACACGTCAAGACACATATTAATCAAACTATCAAAAATTAAATACAAAGAAAACATATTAAAAGCAGCAAGGGAAAAACAACAAATAACACACAAGGGAATCCCCATACGGTTAACAGCTGATCTTTCAGCAGAAACTCTGCAAGCCAGAAGGGAGTGGCAGGACATATTTAAAGTGATGAAGGAGAAAAACCTACAACCAAGATTACTCTACCCAGCAAGGATCTCATTCAGATTTGATGGAGAAATTAAAAGCTTTACAGACAAGCAAAAGCTGAGAGTTCAGCACCACCAAACCACCTTTACAACAAATGCTAAAGGAACTTCTCTAGGCAAGAAACACAAAAGAAGGAAAAGACTTATAATAACAAACTCAAAACAATTAAGAAAATCACAAAAACCTAAAGTTTTTGTCTTCTCTCAACATAGAGTCTAGATTTTTCAAGGGAAGAAAATTCTGAACATTTAAGAGAAGATTCTAAAAATAACCCCCAAATTTGGGTTGCTTTGCTGTTCAAAGTTTTACATTTTCAGTTTTATTATTAGGTTTCCAAATGTCTCATGATTTCTTCTGACATACTAACACTTTTGTAATCAAACCCACCAACACATTCCTCACTTGGTGCCAACACTCAAAGCGGGCAGTGAAGTAAACCCTGCGTGGAGACCAGAGGGCAAAGTTTCATTGCAGGGGCAAGGAGAAGGAAATGACAAGCTACCTTCACTGACAGATGGATAATGCCCTGGATTGAGAGCATCACAGCCCCACCGTCAGATACAAACACACTCAGTTCCAGGGGGTCCACAGAAAGGCAGAATTTCCCTGGGGTGATTGCCTTGTGTTTAGTGGCTTATATGTATGAAAATTTGGATACACCTCAAAATGCTGATCATAACGGTGGAAAGAAATCTATGAGGAGACAGTTCGTTGCTTTTGATGTGTAAAGTGCGTAGATTTGATACTTATCAGGGTTCTTGGCGTTCCCCAATCACTGGAAATTGACTAGAGGCCAGACAAGAAATTCAGGCAGGGCTTTACTGGGGTCCCTGCACCCGCTGCAGGAGGGAGCGAGAACAAGTCACAGGTTCCCTCGCTCGCTCCCCACTCCTTACATGGGGTGAGGGCAGGGGTGTGTCCAGGCGTCGGGCCGGAGGGGTGGCCTAGGTGATTTGCCCACCCCTTTGCGGTGCTGAGTGCAGGGGGGCACGCGCAGTACCCTGCTTTTGCTCCCTACAGCCAGTTTTTGCTCCCGGCTCTTCAGAAATGGCTGTTGGGTTTGTTTGTTTGTTTTCTTTCTTGTATCTTTTGGTGCAGAATTTGACCAAACTGCACAGCACAAAGTCATTTTTAGTGCCATATAGTTTCTTTGTATTTTGTAGCTGGAGGAGTGGTGTGTCCAGGTGCAAGCTTTGCAGCACTGCAGCAAAGGGGCCCAAGTCCCAGGCCCGTCTTAGATTTAACATCTGAGTGGCTCCAGAGAAGAACGCGTGCTTGAGGCAAGAACTCAAGTGCCGGTTATGTTCATTTACACTGATATTTGCTGTTTGATATATCATGAGGTCTTCGGCCTCAAAACTATGTTTATATTTTTCAGTGTCTGTGAACTGAAACATGATGTTTTGGAAACATTTAAAATATTTTTTGATCAATTTTCTGAAAAACCAGTTTACGTGACCATATAAATCTAAAAGAAGAACTAGCTTCACAAGGGGTGATGTCTATTAGGCTTAGCATCTGACACATTCAAGGCTATAAATGTTAATAGTTGAGGAAGCTTGGCTGGATTCCTTTTTGTTGTGACTGCCAGAATGGCTAGCCAGGAAATAATCTAACATACTCAAGAACTACCAAGCAGAAGAAGGTTAAATGGCCATTGGCAGAACGAAAAATGGCGAGCAACTTTATTTTTTTGCCAAAACTGGAAAATATTACTGATGTTCAGGTAAGAAAGTGAAGCTGTGTATATGTTACTTTTAAATTACACATCAAATATACAACTTTGGTCAAACTCCTGAAGTGCTGTTTTTGAAGTCTTATGAAAATCCTTCCTTTGTATTTAGAATGAAATGACTAAAAAAAACCTGTAATGATGTTTATGTTTTAAAAAAGAATGAAATCATAGAAATAGCTGGCATCTAATAATATCTCACTTCTCCAAGAAGTGGAGTTTCTCTCTGTTTCTTCTAGGGACTAATCGTTTGCAATTTCTCTTTCTTTTTTTTTTTTTTTTTTTTGATTAGTAACTACCAGAATAGTGTAACTGCATTTAGGCAAGTCTTAGTTAAGGCAATGCATTTAATGTAAACATCCATTTCATTCCAAAGCCTTGAAAAATAATTAGGGAAGATATTTCCTGAAGTCTCTTAAAGCAGCAGCAGAGGGGATGGGGGTGAGAAGAATAACATTTGCCAACATTCAGAAAATCCCTAAACAATCCTCTAAGCATCTATTTTACTCCATCTCCGTGTTCTTTCTCTGAGTTTCCTATAAGAGCACCTGGTCCCTGCCACCACTCTTCCCAATTTCCAGGATTGGGAATTTTTCTAGTGGTTATGCAATAATCTTTTTTCATAAAGATTCGTTCACCCTTCTCTTTTGATTTGTTAAATTCTAAGGCTTGACCCATTCAGAAGCCCAGAAAGCCCAGCAGAACTGAGCAGTAAACAGAGCCTTCTCTTGAAGACAGGGGAAGGCAAAGGCTATATTTAGACCCCTATCCAACTCCCATCCTACAGAGCTCTGCTTTCTGTCTCCTCACCATACAAGCAAAGGCTTTGAAATCAGTCAAACAAGGCTCTAATCTTTCTGTTGCAATTGCCTGACTTGTTCAACTTAGTCTTTAGATGACTCTACTTTAATTGGTAAAAGAGGGGGCAACAGATATAAAATTAAACAAATCCTAGCATATCTGTCCCTCAAAGTATGCTTTGTCCTCTTCAGTAACAAAAAGGTAGGCACTCCTCTCATCAACTGGCATTCTGTTATAAAAATGTTAGTTATGGAGAATCTTGAAGTAATCCACTTATATGATTAACTACTCTCCATTTAATGACATAAGACAAGCCTGCCTTAACCATCAAAGCATCCTTTGAAATCTACTACATTTGGAAATGTCCACGGACTTTGTGATATAATACGCAGGACTCTTATCTTCCTAAACCTCTATCTTTTCGTCTCTCATAGGCTATAAAAGGGAATGGTATTGGCTGGAGAAAGAAAAATTGGTTTCATAAAAACTGGCATGCCCTGAAGTAAAACCATGGAGGCATTAGAAGAACCAGTATTCTCATAATGATTCTTTTAAAACTCTCTCCACTAGGATTCAACGAACGTTTGCTGCACAGCAGTCTGTGCTGGGCCATGTGTTACCCGATGATGGTGCAGAGACTCTGTCCCAGCCAGTCATGTGCTGGAGCCAGTGGTTAAATATTCAGGAATTTTGTGAGGAGGTTGTTAAACCCTTGGTAACTTGAAACCGGTGGTGTGGAGCGTATTTACACTGATCAAATTGGAATATGGTACAAGTCAAGCTCCCACACTCCAGAACAGATTTATGAGAACACCACTGACTCAGCACTCAAGATTCTCAGCCTTGTTGATGGTCCAACAGACTCAATTCTATTCAATGTCATTTCCATATAACAAGTCCTAAAATAAAGGACCCACTAGAGGAGTTCAGAGATGAGGTAAATGTAAACTTTGTTTTCCATTTTGATATCAATACCAATTTGTACCTCTTAAATTGACATTCTCTGAAAACCAAATTCTTCTGGAATTTTCTGTTCTTCCATCTTAATCTGTGGTAAACAGATTTGACTTCAGACTAACACAGCAACCCTTAGACAAATTGAGATAAAACTTCCTTTCTCCGTTGACTAGTTTCTCCTTTTGTATGACCTAAAAATAGCTTCCCTGCATATGTTTTATTTCATTTTATTTTTTTTAAATTTTGGCCGAGCCACATGGCATGTGAGATCCTAGGTTCCCTGACCAGGGATGGAACCCGTGCCCCCTGCATTGGAAGCGTGGAGTCTTAGCCACTGGACTGGCAGGGAAGTCCCATATGTTTTATTTTAAATGAAAAATCATTTATCATTCTGAATGCTACGTGAGGTGTTATAATAACAAAGCTTATTTTTAGTGGGCACATCTTCATTCTGCCAAATATGGGCAGCTCGGAATTCTCTCCCTTTACTCAAAACTGGCTGATCCCACTTGCTATCAGTGGGGATTACCCACACTTCCTCCCACCTGCCATATCCTTCTCTCCCTTTTATTTTTTTGACATCTTTGTTGGAGTATAATTGGTTTACAACGGTGTGTTAGTTTCTGCTTTATAACAAAGTGAATCAGCCATACATATACATATATCCCCATATCTCCTCCCTCTTGTGTCTCCCTCCCTCCCACCCTCCCTATCTCACCCCTCTAGGGGGTCACAAAGCACCGAGTTGATCTCCCTGTGCTCTGCGGCTGCTTCCCACTAGCTATCTGTTTTACATTTGGTAGTGTATGCACGTCCATGCCACTCTCTCACTTCATCCCAGCTAACCCTTCCCCCTCCCCGTGTCCTCAAGTCCACTCTCTACATCTGCATCTTTATTCCAGTCATGCCCCAGGTTCTTCAGAACCTTTTTTTTTTTTCAGGTTCCATATATATGTGTTAGCATATAGTACTTGTTTTTCTCTTTCTGACTTACCACACCTTGTATGACAGACTCTAGGTCCATCCAACTCACTACAAATAACTCAATTTTGTTTCTTTTTATGGCTGAGTAATATTCCATTGTATATATGTGCCACATCTTCTTTATCCATTCATCTGCCGATGGACACCTAGGTTGCTTCCATGTCCTAGCTACTGTAAACAGAGCTGCAATGATTATTGTGGTACATGACTCTTTTTGAATTACGGTTTTCTCAGGGTATATGCCCAGTAGTGGGATTGCTGGGTCGTATGGTAGTTCTATTTTTAGTTTTTCAAGGAACCTCCATACTGTTCTCCATAGTGGCTGTATCAATTTACATTCCCACCAACAGTGCAAGAGGGTTCCCTTTTCTCCACACCCTCTCCAGCATTTATTGTTTGTAGATTTTTTGATGGTGTTCATTCTGACTGGTGTGAGGTGATAGGTCATTGTAGTTTTGATTTGCATTTCTCTAATGATTAGTGATGTTGAACATCCTTTCATGTGTTTGTTGGCAATCTGTATATCTTCTTTGGAGAAATGTCTATTTAGGTCTTCTCCCCAATTTTGGATTGGGTTGTTTGTTTTTCTGATATTGAGCTGCATGAGCTGCTTGTATATTTTGGAGATTAATTGTTTGTGAGTTGCTTCATTTGCAAATATTTTCTCCCATTCTGAGGGTTGTCTTTTCATCTTGTTTATGGTTTCCTTTGCTGTGCAAAACCTTTTATGTTTCATTAGGTACCATTTTTTGTTTTTATTTCCATTTCTCTAGGAGGTGGGTCAAAAAGGGTCTTGCTGTGATTTATGTCATAGAGTGTTCTGCCTATGTTTTCCTCTAAGAGTTTTATAGTGTCTGGCATTACATAAGGTCTTTAATCCATTTTGAGTTTATTTTTGTGTATGGTGTTAGGGAGTGTTCTAATTTCATTCTTTTACATGTAGCTGTCCAGTTTTCCCAGCACCACTTACTGAAGAGGCTGTCTTTTCTCCGTTGTTTATTCTTGCATCCTTTATCAAAGATAAGGTGACCATATGTGCATGGGTTTATTTCTGGGCTTTCTATTCTGTTCCCTTGATCTATATTCCTGTTTTGGGGCCAGCACCATATTGTCTTGATTACTGTAGCTTTGTAGTATAGTCTGAAGTCAGGGAGCCTGATTCCTCCAGCTCTATTTTTCGTTCTCATGATTGCTTTGGCTATTCGGGGTCTTTTGTGTTTCCATACAAATTGTGAAATTTTTGGCTCTAGTTCTGTGAAAAATGCCACTGGTAGTTTGATAAGGATTGCATTGAATCTGTAGATTGCTTTGGGTAGTATAGTCATTTTCACAATGTTGATTCCTCCAATCCAAGAACATGGTATATCTCTCCATCTGTTGGTATCTTCTTTAATTTCTTTCATCAGTGTCTTATAGTTTTCTGCATACAGGATTTTTGTCTCCTTTAGTACGTTTATTCCTAGGTATTTTATTCTTTTTGTTGCACTGGTAAATGGGAGTATTTCCTTAATTTCTCTTTCAGATTTTTCATTGTTAGTGTATAGGAATGCAAGAGACTTCTGTGCATTAATTTTGTATCCTGCTACTTTACCAGATTCTTTGATTAGCTCTAGTAGTTTTCTGGTAGCATCTTTAGGATTCTCTGTGTATAGTATCATGTCATGTGCAAACAGTGACAGTTTTAATTCTTCTCTTCTGATTTAGATTCCTTTTATTTCTTTTTCTTCTCTGATTGCTGTGGCTAAAACTTCCAAAACTATGTTGAATAATACTGATGAGAGTGGGCAACATTGTCTTGTTCCTGACCTTAGAGGAAATGCTTTCAGCTTTTCACCACTGAGAACGATGTTGGCTGTGGGTTTGTCATATATGGCCTTTAAGATGTTGAGGTACGTTCCCTCTATGCCTACTTTCTGGAGAGTTTTTATCATAAATGTGTGTTGAATTTTGTCAGAAGCTTTTTCTGCATCGATTGAGATGATCATATGGTTTTCCTCTTTCAGTTTGTTAATAAGGTGTATCACATTGATTGACTTGCGTATATTGAAGAATCCTTGCATTCCTGGGATAAACCCCACTTTACATGGTGTATGCTCCTTTTAATGTGTTGTTGGAATCTCTTTGCTAGTATTTTGTTGAGGATTTTTGTATCTATGTTCATCAGTGATATTGGCCTCTAGTTTTCTTTCTTTTTTTGTTTTTTGACATCTTTGTCTGGTTTTTGGTAACAGGGTGATGATGGCCTCGTAGAATGAGCTTGGGAGTGTTCCTCCCTCTTCTGTATTTTGGAAGAGTTTGAGAAGGATACGTGTTAGCTCTTCTCTAAATGTTTGATAGAATTCGCCTGTGAAGCCATCTGGCCCTGGTCTTTTGTTTGTTGGAAGATTTTTAATCACAGTTTCAATTTCAGTGCTTGTGACTGGTCTGTTTATATTTTCTATTTCTTCCTAGTTCAGTCTCAGAAGGTTGTGTTTTCCTAAGAATTTCTCCATTTCTTCCAGATTGTTCATTTTATTTGCATATAGTTGCTTGTAGTAATCTCTCACGATCCTTTATATTTCTGCAGTGTCAGTTGTTACTTCTCCTTTTTCATTTCTAATTCTATTGACTTGAGTCTTCTCCCTTTTTTTCTCGAGGAGTCTGGCTAATGGCTTGTCAATTTGGTTTATTTTCTCAAGGAACCAGCTTTTAGTTTTATTGATCTTTGCTATCATTTCCTTCATTTCTTTTTCATTTATTTCTGGTCTGATCTTTATGACTTCTTTCCTTCTGCTAACTTTGGGGGCTTTTTTTTTCCTTCTTTCTCTAATTGCTTTAGGTGTAAGGTTAGGTTGTTTATTTGAAACGTTTCTTGTTTCTTGAGGTAGGATTGTATTGCTATAAACTTCCCTCTTAGAACTGCATTTGGTGCATCCCGTAGCTTTTAGGTCATCGTGTTTTCATTGTCATTTGTTTCTAGGTATTTTTTGATTTCCTCTTTGATTTCTTCAGTGGTCTCTTGGTTATTTAGTAGTGTACTGTTTAGCCTCCATGTGTTTGTGTTTTATTCCTGTAATTGATATCTAGTCTCATTGCATTGTGGTTTCGTGAAAAGATACTTGATGTGATTTCAATTTTCGTAAATTTACCAAGGCTTGATTTGTGACCCAAGATATGATCTATCCTGGAGAATATTCCATGAGCACTTGAGAAGAACGTGTATTCTGTTGTTTTTGGATGGAATGTCCTATAAATATTAATTAAGTCCATCTTGTTTAATGTGTCATTTAAAGCTTGTGTTTCCTTATTTATTTTCATTTTGGGTGATCTGTCCATTGGTGAACGTGGGGTGTTAAAGTCCCCTACTATTATTGTGTTCCTGTCGATTTCCCCTTTTATGGCTGTTAGCATTTCCTTTATGTATTGAGGTGCTCCTATATTGAGTGCCTAAATATTTACAATTGTTATATCTTCTTCTTGGATTGATCTCTTGGTCATTTTGTAGTGTCCTTCTTTGCCTCTTTCAATAGTCTGTATTTTAAAGTCTATTTTGATAGACTATATGAGAGTTGCTACTCCAGCTTTCTTTTGATTTCCATTTGCATGGAATATCTTTTCCCATCCCCTCACTTTCAGTCTGTATGTGTCCCTAGGACTGTAGTGGGTCTCTTGTAGACAGCATATATATGGGTCTTGTTTTCGTATCCATTCAGCCAGCCTATGTCTTTTGGTTGGAGCATTTAATCCATTTACATTCAAGGTAATGATTGATATGTATGTTCCTATTACCATTTCCTTAATTGTTTTGGGTTTGTTTTTGTAGGTCTTTTCCTGCTCTTGTGTTTCCTGCCTAGGGAAGTTCCTTTAGCATTTGTTGTAAATCAGGTTTGGTGGTGCTGAATTCTCTTAGGTTTTGCCCGTCTGTAAAGGTTTTAATTTCTCCGTCGAATCTCAATGTGATCCTTGCTGGGCTGAGTAATCTTGGTTGTACGTTTTTCCCTTTCATCACTTTAAATATGTCCTGCAACACCCTTCTGGCTTGCAGATTTTCTGCTGAACAGTCAGCTGTTAACCTTATGGGGATTCCCTTTTATGTTATTTGTTGATTTTCCCTTGCTGCTTTTATTATTTTTCTTTGTAATTAATTTTTGATAGTTTGATTAATATGTGTCTTGGCATGTTTCTTCTTGGATTTACCCTGTATGGGACTCTCTGTGCTTCCTGGACTTGATTGACTATTTCCTTTCCCATGTTAGGGAATTTTTCAACTATAATCTCTTCAAATATTTTCTCAGTCCCTTTCTTTTTCTCTTCTTCTTCTGGGACCCCTATAATTTGAATGTTGGTGCATTTAATGTTGTCCTACAGGTCTCTGAGACTCTCCTCAATTCTTTTCATTCTTTTTTCTTTATTCTGCTCTGTGGTAGTTATTTCCACTATTTTATCTTCCAGGTCACGTATCCGTTCTTCTGCCTCAGTTATTCTGCTATTGATTCCTTCTAGAGAATTTTAAATTTCATTTATTATGTTGTTCATTATTGTTTGTTTGCTCTTTAGTTCTTCTAGGTCCTTGTTAAATGTTTCTTGTATTTTCTCCATTCTCCTTCCAAGATTTTGGATCATCTTTACTATCGTTACACTGAATTCTTTTTCAGGTAGAATGCCTATTTCCTCTTCATTTGTTTGGTCTGGTGGGTTTTTACTTTGTTCCTTCATCTGCAGTGTATTTCTCTGTCTTCCATTTTGCTTAACTTACTGGTTTGGGGGGGGGTCTCCTTTTGCAGGCTGCAATTTCGTAGTTCCTGTTGTTTTTGGTGTTGGCCCCTAGTGGGTAAGGTTGGTTCAGTGGGTTATGTAGGCTCCCTGGTGGAGGGGATTGGTGCCTTTGTTCTGGCAGATGAGGCTGGATCTTGTCTTTCTGGTGGGCAAGACCGTGTCTGGTGGTGTGTTTTGGGGTGTCTGTGACCTTATTATGATTTTAGGCAGCCTCTCTGCTAATGGGTGGGGTTGTGTTCCTGTCTTGCTAGTTGTTTGGCATGGGGTGTCCAGCACTGGAGCTTGCTGGTCGTTGAGTGGAGCTGGGTCTTAGCATTGAGACCGAGATCTCTGGGAGACCTCTCGCTGATTGATATTATGTGGGGCTACGAGGTCTTGGATGATTAAATGTCTTCAACTCGGCTCTCCCACCTCAGAGGCTCAGGGCTGACACCTGGCCAGAGCACCGAGAACCTGTCAGCCACACGGCAGCAGTTCTGTCCCTCACTGCGCCTCCTGGATCATGGTCTGTTGGCTGCTGCTGAGCCCATCTCCTGCTTCCACCTGTGGTAACTCAACAGGAGCAAAGGCAAGCAGACAGTCTTGAGAGTGTCTGCTGCTGAATGGTGGCCAGCCTTGTTCTCGTCCCTCAGCCTTGTAGCAATCCAGCAGTTGCAGTCAGGTCTCCTTTCTAACAAATTCTTCCAATATTAATTTTGCTTTCCTTTGGTGAATCTTCCCCCTTGCTTCTCAGTGAAATTAGCTCTTCATTCCCCTGGTTCCTACAGCCCACTCTTCATACACAGGGTTACTCTTTTTTCCAGTTCAACCTGCTTTGTTAAGCTGGATTTTCCTTTGGGTCAGGGAATATGCTGGAACTAATAAAGTGCCTGGTACAAAGCAGGTCTCAACAACTTCCTTGAGACTTGAATGTCTGGCAAGACTCACATCTAGCGATGCTGGACCACATCCCTGGAGACCCAGCCTTCTTGCCCACACAGCATGGGACCACCATTGTTTTAATCAGTGGTAACATCATTGTCAGAAGTTTATACATCTCCTAAACACAGTTGTTGATATGGCATGAAAGACCCTCTTTCGGGGCCCTGAGGATGTACTGATGAACAAAGCAAAACCCCAGATGTCAAAGAGTTTACATTTTGTTGAGGAACTATTTTAAATAGGGTAGTTGAGGAAGGCCACTTTGAAATGACATTTAGGTAAATACTCAAATGAAATCAATAAAACATCTATCATTCAATATAATTTAAAATGTCCCAATCCCTATAAGGTAAAATGGACTCTATGAAAGAGTTTTATAAAACACGTGTTTTGGAGGATATAGTTTTGTTATGATATGTTTATGAAAACCTCATGAACAATTTTATTCCACCAGAAGCAATTTGATTTACTTCAGATAAATGTGTATTCAGTTACAAGGCCACTTTAAAAGCAAAGATTATCTTTAAAAGCCTCCTGAAAAATGAAAAATACAAGTCCTTAGAATTTCAACTATATTTCTAAGACTAAAATGATAACATAAAAATAACTCAAGCTCTAAAATTATATTGTATGAAATTATGGATGCACAAGAATCAGTTTCCTCTGAGCTTTGATAATTTCATTTTAAATAGAGTACTGACATGCTGTAATTATAATATTAAAATATTAAGATAATCAAAATCTCAAAAGGGGTATTCTGGGCTTCTAAAAGATTTTGTAAATGTCATTAAGATTTTTACTGTATTTCAGTTACATCATAGGAAGACTATTATTATTTGTACGTTTCTGTTCACCTCTAACTGGCAATCTTTTTTGACACAGATAAAATTATTGCCATTGTATCTATCTAATAACATTGATTTTTAAAATTCTTATTTTATGCAATGCCCTCAATTTTTCCTTTTAACAGAATAATAAATGCCTTTACTTTCACTATTTCTTCTTTCCACACATTTCAAAGAGCTAGCCTTCCTTTTTTTCCAAAACCAACTGAATCCCCTCCCCACATTCATTCGTATTCCTCTCCTCTCCTACATGCTCTGAGATATTGTTCCATTAAGTGTCTCTTCTCTTGTAGTTTTGGCCTCTTCTTTTACATTGGGTAGCTTCTTTTTTTACTTGTTTTTGTTTTTTGTTTGTTTTTTATTTTATTGAAGTATGGTTGATTTACAATGTTGTGTTAATTGCTGGTTTACAACAAAGCAATTCAGTTATATCTATCTATTTATCTATCTATCTATCTATCTATTTATATTCTTCTCCATTATGGTTTATCACAGGATATTGGATATAGTTCCCTGTGCTATATAGTAGAACCTTGTTGTTAATCCATTCTATATATAATAGTTTGCATCTGCTAATTTGGGTATCTTCTTTTAAAGAACATAGTATCCCAATTCACCTCTGTATTGAAAGTAAACTAAGAATACAACATCTTCAAGGATCCTGAAGCTGTTTGAATAATTATTACATCTCTTTTCATCATGTCCTTTTCTTTTTGGAAAGACTGCATCTTCTGCTCATTATTGTATTTCTCTTATTCTCTCTTCAGTCTTGATTCTACCACTTTTATTCTACAAAACTGTTGTCTTATAGGTCACTAGTGCCCTGCGTCACTTAGAACTCAAGGGTCTTGTCTCTGGCAATGTACTACTTGACTGTTTTTCATGTTTTGACTTATGTAGCACCTTGTTCTTGAAGTCTCCTTCTATACGAATTAGCAATTCATTTTCTTGTTTCATTTCCTACCCCATTGCTCCATCTCAATCTTCTTTATGGTTCTCTCTTTATCA
This sequence comes from Hyperoodon ampullatus, assembly GCF_949752795.1. Classification (NCBI taxonomy): domain Eukaryota; kingdom Metazoa; phylum Chordata; class Mammalia; order Artiodactyla; family Ziphiidae; genus Hyperoodon; species Hyperoodon ampullatus. Next base: position 65,064,401 of record NC_136929.1, read on the forward strand.
ATCATAAATTCCATTTCTTCATCCATTTTAATATAGCTTTCCCCGGTGTTCCAGTATCAGCTTCTCTTCCATCTCTTGCTTACTGATTCCATATACAGTTTTCATTCATTCAGCTATAAAAGTGCTCATTACTACAATTAAAGTTATTATTCAATGACAAATATGTCCCTTGCCATCACACTTAGCTAAGTATGTATGGACATGAGGATTAGAGCAGACAAGAATATAATTTATTGTTTGTAATGCTATGCCATAAGTGTATTACTGTGTTCAAGAAATAATATAATGATGGTACCAAAGAGAAATGGCCAAATATCCTTCTGTCAATTAGATTTCCCAAATGAGAATACCATCGATCTGGACCATGAACAGCAAATAGAACATTTGTCAAAATATAGGAAGAAAAGGCAATTATTTTAGGCAGAAGAAATAATATATATAAACATTTAAACCATGAGTTATATGACAATAATATTGCAATCTACTTTTCTCGTCAATATTTCTCTCCTAGTCTTCCAAGTTGCCTTTCTGCCTATCTAATGGACTTCCCCACGAGGACAGCTGGGCAGGCTCTCAAAAGAAACACTTTTTCTCTCCTTGCTCCCACCTTCACCATAAATCTGCTTTCTGTCTCAGTTAATGACAAACTCATTTTCCCAATCATCTACTGATTTCTGGAGATAGCACAAACTTTATCTCACCTTCTCTATACAATAAATTACCCAGTATTATGAAATATCCATCTTAATGTTTCTTATATCTGTTCCTTCCTTTCCTTTCAAACTATATGTATCAATTCATTTATTTGGTTTTTTATAAAGTACTTATTGAATGCCTTCAATGGCATATTCCCCAAGGTAGCTTCGCAGAGCTACAGCAATGAACCGACCAAAGAAACTCCTGCTCTCATGACTTTACATTTCACAGTAATCAAGTGAACAAATGCAAATGTAATTTTAGGTATGGACATATTCGGTGCAGAAATATCACTTCTTTGGCATGGCTTTGTTAAATAGGTTGGGCAAGAAAAGCAGAAAGGTAAACACAGAAGGAGGAACACTGATTAAGACCATGATAGATTCATGGCCATGCAGGCTAGGAAGTATCTTTAAGTACCTATATGTGCATGGCAGCACCATATTAGGGCCTGGGCATGCCATGATGAGAAGGACAGATAGCAATCACAGAGTATCACAGAGAAATAGTAAGTGTATTACGTCTCCCCATTCTTCTTCTCCAATATTTTCCCACTAGTGTCAGCTTCAAGAACTCTAAAGAAGGGCTGACACTTAAGCAATGCTGAAGGTGTAGAAGGAGTTTACACACTCACTTAAATTTTTTGATAAGTGTACAATTCCTTTGGTTATCTAGAGATAATATGCAAGATGAAAATATGTCATTATTTAATGGGAACATTAATGTCATGGATGTTATTTACTTGTTTTTTTTTAATGAGGGATGAAAGATCCCAGAAGACCAGTCTAGCTTGCAAAACCCTGAGAAAATATTTCATTAAATGAATTCTGACAAGTGACTTCCCAAAAATAGCACTGACGTTAAACTTTACAAAACATTTGCTTAGAACTTATTATAACGGAGCATCTGTCTTGGACAATAGAGAAAAGCCTAGATATATTATCCATAGCAAAGAAAACTACTATTTTAAGAGTAATTATAAATTAACAGTTCAACTGTCTTCTTCCACACTATTCCTGATTCACAAATTGGGGGGGGGTCACACCACAAGATAATTAATAACAGGCTTAATAGAGTAAGAACTTTGCTACTGAATGTTTTATTCAGAGGTAAACAAACTGATTTTATGGGTAAGAAAGACTAGTGCTTAGTTTTGTGTTTCTTTGTTTGTTTGTCTCCCTACTTTTTTTTTTTTTTTTGAGGTACGCAGGCCTCTCACTGTTGTGGCCTTTCCCGTTGCCGAGCACAGGCTCCGGATGCGCAGGCTCAGGGGCCATGGCTCATGTGCCCAGCCGCTCCGCGGCATGTGGGATCTTCCCGGACCGGGGCACGAACCTGTGTCCCCTGCATCGGCAGGTGGACTCTCAACCACTGCGCCACCAGGGAAGCCCTGTCTCCCTACTTTTATTTCCATCCTGTAAAAGGCACAAAATTAAAAGTTTTTACTAGTAAAATTACATCAGTGTCATAAGGACATTGAATTGTATTTACTGTGATTGTTTAGTTCTGCTACACATTTAATCTGGAATAAATTTTTAAAAATGCAATCTTCTCAGAAACAATGACTTACCTTCAAGATACTATGTTTTCACAATATTTTTTCATGTACAAGTACAATATGATTCAAACTAGTTTTAGTAAAAAATGAAGGGAGATTATTTTAACTATCCATTAGTTAACTCTGAAGGGCAGGAGTGATGTTGGTTTTAAGAAACCTCAGGATCTGGAGACTTAGAAGTGTTTTAGCTTCGAACCAACTACTCTTCATTCCTATCCCTACTACACTCAGCATTGATTATATTCTCTTTTACACAGAGCTTTATACGCTGGGGTTGGAATATGTCTGTAGGGAGCCCTACGGCTGCATCATCTGAGATAAGCAACAATGCATGTTCAACTCTATGTGTGGGTATCAGGTGGTGGGTTGTAGAAGATTTTCCATTCCAGTGTCAGTATGGGAAATATAGAGTAAGATCCTGATTGGCCTGGCTTCCATCATAGACTATCCACAGGTCAATTATTGTGGCCAGGGGAATAGAATATTCTTAAGTCACATGGACTAACCTAAATTAGTGGTGGTGATAGAGAGTTGTAACTGGCATCCAGAACTACATGGACTGGGTTGTAGGGATGGATCAGGTTGCTGATGCAAAGCAAAACACCAACTGAAAAATTATATATATCTTACAGATACAGTTTTAAATATTATAATGCATATTTTTCTAAACTTATAAATTAAATCCATATTTGCAGCATTTCATATAAATGCATTGTTTATAAAATTTAAAATTTCTGACGAAAGTACAGGAGAGAGAATGTCTAATATTTTAAAATCCTATCCTAGTCCAACCGTTTTGTACTAGTTTTCATTATGAGCTACCACATGTGCAGGGCACTTTTTGGCCTCTTGCCCCAAATATAAACCCACTGTTCCTCACGTAATTTAGAGTATAAAAGACAGAAAAAGAAAAAATTCACCTTTGACATGTCTGGCCCTGTTTCTAGTCTTGTTATTTCTCTGAGATTTTTGAAGTTGGACCTTTCCTTATCCATTGATATTTCCTTGATTTTTTTCTGTTTTAGCTACTTCCCTGTATTCTGTCTCTTACAGATATTATTCTCTGGCACCGATATAATCTCTAGGGCCATTTTTTTTCATCAGGATTCAAATTTATTCTTGGTAAAACTATATTATCCATCAGATCATTCTACTAACACAGACTCCAGAAACTGTTTTCTCCTAAAGAGAATTATTCTCCACCATCCAGTCCTCTCATAACAGAACCTTGGAACATTATCGGTTAGTGCCTCTCCTGGCCTTTTATTTTTTTAATGAAAAAAATTTATTTATTTATTTATTTATTTATTTATTTATTGGCTGCATTGGGTCTTTGTTGCTGCATGCAGGCTTTCTCTAGTTGCGGTGAGTGGGGGGCTACTCTTCATTGCGGTGCGTGGGCTTCTCATTGAGGTGGCTTCTATTGTTGCAGAGCATGGGCTCTAGGTGCACAGGCTTCAGTAATTGTGACACGCAGGCTCAGAAGTTGTGCCGCACAGGCTTAGTTGCTCCGTGGCATGTGGGATCTTCCTGGACCAGGGATCTAACCTGTGGCCCCTGCATTGGCAGGCGGATTCTTAACAACTGTGCCACCAGGGAAATCCCTCTCCTGGCCTTTCAAATGGAGTCAGCCAGCCAAAGAGAGTAAATGAATAAATTTTTGCGATAGAGCCCACATCTGGCATTCAACCTCAACAGCATCCTACTTGCCCAGTCCCACTGCTGGGTCTGCTTTTCGTTTATCTTTTTTTTAATCTCTGGATTCATATTCCAGTTACAAATATCTACCCCAGATCCTCACTCTTGTATTGGTAACCCATATTGCCTCTTTTCTGTGTCCCTGATTTTGTTTGGTTCTGTTCCCTCCCCAGGCCCAACTTGAGGATTTGTTCACTTTCTCTGTTTTACCTCAACTCTGGCTCCCACAAGATCTAAAAATGTTTCATACCCAAGAGATTTTTCTCTAGCCATAGTCTTTCTGTCACAGTTTGGGACAAGATCAATATGAATTTTTGGTGCTGTTAGCACATCATCTTAGGGGTTATAATCTTTCTAAGGGTTCCTGAAGTAACTTTGTGAGAGGATTAATCACTATGGCTACCAGAATCTTAGAAAAATTACTGACTTCATGATGCCTATCACTGTCATGGAAACAGGAGACACTCTGGTCTCAATGTCCACTTCACTGAGTACATTTTAGTGAGAAAAAATATATACACACACACTGGACGCAAAGAACATGGTAAAGGAGCTGAGCTCTGACCATCTAGCCACCCTGTAATCATAAAAAAGGCTTTAATAGGGAAATGCAAGTTATCTTTGGAAGGTACTATCTGTGGGGAAAATATACAAAACATTAGAAACTTTAAGAAGATTTAAGGAGTAAAATGCAGAAGGAAGTCAGACTCAGTCAGGTGTGGGATATCCAACAACTTTAAAGCTTCTGCCTTAAGTAAAAAACAAAGACAGCTCATTCCAATTCCAATTGAGCATCCTTCTTTTTAAGTGTTCCCAGCAAGGAGTGTCATTTCGTCATCTGGCCAGTGGCCTTTCCAGGAGGAAAAGCATCAGGACTCGAAAGGAGGCATGCGTCTCATGGCCTGCTCTATTCCCCTGGTGCTCAGATGGTGGCCTCCTGTACCCAATCCCGTAAAAGGATGCTTATGACACTTTGCAGTTCCTGTCATTCCTGGCTGATTCCCTTATACACGAAGTTAAGAAGCCCAGTCCAAGTGTGTTTCAAAACTACCCTTATCTGAGGATCGCAGATTCCAAATCCATCTGTTTGGAACTGGTAATAAATATTCTTACCTAGACAGCTAGAAGGGCAGTTACCACAGTGGCCAAATATGCAACTAAATTGCTAACCCAGAAAAGGTCGTTAAAGATTATTTAGCCCAAGTCCTTATTTTATGGGTGAGACGACTGGGTCCCAAAGTAGTAAAATGATTTACTATATGCCATTTTGGGATTCAGCTCTTCAGTGTCTGTTGCACTGCATCACACTGCCTGCCACATGTTTCTTGTAAACAAATGATCCGAGCAGATTCGTTTTTGAAATAAAACCCTTCCACTGGCTGACATTTTAAGAAACATGAAGACATTTAAATAATAAAACACTACTAAAGCCCTCAGTGAGGTGGCCTTATTTACCCAAGAGCAATGGCAAGTAAAGGATAACCCCTTCCTGCTGCACTTTATTCAAAACTCTATTAGAGCCTTTATCACACTGTATAGGATAATCCATCTCCATATCTATTTTCCTACACTTGACTGTTAGTTCATCGAGGGCATGTCTTATGAACTTATAAATCCATAATGCATAACACTACAACAGGTGCATAGGAGTTCAGTACACCAGTGATGCACAAGTAAAGGAATGGATAAATGCATGAATGCATGAAAAGATTGAGAAACAAAGTTGCATGTGGAGATGGATCCATGCCATGTGATGCAGTAAAAGCCAAACTAAAGTGCTTGAATTTGATGTAACAAGACATAGAATAAAGAGACTTGATGAAAATCATGCTTAAGAACAAACCTGGCAGGAATAGGGAGAATAGATTGGGAGGACATAGCATCAGCAAGGTTACATAACTCAAACTCTACTAGAATACACCTAGTCTAAAGAGAGGGATTACCAAGATACAAAAGCAATCAAGTCTAAAAATGCTATTGTTGCATGATCCATGAAAGATGTCCTAAGTGCTAAAAACCAGTTTTGACTCACATCTTGAAAAACACAACTCAGATATCACTTCCTCATAGGAGTGATCCATGGTCTTAGGCAGAGCTTCTCCACTGGCATACAGAAGCCTTCAGGCAGCCTGAAGAGCCAAAGGTGGATAGAGACCTATGGCCAGTAACCTCTCACTGCAAGAAACCTCGACTCTTTACCCCATATGCTATACAAATCTTCTCATTGCTATGAGTAAATGACATGAAAATCAAGCACTATCAATTCTTACTATGTTATCTTTAACTCCTGATGTAATTAATGATTCAAACAGTACCACTTTAGGCAAAAGATGAAATGGATATTAAAAGATTACCTGCAGGGTATCCAATTCCAATGATCTTCAGTTGTACAAGGCATCGCAGATGGAGCTGGATACAGCCTGATGCTCAACGACAGCAGAACAAAGGTTCAGGTACCTAGGGGAAGACAATATCATAAGAGGAGATTGATATTCTGCAACCACAGGAGATACGTCACAGACTATAGTCTATTTGATCAGTGATTGAGTGCAGATGTTTGCCAGTTATGGTCAATGATATGAAAGGGACAGTGGCTAAACAGGGTTTTCAGGGAAATAATTTCTTTCTGATTAAGAGAAGAGGAAGAGAGGAAGGGGAGGACCAGAAAGATAAAGAGGATGAAGAAACAAGGAAGAAGAAGAGGGAAAAGGAGAAGGAGGAGAAAGAGGATGAGGAAGGAGAGGAGGAAAAGTCCTTGATGCTTTCTGCATGCTCAGGAGGTCACCATCTTAAATTGCTGCAGTTAATCTGCAGCCATAAGAGCACAGAATAGACAACAGATACAAACTACTATACACAAAATACATAAGCAACAAAAGTTTACTGTATAGCACTGGGAATTATACCCAATATCTTGTAAAAACCTACAATGGAATATAATCTGCAAAAAAAAAAAAAAAAGAGTCACTATGCTATACACCTGAAATTAATACAATATTGTAAATCAACTATATTTCAATAAAAAAGAATACAGCCTAGAGGATCCCAGAAGAGCTTGCTGAAAACCCTCAAGTCAACCCCGGAAGAGCTATCTTCATAATTTTTTATGTGAAACATATAAACACCTTTTTAGTTTAATTTAACCTTGCATTTTTTAACTGCAGCCAATAGTAACTTAACAAGTACAACTAAGACTTAAGAGAAATTCCAGAAGTTTTGAAGGGGGAGTATCCCCAAAGGAATTGGAATGAGATGGACATGAAACTTCTTGTCAGGATCACAAGATACTTGATGACAATGCAATAATATTCGAGAAGTTTTGCGATCAGTGGTTTTGAAACTGGGGTTCTGTAGCTTGCTAATCCATCGAGTATGAAGGTATTTAAACCTTTCTATCTCTCCTACTTCTTTATTGATATAATTACATGAGTATATATATCAGCAAAATTAAAAAGGAATCTAAGATATGAAGATATCAAATCTAAGAAAGATTGGGGAGGGACATGAGAGAGGAAAAAAAAATTCCCTGAATTACAACTATGCACAAGTCATAAAAAACAGCTTGTCTAATACTGACCTTTTATCAAGAAGCTGCATAATCCTAGTTATATAATTAAAAAAACAGCATATACTTCTTTCTTCCACGAGATTAAAATGAACAATTAGAAATTCCAAGAACAACAAAAATGAACAAAAATCATGATCCAATTAGTAAGTGATGTGGCATGATTTCTACTGAGTGATGAAATTTAAGAAAATGGAGGCCATTCAGCCTTGGTGCTTTCAAGTTTCTTCTTTGAACAACACAGAACCTGCTACCTGGCTCTTCAATGGATTCTCCTGCATGATATTTTAAAAATTATCCCTTGAGGATTTCAGTTTTCCAGAATAACCCTAGAGAGCCCATGGTTTCTCAAACTCTGCACTGTTCACGTTGGGACCAGATAAATTGTTTGCTGTAGGAGGCTGTCCTGTTCATTGTAGGATGTTTAGCAGCAGCCCTGGCCTCTACCCACTAGATGCCTTTAACACTCCAGTTGTGACAATCTCAAATGTCTCCAGTCACTGCTAAATGTCCCTTCAGATAAGGTGGCAAAATTCCTTCTGAATTTTGAAACACTACTATAGACAAAGCATGAAAATATTTTTAAATATAAAAAAATTGTATGTGCTATAAATTCTGAATACATTAAAGTAGGGGTACAGCTGAATGATGGTGTGTAGGGAAGGAAGAAATAGATAGAATTTGATGGACATTGTTTCTTCTTATACAGGAGCAAATTGAGATACTATCTAAAGTTCCTGAACCTATAAAAAAAAGGTTAAGGTTATTTTTAAATTTACGGACAATAACAGACCCAAACAACCATTCATATTTAAAAAGGTATTGGGAGGAGGGATGGCTGCAGGGGATAGTGTGAGTAAAGTATTTTTCATACTAGATAATAAGTAAGTATACATAAAAAGTTATAAATCAAGAATTAATGGTTTATATACATTACTTAGAGTTATTGAGTTTACAATTAGGAGTATTAAAAAAGAAACAGTCAAGGAAGTTTTCTCTCACAATGAAAAGTTCTGACTTTTCATTTTATAGCTCTCTATTATGTTTGCATTTATATATGCACACATGACTTTTATTATAATTGAGATATCTTTTAAACAATGGCTTTTATTTACCTTTAACTATGTCTCAGTATCTACCTTACTCAAACGACCTCTGAGATTATGAGTTTACATGGTGAAGGGAGTTCTAATAGCAGTGAAAAGGGGAATTTTCAGTCACTTGGGTAATTTTTCCTTTCTAGAATGATATGGCCAAATTCTTCTATATTGGGTACTCAATATTTATTGAACATCTCAATTCAATTTCTTGCCTGTTTCACCTATAGTTAATGTGGAGACCCCCTTTTTTTTACCCACATAGCCTAGCTTGACTTCCTGCCACCCATTCTCCAGATGTCAACGAGATAACCAAAGTTCACCGCACATTAGATCTCTTAGAAAACCATGAACACTCATATTAGGGGTCAGCAATTCAGCTCAGAGCAGACAGCATCTGAGAGCTCACTGAATGAGACGTAGCAATAATCCTTAGGTGATTATTCTCTAGTTTTTGCTGGCAGAGGCTTTAAAGAAAGCTCAGAGTTCATTATGCAAATAGAATTGTCTGAATCTGCTGATGGTAACTGAACTGAACAGACGCTCTGCATAGATATACGCCTGACATACTCTTCCATGTGCAAGGAGACACCGGGACAGACTTTCTCTCATCTGCATGTATTTATACTCGACTAATGAAGGGCAAGAAAGTTCCATCTTGAAGATGAGTCACAGATAACTTTAATACTGAACAGACTCAAAAAGCAGTGAATCTTCTTTATCCTAGCTAGTCATTAGTGAATGCAGGAACATTTCTGAGGCTCTGAATATATATTTGTATATATATATTATATATTATAATTATATATTATAAAATATATATGTGTATGATGTGGGGAAGTTATATGGTATAGTTTAAGTAAAATGAAAGGGTATAGAAATATTAACTCTCATATCCCCCCAACACACACACACACACACACACACGCACACACACACACACACACACAGGAAAAAGAATCTGCTTAAAATATTAGCAGTAGATTAATGGTTATTTTTATTTCCTTATGATCATTTTTTTTTTTTTTTTTTTTGCAGTACGCGGGCCTCACACTGTTGTGGCCTCTCCCGTTGCGGAGCACAGGCTCCGGACGCGCAGACTCAGCGGCCATGGCTCACGGGCCTAGCCGCTCCGCGGCATGTGGGATCCTCCCGGACCGGGGCATGAACCCGTGTCCCCTGCATCGGCAGGCAGACTCTCAACCACTGCGCCACCAGGGAAGTCCATGATCACTTTCCTTTTCTCCATGTATTATAAAATGAACAGATATCATTTTTGTAATCAGAAAAATAACCATTATCTCATAAATAAGAATTTAAAAACTAGTTTCTCATTGTAGTATCTTGTTTTCCTGTTTGCACATTTCCAACATGCAAAATGCAGAAGAAAGGGAAATGTTTGCTTTGAGCCAAGAATGTAATATGAAAGTAACTGAAAGCATGTCGTTTCGAATAGCTATTGGCATTATTTTAGCCATTTCTCCATCTTATTCGTTTAGCCAGTTTTTTCTTTTTCTTGAGAAGACTCAGCAATTAAATGACCTTTTCTAACTAGACACACGCAGATGTAGTCACAGGTGACGGTATTATGCGAGCCCAGTGTCTGCTGTAAACCTTCAAACATGCGTTGTACCAACTAGCAGTTTTCCCAACCAGCTTTTTATTTTACCGTGCCACCATCCTTTAGAGCCCTAATCATGGAGGTGGTTCTGGAGAAAGAGCTGTGTTCCGTTTGAACCCAGTGGGTAATGAATGTACAGGGACAGAATGTGCTTTTTATTCTCTGTAGCACAGTGTGCTTTCCCTCTTTTGCAGTCATTTTCTTCAATTCAATGCAAATTCTTGTAATTTCCCCCAGAAATAAATGCTATTAAATGCCCTATTTCTCTCTCCTATGTCAGAAGCTTTACGCCCTATCAGCCGTATATTTGTCAAAATTAAAAATCTACATTGCAAGCCAGAGAGTGACAGACCCTAAACAGCCAAAGTCGTCAGCTAGGAATAAGAGAAATGTGCAGCGTGCAACAGATAATTAGTTGCACAAGCAGACATTTCTGTGTGATGGGCATCGTCATCCTTCATCTCTCCTGTCATGCCTGGCTGTTTAATATTAGGTCTAAATAAATGGCTTATAAGTCATCACAAAAACAAAACAAAACACAAAAAATCTAATGAAAACTAGTACTATGATTACTTCCTAAATTTTAATCCTGGCTGATTTCTGATGGCTTCATTCAAACTCCAGATATACAAGTAGAAAACACAGCTTGGTTGGTAAAGGACTGTTGGTTGGCTGACCTCTGCTTCAGACTGAGTGAAAATTGCAAAATGATTGCTGGAGGCCATTGAAAATGCCTTGGGATATTTTTGAGAGATATTATTAACACTATATTAGTCTATGTGTTAATTATGTTAATATGTAGAGAAAGCCAGAGAAGAGCAGATTGAGAAAATGATTCTAAATTAGAAATAATTATTTTTATAGTTTTTTTTCAAAATTCTCATTAATCTTCAAAAATGAATGTATTGTAGAATGGCATAGCCCACCTGGGATTACCCAGGAATACACATAAAACATGCAGGTTCGGGTCTGGAATCACCGTGGTGGTTGATTTCTCTAGGATAAGACCAACCAATGGACAGTAGATTTCAGAGGAATAATCTGGTTAAGAAGTATAGTATCCTGGGCAATAAAACCTTGTCCTATAATAGTACATGTCCTTACTCTTCATTTCAAAGAACATTAAAATGAATAAATTAAGGAAGACTTTTTTTTAGACAGACACTGTGATATGACTACAGTAAGTCTCCCTACATACGAACAAGTTCCGTTCTGAGAGCACATTTGTTAAGTCCAATTTGTTCATTAAGTCCAACAAAGTTAGCCTAGGTACCCAACTAACACAATCAGCTATACAGTACTGTACTGTAATAGGTTTATAATACTTTTCACACAAATAATACATAAAAAACAAACAAACACAACAAATAAAGAAAACATTTTAAATCTTACAGTACCTTGAAAAGTACAGTAGTACAGTACAACAGCTGGCATACAGGGGCTGGCATCCAGTGAACAGGCAAGAAGAGTTACTGACTGGAGGAGGGAGAGGAGGTGGGAGATGGTAGAGCTGAAGGATCGTCAGCAATAGGGGACGGAGGGCAAGCTGCAACTTCACTCACGCCTGGCGTTGATGGCACATGTCTTTGAAAGTTCGCAACTTGAAGGTTCGTATGTAGGGGACTTGCTGTACTCTAAATACTTTACAAATGTTAACTCACTTAATTCTCATAACTCTAAATTACAGATGAGGAAACCAAGACATAGAGAAGTTAAGTAGCCTAAGTGGCCTCACACAGTTAGAAAATGGCAGGGTTCAGATTCCAAACCAGACAATCTAACTCCTTAGTTCGTCCTCCTAATTGCTACATCACATCCCCTCCATTGTACTCCTGAAGGTTTTTACATAGTTTAGGGAACCCAGCAGTTCCTCTAAGGCTGACACCTGGGATTCTACCATGGAATATCTGCTTTTTTTTCTCTTTTATGTAATGGGGTTCTGTATGAAATTGTATTTTAAAAGGGAGCTGCATACAATGTGTTTTACAAAAGTGACTACCTTTGGAGAGATCTAAAACCTCTTCAGGATTTACAGTATCTTGGAACCAACATTGCAAGCGTTCATTTGCACCACAGATAGCTGTTTAGACGTAGGATTAAATAAAGACTTTGATGCTAGGAGAGCAGTGGGGATGGAGAGTAGTGAAGGGATTCAAGATGCCTTTGTATGATGTGTTCTTTGTCCTTACAATTGTTTTTGTGACTTTTTATAGTGGGATGGTTGAGATATTTAAAGTCAGGCGAACTGAGGGAAGTTGGAAGACAGTTTTATTTACTGACTCTGAAGCCAAGTGTCAAGCACAAGGCATTGGGCCTGGGCTATGTCTCCCACATGAAGCTGACACGAGTTTCTATGAAGATAAAACAAGGCAAGACACTGTACACTACCTCCTTTTAGGTCTGCTCTTTGATTTACATTTTTACCCCTTCATTTCTTCTAGGTTTTTGGCATACTTCCCAGGGTTTACTTTCTGGCTGTATATAGAGCTTTCTTAATCCATAGCTTATGTGAATTCGAAGAAAATGTATTTAATACTTGTGATGTATATTGAAATACTTAGATAAAATCTAGCTTCAGGCAGTAGTCAGCCTTCCCAGTTAGATTTTACCTTAATATATGACATTTATTTTTTAATCTAACTACCAGGCCTGAAGGTGGATCATTTACTTTGTAATTGTAAATGCTGAGTTGGGCATACTACAGCTTTGTCCAATTGATTCTACAGAGAATGACTGTTAATTTTGCTCAGAAAAAATAAAAGCTGACTTCAAAGTAGCCCATTTTGTAACTGCATATAAACAGGACTGTAGACTCATATTTTCACAGATGTAATATATTTTCCTGTCATCAGAGTTTCTTAAGTAGATCACTGCTTTAATATACAGTATAAAACCAAATTATTTCTTTCATTTCATTAATGTTTCTCTTGAAGTGCCTAATTTACTATTGGATTGCAAGTTAATTTCTAATCCGATCAAGTTTACAACGCACAAGGATGTTTAGCATTTTGAACCAGTGCCATTTTGTCCAAGTTTGTACTTCTGAAGGGATATTAGTAAAGAAGATCAGGCCAATTTTTGGAAATATTCCACCATGTCAGGTGATAAAAATATATTGTCTTAGGGTTTCCCTGGTGGCGCAGTGGTTGAGAGTCCGCCTGCCGATGCAGGGGACATGGGTTCGTGCCCCGGTCCGGGAAGATCCCACATGCCGCGGAGCGGCTGGGCCCGTGAGCCATGGCTGCTGAGCCTGCATGACTGGAGCCTGTGCTCCGCAACGGGAGAGGCCACAACAGTGAGAGGCCCGCGTACCGCAAAAAAAAAAACAAAATCTATATATATGTATGTATATATATATATATATATATATATATAGTCTTATAATTACAGGTAATGACTGCTTGATAAATTACAAACATGTGAAGCATCAAAGTAATATACAATCAAAATCTCCATTATAGACAAGAATAAAAGGTTACCACAGAAAAGTATAAGTTCAATACCGTGTTTGCAAAACTTGTATCAATAATAAGTTAGGAAATAACACGAGCAAAGATAGTACAGGCAACCGCTCTAAGGGCATGCTTATGAAATGTTGAAAAGGAAAGTAGGTCATCTTCTTTAACTCAAAATATCAATATTTCCCATCAGGTATGGAGGGAAAGGATACCATGAAGCAGCTGCATAAATCTATAAGCTTTAAACAAAGCACAGCTGTAGCAAAAGTTAAAGCACAAAGATGTGTAGTTTCTCCTTTCATGTTTACTGTCCTTCAGTGAATACAACTTGCCACTGGCAGAGAAAGATCATGCCAGACACATGCTTGTTAAGCTGCAGAACAGCTTTAAAAAATCTCAAATCCAGTGGTTATAATAATCATCTGATTAACACTTTTGTTGACAGTATTCTTAGCCTACATAGCTTATTATGGCAAATGCTACAGTTAAACTTGCATCAGAATGAAAGCTAACTATTTGTAGAAACTGTGTAATGATGTTCTAACTACTGGAAGATGATAACAGCCCTACTAGCTCTTGTCCAAGATAGACCACAGTACATGCTGATAACCCAGTACAACATTCTTGGTTTTTTCTGCATTATGCATTCAAATGCTCAGATAGAGCAAGCAGTCAGCTCTCTGGCACCATAGGCAGATGAAGTCTTAATCCCAAGAAAATCCTCCAGGTAATCAATGCATAATTCTTTAAGCCCTGATATTATCTGTTGTAAAATTATATTCATTTCTATTAAAATCTTTCTATAATTCATTCCATATTTCCAGGACTTTTGTTTGTTATTATACTGTCTCACAATACAGTGAGACCTTTGAAAAGTACTTATTTGGGATAAGATAAAACAATTTTAGCCAGATTCTGAGGGCTTTTGTGCATTATAATATAATAATTAAAATAGTTGATAATAATGATAGCTGAATCATCAAAAAATATTAAATTACATGAAACGTGGTCTTATCAGGAGTCATAAGATATGTAATGCATATTGGAAAAGCAAATGTGTTTTATTAGTCTTTTAGATTTTTTTTTTCTTTCTTCTGTCTTTCTCTACTGGTAGATATTCAGTGATACCTACTCACTGCTAACTGAGTACCAGTACATAATAGGACTGCCCAGCATTTCTAATCTTTAGCTTCTACACTTCTGTGGAATAGAAAATAAGATAATTGAAGTGATAGAATCATCCCTTGGTCTAAGGCTTTCCTATGGGGTAAATTATACAAACCATAGAACATTGTTTGCTTCCACTCTTGGTGGCTTTTTTGGTTACTTTTAGGATTTTAAGGATGTTCCAGGAGAGAAAGCCTGTAACCGTTAGATCCACGATCATTAATTCAGGCCATGGCAATGCTTCCACTTCAGATGGGAGGCTATTTATATCACTGAAGAGGCACTGTACAAGGAAATAAAGAATATGCTTGAAAATCCAACTAAAAATATTGATTCTTAGAAGCGGAAGTATATAGATAGGCATGCTTATAAGTGAGTTTAAGGGTCAGGATGAGAATCAAAACATTCTTAAAGGGCTGTCGAAGTAACTGAGTAGCCAGACCAAATGTTCCAGGTCCCTTAGATATGAAAGGGCTAAGAATCCTTTTGAGATGGAATAAAAGCCCCTTCTTGCAAAACAAACTATACTATGATTCTCAACACGGATAACCTGTACCAAAGTATTGACATAGCACGAACAAAACTGTCTAAGCTCAGAAATTTGAAGAGCAGCTCTTTGAGATTCATGTTTTCCAAGTCAAAACCAGAGATAAATTCTGAATGGCTCCTATATTCCAAAGATAAGACCACTTTCTTTCCCCACCCTCCTGCCCCCCTCGAAACTCAGTTTACAAATTCTGACCTTCCATACCTACGCCACACTTAACCAATTTCCATTCTACAAAGACCCTATGACTAAAATCCAGTCTCAAATCTTAGTCCAGTCTCAAATCTTTTCTAAATTCTCCTTTTGAGATGCAGTAAGACTTCATCAAGTGGGTGTTCTTGGTCATAAAGTTTCATAAACTCAGGCTTCTATGATCAACAGGTTTCTCTGGGAGCCTCTAGGGCTTTCAATTCTTCATTTACTAACATTTATCCATTTGTCCAACTGTGTTGCATGAGATAAAAACTGGGAAATAACTCTTGGATTTGGTCACCTAGAGCTCATAAATGACCTTAACAAGCAGTTTCATTGAAGTGGTGGGAAAGTGGTCTCATTGTAATGGGCTCAAGAGAGAAGAGGAGGTGATGAAGTGAGGCAGTGACTACAAATTACTCCCAGAAATTTGGCTATAAAATGAGGCAAAAAAATAGGACAGAAGCTCGAGGGTATGGGATTTACCTCATGTTAGTATGACAGCAGAAACAATTTAAAAATGAGAAAACAATAGTGCAGGGGAGAAAGGGAAGAATTTCAGGAGGGAAACCACTGAGTAGTTGAGAGAAAAGGGGGTCAACTCCCCAAATTGAGGTGCTGACCTTACGCAGGAGTGTGAATTGTGACTGCAACGTATGGCTGCAAATATAAATAAGTTGGTTCCTTTGGTGGAAAGATAAGAAGATTCTCTTCCATTTTTTTCCCCTGGCTTGTCAGGTAGAAAAATGTGTGAGTGAGAAAAGGAATAATGTAGGGAAAATAGAAACAGAATGATGTAGTGGAAACCTTGGGGTCCAAAGTTAGAAGTTTAGGTTCGTGTTTCTGCTAACATTCGGTAGCTGCATGACCAGTTCATCTTTCTTTTTGATTTCTCTCCCATAAAATGGAAATAATATTTATCTCTACCCTAACTGTTCTATCACTGAAGTACACCAGACTCTCTGCTTGCACTATTTTGTACATAATTTTACTTACCACCTGGTTTTCTAGTTGTGTTTGCATCTGTAACTCCCCAAAGACTCTAAAATTCTTTGAGAGAAGATGTTATATATGGATCACAACATTTTTTCTCTGAATCCTGAGCTGTAGCTAACAAGCTCATCGTTGATATCTAATAGCTTTGATTAACTCATTTAGCAAAACTTGTTATACAACTGAACCTAATATAATTTTGTAAATTAACTATACTTCAATTTAAAAAATACTTACATAACGCTTACTGTATGTCAGGCACTGTTCAAAACACTTTCCATATAGTAATGCATTCAAGCCTCAAAACACATGTATTAAGTAGAAATTATGAGCATTACTTTAGAAATGAGAAAACTAAGATACAAAGAGTGGCAGAGCTGGAGTTAGAACTGGGGAATCTGGCTCCCAAACCTGAGCTCTTAACATCTACCCCATACTGACTTCTCATAAACTCAATTAATATCTGTGTTATGGATGAAGAAATCCATGCTGTATGACTTTGCACTTCTGTAGCAGACTCTGAGTAAGTCTAGCACAGGCTTCAGGATAAATAACATTTGAAATACTGCTTTGGCAAATAGCTTAAAGAGTACACAGAAGATGAACTCAAAGTACATTGTAATTACATAGCAGTCATTTCTAATGGGTCAATTGGCAGAGTTTTTTCATAGCCTAAATATTTTTAGTGGCTGAGAAGCAAGAATTTATAATAGTTGATACAATTTATTGAGAACTTGCTATGTGGCAGGCACTAAGCTAAGTGGCTAACATATATTATCTCATTCGATTCTCATAAAGACCCTATTGTATTGACTTTTCCCCATTTTAGAATAAGGATAGCTGGTACCTGTAAAGCATGAATTACAACGTAGGCATCTTGGCCCAAATTGTAGGTCCTGCATTTCTCTGTTCTAGTGTGTGGTGGCAGGGCATCTGGAGCTGGCGTAGCAGGCGTAGGGAAAGTCAAAAAGACAGAGCAAATGTATGACGCTCCAAGGGCATCACACAGGACACTCTTTTTCACCCAGTTTCTTATCATTAAAAATAAAAATAATAGTAGCTTCTACCTCATCAGGTTGTCGTGGGACATAAATGAGTTGAACTGTAGTCATATGAAGTTCAAAATAAAAAGGAATTTTACTGTTGTTGACATTGTATGTTAGAAGGTGTACATGTATTGTTGTTACTATGACTTTTGTTACTAAGAATATTAGTATTAGAGTTCCTGGGAATTTAGTTTAGGAAAAAGAGAAAAAGTAGAAAAGAGGTATCTGGATGCATTTCTTCCAAATCAGCTGCACATGAAGTCAAAATCCTAAACCTCATCACTTTCCCAAGGCTATCTGAAACACACAATTATATCAATTATTTAGAACTGGATTATTCATGTTGAAGAACAAGTCCTTAAATTATTGTTTTATTACTATAGATATTTTAAATAGATGTTTTAATTTGTAATTATATTTATACTCCTTTATGCCTCTCTGTTTTGCAGAATATCCTAAGGATAAAGAATAAGATTATTAAATCCTATAGCTTGTCTCATTTTACAAGAATAACTGATGTTGGTATATTACAAGCATTTTTATTCTCATAATGTTTTATATGTAAAGTATTTTTATATTTATTAGCTATAGAATATTCCCTAGGAACTTCACCAAAACACTGTGGTTTAAGGTTCGTGACAGTAATTATAAGAAAGTGTAAGACAAGTTGTGAAACTGGACATAAAATGGATCTAAGTACAGAAAGTCAGAGTTCCTTTTGGCAGTCTAACCAACCATCCAAACTGCTAAATAAGCACTCTAGCTGTTATCCAGAGAGACTGTGGAGGTGGACCTAGCCTTATACGATTAGCATGCCTTTTGTTGGCTTTTCTATACTGTTTTAACTGATTTCCCATTCATTTTTAATTTTGGAAAAAATAAGTAGAATTGAAAGCAGGCAATAACTTTTGAAAGTATTTGTTTACAGGGGTTGGAAGGCTCTCATCTCCCTGGTCACTCAGGGACCTTGGCTGATGGAGGTTCCAACTTGATCCATAGTTCCAAAATGACCACGGCAGGAAACATGAATAATTGTGCACAGGCCCTCAGAAATGTAGCATGGCATTTCTGTTCACATTTCATTGGCGAAAACAATCATACCTTAAAAGGAAGTGAGAAAGTGCAAGTCTGTCATACTCCTGGCTGGAGAAGAAGCAGAACATTTGTGTCGCTCTAATGACTATAACGCCAGGTTTCTAACCCGGCCCCCAAGCTAAGAAGCTGGCACTCTGCCCCATTTGGACTCAGACGTGTCTTTCCCTGATGCAGACATGTCTTTTCCTGATGACGCTGACTCTAGAAAACCAAGGAAAGGCGACAACGTGTAGCTTTACCCCCTAAACATTATTTTCTTCTCTGGAAATATCTTAGAATAGTATTCATTTATTTATTACAGCTAATATGTTTTAGGCAGTGTTTTTAAAACTGTGGATTCAGCACTGAATAAGAGTGAATCTCTAACAGCAACAACAAAAAAGAGTGAATCTCTGCCTTGCAAGCTTGGAACCTGGTAGGGAGGACACAGATTTAACCGAATTTGAAGTCAAATGTTACAGGAGATTAGAGCCTGGCCTGTTGGCTATCACTCTCAGTATCTCTCCCCAAAAGCTCTCCAGTTTCCCTCTTCTAATATCTAATTATTCCTAAGCAGCTGTAAGAGGGAAAACAGTGTTCTAAATATTTTGTATTAAATCTACAGTTCGGTAGACTGAGAATGTAAACTTGAGGGCTTCTCCACGCATAAATTAAAATATTCCTTTTTTTCTTACTTTTCACTATGTGGCCAATTTTATAGTGGGCAGTGTTTTTAATAAAACCCTTCTGGATAAAAGTGTTACTGTTCTAGTTGAAACTATTTCTATTCATTTATGCTTTGTCTATGGAGAACAAAATTCGATGTGAGGCTTATCTAGTTTGTTTGATGCGAATATCCAGTGGAGTTCATTTGAGTCCTAGGACAAAAACACGTCTTTTACCTGCATTTTCCAACTTGATTTTCTGCACCAAACAAATAAGATAAACCAGGAAATCTCTTTGGTTAGTGTTAGATGTCTGTGCAGTCAGAACTTCATTTAACTCACCAGCTACTGCAGTCAAAGAATCTATTTCCCAAAAAGAAACAAAGCAAGCACTCTGAAGACATCCTTCAGTCATTGCCTGGCTGATTTGCCTTCTCAGTGAATGTGCTATTTATAGAGAGATGAAATTATTCAGTGTTGGTGGTCTGCATTCTTTCTTTTCTGAGTTAGAAATGATTTAGTCCTTTTTTGATTCTGTTTGTTTTCTCCCCATACCATCCACACGTGCTGTGTGGTGTAATGTTCTAAGCCTGCTAATGTGTTATTTCAAAAGGCAAATTAGGCTTGGCCCAAAAGATAAAAAAGCAAAAAGACCAGAGGCATGGCAGACGCTTTGGCATTCTGATTAGGCAACAGTTAGCAAGTCCCAGACTCTCCTATGTTTATCATCTCTAGGCTGCCCCTCTTTGCTCTACTGGCTTGTCAGGCTGCACTCAGTGTCTGATCCGCTTCTTCGCAATTTTCTTCACCTTTTGGACCCTAATCTCTCTCACCAGAGGACAGAAAAAAAAAAAAGTCATGAAATAAGTTTCTCTGAAAAACAGATTGTCGTGGGTACACAGAGGCATTGGATGAAAATCGACACAGTAGCACTCCTACCATTCTCATTTCATAGGGCAAGTTCACCAAACGGGCCATGACCACTTTCCAAGCAGTGTCCCTATTAAATGTCTCTGAGTGACCTTGGCCCAATGCCCTGCTCAGGACATTCCAAATGAGTTGTAAATGTTGAATGGAGGCGTTGAATGGAGGTAGGGAATTAGGAAGAGTAGGATGTGGTCATGAAGAGAACCCAAGAATGCAACACCCTCGATATTGTCCTGCCTGAGCCTATTCCTTGAGTCACACGTTCAATAATTCACTTAGATCATTGACGGCAATGCTAAGTGCTGGGTGTTCAGTATATATACCTTAATCTTCTCCTTTAGCCTGTCATCGACAAACTTCATCATGCTCACTCTCTTCACACCACCAGGAGTAACCTGCTGTTGGCAGTATACTCACAGATTGCAGGAGTGGAAAGAGAACTTTCTCTGCTGAGATTTCAGAAGAAGAAAATCCATTTACTGGTCTACTTAAAGCTTTCTTAGAAACAGAGATATGGACTGAATAATTATCCTGCATAAATACTTGCGCTGTTGTTCGACGTTTTAAAAAAATAAACTATGTGGATTCACATACAGTTGGAAAAGAATAATGCATTGATGATGGATTGACAGCAAGGTGGAGGGTGACGGAAGTGTGAGGAACTCCAATGACTTGTTCTCTGGAAAAGCTGATAAAGGTCATTTTTAAAACAATATTTAAAGGCTCTGGAAATTGTCCTAAGGACAAACAGGAAATGAAGAAACATCTATTCAAGGCATCCTGTGAAGAGTTGTGTAAGAAAGGCAAGTCTGTGGTATTTGAACCAAGGCCCTCCCTCCCCACTCCCAGCTCAGCTAGAGGGACAGTCCACTGGAAACTGCTGCCCCCAAGAACACAGCCTTGCTGTCCTCTCCCTCGCCCAGCTCCCAGTCAGAGGGTTATCTTCTGGGGAAGAAAGGGGTTTCAGCGATTCTCATCCTGCCCCCAGCTGCCTGTAGTCCTGGCTAGTGCAGTTAAGAACTGGGGGTTCTTTTCTTCCACTTTGCGAAATGGAGGCTCTGCCTTGGGTGCAGTACACTGAGAACATGGAGCCCCAGATTACCGTTGCCCCAGCTTGTGTGGTCCTACACCCGAAGAGGCAACCTAGAGAATACCATAGGCTTCTCTTGAGCTTTATGATTGAGAATTTTCATGTTTGTTTTCATTCTTGTTGAGTAATATTATTGAGAGCCTAGCCATTCTATTTGACAATACCAAATTTTTCAAGCTGTATTTTACAAATGAGGTTAAGCCCATGTATCTAACATTTTCCTGTTTTTCTATGTCTAACAACAATATGTCACAGTCACTCCACTTGGCTATCACAAACCTGGAAAAAAAATTCTCAGTGTTTATTTCTCCTCACTTGTGTGAGAAAAAGTATCATTAAGGCAAGTTCACAATTAATCAAATCTCTCCTTTCAGTGGAGTGATCTTTCCAGATGATGTCCAAATTTTTGAAAGACCCAAAGAAGGCTGATATGCTTGTTCTCTGAGTCAATTATAGTCTGAACCAGGATGCTTCATTCAAAGTTTCCATTTGGTCAAGAGTCCAGAGCACACTTGCATCATGATATTGCTCCCAAATCCCTTTGCCAATGAGTCCCTCCTCTTTCAGTTCTTCTAGATGTTGGAATTCTGACATGGAATCCGAGATTCCATGAATAGGTATTTTTTCCTTAAACACAGGATTTCTGGAAGCTCGGTGCCTCTCCAGACCTTCCATCTGCTTATCATCCATTATCTTGTTGCACTGTTCTACCAAGCTGTTGAGAACTTTTCTTATTCCCCAAATCTGAAGTCTTAACTGATTCTAGATACATTCAGATTGTAACCATTCCTTTGCCTCAGTCCTGCTACTTCCAGGTTTCAAATGATCATAAAATACGAGAGTTAATAGGAATCAGGAATCACATAATGCAACTGTAGTAGCCCATGGGAATTATATCCAATGTTTAGAAGGAAACATTCTTGTTACACAAAATCTTAGTAAACTCTTATGCTAAAGCACAAAATCTTATGCTTACATAATCAGAGAAATTTCCCTGCTTCTCGGTCCAAAGAGATATTGTAAACATGTCTCAGAAAAATATAAAAAAGAGTGGATTATCACACAAAAATCGTCCTCTCTTGTTCATCCTAACTCTGACACCTGCTTTATGATGCCAACCACACTGCAGAAGGCAGCTGTCAACTCCAGAAATTTCTTGTAATATGAGGTCCAGCCAAGAGCTGACCTAGCCATCTCCCTCTTTTTTAAGTAGCAGTGGGATAAACTATTATTGCACAATTTTAAACTGAACTGTAAGTCATAACAGATGCCTAGCCTGAGGGGGACTGCTCCCTGACCTGTCTTTGACTTCGATGTCTCTTACTTCTCTTTTCCTCATGCATTGTACTCAAGATGCCCTGCTTTCCTTTCTTTCCCTCAAATCTTCCAATATTTTTCCTGGCTCACAGCGTTTATTCTCATTCTTCCTCTTCCTGGAGTGCAGCGCCTATTCCCTACTCATTAGACAGGCTGAAATTCACCGCCTTGAAGAGGTCTTTTCAGACCACCATCCAAAGTAGTTTTCTACCCACCTCACTAACCCCCAGTTTCACTTCCTATTGTGATTTTCTCCATAGCACTCATAATTTCAAAAATAATTTAAAGCCTATGTTCATCTTCATATTTCTGTCCATCCCAATAAGAAAGTAAGTTCAATGAAGGCAAGGATCTTATCTGAGGTGTTCAACATGTGATGCTGGTGCTAGAATAGTGCCTGCTATGAAGTTTAATACTCAGTAAGGCTTCCCTGGTGGCACAGTGGTTAAGAGTCTGCCTGCCAATGCAGGAGACACGGGTTCAAGCCCTGGTCCGGGAAGATCCCACATGCCGCAGAGCAGCTAAGCCCGTGCGCCACAACTACTGAAGCCTGTGCTCTAGAGCCCGCGAGCCACAACTGCTGAGCTCGTGTGCCACAACTACTGAAGCCCGTGCACCTAGAGCCTGTGCTCCGCAACAAGAGAAGGCAACAACGGCAACAACAAGGCAACAACGAAGACCCAACACAGCCAAAAATCAATCAATCAATCTATTTAAAAAAATATTCATAGAAGGAATTTACAGCCACCTGCACACACAGGACCATGAATAGGTATGAGGTCTTCCATATAACTTTTTTTTTTTTTTTTTTTTTTTTTTTTTTTTTTTTGCGGTACGTGGGCCTCTCACTGTTGTGGCCTCTCCCATTGCGGAGCACAGGCTCCAGACGCGCAGGCTCAGCGGCCATGGCTCATGGGCCTAGCCGCTCCGCGGCATGTGGGATCTTCCCAGACCGGGGCACGAACCCGCGTCCCCTGCATCAGCAGGCGGACTCTCAACCACTGCGCCACCAGGGAAGCCCCATATAACTTTTTAAAATGCTATTAATTTTCTTTCTTGTTGAAGTATAAATCAAGCAAATGTTCTTTATAATTTCTTTTATGAAAAAGTACAGATTTCTGTGTGTATTGCCTGTGTATCTTTTTCATTTTGGTTTACTTTTTATCACTGTTTCTTCCTAGAAATGAGCAAATTTCTTTTGATGATGCTGTCCATGCTTAATCTGTGATATTTCAAGGGCTCACTGTTTAATTTAGGTCTTTTTTCCCCCTAAAACAATAGACTATTTGTTTGATCCAATATCAGTAATGTCAGCTGCGACTTCCTTTTTGTTTGAGCTCCTGGATGGACACCAGATGTACGGCACTAACTTAAATGTTACAGCTAGAGCTCAAAATGTTGATTTAATTGAATTTTGGGGCTATGTGCTGAGAGGCTATGCCTGCAGATATAATTGTTAGTGTTTCCTGAACTAAGAGATGGGATTCTAAGGTCCTGTGAACTAGATGTCCTGCAATGAATTGCTAATTGATGATTTGGTCTCAGCTACGTTATTAACCTGTTCTTCTGGAGTCTGGGAAAGAGCAGAGTACAGACACATGAAGATTTCCCAGGCTCAGCAACAAAGACCAGAACTGGTGGCTTGGAATAGAATGGAATCATTGAGAAAAAAGGAGCAAACTACTCATTATTCCTTCTCCTAAAAGGGTTTTATTTTCCAGGCTTCATAAATTAAAATCAGTGCTAATTTATTTACTCGTTCTGACCTATTGAACCCATATTTAAACTAAACCATGTAAAGGTACCAAATGGGAGAAAATATATCATATATCTGATAAGGTGTTAATATCCAAAATATATAAAGAACTCATACAACTCAATAGCAAAAAAAAAAAAAAAAAAAAAAAACCAACTAAAAAAATAGGCAGAGGAGCTTAATAGACATTTTTCCAAAGAAGACATACAGATGGGCAACAATAAAAATGTGCTCAACATCATCTGTTACCAAGGAAATGCGAATCAAAACCACAAGGAGACATCACACCTCTCAGAATGGCTATTATCAAATATTATCAAAAAGATAAGAAACAGCAGGGCTTCCCTGGTGGTGCAGTGGTTGGGCGTCCGCCTGCCGAAGGATCCTGGGAGGATCCCACATGCCGTGGAGTGGCTGGGCCCGTGAGCCATGGCCGCTGAGCCTGCGCGCCTGGAGCCTGTGCTCCGCAATGGGAGAGGCCACAGCGGCGAGAGGCCCGCGTACCGCAAAAAAAAAAAAAAAAAAAGATAAGAAACAGCAAATATTGGAGAGGATGTACAGGAAAAGGAACACTTATGCACTGTTGGTGGGAATATAAGTTGGTGCAGCCACTATGGAAAACAGCATGGACGTTCCTTAAAAAATTAAAAATCGAACTACCATATGATCAGCAATTCTACTTGTGGACATTTATCTGAAGGAAATGAAAACTCTAATCAGAAAAGACATCTGCACCCCCATGTTCCCTGCAGCATTATTTACAATAGCCAAGACATGGAAGCAACATAAGTGTCCATCATTAGATGAATGGATAAAGAGATTTCAGTATACATTATATAATGGAATATTATTCAGCCATAAAAAGAGAGAAATCTCATCATTTACAACAACATGGATGGGCATTATGCTAGCTGAGATAAGTCAGACAGACAAAGACAAATACCCTATGATCTCACTTATATGTGGAGTTTAAGAAACAAACAACAAAACAAAAAACCAAACTCTTAAGACAGAGAGAATGGATTGGTGGTTGCCAGAGGCAAGGGACAGGGGGTGGGCAAAAAGGGTGAAGGGGGAAAAGGTACAAATTTCCAGTTATATAATAAATAAGTCATGGTGATGTAATGTACAGCATGGTGACTATAGCTAATAATACTGTATTGAATATTTTAAAGTTGATAAGAGAGTAGATCTTAAATATTTGCATCACAAGAAAAAAATGTGTAACTATGTGTGGTGATGGATGTTAACTGGACTTATTGTGGTGCTCATTTAATAACACATACAAATATCAAATCATTATGTTGTACCCCTGGAACTAATATAATGTTATATGCCAATTATATCTAAATTTTTATAAAGGTATATATTTGGATTTAGGCATCCTGTTCTCCCAGAACTTCTTCTTCGATATTAATTTCTACTCAGATGCCCCCATGTTATCCCAATACCTTGTTTTTTCCTACACCAAAGCTTGCTTACAGGATGCTTCCATAGGATGTTTATATAGTCCAGGTGATAATCAAGAAGGTAAGGTAGGACCCTAATATTAATGATAGATAGTGAATTATTATGTTACCATTTCCATAAAAATTTACATTTTGGCAAGGACATTTAACGTCTTGATCCAAAACACTGATTACTGTGGCCATATAAGGCTGGTCATGAAGATGCTTTGGAGAAGAATGACAGTCCTTTCCTACTCTTCACGTTACACAATGCTGAGATTACCAGCATCTTACTAAGTTCCTCAGAGAGAACAACTATCATTACTTAATTTAAAATCTTCCAATGCCGACATTGGGTCTAGCACACTATCTCTCTAGTCTTATCTCCCACTATACTTTATAACTTGCAGTTTGTAATATCAAAAATATACTTACACCACATTGTTTCAGGGCTTTATGTCTTTGTTCAATGCTTCTTATTTTGCCAGTAAATCCCTCTTACACCCCCTTCCTGTGGCCCTTTCTTTTTGGGTGTGCTCATACTTCGAGAATCAGCTTAAAAGTCCTCTCATCCAGAGACTTCCGGGGAAGATGGCGGAAGAGTAAGATCACCTTCCTCCCCACAGATACACCAGAAATACAGCTACACGTGGAACAACTCCTACAGAACACCTACTGAACGCTGACAGAAGACCTCAGACCTCCCAAAAGGCAAGAAACTCCCCACGTACCTGGGTAGGGCAAAGTGGAGAGATTCCCGCACAGAGGATCGGTGCCGACCGGGACTCACCAGTCCGAGAGGCTTGTCTGCTCGCCCGCCGGGGCGGGCGGGGCTCGGAACTCAGGCTCGGGCTTCGGTCGGAGCGCAGGGAGAGGACTGGGGTTGGCGGCGTGAACACAGCCTGCAGGGGGTTAGTGTGCCAAGGCTGGCCGGGAGGGAGTCCGGGGAAAAGTCTGGACCTGCCGAAGAGGCAAGGGACTTTTTCTTCCCTCTTTGTTTCCTGGTGCGCGAGGAGAGGGATTAAGAGCGCTGCGGGCGCGAGCCGCGGCTGAAAGCGCGGACCCCAGAGACGGGCGTGGGACGCTGGGGCTGCTGCTGCCGCCGCCAAGACGCCTGTGTGCGAGCGCAGGTCACTGTCCACGCCCCCCTTCCGGGGAGCCTGTGCAGCCCGTCACTGCCGGGGTCCCGGGATCCAGGGGCGGCTTCCGTGGGAGAACGCACTGCGCGCCTCGGGCTGGTGCAACGTCACGCCAGCCTCTGCCGCCGCAGGCTCGCCCCGCCTACGTGCCCCTCCCTCCTCCCGGCTTCAGTGAGCCAGAGCCCCCGAATCAGCTGCTCCTTTAACCCCGTCCTGTCTGAGCGAAGAACAGACGCCCTCAGGCGACCTACAAGCAGATGCGGGGCCAAACCAAAGCTGAGACCCGGGAGATGTGAGAACAAAGAAGAGAAAGGGAAATCTCTCCCAGCAGCCTCAGAAGCAGCGGATTAAAGCGCCACAATCAACTTGATGTACCCTGCATCTGTGGAATACATGAATAGACAATGAATCATCCCAAATTGAAGAGGTGGACTTTGAGAGCAAGATTTATGATTTTTTCCCCTTTTCCTCTTTTTGTGAGTGTGCATGTGTATGCTTCTGTGTGAGATTTTGTCTGTATAGCTTTGCTTCCACCATTTGTCCCAGGGTTCTATCTGACCGTTTTTTTGTTTGTTTATTTGTTTGTTTCTTAATAATTATTTTTATTTTAATAACTTTATGATATTTTATCATACTTTATTTTATTTTACTTTATCTTCATTCTTTTTGTCCTTCCTCCCTCCCTCCCTCCCTCTTTTCTTTCTCTCTTTCTTTCTTTCTTTCTACTTCTACTAATTCTTTCTTTCTACTTTTTCTCCCTTTTATTCTGAGCCGTGTGGATTAAAGGCTCTTGGTGCTGCACCCAGGAGTCAGTGCTGTGCCTCTGAGGTGGGAGAGCCAACTTCAGGACACTGGTCCACAAGAGACCTCCCAGCTCCACATAATATCAAACGGTGAAAATCTCCCAGAGCTCTCCATCTCAACACCAGCACCCAGCTTCACTCAACGACAAGCAAGCTACAGTGCTGGACACCCTATGCCAAACAACTAGCAAGACAGGAACACAACCCCACCCATTAGCAGAGAGGCTGCCAAAAATCATAATAAGTCCACAGACACCCCAAAACACACCACCAGACGTGGATCTGCCCACCAGAAAGACAAGATCCAGCCTCATCCACCAGAACACAGGCACTAGTCCCCTCCACAACGAAGCCTACACAACCCACTGAACCAACCTTAGCCACTGGGGACAGACACCAAAAACAACGGGAACTACGAACCTGCAGCCTGCAAAAAGGAGACCCCAAACACAGTAAGATAAGCAAAATGAGAAGACAGAGAAACACACAGCAGGTGAAGGAGCAAGATAAAAATACACCAGACCTAACAAATGAAGAGGAAATAGGCAGTCTACCTGAAAAAGAATTCAGAATAATGATAGTAAAGATGATCCAAAATCTTGGAAATAGCATAGAAAAAATGCAAGAAAAAGTTAACAAGGACCTAGAAGAACTAAAGATGAATCAAGTAATAATGAGCAACACAATAAATGAAATTAAAAATACTCTAGGTGGGATCAATAGCAGAATAACTGAGGCAGAAGAACGGATAAGTGACGTGGAAGATAAAATAGTGGAAATAACTGCTGCAGAGCAGAATAAAGAAAAAAGAATGAAAAGAACTGAGGACAGTCTCAGAGACTTCTGGGACAACATTAAATGCACCAACATTCGAATTATAGGGGTTCCAGAAGAAGAAGAGAAAAAGAAAGGGACTGAGAAAATATTTGAAGAGAGTATAGTTGAAAACTTTCCTAATATGGGAAAGGAAATTGTTAATCAAGTCCAGGAGGCACAGAGAGTCCCATACAGAATAAATCCAAGGAGAAATACACCAACACACATATTAATCAAACTGTCAAAAATTAAACACAACGAAAACATTAAAAGCAGCAAGGGGAAAACAACAAACAACACACAAGGGAATCCCCATAAGGTTAACAGCTGATCTTTCAGCAGAAACTCTGCAAGCCAGAAGGGACTTGCAGGACATATTTAAAGTGATGAAGGAGAAAAACCTGCAAACAAGATTACTCTACCCAGCAAGGATCTCATTCAGATTTGATGGAGAAATTAAAACCTTTATAGACGGGCAAAACCTAAGAGAATTCAGCACCACCAAACCACCTTTACAACAAATGCTAAAGGAACTTCACTAGGCAAGAAACACAAGAGAAAGAAAAGACCTACAATAACGAACCCAAAACAATTAAGAAAATGGGAATAGGAACATACATATCGATAATTACCTTAAATGTAAATGGACTAAATGCTCCCACCAGAAGACACAGCCTGGCTGAATGGATACAAAAACAAGACCCATATATATGCTGTCTACAAGAGACCCACTTCAGACCTAGAGACACATACAGACTGAAAGTAAGGGGATGGGAAAAGATATTCCATGCAAATGGAAACCAAAAAAAAAGCTGGAGTAGCAATTTTCATATCAGACAAAATAGACTTTAAAATAAAGACTATTAGAAGAGACAAAGAAGGACACTACATAATGATCAAGGGATCGATCCAAGAAGAAGATATAACAATTGTAAATATTTATGCACCCAACATAGGAGCACCTCAATACATAAGGCAAATACTAACAGCCATAAAAGGGGAAATCGACAGTAACACATTCATAGTAGGGGACTTTAACACCCCACTTTCACCAATGGACAGATCATCCAAAATGAAAATAAATAAGGAAACACAAGCTTTAAATGATACATTAAACAACATGGACTTAATTGATATTTATAGGACATTCCATCCAAAAACAACAGAATACACATTTTTCTCAAGTGCTCATGGAACATTCTCCAGGATAGATCATATCTTGGGTCACAAATCAAGCCTTGGTAAATTTAAGAAAATTAAAATTGTATGAAGTATCTTTTCTGACCACAATGCAATGAGACCAGATATCAATTACAGGAAAAGATCTGTAAAAAATACAAACACATGGAGGCTAAACAATATACTACTTAATAACGAAGTGATCACTGAAGAAATCAAAGAGGAAATCAAAAAATACCTAAAAACAAATGACAATGGAGACACGATGACCCAAAACCTATGGGATGCAGTAAAAACAGTTCTAAGAGGTAAGTTTATACCAATACAATCCCACATTAAGAAACAGGAAATATCTCGAATAAACAACCTGACCCTGCACCTAAAGCAATTAGAGAAAGAACAAAAACAGCCCAAAGTTAGCAGAAGGAAAGAAATCATAAAAATCAGATCAGAAATAAATGAAAAAAATGGAGGAAATGATAACTAAGATCAATAAAACTAAAAGCTGGTTCTTTGAGAAGATAAACAAAATTGATAAACCATTAGCCAGGCTCATCAAGAAAAAAAGGGAGAAGACTCAAATCAATAGAATTAGAAATGAAAAAGGAGAAGTAACAACTGACACTGCAGAAATGCAAAAGATCATGAGAGATTACTACAGCAACTCTATGCCAATAAAATGGACAACCTGGAAGAAATGGACAAATTCTTAGAAATGCACAACCTGCCAAGACTGAATCAGGAAGAAATAGAAAATATGAACAGACCAATCACAAGCACTGAAATTGAAACTGTGATTTAAAATCTTCCAACAAACAAAAGCTCAGGAACAGATGGCTTCACAGGCGAATTCTATCAAACATGCAGAGAAGAGCTAACACCTATCCTTCTCAAACTCCTCCAAAATATAGCAGAGGGAGGAACACTCCTGAACTCATTCTACGAGGCCACCATCACCTTGATACCAAAGCCAGACAAGGATGCCACAAAGAAAGAAAACTACAGGCCAATATCACTGATGAACATAGATGCAAAAATCCTCAACAAAATACTAGCAAACAGAATCCAACAGCACATTAAAAGGATCATACACCATGATCAAGTGGGGTTTATTCCAGGAATGCACGGATTCTTCAATATATGCAAATCAGTCAATGTGATACACCATATTAACAAATTGAAGGAGAAAAGCCATATGATCATCTCAATAGATGCAGAGAAAGCTTTCGACAAAATTCAACACCCATTTATGATAAAAACCCTGTAGAAAGTAGGCATAGAGGGAACTTTCCTCAACATAATAAAGGCCATATATGACAAACCCACAGCCAATATCGTCCTCAATGGTGAAAAACTGAAACCATTTCCACTAAGATCAGGAACAAGACAAGGTTGTCCACTCTCACCACTTTTATTCAACATAGTTTTGGAAGTTTTAGCCACAGCAATCAGAGAAGAAAAGGAAATAAAAGGAATCCAAATTGGAAAAGAAGAAGTAAAGCTGTCACTGTTTGCAGATGACATGATACTATACATAGAGAATCCTAAAGATGCTACCAGAAAACTACTAGAGCTAATCAATGCACAGAAATCTCTGGCATTCCTATACACTAATGATGAAAAATCTGAAAGTGAAATTAAGAAAACACTCCCATTTACCATTGCAACAAAAAGAATAAAAATATCTAGGAATAAACCTACCTAAGGAGACAAAAGACCTGTATGCAGAAAATTATAAGACACTGATGAAAGAAATTAGAGATATACCATGTTCTTGGATTGGAAGAATCAACATTGTGAAAATGACTCTACTACCCAAAGCAGTCTACAGATTCAAAGCAATCCCTATCAAACTACCACTGGCATTTTTCACAGAACTAGAACAAAAAATTTCAAAATTTGTATGGAAACAGAAAAGACCCCAAATAGCCAAAGCAATCTTGAGAACGAAAAATGGAGCTGGAGGAAGCAGGCTCCCTGACTTCAGACTATACTACAAAGCTACAGTAATCAAGACAGTATGGTACTGGCACAGAAACAGGAAGATAGATCAATGGAACAGGATAGAAAGCCCAGAGATAAACCCACACACATATGGTCACCTTATCTTTGATAAAGGAGGCAGGAATGTACAGTGGAGAAAGGACAGCCTCTTCAATAACTGGTGCTGGGAAAACTGGACAGGTACATGTAAAAGTATGAGATTAGATCACCCCCTAAAACCATACAAAAAAATAAGCTCAAAATGGATTAAAGACCTAAATGTAAGGCCAGACACTATCAAACTCTTAGAGGAAACCATAGGCAGAACACTCTATGACATAAATCACAGCAAGATCCTTTTTGACCCACCTTCTACAGAAATGGAAATAAAAACAAAAATATACACATGGGACCTAATGAAACTTCAAAGCTTTTGCACAGCAAAGGAAACCATAATCAAGACCAAAAGACAACCCTCAGAATGGGAGAAAATGTTTGCAAATGAAGCAACTGACAAAGGATTAATCTCCAAAATTTATAAGCAGCTCATGCAGCTCAATAACAAAAAAACAAACAACCCAATCCAAAAATGGGCAGAAGACCTAAATAGACATTTCTCCAAAGAAGATATACAGACTACCAACAAACACATGAAAGGATGCTCAACATCATTAATCATTAGAGAAATGCAAATCAAAACTACAATGAGATATCATCTCACACCAGTCAGAATGGCCATCATCAAAAAATCTAGAAACAATAAATGCTGGAGAGGGTGTGGAGAAAAGGGAACACTCTTGCACTGTTGGTGGGAATATGAATTGGTACAGCCACTATGGAGAACAGTATGGAGATTCCTTAAAAAACTACAAATAGAACTACCATATGACCCAGCAATCCCTCTACTGGGCATATACCCTGAGAAAACCATAATTCAAAAAGAGTCATGTACCAAATTGTTCATTGCAGCTGTATTTACAATAGGCAGGACATTGAAGCAACCTAAGTGTCCATCGACAGATGAATGGATAAAGAAGATGTGGCACATATATACAATGAAATATTACTCAGCCATGAGAAGAGACGAAATTGAGCTATTTGTAATGAGGTGGATAGACCTCGAGTCTGTCATACAGAGTGAAGTAAGTCAGAAAGAGAAAGACAAATACAGTATGCTAACACATATATATGGAATTTAATTTTTTTTAAATGTCATGAAGAACCTAGGGGTAAAACGGGAATAAAGACACAGACCTACTTGAGAATGGACTTGAGGATATGGAGAGGGGGAAGGGTAAGGTGTGACAAAGTGAGAGAGAGGCATGGACATATATAACACTACCAAACGTAAGGTAGATAGCTGGTGGGAAGCAGCCGCATAGCACAGGGAGATCAGCTCTGTGCTTTGTGACCACCTGGAGGGGTGGGATGGGGAGGGTGGGAGGGAGGGAGACGCAAGAGGGAAGGGATATGGGAAGAGATGTATATGTATAGCTGATTCACTTTGTTATAAAGCAGAAACTAGTACACCATTGTGAAGCAATTATACTCCAATAAAGTTGTAAAAAATATATAAATAAATAAATAAAATATATATACATTAAAAAAAAAGTCCTCTCATCCAAGTTTCCTCCTTCTGGTGTCCCGTGGCAAACTGCACAGACATTCACTATAACAATTATTAGATTGATTAAAGTGATATGTTTACATTTCTATACACCTAAGAAGACTGGAAACTATCACTGTAGGGCAGTGTCCTTACTTTATCCATCTTCATAGCCTTTATACCATAAGGAGGATTTGGCATGTATACTTCATAGATATTAATGGAATTACTTTGGGTTTATCCTGTTTGGGATTAGATCAACTTCTTGAATTTTTAGTTTATTTCTTTGGCCAAATTTGGGACATTTTTAGCTGTTATATTTTCAAGTGAACTCAAAACCCCACCCTCTTCCTTTTCTCCTTCTGGGACTCGGACAACACAAATGTTAGATCTTTATGTATCTCACAGGTCCCTGATACTGTTCATTTTTGCTCTAGATTTTCTCTGTTGTTCAGATGGGGTAATTTCTATTTTTCTACTGAGAGCAAGTTTACCGATTCTTTCCTCTGGCCCTTACTTTCTGCTGGTGAAGTCAACCTTTTAAGTTGCAGCTACTGCAGTTTTCAGTTCTAAAATTTCCATTTGTCCCTACTTTATATCTTCTTTTTCTTTGACTAGTCTTTCTATTTTCTCTTGCAGGGTGCCAGCATCCGGAGTAATTTTCTGGTCCCACATAAGCAGATGCAAAGTGAGAACTGCCTGTGTATATTGCTTAGACATAATTTGTCTGAAATCCATCAATCGAATTATTTGCATCCATGTTAGCTTCTTACACACTTTTCATTTGCACAGTAATAAAAGTTTTTAATACTTTTGGAGAAAATTATCCATCCTTGAGCTAAGCAATGCAAAAGTCAAATTATTCGATTCTGGTTTGATTTTTTAAATAAAATCTTATTTCTCAAATTTCCTACGTTTTCTCTCAAAGAGTCTTGCAAGCAATCTTTTACTCAGAAACAATTATTTAGATGACAAAAACCTGTGATTGTTGGGTAGAAATCAATTTACATGCCTTACATTTCATAAGATGCTTTAGACAGAGTAGAAATGCTAAATATGAATTGCTGGAGCTATTCTTTAAGATGACAGTTTCTGATTAAGGCATTTTATCAACATGTAATGAAACTAAAATAGTGATGGAAACAATTTGGGGCCAAAATTTAAACTTTAGCATGCATCAGGATCACCTAGAAGGCTTGTTAAACTAGAATGCTTAACTTTCAGAATTTCTGCTCTAGTAGGTCTGGGATGGGCTCCAGAATCTGCATTTCTAACAAGTTACCAGGTGATGCTACTGCTGTTAATCCTGGGACAACCTTTAGTCCCACTGCCCTAGAATAACAGAGTAAAGAAATGGCAGAACTGCTCTAGAAATCAAACGTGCTGGCTATTCAGTCCATTCTAGTAGATTGCATTATTCTTTTATGTCTGTTATTTCTAAACTTCCTAAACTTTCACACCAGTCTATAAAATCTTGAGGCCCGACATCCTTTTACATCCACTATATTCAAGATATATATTAAATATTATTGAAATTTTATTTTCTTATTCAATAGAATTCCTATTCTAATGGCTTCTTCCCGTATCTCAGTGGATCAACTTGCACACCTCTCTGCCACGTACACCACAGTTTGGAACAGAGCTTTATGTTATAATCATACCCTTTTTATTTCATTCACCTTGATCACTACTAAATGTTAACCTACATTGATTTTTAAGATAGAAAAAATGACTAACTGAATGATCAATTGTATCAGTATAAGAGATGGACTATAATAAGTGTTATTAATATTTATTTAAGCTAGTCTATGTACCAGAGACGATTTCAATCACTCGTTCATTTATCAATACATTAAATTCTCTCAAGAACGCAATGAGGTAGCTACTGCAGATGCATTTTGCAAATGAATTGCAAACGAGGAAACCTAGTCACACCAAGGTTAAGTAGATTGCTAAAAAGCACTTATCTAGCAAGCATAGCAACTGGGATTCAAACACAAGCACATCTCAATGACAGCCCTGTGCTTGACTGCCTCTCGAATTTTCTATGTTAAATTACATCTCTCTAATATCTTCTCTGTTATTATGTCTCAAATTTGCCAGGTAACCATATGATCACTTGAGACAAAAATTATTTCTTAATCATAAAAAGACTCACTGAATACTCACAACAACCCTATGAGAAAGACCCAGTTATAACCCCCATTTTGCAGATGAGGAAGGCTAGGCACAGAGAGATTCACCAGCTGAGGAGGTATCAGAGCAGGCGTCGAAACCCAGGCTATCTAACTCCAGGGTTCATGCTCCCAACTCTTACATTAACCTTCTGTGTCACCAAAGTATGCGTTGTTCTTCAGCTGGTTAGATGTTATAACAATTTTCTAACAAATAAATATAAGGAATCATTTGAACGTGGTAATCTCAAAATAGTTCAACATTCTGAATTTTTGAAATTCTGTGATTTATAGCTCTTAGAATTGATTATATTCCTCCACATGTCATAGATTTTGTTTCAATTTTGTACAAAACTGATGAAGGCCTTCAGTTAATTGGAGAAAAATTATGTAACAATTCCATTGCTGTCTTAATTCTATCCGAAATGTTTATTCTTACATTCAATGCTAATTTCATCTAGAAGGTGAATTTTTAAAGGGATAAATGTGTTTTCTAGACCTAATAAAGAGTAACGTCATTGTGTGAAAATCACCTAATTAGATGAAAAACTCATTCACGTGGAAACACCATGGTCCGCCTCCTTAAAATGGGTTGAGGAGAGATGGCTCTCTCTCCAGGATGCTACCATGCACCCTGCTCCTCTTTAAGAAGAGCGTGACTAGATTGCAACTCTCACTAAGTGCCCTGAAGATCCCCAAACACCCACTTCCTCCCTGGATACCAGGGGATTTGCATTGTGAGACTTATCCCCCTGGGTTGTTTCCTGGTGGGAGTTATTTCATCATTTCTGTGCAAACTCTAGTCAAAAACATGCTTAGCAGTTAGTGCATTTCTCAGATTCTGAGCATGAAATGGCCACTCCAAAGAAGTTAGTAT
The DNA here is from genome assembly GCF_949752795.1 of Hyperoodon ampullatus. Taxonomy (NCBI): domain Eukaryota; kingdom Metazoa; phylum Chordata; class Mammalia; order Artiodactyla; family Ziphiidae; genus Hyperoodon; species Hyperoodon ampullatus. Next base: position 65,100,893 of record NC_136929.1, read on the forward strand.
ACTCAGTATTGCCCAGTTGATGTCAGGAAAGATATAGAGACATATTTACAGATGCCTGCTGAAATCCTCTGAAAGGCTTTAAAAAAAATAATTTTTCTAAAGCAAGACCCTAAAATTGATCATCAGATAATTTCACTGTTTTTTGAAATTCCTCATTTTGCTTCATCTCATGATAAGAAGTGAATTTGCACTAGATTCACTGCACTGAGAATTATTTGCAAGTCCACATTCCTACAAAATTTAGCGAGTGATCTATCTGTTGTCAACTCATTATAGAAAATTATTGCCATCACCTAAAATATTCATTATAGTATATGCATGTAAAAGAGTATAAGATTGATTGGCAGTGAATTTTAGGCGCTTGTTAGCTGATATGTATATTGAGATTTTTGTTCTATTAAGATAAAACAGATGCTCATGATTTCGTTAAAATTATTTCTTAGGTTGAGAATGGGTGATCCACTCGTAGATTCAAAGATCAAAAAGTATATAAAGAGAAATAAACTCTTCCTCCCATCTTTGACCCCATGGTTCAAGTTCCCACACTGCCCACAACTCATATACATATAAAAACTGCTCTTAGCTCTTATGTGTTCTCGGAGAGTTTATCACGCAATCTTTCAGCGTTTCTTTATGCATATTTCAAAAAGTACTTATGCAGCTTCTCATTTTTCCCTCTTTAATATCTTTATTTTCTTCTGAAAGGTTTTGCTAATTCATTTTTAATTTTATCCCTAGATATTTCATCCTTGTTGTTAGTATTCCAAACGGGGTCTTATCTTTCACTGTATGTTCTACACAGATGTTATTTCATATATGAAAGCTATTAATTACTGCATATCAATTGTGTACCTTACTGATTCACTGAATTCTCTCTTTTTTAAAGTTATTTTGTTATCTTCTGGTTGTCCCTTGTACAACATTCACATCTTATGCAAGCTAAAACGTGTTCCCTTCTCATTTTTACTTTTTATACCTTTAATTTTTTCTCACATATAATAATACCTATTATAGAATGGAATAAATTTACATACATATTCTCAACTGGCATAGAGGCACTATATAAGAGACTGCTGTTATTTTTTCCGTGTCACTTCCATGTTATCAGCTAGTCATCTTCTGTATCATCCATACCAAGTGTTGCCCGTTTTTTAAATCAGGACTTTATTTGTAGAAAATTCTCAGTATCTCCTTAAAATTATTTAGTCCCTAGTATGTACTAGTTACTATGATAAATTCTTGGGATATACGTTGTGGTGAACAAGAATGTCCTGAATGAAGTGTGCACTCTGTCAAAGGTTGCAGAGAGGTATGCAGTTAATTATTTTATTAACATCTTCATCAACTATGTATATAGCTTTGACTATCCATGTTCTTAATTGGATACTGGACAAATCAAAGTATTTCTGGAAATCTAGGGATTTCTGTCTCTTTTAAGTACAGATTTCTTGCTGCCATGGTTTACTATCCAGGCATACCCCCCTTATTTCTGTGCAGTGGAGGTGAAGTTACATAAACAGCCCTTTGTTCTGGAGAAGTATAACTTCAAAGTTAAGTCATATATGAAAGTCTTTCTGCCTCTGCAGAAATGGTTACTTTGCTTGCTACCCCTTGAGGTGTAGCAGAATGGGGTTTTATTACTTAACTATATAATGTTCATGCGGTGTCATATGCTATTAGCACATGGAGTATTCAGTGATACAACTTGGATTTTTGTCTTAATGGACTCCTTTATGTGACTTGATAATGGCACACTAGGCTCTCTAAAAAACTCAAGATTGAATAATCTTATAAAACTCTCTCCCCCTGCCCACAGTGGGTGGTTGCATTATTCTGCTTTCCACTTTATTTTATTTTTTTTTTTATAAATTTTTATTTATTTATTTATTTATTTATTGGCTGTGTTGGGTCTTCATTTCTGTGCGAGGGCTTTCTCCAGTTGCGGCGAGCAGGGCCCACTCTTCATCGCGGTGCGCGGGCCTCTCACTGTTGCAGCCTCTCCTGTTACGGAGCACAGGCTCCAGATGCGCAGGCTCAGTAGTTGTGGCTCACGGGCTTAGTTGCTCCGCGGCATGTGGGATCTTCCCAGACCAGGGCTCGAACCCGTGTCCCCTGCATTGGCAGGCAGATTCTTAACCACTGCGCCACCAGGGAAGCCCTCCACTTCATTTTTTAACCCCACTAGGACATGGCTAGATTTCTTTCTTTTCATTAAATTACTCAAAAGAATAAAATAAAAACTGGTTTAAAATAACATTTAGATCAATTGGAATATGGTAGCCCTTATTTATTAAGGGAAAAAACATCTGACAGCTTTTCACACACCATATAGAAGTAGAGCAAAGAAAGTAGGTTGATCATCATTTCCACAGTCCAACTGCAAGTTTCTAAACCTAAACAATGTCTTACTTCTTTTTCAGTGATTCATGGGAAATTAAATTTTGGAATTGAGGCAGAGAAAAGCATGTCCTTGCTGCTGTTGTTAAGGAGATAGCAAATTTTCCAGCAGAGAAACAGAAGAGGACAACTACAGTGGAGACATAATTACCATAATCAGTGAAGTCAAGGGTGCCATCACAGGGAATTAACTAGAATGACCCCACCCCCGCCCATGCATGCTCTAGGAGCATGTTTCTAGGATGTGTCTGTAGGGAAGAAAACATGGCCCAGGGGCAGGGGTGAGCTAAAAAAATGCAAAATAGTGCAAAATAGTGAGGATGAATAGTGAGGATTCTACAAAAGGAAATTGAGCATCATGTAAACTACTGGACAAGAGCATCAAAGACTGTGTTTATCTCTAACTTTTATGATGGATTCATTTGTAGGTTCATTGTTTGATATTATTAGTCAGGGAAATCTCAGTGAGAGTTTCACTTGGGAATATGAAATTATAGATCAAAGGAGGGACAGTGGCGAGAAAGAGGTGTTGAAGCACAGATTTGGGAGACATCTGCTTGGTGGAGATAAATGAAGCATATTATTCTCCCAAGAGTAAGAGAGCACTAACCATTCAGAAACTGCAGGGGCCATTGAGAAGGCAAAGTAAAGACAAAAGCAGAAATCAGTGAAGGACCAGAACTATACGTGTTTAAATTATTTCTTAGTTTCTGCTCTAAACATAGAATGTGCATGGATAATTTATATTTTTCTCCTTAAATAAGTATTTTTATCATTTATCATATGATCTTTCTCTAATATATACCCATCAGTGTCTTGAATAGTCTAGTACAATACAATTATATGAAATAACTACCTAGAAAAAGGTTGGTGTTTTTTACTGTTTAATAAACCTGGGTAGAACTCCCAGGGAATGTGCTGAACAAAATACAATTTACTTAGCATTACTTTGTATAGAGTTATGTTTTCAATCAAGAATTAATCAACTTTTATGATTGGAAAGAGATTTGAGTTAAATGTATTTTTCAGAGCTTTTTATAGAGCTATATACTCTGGAAGGCCTCTATGATCTATTATTCTCTGTAGCACATAGGAAAAGCTCATTGGCTCCTACGTTTATTTAGCAGTATAAATTATAAGCTGGAAGTTTAGAAAAGGCTCAGATGAGTGACTACCCCAGGGCTTCTTTTAAGTGTACATTAGTGCACAATAAATCCTTGCTATTTAAATCTTCTAGTGTTTTTATTCAAAATAAATAGTTTGCCATATATTTCCAGTTATGAAGCTTACTTATGGTGATTTAGATAATCTCAAGACAATTATATTGGTGACATTACTGCAGTGCATGTTCCTTTTGAATTACTATTTAGAGACATGCAGATCAGTTATGGCCCGCTGCTTTGGATGACAAGGATTAGTTCGTTATCCGTCAAAAATATGTCACCTTATTTCCTATGGACTTTGCCTAGGATTGTTATTTACACAAAACCACCCCTATATTTTTTTTAGTGTAAATGTAATTATTTTTCTATATAAAATATATGAAGTATCCTTATGTCCATTTAATTCAGCTAAAAACCCAGATCTATAAAGTAGATGGGAAGATAATTCTGAAAATTCTCAGAATAAATGACATAGTCTACTAAATAGACAGTTAAGAAGGGCATTTAGATAGCACCTGTCTAGAAAGCTTTTTCACAATGGAAATATTATTTAAGCTCTTGGTTTTGGAAAATAATGACTATTTTTTCCTCCACCTCATAGAATGTTACCAATTATTTTAATTGAGAAAATGAGTGATATTCTATTAAATAGAGAGGCAAAAATGACTTGAACGTATTTGTCTTTGAAATACTATGGGTATCCTTTGTGCGACATGCCATAATAGGCAGAGTTAAATAAAGCAATCCTTGCCATTGGATTGCAATGCCCTGGGACTCAGTTTGGGTCAGAGAAAAAGTGAAATACTGATCCATTAGCCCAGGACAGAGCTGGTTTATTTTTGTTGTCCCTGCTTTTTATTAATAGCCCTCTCATTGCACTCTCTAATGTGCCCTGATTTGGATGATAAATCATAGGCCACCCTAAGAACTCTATGGCAATGAGAAATTGCTCTTATGGCTCTTTCCCCTTCATGAACAAATGCTTCTCCTGTTTATCTTCTAGAACAAAGGTTCAAACACCTGGGTGCACACTAGCATCACCTGTCAAGGTTTTGTGCCCAGGTTTCACCAACAGAGATTCCAATTTAATCAGTTGTAGATGGGGTCTTCTCAGGAGTCCTTTTTTTTTTTTTACGCACCTCAAGTGCGTAAGATGTGGGCAGAGTTGAGATTCACTCTCCTCTATGGAAGCAGCTCAGAGGAACGGAGCTTTGGGATAAGAAAATCTGCATTAGACACTGAGTGGTTCCACTGGGCTGCTCTGTGACCCCAAACTGTCCCCTAGGTTCTCTGAGCCTCTGTTGTCCTGTCTGCAAAGTGGGAATGGAAATATTAATCCTGCAGGGCTAGTCTTAGTTTAAAATATTGGTAGATAATATGTATACAATATGTGCAAAACAGTAAACATTGATAAATCCCACTGAGCCTTCTATATAAGAGCAGGGCCTTATACTGGGAAGGGCTGAAGCTGTTGAGTTGAGAAAGCTTTCCCAGAAGTGCAACTCACATGTTTCTAATCTGAAATAAATATCATTTTTATAAAAATGACTTTTCTTAATATTCTAGAACTGGAATGTGTTTGCATAAATCCGACTACCTAGATTATTCAGCAAGTCACAGGAGAGGGAGGTATTTTTTTCCTCCAGCTATAAAGACCATGGGAATTAGCATTGTTTATCAAAAATTTTCAATTATAAGCACATGATTAGATATTAAGAGCCCATATTTTATCACAAACAAGTTATGTGATTTTGAGACGCTTAACTCTTCTCTATGTTTTAGTTTCCTCATCAAAATTATTCATATTTTTTTGTTCTCCTTGAGCCCTATTTAAGTTTTTCTATGTATTCAGTGCTTGGGAGAAAAATAGGAAATAATACTGTCTAAGAGAAGAAACTTAAAACTAAGATAATTTAACTAGTTATACTATTAGGTAAATCATCATCATCATCACTGAAATATACTATAGAAGAATTAGCAACATAAATATTGTATTTAAAGCATACAGAAAACAAATCCATACTCACTTGCTATTGATAGATTTCCAGTTTTAGCTATTGAATATAAGCTACAAACACACATTTCAACATTTTATTGTGACTTTTGGGGCACATATTTTTGCCTATGGAAATCTTTCCTTAGCCAGTATTTTATTCAGAAGTAACTCACTTTGGAGTATAGAAAATTCATTTGCTATTACCCAAATGCAGACATTTTCTGATTCACCAAAATTTTGCCTTTCTAGCTTTTAGAGGTTTCTTGCTTTTCTGATTAAGTTCTCCTTCTGTAAGGGCTTCACAAACAAGTAGCAGTTGAGAAAGTGATGAGATGTGAAATAATCCCATCAAGAACTCATCTAGAATGTTTCACTTTAGAAATGCCATCTGAGGATCATCTTAGCATGCCTCCTTATTAATCACATTTTGTTTTACATTGTACCTATTGATATTGTACCTCAGGACTTACAGAGGCTGCTAAAAAGGAAATGCTGAAAAGAGGAAAAACAATTAAATCTGATGGAGGTATAGCCATTAGCAACCTTGTTCCACCCCCCTTCTTCTACTCCTCTTGCTGTGCCCACACGATCGGACTAAAAAAGCAAAACCATCACCTCTTCTCCAAAGTGTCAGAGCAGATGAACAGGAAGGATAGCCAAGCTGAGGCACAGGCAACTTGGAGGAAACAGTGCAATCACCCAGCATCCTGCTTTATTGCCATCATTAAACCATTAACGATGAAATAATAGGACAGGTGAAATGCCATTCGTATGTGTCACTGGCATCACTTTCTCTAGGTTCATAAAATAGAGTAATATTTGGTTTATTGCTTATATCCAGAAACACATGGCAAACATCCACCCACTTCATTTACTTTGGGTATTGAGCCTTCTAGAAACATTAATAACAGTAACCAAATAAAAGCCCTTTCTAAATAAAATAGAAGAAATTTTTTATATTCTACATTAAATGTCACCAAATGCTATGATCAAAATACAAAGCAAAATGAAAGGAAAAGTCACCCTTCCTTAAGAGCCTTAAAATGGATTTCACGTGCTCATTTTCTTAAAGAACATAAAGAGCCACAAAGCCTGCAAAAAAAACCAATAGTTATTGAAAAGAGGACACCCCCATTTTGTTTATTTAAAAGGCTGGAAAGGATTAAAGGAAAAAAGAAGAGTATAGGATAATTCGAGAGGAAACAGGCTCCATTTCTGTAGGAAACTTGCAGAAATAGTTACTCTGGGCAAGAGGGCTTCCTATTACAAAGCGTATCCATTCCCAAAAGCGCCAGTGACACCGTGCCATGAAGCATCTTCACTGAGGTAGCCAGCAGCACTTCACAATCGATCCACTCTTTCTTTGCTGTCTACTGCACCTCCTTTTCCAGCTCAGTTTTCTGACATAAAGATCTGGGTAGACTTTTCAGTTCAGGTTAGAATGATTAGATAGTCCCTTCCTCTTTCAAATCACTTTTGATTTTCCCAGAAAGTCTATGAGACAAAGTTTAGTATCTCCATTTTACTAATAAATGGATGACATTAAGAGAGATAGATTTTCGCACATATCGCAGTGAAACAGTGGTGGAACTGATATTCTAATGGGTTTTCAAGTCCTTACACTCTTTCTATTGCTAAACCTTTGTCCTTTGGTTAATCAGGACTTTACTTTTTTAAGTGACAGGACCCCAACTCAAACTGGTTTAACAGAAAACAAAACTCAGATAAATCAACCAATAAAAGGGAAATGCACTGAATCACCTAAAAAGGATGGGGACATATAGAGTTCCTCTCAGGCTAAACTGGATCTAGAAACTCAATTGCTGCCTCTAGATCTCTTTTTCTCTGTATTCATCTTTCTCTCTTTCATTATACATCTTCCTCTTTCTCTATCTCTTCTCTGTAATGCTGTCCTCAATCTCTTCTACTGAGATTATGGAGACCAGGCTGAAGAGTCATTGTTTTCTCCACAAAGTGAGAGGTATGGCTCTCAGCGCCTCTAAACTTAAATGATCTTATCCCAGAAGCTTCAGAAGACAGGAAGGGTTTCACTTTTCATTACATGTAAATTCCAGGAAATAATTTGCCCATCCTGGGTCAAGAGCCCATCCCTTTGTTCAACCATTAAGGCCAGGGGATACATGCATGCCCTTCTCTGTGTCGACAGTGGTGGGTTTCGTGTGAGTTTATAAAGCTTGGGAGAGGGAAGAGTACCTTGCACTGTAAAAAGAGATAACAAGTTTAGAAAGCAGAAATGGACAGCTGCCTTTAGCCCTTCATTTTAATTCAATCACCAGAGCTGAAGACAGAATTTCTGCTCTTTCAAAATGATTATTAGTTATGGCTTCCTAAGCCCAACAAACACTGTTCTTGGTTTTCACTGAACCAAATTTATAACAATTATCTAGAAAATACAGTAAAAGAAATGTATTGAATAGTATACTACTCTAGGAAAAAAACTATTTTGCTGAAACTAAATGAGAAAATCTTTTCAGCACTGGGTCTAGCTTTTCTTTTACATTCTTTTACATTTTACATCCAGAATGTAAAAGTTATTTGCCACAGGTAGAAATTCCACCTTTAAAAAGAGAGCATTTGGTTAATTGCAGTATGTGCAAAAGTAGGTGAATGGGAAAAACCTATGCCTTTCCATTTAAAAGGTTTTCATAATGATTGTACTAGCCATTTCTCTTCGCCATTTATGTCACCAGTCCCGTTGTACCCTCTGTCCTTTTTCCTCTCTCTGGATACCTTGTTTTCTGCTTGCCAAGTGTCAATCTACCCTTTTCTTCCTACTGTGACATCTGAAATACTTTAAGATCTCGTGATTTATTCTGGCTAAGAAATAATTAACACATAGTCTGTGCCATTATGGATGATACGACAGACATTTCTCAAAACGTAAATGCAGATTCCAAGAGAAATCTTCATAATTATTTGAATTCTTACAGGGAACAGAACTTTATGTTAAAGAAGCTAGAAAGAACACTGTTTTGCTATGTTTCATCATTTGATACCCTTCATGCTAAAAAGAGCTCATTTAAAAGAAGGAAAAAAACATGGAACAAAGTGTTTTTGGAAAACAATAAAAGTGTACAGATTGGATAAGGAAAGCAAGGCTACTATTTTCTTAAAGTGAATAGAACAGCAGTTCCTGCTTCAGGATAAGCCCATACACTTACTATGAATCACCAGGCTGATACAAAAGTCAGACAGATCATATTTAGCATACATAGGAATCAGCAAATTAATCAGAGAAAATGTAATTTTGCAAATAAGCAAATTCATATCATTGAATTGTTTGCTGCTTGCATGCATTACTCTATAAAGTCAATATGTCTCTGTTAAAACATTTATAACAGTGATTTGATGGTGGTGGGAGAAGCAAAATGTTTGTACTCCAAATAGTGTCCCTTTATAAACCATGTCAAAGAATTTTAAAATAAAATTATGTATTGCTTGAATCAAAATGACTTTAATTCTTAAAACTGAATTCACTTTCTCTTGACCAGTTTTTTGCCTTTTGGAGTATAACTTGTGCTAAATGATTAAACAGTTCTCTCTCTTTTCCTGGTATTACTTTCAATTTATAAGGCTGTTCTTTACCAGTTTCTACTTGCAAGAACATTTTAACATTTAGTGTGAAAATAAAAAGGTTTTTATGTCTGTACTCCATAGTGAACTTAGTAATTTTCCATTAGAAATTATTTTGCTTGACTGATATCATACATATACATATATTTCCAAAGAACTCCTTAAAACTTGCAGTTCTAGTGGGAGAAAAGACAATTGAAAGCATTATGTATGACATCTTAACAACTTCTAAATATCTAATGCAGTTTGATAGTATTTATTTCTTTATTTTAATTTTATTTGCAAAAAAAGGCAGCTCAGAGTTGAGAAAAGAAGACGTTTTAGATCACACTGGGAAGAGGCACTGAAAGTCATCAAAACAGAAGAAAGGAATTCTGGAATTTCGTTCAGAGTACGAGTTACATGCCCCGTGCACAGTGATTAATAACCCAGAGATCACACAGCACAGCTGGTATGCTTGACACTAATGTCACATTTACATATGGTTGTGCTAGTTGGAGCTGCTCAGGTAGGTGTGCTGCTTTTCGTCTTCCAGACTACCAATTTAGCCTCATCTTTTCTTACTGCAGTCTGTGGCCCAAGGAAGCACATATGATTTCCACATGAGAAACCGGAAGGCTCCAGGTAATAGGTGCTTATTATCTTCTCTTTATTTCACAGCTCTGTTGCATTGAGCTCTACATAAGCTATTATTATTTTAACCATCCACTCCCTTCCATCACAGAATTCATTAAATTGTTCTTTCTAAATCTTTATTTACCATAGATCCTTGAATACAAATCATCTGCTTCCTCTTTCTTTCATGAATAAGATTTAAATAGTAACACTGTAAAAGTAAAATGTACTCCATCTAAAAAACAAGCTTTTTCCTGTACATAGAATTTTATTATAAAAGCCTCTGAAACTAGTTCTACTACATATGGTTAATAATCTTGAAATAACATTTGGAACAGTAAGTAAAAAAATTCATGTGCCTAAATAAGTTGTAAAATTATTTCAGTGTAGGGTAGATGGATAATTATGATATCGTTCTACATATTTTGTAAGAATGTTTCACTTATGTAATCAAAATTTGGTGAGATTATCATGCAAGATACTATTACTTCCAAGTTGCAGATGAGAAACCTGAGGTTTGTCAAATTTAGCAAACATGGCCAAGACCACACAGGGTTACCATATGTGGCATAAACCAAACTTTGTCCATGCCAACTGACTTTATAGAAATAAGGTCATATTATCTTTATAAATATATTTTTGTAGTTCTCTAATAAGTACTTATATTGTTTAGAAAATCAAGAATTTTCCTGAAATTTAAAACATTTCAACAATAAAAATAATCATAGCATGCTAATGCATAGCTAGTGGAGAGGGTTAAGTCCATCTTGAGAAGGACCCAGCCTCTCCTTTTGAAGAACAACTCTTTTGGCTATTCAAACACACACCCCACCCCCTTCCAAACAGAACCAGCAAAACTCTCATAAATGGAAAAGATACTCCAAAAGAAACAAGCAAAAAAAATCAACGTAACATTTCTTTTTCTAGAGAAGCTGAGGTGCTTTGTTATATTCCACTATATCAAACACTTATATCACGACCACAAGCACTTCACTGCTGTCTTCAGGCTGTGACACGAGACATGGCAGAGGCCATGCTTACAGCAGCTAATTTGAATTTAGCTCAAAGGACCTCTGGCAGAAAAATGACACCACTGATCTGAAACCATCATTGCATGGTCATAGAATAATAAAATGCATCCATTCCATGAAAATGGGAGTACATATATTTTATTATTTATTACGTTCTTAAAGAACATTAGAGAGCTTGACACACTAGGGATAAGTGAACTATTTCTAGGATATCTAAAGACCAGGTCTTTTCCTCCCTCTCCCTCTCCCTCCGCTCCCCCTTTGTCTTCTCTCCCTATCTCCATCTTTATGTATTTTGTCCTTAGCAACAACTAATAACTACTTTATCCTCCCCCAAATGAAATATGAAGGTGGGTGCAATAAGAATAATCAAGACTACCACCAGAAAACAGCTACCTTAGCATTTAACACAGCTGTCAGCACAACTACGTGTATCATGTAGTCCAATTGAATCTGTGTTTTATTTCCATTTGTATACTTTGATTAATAACCCAGAAAAGGAACAATAACCTTCTCAGAGTCCTTAAGTGCTTTTCATGTTATGCAGTGGTGGGATGGGGAGTCATAATTTCATTCTGATGAATGAAATAAAAAGTAATATCTAGGAGATGCAAACTAACCTTAAAGAACCTCAGTCAATGCCAGTTATGGATGCTTAGAGCTCACTCGTGAAAGAGTCATCATTAAAAAAAAGAAGCCAAAAAAATACAATATACATGTGGTAATTATTTCTAGGAATATGTGCTCATAATTTGTGTTCAATAGTATTGTAAATTAGCCTTATGTTATTAAAAGCATTACATATTTTCATTTGTCTGTTTTGTGGAGATCAGCAGTATACATATAAGAGATGAAAAAAATTTTTTCTAATGTTATGTGAATGGATTCTTGAGGCATAAGATAAAGCTTCCAGTGACAACATCACGCACAGGGTGCATGATGCATTTAAAAAGGGCAGCATATCTTCAAGTGTTTAAATGGAAGTGAAAATAAGGTTTTCTATAAAACTGTTAGATATCTTGAATAATGGTTCTAATGGTGACTAGGAAATTTATTTTGAAGTTGCAGCATACAACACAGCAATCCCACTACTGGGCATACACCCTGAGAAAACCATAATTCAAAAAGAGGCATGTACCACAATGTGCATTGCAGCTCTATTTACAATAGCCAGGAGATGGAAACAACCTAAGTGTCCATAGACAGATGAATGGATAAAGAAGATGTGGCACATATATACAATGGAATATTACTCAGCCATAAAAAGAAACAAAATTGAATTATTTGTAGTGAGGAGGATGGAACTAGAGTCTGTCACGCAGAGTGAAGTCAGAAGGAGAAAAACAAATACCATATGCTAACATATGTATGGAATCTAAAAGTAAAAATGGTTTTGAAGAACCCAGGGGCAAGACAGGAATAAAGACTCAGACGCAGAGAATGGCCTTGAGGACACCGGGAGGGGGAAGGGTAAGCTGGGACGAAGTGAGAGAGGGGCATGGACATATACACACTACCAAATGTAAAATAGCTAGCTAGTGGGAAGCAGCCGCATAGCACAGGGAGATCAGCTCAGTGCTTTTTGACCACCTAGAGGGGTGGGATAGGGAGGGTGGGAGGGAGGGAGACACAAGAGGGAGGAGATATGGGGATATATGTATATGTATAGCTGATTCACTTTGTTATAAAGCAGAAACTAACACACCACTGTGAAGCAATTATACTCCAATAAAGGTGTTAAAAAATAAAAATAAAAATAAAAGACCAGGTAAAATGTTCAGGCTTGAAATAGCATCTGCTAGCAGCTCTTTTAAAACTTCTGTTAACTTTCCCAAAATTCATGTCTCAGAGAAGAGATTTCATAACAATGTTGATCTTATGTAGGACTAATTGTTGCTCTGTCACCAGAGTGTGGAAGGATTTCCACTAAATTAAAAGATCATGGAACAGAACATGAATTGTACAACAAAACTGATGTTGCACCAGTGCTTTGCTTTAGGAATTGTGCAAAGCTATCCTGCTGAAATCAGGAGGAAGGTCCTTTAGCCAGGTCTCATTCTCTCCTTCCTTTTTGAAAATTAGTATGCGTCATGTGTATTGCTGTACTTTAGTAACCATGAGGAAAGTGGGATTCTGCAAGTCTACTCCTTCTGTTTCTTGAGGCAGCCAAAATGTCTCTCTCAGGTTCCCCAATGGTACATACTTCTGTTCTAGATCTAGGAAAAGACTTCAACCTCCAGAACATAACTAAGCAAGAATTTGTGGAAGAGAGGTTACCGAGTCCAAGCACTTACTGCTCAAAGCTCAACAGGTCAATAAATCAAGAGATGAGGTGTTGGGGCAAGGAATAACTAATGACTTTATTCAAAAAGCCCGCAGACTGAGAAGATGGTGCACTGGTGTCCCAAAGAACCATCTTACTCAAATTAGAATTCAAGCTTCTTTTATACTAAAAGGGAGGGAATGTGGCTGGCTGCTGCAAACTTCCTGGTGCTGGAATCCTTTGTTCCTGCTGCTGTCACAACGTTCCTGTAAACCTCTAACAAGACACAGATTGTTTTCTGTTATGTAATTTTCATCTCTCTATGAATGGGAAGGTGTTATAACTTTAAAGATCAAGAGTGGGAGGCAGAGCCTTGAGAATGGGCTATCATGTATATTTCAGGCTATGGGCAACATTCTTTCACAAAGGTGCAGAGCCAGCATGACTGAGACAGGCAACAGAGCACAAGGGTTAGAGCTAAAGGAATAGATCCAATATGGAGTCAGGTTTGTTCTTCTCTGTTACGAGAGTAGTTAATGAAGGTGAACTGTACGCCGTGAAAATGTTTCCAGGTTAGGGTGGAGAACACAGAAGTTCTGGGATAAGGTGTGCACTTGGGATGGGAGTCTGCTACGTACCATATGTGATGGAGTGCTAGGCTGAGGGTAGGAGGGTAAACAATTATTCCATCTCAGGGGCAGCAGAGCCTCATTCATTGATGGATACTGATAATGCTGACATCAGTTAACAATTATTGAGCCTGTATATGTGCTCAACCCTGTTACCATCATTTTACAGGTATTGGTATTAGTTCATGTCATCCGGACAATTATGGCTTTCACTGGACGTACCCATCTGGACATTGGGAACTGATGGAGGAACTAACCAACACCATCCTTCCAGCTGTGATATTCAGTAATTGACCAACCCCAAAAAGGATAGGGAAGGAGAAAAAAGGAAATGTGGGGCTAATTCATAAAAATGGAGATATCAGTAGAAGAGTAGATAGCTCAGAAAGAGGCATTGGCAAAAGAATCTGGTTTATAATAAAGGTGACATTATCAATCAGTGTGGAAAGAAAGAAGTCGTCCATGAATTGCCAGTTATAGTAAATAGTTCTGGTTCCCTATTTTGTCAAAGAGAAACATTATATCTTCACTAAATAATGCATGCTAAAATAATTCCCATATACGTTAGAATTCAATGTAATAAAATGAATAGACAAAATCTACATATTGTATACACTGTGTTGATAATTGCCATAAGTGCTTTACATATAAAAATGCTTTGGTCCTCATAACAAGTTCCTATGAGGTAGGAACAATGATTTCACTCTTTCACAGGTAAGAAAACCAGCGTGGAGAGAGGTTAAGTAACACTGTCCAAGGTCGCACAGCTTATCTGTTCCAATAGCCATCTCAGACTTAACATGTCCACAAGCAAATTCCTAATCTTCTTTCTAAAAAAATAACATATACCATCCTCTATCATCTCCATCTCAGAACCTTATTTACTTAGAGTCATCTAGTTACTCTAGTCAAAAATCTCAGAGCCATCCTTAACTCTTCTTACATCCTGCACACAAGCATTTTGGAAAATGCGAGTGGATCTAAGTTGGTCCACACCCTATTTCCTAGTTTATTTCATCTCCTAAGTGGTCTCCCTGCTCCAACCCTTGTTTTTCTAGTCTATTCTCACTGAAGCAGCAAGAATAATCCCTTACAACGTATATCAGATCAGGTTACTCCTCTACCTGAAGATTGCTCCCCAGTGAATCCCCATAGCCAGCTCTCCAACCTTCAAGTCTTTGCTCAAATGTCTCCATAATAATGAAGGCTATCCTGACAATGTGTCTAAAATTGTGACCCACCATCACCATCTGCCCCCACCAGCACTTCTAATCCCCATATTTCACTCTTTTAATCCCTCTCTAATATCACATATAATTTATTGAATATACTTACTATTTTTTGTTTGTCTTCCCTAAAGTATAAGTTCTGCATGGGCATGATCTTATCTGTTTCATTCACAGATGTATGCTAAGCACCTAGCACAGTGCTTCACCCTTAATACAGACTCCATAAATATTCGTTGAATGAATGTTGGGACTAGGATTTCAAACATAGGCAGCATGAGTCTAGAGTCCATAAAATTAATGACTAAGCAGCTCCATAAAAAATAAAATTATTTTTAAAAATGTTCAAAAAATCGGTGAACATGGGAAGGGAAAAGGCTTTAGGAATATTAAAGTACTAAAAGAAATTATTCAGGAAAAAATGTGACAGTTAAAAGTATATAAGAATTAAACCGTTTTTAAAATATAACGTTATCCAAGATGTTAGCAATAAGTAAAAATGAGAAATGTCTACTATACATGTGGTAACCTATTACAAATCAAATGGGGAAAAAACCTTAAAACCCCTATAAGTATTAAAAAGATATATAAACTCACAAGAAAAAAAAACAAATAGAAAAGCATAATATATAGAAATTCACATTGTCTAATAATACAACTCATTACATTGGGGTGTCATTTTTAAAAACTAGGAAGTCAGCAAAAATACAGAAAGAAAAGAGGGGAAAAAAAGACTACCTAAACCCCGTGTTGATGAGGGCTGAATAAATCATATATAACATCTATCATGAGCTTTAAGATATTCCTGCATTTTGATACAGTGGCTCTATTTCTAAAAATCTACTCTGAGGACGTAATTGGATGTGTAGAGAAAAGTACGTGTACAAAGGCTTTCATCAAAGTCTCAGAATAAGGAATAATACTATAAAAACAAACCATACATTCCAGACTTGAGAAATACTTGAGTATTTCATGCAAATGTATAGTAATCCATTAAAATGAATGTTTTTGAAGAAAACTTGGAAACATAGAAAATAACTTTTTTTTGAAGACGGGTAAATAGTTATGATGATAGCATGGTCTATGCTGGTTGGATCAAAGCCTTGTTACAACTGGAAGATGCAAGAACCTGGAGCAGGGGTTACAGTCTACTAGGCAAACTGATCAGACCCTTCAGCGAAGGGTCTTGGGTGAACCTAGTGCCAAATCATGGAGACTCCTGGTCACATAGGCAGAAAGGTCACTTGGGCTTCAAAGACGATGCTAACTTATTTCCCAGATTTGCCTAAGGTAAGTAAGTAAAGGGGATTATCATGTAATGATGATGATGATGGCATCATTATATAGAGAGTATTATATATATATATATATATGTATATCACATAAAATCCTGATAGTAAAAAAATAAATTTTCCAAATACCTTTTCCAATAACCTCTCTTTGTGATTGCCTTTAAGTCCGAGATAGAGCAGCTTTGAAAGAAAGTTCTTCACATGTTACTAATCAACTCCAAAATGTAAGAATAATTTTTAGAAAGAAGTTGAAAGTTCCTGAAACAATTGTAAATCCAGTTCCATGATACATTTTAGCTATGAATAAATAGGCATTGTAGAGAATAGTTTCACTGCTATCATTTGTGGGGTCACTAACTTATCTCTTGCTAATTTCAAAATGAGCACTTTCTTGTTTTTCTGACTAAGGCACTCAAAAGAAATTTCAAGTAACCATATAACCTTTTATTGTAGATTTCTGTGAGTTCAGTGAATTGCATTTTAAGTGGAATGCCAGTTTGTGGAATGATGTCACGTTTGTATTTTAAAATTTAAACAAAAGCAATTTGTCCTTCTATTGCTAATGACTGTAGTATACGCAGTTCAGTGTTGTTTAAATAGAATTCAAATAACTTTCTTGTAATCGTTAATCATTTTAGCAGCTGGCATGAGGTCAGCCATCAATAAGCACATGCAAGTGTTGCAAATGAGGCTCAGGGATCAATAGAACATTCCTCTTTCCATGGAAACACAGCCTACTCAGATGGCTGTCCTCCCTGCTCCTTTCTGTTTTGTATTTATGGTAGATTCATTCACAGGCACATTTTTTTGTGGAAAAACTGCCATATTAGGGAAATTGACAAAATGCGTTTCACCAACATCATGACAGAGATGGCATTTGTTATAAAGAACATATCCTGAGAGAGGCAGGAGCAGGTATATAATTTGGTACAGAGGCTAAGGTTGCAAAGTAAAGTTCTCAGCCTTTAATGGGTATGTGTCGTCACTGGTCCACTTTCTTTCGTATGGATTTTTAAATGTATTACAAAGGCATACACTCATCTTAGTATGTGGAATTCTGTTATGGGTTTATTTTAAAAGACACACACTTAAATATGTAGGCTTTTGTTTATCAGGCTGAGACAAAACATTACCTTAATAAACGTCAGCTTCACTTTTGTTTCTTAGGCATTAAAACATTTTAATTACTGATAATTAATGGGAATATAAGTTGTTTCATAAAAAAATACAAAAATATTTACTGCTCCGTTGCAAAAAATAGATTTTCATATATACTGCCCTCCCCCTCCCTTGTTAGGCAGAAAGTAGATTTGTATTTATTATAAAGTTCATTACCGTGTCTACAGATACATGTGTTCCTGCATATTTCATAAATGTCATTGTTTAACATAAAACATTTTACAAACTGTTTAAAAATGTTAAAGTACTTTTGTGGTAAAGAAGTAAAAAGAGAGAGATTTGAGGAAAGAAAGGAATCCCTTTGTTGTTTGTGCCTTTAATTAATTTTCTGGAGAGATATTATAGGAACCACGTTTGCTTCTGTGTACCTCAGTATTTGTAGGAGATGACCTAGAAATGTACAACAGGGGTCCAGCCTGGGCTTGAGATAAACCCATGAGAAGAGCCGTAAGCTAGAGAGAAAGAAAAGTTTAGAAATAAGAAAAGTGATTTTTTTTTTAAAAAGCAGCATGCACATCACCCCAGGGGGTGATCTCTAGCAATATCCTCTTTACTCATGTAAATACTCAAAAAGAAAAAGAAAACAAGCAAGCAAAAAAACCCTCAACTCTTGTGAACTTAGGAGGAAAATATAAAAGACAGCCAAGAAGGAAATTCTCTAATGTTGCCCTTTGGAGTCTGCGTAGGGGTCCCGCTTGCTGCCTATTCTTGACTCCCTTGGGGGAATATTTCTTGGGAAGAAACTGGTCCTCCCAGCAGTCGCCAGAGCACTGATTCCCAGAAGGTGCAACGACGCGTGTGGCTGGGACAGGAAGAAAGGGTTGCCACTCATCTGTTGCACAAGCGCGAAGCTGGAGCAGGCATCTGCTGGGACGCAACGGGCGACCAGCAGCTCACCCCAGGGCTTTTGGAAGATAAAAGGAATCAAGTAGAACCCGAGGGTGTCAAGTCGGGTAATCGCTCATCGCTAGCTAAGATTCCGCGTGGACGCCACTCTCTATTTCACAAATGGACTCTCCAGTCCCTGGGTCGTGACCAACCAAGCCTCTTTGAGTGACAAGCTGGGAATCACCGCGTCGCAGTGGCAAGCAAGTAAGTTATTGCCAACTTGGCCGATATATGTGTTTTTCCTCTAAACACTTCGATCTAATTCTAAGGTGTGACCATTAAAGTGATTGCCAAAAGATAACTTTTATCCTGAAATCTCAGTACGCTGATGGGAGCATCTCTCTCTCTCTCTCTCTCTCTTCCTCCCTCCCTCCCTCCCTCTCTCTCTCTCTCTTTCTCTGTCTCTCAATACATCCCACCTGAAGCCACCGAACTTCGCGCTCCTAGGCTGGTGCGCGTTTGGGGTTTTAGTTAATATTTGGAAACTTACTGATTTCCTATGCCTGTTGCAAAGACAGAGCTGGATGAGGGTGGGTGGAACGCTGCCTCGTCATTTATTCATTGCGACCTTCTCCATTGTTGACACTAGTAGCAAGCCGCAGACGCCTGATCTTGCAGGGGAAGTCTGACACCTTGAGGACGGGAGAGCGGGTGCCGGGACCCCAGAAGAGCCAGAGTGGGAGAAGCTTTGAGAGTTACGGGGTGAGGGTGGCGGTTACTTTTTCAAGTCAGGCGACCTGCCGCCCGGGTGCTTGTTTACTAGGGTGGGAGCAGGGTGCTCAGAAGCCGGGTCCTGACGCGAACTGGAGTCGGGCAGCCTGCAGAGCTCGCCCGGAGCCTGGAGGTGTGTCTGGCTCGCCTCCAGGATCACTGGGTGGGTTCTGGCCACCGACAGGGCTGGATGACCGCTGGTTTGTGGTGAGCTCGCCTGCCCCCAAACACTTGGTTCAGCCCAAACATTTGGCCCCGGGAGGCGGAGGGTATTCCTGGGCAGCCGAGCCGGGGTCCTGCCCTCGCGCGGGTCCCATCCACCGCCGGGCAGAGCGGTGCGTGGGACGCACATCTTCACGAGTGGTCCCCTCCGAACCCGGTCTGTGCGGACCCCGAGTCAGGCAGCCGCCAGAGATGGAGGGAGGGGTGCCTTCCTCCGGGTTCATCGGCTGACAGCCCTGGGAACGCTAACTTTATCCGGAGGGGTCCGTAAGGGCGAGGGTGGGCGAGGTTCTCTTCCCCGGGAGCTCACCTCCCCCTCCAGGGCCTCCCCTCCCCCGCCTCCCATGGCATCACTCTCAGAGCATCCTCACTCCGCCCAGTTCGGTGCCAGCTGCGTGGGCTCCAGCTTCGTGCGTTTTCCTTGGAATGCTCCAAAACTCGGCGGAGACTAAGGAAATCCCGTTGGAATTTGCCGGGCGTGCTCTCACCCGGCCAAGCACCCGCGCCGCCGACCTTGACTCGATCCCTCCTCAGCCAGAAGATTGCAACTTTGCAGGTAAAGAGGCTGTCGCCTCAGAGCTCCATTTGACCCGAGCTATACCTCGCCTGCTTTCTGGGATCTCGGTTAAGTTTCTCAAGCTGCTTGGGAAGCCGGCTCTCCCTTGGGAAGCGGACGTCCCTGGGGGGTTATGAGTTCAAGAGGCTCCGGCTGCACGGTTTCTCTTTAAGGCTTGGGACTGGGTCCGTGAAGCTTTTTCTGTGATGGACCCGGGCTGAGCTGGAGTTCTCAGCCTTTCACCGCAGCCGGCTTTAAAGCAGGGGAGAGGGCAAAGAGTGAACCCGCAGTGTGACTTATATGGTACTCAAAGCAGCAGCAGCCACGATATGGAGCTGGGAAAGAAGGCTGTTTTTAGCCTTTTATGCATTTAGGGAAAATGGAGATCTTGGTGGCCCCTGGGCGTATATAAGTGAGCCCTTAGATTCTGGTACCTAAACTGGGGTAATGAAGAAAGGATAGTGATCAGTATCCTGTCGATCAATTATACTCTGCGTCATTTTCATTCTCTATCAAAAAAACAGAAACACTTATCCGTGTCGCTGGACCCAGGCTAGGGATTCCTAGTTTGCTTGGCAACTGAAATTCCAACTAAGCCAATGACCCTGTTTGCTACTTGGCTGAATCACTGAGATTTGCTGCACAACTTGTTCTAGCTGAGAACTCAGCTGCCTTTTGTGATGAGGTAACTAGAGAATACTGGAAAGGGATGGACGGTTGGGAGAGATTGAGACAAGGGAGCTCCGTGTCTTGTCTGTATTCACCATGCTGTATCCACTATGGTGTAATCCTGTTCATACGGTTTCTTAGGGTGGCCCTTCGTGGTTAATATCCACAGGGGACAAATGCAGCAGGTCGCTTACTCTGAGTGAGCACCAAGCCAAAGGAGCAGGGGGAAACAGAAGCAAGGTTTACTTGTTTTATTAAAAGGAAATTTAAAACAGACTTGTAACACTGAAAAAAAAATTCCGTTCTCATACACTTTCTGGATTTCCTATTACAGTAATTGCTGCACAAAACATATTACAAATTCTTTAAGAGAAAAGGTTAGCTAGAGTTTGTTATGTTTGTTGTGTGTGTTTTTTTTTAATTCTGAATTAGGGAGAGTAAGAGTGGGTGGATATGTTAAAACATTGAAATCGTCATCACTGTGTTATGGTTGGCTATTTAAACTTAGATTTGTAATACTTACTTCTGTTCATCCGGACAGTAGACCAAGAAACACCTCTCTTTTAAGTATGGAAGGCAAAGAATCAATAAGATAAAGGGATAACTAGCAGTTCGAATATTAGAATCAAAATTTAGTAAGATATTGCTAAAGATGCACTTTAAAAACTATATTTATAAATTAATGCAGTTAATGTAAATCAGTGTGTCGGTAGAAGTTAAATTGGCTTTATCAAAGTATTTATGCAAATGTCTTGAATTAATGGACGGTTAGTACAGGTAGAAAGCAAGCAAGCATTTTCATTGTTCATGAATGAGACCACAGAGCTGGAGACCCTTTCAGTAGAGCTGATCAGAGCTCAGCTACCCTGCTAAGCTTGCCGTTGTGGAGTGAAGTGCCAAGAAAGTTACACACAAAGAGAAGTGCTAACAGGTTAATGAAATTGATACATAAGATGTACTTAATATTCATTGAGTGAATGAATATATAGTTAGGTAGGCAGACAGTTTAAGGCATAGCAAGAAGATTTGTAATTGCAAATTTAGAAAAGTTCTTCCACTTAGTTAAGAGCTTAAAGGAACATGGGCATCCATCAAAGCATAATCTATCTCAGCTCAACAGGTAAAAGAAACATGTCTCTTTAGTAAATCCTGTCAAATATTAACTCTGAAAATCTTGGGTTTTGAAAAGTAAGTTTCAATTTACTTGCTTAATGGTCATTATCACAGATATAAGAGGTGGAATAAATTTTCCATTACTTATAAGCTTTAATATTTTGTAATTTTTACATTATTTATTTTTCTGTGGCAGTTATTCCTGTAAAGCCAAGTTCAAAATGCAAAGAGAAAACCTAGAGAAAATTAAAGTTCTATATGAATTTTATGGCCACTTTGATTCTTAAAATGGTAAGAGAGCAAATAACTTTCCACATAAGATAGACTTTATTAACACATACTTTATATAAGTAGGAAACACCAGACATTGCTTTTATTCTCTCTGATTAGGGGAATTTGAATATCGTGTTCAGTACATACATTTTAAACTTTTAAACTTAAACCCTATTATAAATGTGATAAATTTCTATTGAAGTATAATAATAACCTCTAGGGATGCACTGCTTAACCCCACTGAGTTGAAAATACTTTCACAAATATATTGTAGAAAATATTGTCATAGTTTTATGCCTGCGTGTTTAATTGTCAGGATAATTTATGGCAATTCAGATTATCGACATTATATTTAGCAACTGAAAACTGACAATCTGCCTTTTCTAATTAATTCATATATTGGAACAAAAATAAAGACATGCACACTTTTGTTCAGTAGTTAATATTGTGAATATCAGTGCTCCAAGAGATAAAGGATTTTGTAAATAAAGATATAGAAGAAATGCTAAATACTAGCTAGGAAAGTAAAACTGTGGACTGAATATTTTCTTATGAAAATGTGCTTGGTTTCTTTTTAAAAACAAGCTAGATGAAGGGAAATATAATAAACTATTAACTTTTCTTTTTTCAAAATCATAATTGCTGAACATTTTATGAGATCAGATTCTAATGTGCATCTTTTCCTCCCACGTTGTATTGTCTGGGCCAAACTGAAACTAATGTTACTCACCTCTTTAATGTCTATGGAAAACCCACCATTAGCATTTTGGTTCTTATTAAAAATGATGAAGAGACAGCTCAAAACAAAAACCTTGTCTTTTCACCTAATTTATGCTTCATCATGCCGCACAACACATACTCATACCAAATAAACATTAAAACTTGTTAATTCAACCCAACTTAAATTGGACATTTGCTTCTATCTAGTTGTGATGAAAAACTGCTTTAGAACTATCTTTCCTCTCCTTATGTTTTCTAGTTCTAATCCTCCAAGATGCATTGAGACCTTAATATTTTAAGAGATTTGAGAATATTTTGGTTAGGGATGTAATATCATAGCTGTACCTTTTTAATCAGTACAAATGAAGACCTGATCTCTGAAAACATTAGTACTACCAAAATACGCTACGATGAAAAAATACATTTAGGAGAAGAAGCTCTTCATTTGTGAAACTGAAAATTAAAGACACATGCATTGGAAATGCATCAATTTAAAACTACATTGTTCCATGAACTATTCAGTAAATGTAGATATACTTAAATTTTTAAAAAATCTCAGTGATCCCTCTGAAAGTTCAGTTTCACTTAAACAGGTTATAAAAGAGAGACAATAGTTTCAGTACTTGATCTTTTCTTTTAACTGATATCCCATTAATATTAGTGTATGTTTTGTCAGCCCTTATAAAAATGTTTCCTTTGAAACACAGCGGTGTCACTGAGTAACGGCTTCTTGAGAAGCAACAGATGACACATGGGCACAGTTTTATTCATAAAATTAGAAATGTTAAGTAAAACGTTAATTTAAAAACATGCCTTGATGGCTTTATCTAGCACACTGCATTCTTTTTGAGAAATGGCAAGTGAAATGTAATGAATCAGATATGCATTCGTTACACTCTGCCTGTAGTTTGCTAGGTTTTTGAAATATGTTGAAAAAGTTACCATAAGTCATTCCTTGAACAAATATTATCAAGAGTAAATTTTACTTAAGACAGGAAAACAGGAACTATTATGAAAAAAGGAAAGGAGAAATAAGAGAGGGGGCCATTATTTATGGGTACTTAAGGTATGCCAGGAGCTATGCTAGAAACTTAGAAAAAAAATTTTTTTTCTCTCATTTATCTTCACATCTACCCTAACACTAAGGTATTATTACTACCTTTTAACAAATGTGAAAAGACTAAATTACTAAAAAAAATTTTTTTAAATCACAAAGCTGCTTTATGGTAGAGTCAGGATTGGAACCCATGTCTACTTGATTCTAAAGGCAATACTCTTTTTACTTGATTCTTATGGTCTCCAAAATAAAGTTAGTAATCTTTTAACAAGATCCATAAATTCATTGTATTCTTGCAGTCATTTATTGCTTTAATTTTTCAAATGTTATAACACTGGGACATAATTACGAGGCTAGACCCCATCATGAGGCTAGAATTTGAAACAATACTCTTAACTAAAGCTCCATGGGTTTTGAAGCAGAGCAGGAGATGAGCTACTCAGCTCAAGCTAGTTTCTTAAAATTATTTCCTTTCTTACTCTCGAATCTAAATGTAACATATGTGGAAAGAAAAAAAGGCTTATTTTCATGGATAACATTCAAGGTAATACATTTTTACATAGTCATGAGATTATAATTTCTAAATAAAAAATTGTCATTCAAAACTTTAGAATATCTGCAGGCTGTTGATAAAATGTCTTTGTACAAAACACAGTCATGTTAAGACAGGTTTATATTGCATCTTATTAGTGTTATATGAAATTTCTAGACAAGTGTTTGTTTTGTCTTCATTTTAATTTCCTAATTATTTTGCATGTTCCTTGGTATTTAATGAGGGGAACGCTCTTTCATGCATCCCAGAAGATATCTGTCAGCTGGTGGCACATTTTAACAAACTTGCCATGGGTTTTTTTTTTTTAAACCTACACCTGAATTGAAAACCAGAGTGCTTAAATCCAAAAACCTATTGATGTCGAAATTGAGGAAATAACTTTTTTGAATATATGTCATACCATTACAAAAATTAGCACTGAAGTGATATCCATTCAGTAGATATTGCTTGAATATTAGTACATGAATAATTGAATAAATAGATGAGTGACACACAAATTAGATCTTCATCTTTGCCTTTGCTGGCAAAGCTCCCTCTGTACAGAATAACTTTTCCCTTATTGCTTCCTGTCAAAATGTTCTCCAGGCACCAAAACCTGGCTCAATATCACTGTCTCCTTGAAAGTTTCCTTTATGTCTCCAGGTGTCACGCGTATAAACACAAGCAAAACCCTTGTTATATTCTGCCTTGCAGATGGGTAGAGGTATATCTCCTGAACTAGACAGTAAACTCCTTTAAGGAACCCAGAGAATGCTCAAAAAATGTGTGAGTTTTTAAGTGACTTTGACTGTTGAAAATATTATGCTTTTGCAATTAAGCATACTTAATTTATTTCAGTTTTATAATTCCATTGCGATCATATAATTGTGAGCATATTTATTTAACTAATGAAGCCATTATAATGATAACTTTGCACTTATGGGATATAGTGAGTACCATATTACTTCCTATGTTATAAACATAACCTGCCATTATTCAATGGACATAACTTTCAGTCAACTTTTATGTCGATTATTCAATGGACATAACTTTCAGTCAACTATAATGCTCATTTTCACAGGATTTATATAACCAATTATATTATCAATGTGCTGTAGTTTAAGTGGTGCTGTGCTGAAATTCTTAGGAGCGAGTTTTAGTTCTATTACACCAAGAAAAGTGTGATTAGAGTAGAAAGCGGACAAAACAAGTATTTCTCAGGAATATCTACTGAACTAAAGAAAGTCAGAGACGTCTTTGGTATGATTAGATTTGATAAATTAAGCTAAAAATTCATGTCAAAACCTTGACAGTATATGATGTCCAACTGTGGGTGGCATGAGCTTTTATTTCTGGGAGGGTGGTTGGTGTATTTTTAGTCTTTTTATTCTGCTTCATTAAGAGTAAAATTCTTACAAATGAAAGTTTATGAACAGTGTTCAGGTACTCTGCTACACTTTTAATATATTTTACCTCTAAACGATAGTGGAGAAACAACACAATTGTGTAAGCTAGTACCCTGTGCATACCAGGACCATAGTTCATAGCTCATTGGATCGTAATTTTCATTTTCACAGAATTAGGATAATTAGTGTTCAACATATGCTTTTTGAATGGGTGAATGGAATAAATGAATGCATGGGTGATTGTTGTCAACTGCTATGCTCAACCTCTGCATTTTAATATGCTGTTCTTTCAAGGAACTGGTCACATACCAATATGAATCCTCCCAAATATGATGGAAGGATGAAAGGACAGCCGTGATGCATAGTGTACATTGAGTGAAGGATGGAGAATCCATCATGCTTTATATATAATCATCCTTACTGTTTGTGAAGCATGGGTATCATTTTATGTAAAGATCTCTTTACATAAAATCTTTAGGCTGTATACCCTGAAGATCACATTGAAGGCTACACTTTAAATGAATTCTCTTCTGTGATAGTTGTAGTTTGACAAGCAATGTTGGGATTCGTTTAACTGTGTAGAAATATATATATATATTTGCATTTAAACATATACCAGCCCTTAAAACCTGCATTTAAATTCATTAATTAAGCATAAATTATATATATATCTCCATCTGTATGTACTGTATATATATATACATATATATGTAATATATACATATATATGTGAACCTGTACATATAGCTATATATAATGCTATATAAGTAGTACAGAATGATACAGAGTGGGAGATTGATCCTGGGGATGAGTTCTTAAGATGATGCTTACAGAGTAATTATCAGAGACAGGGAGATAAAAATTGTTAGCAAAGAGGATAAAGTAGCCTATAAAAGACAAAGGAAGTTTTTTGCTAATGTATTAGTCTCCCTGTAGAAAGGTTAGATATGTAATGAATGACTTGGAAGTTCATCTAATTCAAAAGTCTTTTTTTAAGCAAATGCTCAAATCTTACCAAATGATTTTTTAAAATATTATATACATATATGATACATATACACACATATAAAATGCTTCATGAAGGACTTATTTAATGCATGGCAATCACTCTACTAGATGCTGAGCATACAGAGAGGCACATATTACCTTTTTGTTTAAGATTTCCAAAGAAGATTCTCATAAGCCTCTTAATATGCTCTAGTGTCCCCTGTTATCTTGTAGATGTTTTGCTGTTTTATTGTCACCTGATCTCTTCTCATGGAAATAGAAAACTTATTAGGAAAATAACAAGTCATGCTGAAATAAATATAGTCTATATTTGGAATTTAAAAAAAATAGCATCAGGTCATGTTGGAAGAAATCCAAATGCATCTTCCTTGCCTCCAATTATTGTTTTCTATAAGGGTAGGGCTTAGAGTTTCAAACCAGAAATTTATGTTAAATTGAAATAGTATTATTGACACTGTTAAAGATGGTGCTTTCCTTTTATATATAGATATTACTGACTTACCATTCAAAGGTGATGTATTTTAGGAGATAAATTGTTTCCAAAGTCTTGATGGATTTATGGTGATACAGCCACATGTTGCCCAATGGCCCTTTGAACCAATGAAGCAAACCTAAGAGAAGAAGGCAGTTTTAGAGCTAGGGGTATCTTGACTTGGATCCTCACCCCCCTATCCCTTTGCCTTGGTACATAAAAAACTTTGGCTCAAGGTAGTCTTAGATAGATGAACCCATCCTAGAATCATCTAAGAGTTCTCAGTATCCACTGTTAGTGTTTCTAGGAAGCTCTTCTGTCTACAGCTGAGCATGTATTGAAGGCCTCAAAATAGGCCAGCTACCTCATGGTCTTAAATATTGGGAACAAAAAGGGGACTACACTGAGCTACATTCATGTTTTTAGAATCATGTTTGGGGGAGTACATCCCTAGGACTATCCACTCTACCAGAAGTTTTTATTGTCTGAGAGTTATCATGTGAAATAATCGGAGTGCCTGTCTCTAAGCCTCTAATAGCCTCTACAATTAAAGAGAAAAAAATATTTTTAAAGAACACTCAAATATTCGGGTTATTATTGCTCTGTAGGATATTAAATAGCTTTGTATCTAAAAAAAAAGGTATGTCTCTCTGTATGTGCTGTATAAAAAGAAAATGTTGGCAGAAGGAAAAGACTTATTTGCTTATCTGGTTCATTCTAACCTCACAGCTTAACATTCTGATTTGTAACGTGCAAACTACTTAGAGAACTGAACCGTATATTTCCATTTAGCATTCCAGCACATTCGTGGAACAGAGTAAACCAGCAAGTGATTTTGCCCTTTCATGAATAAAAGAAGACTTAATGAAAAAACATTTCATTATAATAGTGCTTATGATAAAGAATTTTTCCTAACATATAAAATATCAAAAAATCTAACCTGAAGAGCAAAAACTGCTTTTGTCGGGCTTCCCTGGTGGTGCAGTGGTTGAGAATCTGCCTGTTAATGCAGGGGACAAGGGTTCGAGCCCTGGTCTGGGAGGATCCCACATGCCTCGGAGTGACTAGGCCCGTGAGCCACAACTACTGAGCCTGTGCGTCTGGAGCTTGTGCTCCGCAACAAGAGAGGCCGCGATAGTGAGAGGCCCGTGCACCGTGATGAAGAGTGGCCCCCGCTCGCCACAACTAGAGAAAGCCCTCCTCGCACAGAAACGAAGACCCAACACCGCAAAAATAAATAAAATAAATTAATAAACTCCTACCCCCAACATCTAAAAAAATTAATAAAATAAAGAGAACAAACTATACCTAATAAAACACATGTGTTGGAGGAACAACAGAGCAGAACAGAATTAAACCAGAGCCCCTAAAAAAAACAAAACAGAACAAAAACAAAACTGCTTTTGTCAGTTGTACTTAACAGTGAATCACTGAAACCAGAAGTTAAAACCTAACTTTCTAATCTTCTTAAATATTTTCTTACTAGTTATTACATTGATATAACTGAAATACTGGGAACAATTAAATATTAAAATTACCACTATTTTTTTCAACAAATTGAGTATTTGAAATGATCCACTGTTGAGTAACTTAGGTATATTTGAACCATATAACCTTAATTCGTTTCAGTTTATTTAAAGAGAGTTATTTGAACACTGAACTACCATCTTATGAGTCAAGATCTTCTTATCTATAAAAATATATAAGGATTCTTTGTCAATTATTTAATGTGATTGAAGATAACCTCTGCTCATAGAATGCATCGGTATTCAATAGCTTTTAGGAGTGTTTCAGAGTCTTCCAGAATTTATTTTGATTTGAATCATAATGAAATGGATGTACAGGTATAACAAAGACAGTGACTGCTCAAAGGGTTTCATATACCCTTCGGTTCATTTCCAGTGCAGCATTCAATAATATCTACTGCTTGCACTCTGTCCTCATATCTACAGATGAGCATCTTCAATTGTCTAATTGGTCCTGTGTTTAAGGCTGCTCCCTCATAGACTGGAGGCTGATGACAGAGAAATGGCCGTATAGGAACCAACATTCCCTGCTGCCTCTACCAGATCAGGGTACTTCCATATGTAGATGGCAAGTGTAATGAACATTTATTTCTCTGAACATTTATAAAATTGTGGTTAGGTTCTGTGCTCATGGTGAAATTTAATTGCAACCTCTAATGAATCGTGACTTCTGATAAAATACTCTTGTTAGTTTCTTTTCTTTAGGTTAGAGATAAAAGTTTCTTTCTAATATATTTAAGAAAATTTCGTATCAAGAAGGACTTAAGCAAAGGATTTTAAGAAAGGAAATTTCACATTGTTACGTTCTCTCTTGGTATACAAGGGGCACGACTGAACTATTGTGTTTAAGTAAAATGGTCAGTTGTAAGCTCTGCTCCATTATGAGGGGAAAGTCATTACACGATGGTGCTGGGATTTCTGACCATTTTTGTGTTTTACACTAAAATAGATGCTGACCATAATCATAAGGATAAATATTATATGAATTCACTATAAAGATCTATATGAATATTTTAAATGTCTTGTCTGAAATAACAAAATACTTAAGATATACTACTGATGTATTAATCATAACTACTCATTCATTTTAAAAAGAGTTTAACCCTTTAATTTTAATACATGCAGCAAATACTTTCAGTTTATCTTCTTAAAATTCACAGCAGTACTTTGAAAGTGTTTGCCAGTTATTTGACATATATGTGTAAGACCAACCAATGCAAAACATTTACCTGACTGTTGATGAGCTATAGTCGTCTTTCTTATCAGAGAAGAAAGTAGAAATAAACTTGAGGAACAGTATATTGATCATTTAAAAAATAAAATTTTATACACGCTGACATGCATGCATTTGGTGGAGGGGTGGGCTGAGCTGGATAGATTTAATTTTTTAATTTTTTTCAAGAACAATTATAAACCTGTTTTATTTTTTAATTTTGGTTTTCTTTTTTATTTTTATAATTGCAGGTGCTAAACCTGCTGTCTTTAGATGCCCTCTGTTCCTTGTAGCACCGCCATGCCTCTGTGGGCAACCAAGAGTTCTCTTCAGCATGTTTAGTGTCAGTATGTTGGCAAAAATTTTTCTCAGTTTTTGTTTGATTGAAAATGTTTTTATTTGATCTCACTTTTAAAGCTATTTCCATTGGTTATAGTATTCTAGAGTAAAAATGATTTTCTTCCAGTACCTTATGCCACTCAATGGACTTTTGACTTCTATCATTTCTGCTGAAACGTCAGCCATCAGTTTGATTGTGGCTCCTTTGAGGGCAACATGTTCTTTGTTTTTGGTTGCTTTTATGTTTTCTTTTAGTCTTTTGTTTTCAGTAGTTTTACAATCATGTACCGAAGTGATCTCTTTGGATTTCTGCTGCTTGGCGTTTGGAACATTTCTTAAATATGGCTTGATATCAGTTTTGGAAAATTCTTGGTCATTATCTCTTCAGAGGTAGTTTTGCACCTACCTTTTTTCCCCCTTAACACCTCCAGTTACACTTTTTTTTTCCTTTTTAGTCTGTGTCATATTTCTAGTATTCTTTTAATTCTTCTTTTAATGTATTTCCATACATTTTTGCTCTCTGTGCTGTAATCTGGATATTTTTAATAGCTTTATCTATCCTCTGGAAGGCAGTTAAAATGGGAGTAAACATCTTAATCCAACCAGAACCTAAGCTGATGAGAGGCTAATTTCAGACTTTGCAAGCCCATAAGCCCCTGGTTGACCCCGTTGATATGTTATAAGACCCCAGGGTCTGAGAACCTTGGCTATTTAATAGAACACTTCTCCTTGAAGGTTCCTGAATATGAATTTTTCCTCTGCATTTTTGCGAGATTGATGAATACTCTAAATTTCAGCAGCTTTCTGATAAGTGTCTTACTTATTTTCCTGCGAAGCTTAAGATTTTAACAAATGCTTTGAGAAAATTGCTGCTGAGTGTGAGACTCACTTCCATCTGTCTCCCTTCTTACCAGGACATGAGAAACTTGTATTTGCCTTGGCAGATGCATTGAGGGGAAATGTGGTTTGTAGAAAGTCCGGTCATCTCTCTGTGGTTTCTCCCTAACTGAGATATTGGCTCCTCAAGTCCTAGTCAGCTCTAAGTTGATTTTTTTTTAAATTATTTTATATTGGAGTACAGTTGATTTACAATGCTGTGTTAGTTTCAGGTAAACAGCAAAGTGATTCAGTTATACATATACATATATCCATTCTGTTTTAGATTCTTTTCCAATATAGGTTATTACAGAGTACTGAGTAGAGTCCCTTGTGCTATTCACTAGGTTCTTATTGATTACCTATCTTATATGTAGCAGTGTGTATATGTTAATCCCAACCTCCTAATTTGTCCCTCCCTGCCCAACTTTCCACTTTGGTAACCATGTTTGTTTTCTAAGTCTGTGAGTCTGTTTCTGTTTTGTAAATAAGTTCATTTGTATCATTTTTTTAGAGTCCACATATAAGTGATATCATATGATATTTGTCTTTCTCTGACTTGCTTTACTTAGTATGATAATTGGAACTTTTCTTTAGACAGAGATTTGTTTATTTGCTTGTTTGTTCTTATTTACCCAGCTTTTCTAAACGTTATCAGAAGGAATGTTAGTCCACTACATGCCATTCTATCATAGTCAGAAACACAAGTATTTCTTTTATATTTTGAATTTAATGCCGAAAAATTGAGTCAAAATGTTTAAAAGAAAGAATTATACTTATATGGTATAGTATAGATACATAATTATACCCACAGAGAGATGAATATAGCAACTGCAAAGGAGTTTTGGAATGTTTAACCTGTTTTTTTTTATTAGCTCAGGAGTAACATTATGCTTGCAAAATGACCAAGTCTGTGACATTAGAACAACCATTTTAAACAATCATTTTAAAGCTATTTTGTATAAAATAATAAATTCTAAATAAAACTGTATTAATGTGGCTCAAATCAATTGTAATTAAGTTCCAACTAATAGCTCTTTCTTATTGAATAACAAAGACACTATTAACTCAACAAAAAGTAGAGGCAATATCATGCAGTAGCAATTTGACCTCTTTGTCACTGAGGTGAGATTTTTTTTCAGGCCTGTGGTTTTCTGAGTAATCTTCATTTCTCCATTCGAAATCCATTATACAAGGTTGGGAAAGTGTCATCTCTCACTGCTGTTTGTGTTAGTTATAACTGTTATTGCTAAAGTTGCTTAAGGCCTGAAATATTTCCTTAATGTTGTTCTACAGATGTGCCCAACACTATAGCAACAAGTTCATATAACTTAAGACGTCACCCGAACCTACCTATGAGATATTATCTCTGAATTTTTCATCAGTATCATTCAGCATTTGATTAATATATCTGCTAGTTGTGTTCGTATGATCCAAATCAGACCTTGTTTACCCTGAGATGTGCACTATTGTCTTTTTTGAAAAAATATACATTGCAGTTTTATTCTGTGCAAAAGGGATTCAGAAGTGGATGAGGAAGATGCCATCTTCCCAATATAGACTGTACAGATCCATCGTTAAGTCCAAACACAGCGTGGTCTCAGCTCCAGACTGACAAGTGAGTGTTAGGTTGTCAGTATGAACCTTCCAGGAATGGAGAACCTTAAGTTCTCTCCACAGCCCCTTCCAGGTTAATATATGGCTTTAAGTATGATGAGGCCTTAGAGGAGGGTCTGGCTAAAGGACCATTATGTTTGCTCAGAAGAGAGTGAGGGGTTAGATTAAATTCTATTTAGTCTGGTTGGTCCTGTCCCAGAAGTGGGATGCATATTTGTTTTTTGATCTGACATTCCTAACCTGTCCCTCAGCCCACAGTCTGATGCCATGGTTGTGACCATGGTCCTGAACGCCACATCTACCACCATGGAAAGGAGTTCATCTCATGGTCAACAACAAGTACACCATCTCTGAGCTTCAGGAGAACCCACCCTAAAGCTGGACTTCCCTTCCAGTGGAACCTCTCGGCCACCAACCCTAGATTCATCCAAGTAGTTGTGTTTATCAATAGCTTGTTCCTTTTCATTCCTTAGTAGTATTTCATGGTATGGATGAAACACAGTTTTCATATTGGCTGGGACAACAAATGGACAAGCTGGAGGACTGCTGAGCTCACTTGCCCACTGGGCTACCTTCCTATCCAGGACCTGAGCCTCCGTAGCTGCACACCCAATCCTCTGCCCAGGAAGCCCATAGATTTCATCTGACTGTGGGGATCCAGGCCCATGCAGTGGGCTGTGATGGGACTTCAGTCAATCTCTTGATATATCTGGAGGAAGGTAATCAGCCTTCCCCAAAAGTTGTGGGGTGTCATCTGGAGAACTTTGGGGTTATAACCTTTATCTAAGAGAGTCCTTGAGGAAAGAGCAGATGTTTGGGATCTCTCAAACCCAGCCCAGAGGACCACTTTATTTCTACTCCACCGACCTGTAACAAAGCAGATACTTTAGACCTTAATTCTTCATGACCTGAGTACTACTTTCTTTTTCTCTACATACCGTGTAGATTTGCCAGAAAGCCATCATGCCACTTTTCTCTTATTAGTACTAATGACCAAGAGCACCTGCTCACAGACCTGAAGGCTTTCTTGAATAAGGGCTTCGAGATCAGTTGTCTCCTAACTGGATCTGCATTTACATAGATTAGGGAATGGGAGGTGGGGTGTAAAACTGGAGGGGTCTACCGGCTCTACTTCTGGTTTTCTTGGTGAAGACCTCAAGGCCCATCCATCTCTGGATGTTTTGACATGCCCTGTAGTAAGACCAAGTGCTCTTACAAACAAGAGTGGTGTGGACAAAGGCAGAATTCAGGACCCTGAATACCTCTCCCTTTCATATAGTCCTATCTCCCCCAGCCTCCTTTTCTGCTATCTCTGTCTGCCATTATGCTCCATGGATGCTGCCATGATTGCAGTTTGTATATTAAAGATTTTTCTATTGAAGTTTTTTGATGGCCAAAAAAATTTATACTGTAAATATATATATTTTTTATGAATATCAATTTTGAGACACAATTCTGTAACTGCATAATTACAAACCCTCAGGACTGAAATCCTCTTTGAGCCATGAAGTCGCTCAGACTTTAACCGTACGGGTTCAGTTCTCTGAAGTGTTTTGTGAAGAGCAACATGCTTAATACAATTTTTCTTGAAATCTTCTAGTCTCTTGCTTTGTGGTATCGCATTGGAGCTTAAAGTCACATTGCAGTTCCCCAAATACACAATTATCATGCTAAATAACTAGATGGCTTTTAATGATTCTGGGAGTACGGGAAGTTTAAGGTGCCCTGATAGTGGCTAGAATGAAGTTTTCCAACTTTTTTCCTGAAAATAATAGCAAAGTAATATGAGTTCACATTTAGTGAGTGAGTAGGCTATGGCAGGCCCTAGGCTGATTGGTTTTCCTGCCTTATATTATTAGCCTCAGGACAGCTATCATCATCCCCATTTTACAGATGAGGAAAATAAAGGCTTAGGTTGATTAAACAACTTTCCCAGGTCACACAATTATTATGTAGTATGGCCCTGAATTAAACCCAAACCTGACAAACTCCACAACATAGTTTCTTAGCAATTATGCTATAGTATAATGCAAGTTTGAAACCTGAAGCATTTTCTCAGTGTACCCACATGAATTACTGAACAGTCTCTAGTTTTCTGTTTATCAGTCTTAGCATGTATGACATCACGTTTCCAAGCCTTTTCAGGTTTTATAACACTTGCTAAAGTATTAACTTTTTAGGGACTGGATTTAAATCCAATTGTACAATGTCTGGGAAAACAGTATCCTTATTCCTTCCTTTTTAGTTCTAATCCATATTTATCAATCTCAATTTTAGGAAGACTCACCAAATCTTTATCGTTTTTTCCTTTTCAAGTCTATTTTAAACAGGACTGTTCCAAGGTCTGCCTCTTGGTTTATATTTTAACTTGTGTGTGTCTGTGTGTTTTTTTGATAGATACCATCTCTAACCACTAGAAACCATTCATTTGTTTTGCATCACTGTGTTTTTGTCATTTTGAGAATGTAAGATAACTGAAATCATACACCTTTGTATGACCTTTGGAGACTGGCTTCTTTCACTCAGTATTAAGGCTTTTGAGATGCATTGTATTGTGTGTATCAATAGTTTTTTCCTTTTTAATTGATGAGTAGTAGCCCATAGTGTGGATAAACCACACTCTACTTAACATCTGGATTATTTTCAGATTGTTACCATAACCAACACTGCTGTAAACATCTGTGTACAGTTTTTTTGTGTGAACATAAGTCTTCATTTATCTGGGATACATGCCCAGAGTGTAATTGTTGAGTCATATGCTAGTTGAATGTTTATTTTTTTTAAGAAACTGCTAAACTATCTTTCTGAGTGACTGTACCATTGTGCACACTTAGCAGCAATGTATGAATGATCCAGTTTCTCCACATCCTTAACCGCAAAAGGATGTGGGAACATAGGATAAGGTGACATCTGTACTTCAGTGCCATTACTATTTTTTTATCCTAAAATTCAGCCATTCTTCTAGTAGTGATATCTCATTGTGGCATTAACTTGCATTTCTCCAATGGCTAATATCAGACATAATTATATGTGCTTATTTGCATCTGTATATAATCTTCCATGGAATGTCTCTTTATGTCTTTTGTGCATTATCTAATGTGTTTTTGTTCTTGTTTTGTTTTTCAAGGTTGAGATTTGAGAGTACTTTAAATATCTATGTACTAGTCATTTATCTGATGTGGTTTGCAAGTATTTTCTTCACGTCTGTGGCTTGTCATTTCATCTCTTAAACAAATCATTTGCAGAGTGAAAGTTTTAAGTTTGATGAAATCCAGTGTATCATTTTTTTCTTTTATAACGCCTTTCTTTTTAAAAAGGAAAAAAATAAAACATAGAGAAAACAAGTGATTTACGCAAATCCTCACAGCAAAGAAAACCAGCTTATTGCCTTCTTTTCTTGCTTCTAGTTATAGTGTCGTGTAAATGGGTATCTCAGTCATACTGTCCCCATCTGTCCGCTCACTCCTAGGCCATTCTTATTTCTGTTGACATACAGGTGTAGCATAATATAAAATTTTTCTTGTATATTTTTGATTAAATTCACATGTGCTTATTATGATCATCTGTAAATCACCTGTCCTTATATACAATTAAGCTCAATTTGAACTATTTTTCATTTATTTTGCATCATTCCAAAAGTATTTAGAATGCATCATCTCGAGCCACTGATATATAATTTTTGCTTTTATGGTGATTAGAATTAGGTGAGTCTGTCTTGAATTCCAGATTCAAGATGAATTAATTACTTGAATAGCAAAAAACAAACAAACAAACAAAATAGATTCCCAGGCCAATTCTCAACTCTGTAATGAATGATATTCATATAGTTATTATAATGCAAATGAATCTTAATGGTTTTCAACCATACAATCAAACTTTGACAAAAGATGGAGGGCCAACTTTGGTGACAGAACCTACTGGAAATGTTACAAAGTTGAAAATGTATAATTAAATTTATAGCTCACTGAAGTCAGGAGGTGAAAGTTAAAATGAAAACAGAGCATTAAATATAAATTTATGAATATTATTATTTACAAACAGTATTTAAATGAATATTATTTATTAAATATAGATTTATAAATATTATTTCTAAAATATAAAATAGTTTGAACCATATGAAACTGCCTATATGTAATGATTTTTTTATACAAAATGACTACTTCATATGATTCAACCTAATACTAAAATAATTATCAACATTGGGAGAAGATACGGAAGGACGGGAAGGGATGGTATATGTGAAGGAGGTCCTTATCATTCTTAGCAGGACACCAATAGAAAAGTGTCTAAAGAATCACATTAAGGTATTTTTCTTACGAAGTTAATCCTTGCCATTAACTTTCAGATACCAATGAAATTCATACTTGCAACTGTCTAAATATTTTTTCAACTTTGTTGAGGTATAACTGACAAATAAAACTGTAAGATATTTAAAATATACGTTGTGGTGCTTTGATACATGTATACGTTGTGGAAGGATTCCCATATCCAGTTAACAATCCACCACCTCACATATTTATCTTCTTTTTTTCTTTTTAGTGAGAACATTTAAGTTCTACTCTCTTAGCAAATTTCATCTATACAATACAGTTTTATCAACTATCGCCACCATGTTATACCTTAGATCTTCAGATCTTATTCATCTCATAGCTGAAAGTTTGTACCCTTTAAGCAACCTCTCACTATTTTCCCTACCCACATATCTCAGCCCTTATCAACCACTTTTCTTCTTTCTATTTCTATGACTTTGACTTTTTTTTAAGATTCCACATATAAGTGAGACCATACAGTATTTGTCTTTCTCTGTCTGGCTTATTTCACTTAGCCTAATCCCCTCAAGGCACATCCATGTTGTCACAAATGACAGGATTTCCTTCTTTCTCATGGCTGAATAGTATTTGTGTGTGTGTGTGTGTGTGTGTGTGTGTGTGTATGTGTGTATATATATATCTTCTTTATCCATTCATGCATTGATGGATACTTGGGTTGTTTCCACATCTTTGCTATTGTGAATAATGCTGCAACGAACATGGGCCTGTGGACATCTCTCTGATATCCTCTTTTCATTTCCTTGGAATATATACCCACAAGTGGCAATGCTGGATCGTACGGTAGTTCCCTTTTTTTGAGGAAACACACAAATATTTTAAAATAAACATTTGTCTTCTTTGAATAATGTTTGCATTAGAGATTTCTCATGTTTAATAACCCTCTTCGTTTGCAGCATTGCCTCTTTCTAAGGCCCATTGCCTGAAATTGCTGGAAATATTTTTTCCTGTAGTGCCAGATACCCGACAACAGTAACAATGAAAAGGCAGAATTAAATAATTGATGTGGCTCCTTCTGGAATCAACCTCTCTTTGATTTGATTTATCTTCCTGGTACTTTCACTGACATAACCTGTCAACAAAGTTGTAGAGTAAAACAAAAACATCAAAACACAAGGAAATGCATATTACTTTCTGTTTGCAAAACTTCTGCTTTAGGTAAAATTTGTGTCTGAAAATTGATTGTTGATGAGCTGACTAACAAAAAAATCATATTTCAGGCTCAAATCTGATTGTTTTTACAGTAAATTACCCAAGGCAGATGGAATCTTCTAGTTGATGGAATGTTATGGTTAAAAGCATTTGAGAAAAATATTAGAGTGATGAGACACTTTCACAGTGTGTGCCATTTGAATTTTGCTAAACCACCCCAGTTGCTTGGGAGGAAGTGATTAAAAGCCTCCGATTTGATGTTATATAGACCCCAGTTTAAGTCCTGACCTTCACATTCACTAGCTGGATAACCTTGTAGAAATTACTTAATATTTTTAATCCTCAGGCTTCTCATCTACAAACTGAGGATAAAAATACCTAGCTAACAGTGCAGTTGGTAAGATATATAAAATGAATATATCACAGTGCCAGGAGCATAATAATCTTTCACTAAGTGGCAGGTTCACAGCTAGTAATTTACTGAAAGTTAATTATGAAAATTGCATTGAAGCTCACAGGTTGTTTCTAAGTCGAGTGATAGTAACCTTTTTATTGAAAGTGTGCTCTCTCTAAGAGTTAGAGATGCCCTGGATATGCCTGCATTATAAAACAAATAATGCCATTGACCCTAATGATATTATTTAAGTTTAAAAGAGAGAGATGGAGAGAGAGATGTGATTATAGTTTTAGAGGCCAGGAAATAATGGCTTCTGCTATATTCCTTTCCTTGTTTTGTAGTGGGGCAAGGACTTCTCTGAATGGGGAAAGCAGAGGAAAAGAAAGTATGCAATAGCTCCAGGAGGGGGTATGCAGAGCTATAGTGTATCAAGGCAGCCAGTTAGTGGAAATCCTTGGGACTTCCTCATGTGGGCCTAGGAGTAATAACAATGATTCTAATACTACTAGTGGTTAAAGATATCAAAATCATACCATATTTAATTTATGAGATAAGTTCTATTAGGGTCATAACAGACAGTGGCTACGAGCATGGTATCACACTTAACCAGGTTTCCATTTCAGCTCTGTCACTATCTGTGTCACTTTGGATATGTTATTTATTGAATTTAAGCCTCTGTTTCTTCTTCTGTAGAGAGTGTTTTTATAATTATAATCATGGATGAGGGCATTCAGGCTTTAAGTCTCAGGGCCTTGTAGCAAGTATGTGCAAGTCTAGAATATGAATATTGGTGTGTATATTGTTAACTTCCCCAGTGCTTCTCTCTCCATAAGAATAAAGATATACTTAAAATGTCTACACATAGAAAAGTATATATTGTCTATTGTCTATATATTGATTTGTGTTGGGGCAAAGAAAATGTCAATTGAATACAACCAAATGTTAGCTACTTTCTCTTTTCAAGTAGATGAAAATTCAAAAATGTTAGTTACAAGAAAAAAAGAAATAATGAATCATCTGAGTTATGTCATTCAACTGGCATATATTTGATTAATGACGGCATGCAAGGCAGTATTTATCTAGACCGTGCCACCCAAGATCACTTAGTTAGGAAAAAGATATTCTAGGCCCAACTTTAACCCTGCCACTGTGACTTTGCAATTCAGTGTTTTCTTTAACAATATCATTCTAGCATCTAGATCAGTGGTTGTCAACCATTAGGGTACATCAGATTGCCACCTTATGCTCCGGACTTTCTGGTTCAGTGTGTTTGGGGTACAGCATGAAATTTGCATCTCTGACAAGTTCCCAGATGACATCTATGATGCTGATCACACACTGAGAACCACTGGTCTGGATCAATGATTCTCATCTCAACGTTGTTCGTAGCATTCCTATGTGATCAATACCAAGTTTGGTGCAAATAATTCATTATTAAGTATAAAGTAGCAGTGTTTGAGAAAGATATAATTAAACATTGGAGGATATTTATATTTACCCTAATAATATCACTCCTGTGTCCAAATTAATGTCCTGGGAATTATGCATAGGAATACGCTGCACATCTGAATGCCAGCTGTCTCGTGTGTTGATTCGAAAAACCAGTTTGCAAGTAGGCTACAAGCATTGAAGTTATCTTCCACTTGTTTTTGGCTTCCTTGTCACTGTCATGTCAAACTGTCCAGTGAATTCTGCTGCAGTCACTGGCTGCATACCATCAACCTTGCTATGTAACCCCTGCCAGTATCTTGGATTTTATTGATATCTAGTAAGAGGTAGAGGAAAGAGGAGGAAGAGAGTTTGCAAGAATAAGAAATCCATCGTGTTTGCACACCGTCACAAAGATGCAGGCGTAAATACTGTAACAAAATTTTGGACAAGAACACAGGTGAACCATTTTGCATTTAACAGAGAGGAAAATCCCAAGCCTCTAATACTAGGGAGAGGGATGGCTATGGATGGAGGACATGGGACAGTCATAGACCATATTTTACAGTGAAATAGAAGGCACAGCTGCTTCCTGAGAAGGAAAAAGCAATCATTTATAGGAGGCATGAGGGAGAATTGAAAGCTTCCAAGAGTCACCAAAGAGAGTAGAATTCAGCCGACTGAAACAAAAGTGTTAACAACTTTGAGAAGGTAACAGTCATTAGAAAATGGATTTCATGGTGACCGACATTCCCATGTATTTTTGGGTTTGCTTTGTTTTTATTCCAGCAGCAATAAATAGATAGGACATATAAGAAAAAAAATCAGAGAGGAGGATTTATCTATGATTCATCCAGATGTGGTGGAGAAGTAAATGTGTATCCCCAGTCACTGTGTACTCACCTAAAGATGCTATGATAGGAACTATGTCAAAGAGAGGGCTCAGGGCTTCCCTGGTGGCGCAGTGGTTGAGAGTCTGCCTGCCGATGCAGGGGACACGGGTTCGTGCCCCAGTCCGGGAAGATCCCTCATGCCTCGGAGCGGCTGGGCCCGTGAGCCATGGCCGCTGAGCCTGCGCGTCCGGGGCCTGTGCTCCGCAACAGGAGAGGCCACAACAGTGAGAGGCCCCAAAAAAAGAACTGTACATAGACACTGTGTCCTAGTTGGTAAATCTGTTTCTCACAGGGATGTGGTCTAGTAATTTGGAAACTATATTATGTGTATACTAAGGTTCAACAAATAGGTTTATTGAGTGAAAAGAATGCACAACCTAAAAGGTGAGAATTCCGTTTTATATGGCGGACAAAATGAGGACTTAAGCCTGGAACGTAGCCTCTCAGTTAGCTCTGAGGGCCGGCTCCAAAGAGGTCAGGGAGGAGCCAGGGTAATATAGGAGTTGTTGCAACAAAGACCAGGTATTCGGAACTTTGAAAGATGACTGTTAATTAACGAAAACGAGACATCTCAAGTTAATGAATTTAGTGCTTTTTTGTGTATGGGAAGATGGGCTCACTGAAATCATTCCTTTGATATGCATCTCAGCTCTCCGGGGCCAGGATCCTGTGTAATTTTTATTTCCTTTAAAAATGTGATTGATTTTTAGCTTAGAAAAATCAAGTCATTAAATGGAAAGGAAGTGCTCTTCTTGTGGGACTCTTTACTTAAAATATAGACTTATGAAATTCATATGAATTTACACCACAAAGTCCAAACTGTCAATGTTGTATCATAATTTTATGTTGTAGCATCATTTTATGATTTACATTGGTTCATATTATAGTGCTTGTTCTTATTTAGTGTCCTGCTCATTCTGTTTTATTCATATACGAAATGATTACTAAAAATGTATTTCTTTACAAATGCATGCATTTTATCTTGATAGTTCTTAAACCTATCTGTCTACCCACCTGTGTATGCTGCATCTTGGAGAATACTTCTAATATATTAAGCTATTCATTCATATTTCCATTAATTTTATGAGACACAGTTATACTTCCCAAGTCTTATAAAACTGAAGCTGACAGATAAATATTAAATGTATTGGATGGCAGTAGATTATTGAAAACTGGTCCTCTCATAAACTTTGAACTTAGTTTATTGACTAATTATTGACTATAATCAATATCTCTTGTACTCTATAAATTAATTTTAAAATTAATTTAAATATTTATTGCACTAAAAAACAAAACTATATAGTGGTTATTACTTATATTTATCATGGAATATATGTGCTAATTTACATGTGTCTTAGGTTTAAAGAAACTTAAGCTCAATTTTACAAATATTGACAAATTATTTTCATGAGTTTATATGTAAATTTTTCCAGTTAGAAATTCAGTGAAACTAAAGATGATCACCATCAAATGAATACCTATGTATCAGCCACTTTTGTACATTGAATGACATTTGCATAAAAACAACCCTGCATGGGCATCATTATCTACCAGACAGCCTGAGTTCCAAGGAGAGGAAATAACTACCCTGAGGCTAAGTGGCAGGAGACTGCAAAAACACCAATGTTTAGGCTCCCAAACTAACACACCTTCTATTGTCAGCCTAGAAGCAGGAGAACCAAAGCTCTAGTGTTTTATCCTTATGAGAAATGTAAAATCACCTGATGTCCCTCAGACCAAAACGTCTTGGGTTGTGAAATTTAGTTACTATAGTACAATGTGCTTGCAGTACATTTAGGGTTAATTCAAGTCCTGAACTTCCAAAATTACAGGAAAAAAAGGGTCAAGGCTGAAACTGAATAGGCATTTAATGTATATCTATGCCTATTTGAATTCTGTTTCTCAGAATTCAAGCACCATTCAAGCTTAATATATTTTATCTTGACCCTTTAACACAGGATTCTGAGAGAGTCAGTATTATCTTGATTTTACACATGAGAAAACATAACTCTGAGTTAAGTAATTATGTGTAGACTACACTGGCTGAAGGCATCTGCATTGGTGTACGAACCAGCTCTTGCTGAGTGAAAATCTTATGTTCTTTAAAAATGCAAAATGCAGACACTCAAGAGGAGTTCTAAAATTTGACAAAAGAAGAGGCAGCAGAAGGTGCAATGTATGAGGGTTCCCCAGAGAAATAGAACCAATAGGAGATATAGAGATGGATGGATGGATAGATAGATAGATAGATAAATGATAGATAGATAAGATAGATACATAGATGATAGATAGATCGATCGATCGATAGATAGAAGATAGATGGATAGATAGATAGGTAGATACAAATGATATTTATCATAAGGAATTGGCTCACACAATTATGGAGGCTGAGAAGTACCACTGTCTGTCATCTGTAAGCTCAAGACCCAAGGGATCTGGTGGCATAAATTCCAGTCTGAGTCCAAAGGTCTAAGAATCAGGAACACAGTCCCAGTCCAAAATCAGGAGAAGACCCATGTCTCAGCTCAACAGTCAGGCAGAGAGCGAATTCAGTCTTCCTCTGCCTGTTTGTTCTATTCAGGCTCTCAGTGGACTGGGTACTGCCCACCCCCAAAAATATAGCATTGGTTAGGTATTGATGCTAAAGTTTACCTCCATTTAAGATGGTCTTTCACTATGTTCATTCATTATATAACATTTAAAGAGGAGATCTAAAATAATTATTGACTAAAATATATTTCTAGTATAATATATCTTCAGTAAAATGTATATAGAAACTGTCATAGAATTTGCATAATAATGATTATTTTACTTCCAAACACTAACAATGTTGGTTTCAGTGGCAGAAGGCTAGAATTACAATGTGTCAAACATCTGGTTTAAGAAAAATAAATAGTTATACATATTCTAATTTCTGATACTCTATAGACAAAATATTTGATTAATAGATTTTTATTTAGCTTTTGGTCTAGATGTTCCATCAGTGCATACAGAGCGCCTGTGAGGTTTTTAATATCATGGCATTTGGGGATTGTAATTTTGAATGGTGAACTGACAACTAAAATATTAACTCCCAGCTTCAATTTCATGGTAATTTTAATAAACCAGCAATGTTTACAAAACTAATGAACTGTTTTACCTGAGGTGGTGTGGAATCATATCTATTAGAATTAGAGTAGATCTTGGTAGTTTAATTCCTCAATTTCCTTAAGGCAGCTGGGTCCCCTGGAAACAGAGAAAATTAGCAGAGATCTAAGAGCTGTTTTAATGGAGCCAGAGTCAGAATGGAGAATTCTATGAAATAAGCCATAGCTCATTCTCATTTCTGAAATCAATGCTTTAAATTAGTTTAGGCCAAGTCTTAGAATAACAGAACATTGACTTAAAGAAAATTAGCTTCATTTAGTTAAAGTTTAAATGAAGACTTGATGGAAAATAAACTATACCACTTATATAAGTAATCCTATCATATCTGTTAAATTTCCAAAGACATAGAGCTAATTGAATTTGGAAGAAAATGCTAACATGCCTGCTGATAAA
Source organism: Hyperoodon ampullatus (assembly GCF_949752795.1). Lineage (NCBI taxonomy): Eukaryota > Metazoa > Chordata > Mammalia > Artiodactyla > Ziphiidae > Hyperoodon > Hyperoodon ampullatus. The sequence continues at coordinate 65,145,214 of NC_136929.1, forward strand.
AGCTGTTTTAAGTGTGGTCTTAAATCTTTCAATGCCAATATACTAAGAAGATAAACTTCTGGGATGAGTACTTAAAGATCATAATATAGCTTTATATCATTAAAAAATGATCACAATGTCATAGGGCAAATGACAGTACAGAATAACAAAATTCTCTGGAAGAATTTTGAAAAATCTATCATACATTTGGACAATAACCAAATAACCTGTAAAAAAACCTGCTTTGCCAAATAAATGTAATCTTTTAAGTTGCTATGGTAATTACTATACTTGTTGGAGGTATTTAGGAAATGCTGAATTCCTTGTGCATAATGAACTTTTATGAAGAGTATTCTAAGCAGTTGAGTTTTAAAAAAACTAATTTGTTTTTGATTTGCATAATTGATGTTTGAGTTCAGCATAGAAATAAACTCGGTAAATTGAAAGGACATGAAAATATTGAATGAAAGATTTAAAAGTTCAAGATAAAAGGAAGAGATTGCCTTTTATGATATTTATGCCTACTACTTCTCTGTTAATTGTATAGTGCTTTTAGGTTGTTATTCAGTCTGAATTACTATCCAGAAACAGCAAAGAAAGTGAGAGTCGCCTTGCAGCACAGCTCTACTGAGCTTTAACATTCTGAGTTTAATATTGGGAATGAAACCCACACTTAATTATTTACTAATTGCTACGTCTCACATGAGCAAAGGACTAAATTATGTTCTCTTTTTCTAGCTGCATTCATGGTGAATTGAACCAGATAATTTGAGATGCTATGACTGGAGAATGGGAAGGGGGAGATGAGGTGACTATGACTTGCCAGGGTCCTTTTTAGCAGGCATCTATGAGCCTGGAAGTATTCTCCAAACAGGAGAAAAGCCAAAAGAGGAGTGACAAATAGGCCTCCGTTATCTTGAGTATAGGTTAATATGGCTGCCAAGACTCAGTTTGCAAAGAAGCCTAAGATCTGAGGGACCAATGTTTAGGGGAGGTCCAACAGCGCTGGTAAGGACTCAAAAGGACTTTCTGAGAGCCAGTGATGAAGGATCTGAGGTTCAGAATTAGACCAACTACATAGGTAAGGCATCACTGGAAAATTAGGGAACATGATAAAAACCCAGTCACTGGGAAACTGAATGGCCATTTCATTAACAGAGAGAAACGCAAAATGTGTAATATGGGATGAAGAAAATTGGACATAGAGTAGGGAACACATTTCTCAAGCCCTTGTGACCTTGTCAAGTTAGGTATCTCACTATCCATCTCAAGGGTCACTGATCAATTGTGCTTAATCCAGGCAGGTTTCCTGAGGATTGAGTTCATACATGTAAAATTAGGACAGTGCCTGGCATGGATTAAGTGTTCTGTAAGTGTTGTTGTTTTGGTTGTAACAGTGTTTTTGTTGTTACAAGGGACTGAGTTTTAAAGTAGACTCGGTCTTTGGAGATCTAAGCAGTAAGGCAAGACCAAAATTCCTAGGGACATGGCGGGACCAGCCTTGTTAAGCAACAGCCCTAATCTAATAGAACTCTCGCTCCCACCTGCCTAGACCAAAAATTGGTTGGGAATGTGGAATAAAATTTATCCTGAAGGTGTTTACCATGTCTGACTCTGACTACTTACTGAAACCATCAGCATTTTGCTTGCTCGCCATTTTGCAGCATCTTCTGGATACAACACTAAGTGGCTGCATGTCCTTGCAGAAGTTTAAATTTTTTTCTGAGACACAGAAATGTATCTTTCCTGTGACTTTGTATAGTTCTTTCAAATCCCCAAACTTATACAATTACTAAAAAGTTCAGTATTTCGTAGGGAATAATAAAGGTCACTAAGTAATTTAGAACAAAACTGGGGTAACCAAAATTCTAAAAGGCATAATAGGAGAGCCATTGTGTAGAAGTCTGGATACTTATGAACAATAACAATTATTCTAGGAAGAGAAACTAGCATAGAATGGGGGAGCTCTTTCTCATCCCCATTCCTGTAAAAAATTGCTTCCTCCTCTTGGAATTCCTTGCTTCCAATAGTCACTGGGGAGACACCTACTCATAGTTAAATACTTACTTATATAGAGCTCCATTAACAAGCATTTCTTTCCCCACAGGTACAACTAACTGCTTTCTCTTTGGAATCCCCAAGAAACAGTTTATAAATCTGCACTGGAGAACTTGCCTCATGGTGTTTATTATTGATTATCAACAAAACTCCTCTACTAGAGAGTGTCTTCCCTGAGGTCAGGGATTTCTTGCTGTTGTTTTAACAGCTACATTGAGATATAATTATGTGTCATAAAATTCACCCAATGGGATTGTGTTTTATTTGACTTTTTATCTTCAGCCCTCAAAATAGTCCTGGTGTGATATAGAATTAGCCTCAATAAATCTTTTTTTGAATAATGGAACCCACATATGAAGGAGTAAGGATTTCCAGTGGACACCAAGCAGATGTGAAACTGATGTACCCCAGTCAACTAGTTTGTCTTCAGGATCAAGTTGGTAGATCAGGTCACCCTCTGCCACCCACACTCACTCTGTATACTTTCCTTTAAAGGTTGTGCCTTCAGGGACTTCCCTGGTGGTCCCGTGGTTAAGACTTTGCCTTCCAGTGCGGGGGGGCGGTGTGTGTGTGGGGGGGTTCGATCCCTGGTCGGGAGCTAAGATCCCACATGCCTCGTGGCCAAAAAACCAAAACATAAAACAGAAGCAATATTGTAACAAATTCAACAAAGACTTTAAAAATGGTCCACATCAAAAAAAAAAAAATCTTAAAAAAAAAAAAAGAATGCGCCTTCAGATAGAGGAGGGGACACTACTTAACCAAAAGAGACCCCTTGCCTGAAATTGCAGTGGACTAATATAAATAAATCAGCTTCAGGATTTACAACTTGGGACCTTAATAATAGGCTTACCACGCTATCTTCAGTAACAGAAAATGGGGAAACAAAACAAAACAACCTATCTTTTCCTTTTTGTATCAGGACAGTTTGTTTTAGGAATACAGAGAACAGTGGATTGGGAAACATTCATGGATTAAACCTCTAAACATAAAAAAATTTTAGGAACTATATATATATCAGTGGTTGCAGGGGAGTCTAGTTTTGTCCCCCCAAATGTTAAGAGCTCTCTTGGTAATGCTAAATAAAGCAAATTATACAATCAATACTGTTTTCTACTTTTATATTTCCTCCAAATGCCTCAGATAAAGGCTATATGAGAAATGAATGTCATATAATAACTACCATTTAGAAGAAAAAAACTAATGTAGACTGTAGTATTTACAGGTATAACAAATAAAGATACATGTGTGAATTTTAAAAATTATACCCCTAATAAAAACATTCTGTCTAATCCTAGCATGACGGTAAACCTGTATATCTTCACTATCCAAAAACAAAACATATTTTAGTTTTAATAATAAAATAGTACTTTTTAGAAATAAAAATAACCAAATTAACTTCATAATAAATATTTAGAATGAAGACTACAATGGAAAATTCTAAAAACTGTGTTATCTTCAAAAAGCGAATTTCTCTTTGTAGTTATAAAATAAGTAGATTTGAAATGACTTCATAGTTGTGTTTAACTAAACAACTAATAAGTTTGAAAACAGTTTCCTTGGAAAACTCATTTGTATATAATGAGGAGATACCCAGTCTATAAGCAAGAGCAAAAAGTCATGTATCAAAGCAGAATACAAATAACCTTGTATTTATAAAAATTAAGTCAAAAATTATAGAGCTTTATGAAAACATGAAGATGATTCATTATAAGTTTAATAGAGGAATAGAAAGAATGACAAAGCTAGTAATGTGTCTAAAGTCACATGGCTTATTGGCAGAGACAATGACAAAAGCAGAGACAAATAGGATCAGAGTCTAATCACTACAGTCATTAAAGATTATCCACTTTAAGTCATCTGTCTAGTTCTTGAATTCTCTCTCCAGTATATTTTCCCTTTTGAGTGGTCTCTTGCATGCTTGAATACTGTCAGCAACAGAGAGTTTACTAACCTCTGAGAAACACATTTAATCTTTGACAACAAATATTACCATTAATAGATCACTCTTTACTTGAGAAGAAAGCTTTTTCATTATAATCTCTACCTATTACTCTTTATTCTAGTATTTGCAGTCATGAAAAACAAGTCAAATACCTTTTAAACATGAGAGTTCTGCTAATTATCAAGGACAGCTGATTGTTTCTTTTATAAGGTAAACTTTTACTTTGTGATTAAGAGGTTTTTCTGTTTTGTTTTGTTTTTGTTTTTAGTAACATATACTGTGTTCTCCTTATCAAAACTTAGAAAATTTAGGCAAGAACAGAAATCACCAATTACCCATAGGTAACCTTTCTTAATTATAAGCGTAGTTACCTCCTTCTTACAGGTTTTATCATTGTTGTAGACATTAATTTTACTGTGTTCAAAATTTTATCCATGATTAGCACGTATCATAATATGATTATTCTGCATAATATTAACGTTTAATACATATTATTTTAATAGTGGTGCACTTTTCAATTAAATAGATACTTAGCTCTTACTTGACTAGCTTACAATTATTGGTTTTTAAGTCTCTCCTGTTTTTTCTGACAATATGTTAAGAGTTATTTTTCCTATGTAAGAGTTATTTTTCCTTTTGTGTATACATCATTGCCTGCTTTAAGAAATACACCTCCAGGGTTGATTCCTAGGAGAGAGATTCCTGGGGTAAAGGGCTTGAACCTTTCATAAGGGTGATACACATATTTCTAATTCCTTTTCACTTTAAACTATCACCAACAATTAACAAGAGAAGTATTTTCACTGCATCTTTTCTGGTACCGGTTATTCTTTTGTATGTAATATGATCAATTTGACATGCAATGTCTTTTATCGTACTGGTAGACTTCGCAGTTTTAGAGGTCAGTAAAGTAGAATGCATTTTCAAATGATATTTTCCAGTTATATTTCCTTTTCTCCCAGGAGGCTGCTCTTTTTATTCTTTGAATCTTAGTGATTTTTCTTTTCTATTTAATAACCTCTTCTCAGTCATATTTATTTTGAATAATTTTCCTAGTTGTTTTGCCTCTTAATTTTGTACATTGTTTTCATACTAAGATTTTTTGCATTCTGTATATACATAGCATGATTCTTCCTCATGGTCTGACATTTTCCCGTCACTTTGCTTCAATATTTAACTTTTAAATATACTTTGAATCACTCTTATGGTGTTACTAAATAATTATTTCCAAAACTTCTAACCAGCTGTCTCAACATTGCTTATTGTTATTCCATTTCCTGCTCTGATTTTTCATGCTTCTTGGTTGATATGCTACTATGAAATATGTGTTCCATTACTTCTCCATCTCTCTCTCTCTCTCTCTCTCTCTCTCTCTCTCACACACACACACACACACACACATACACACACACACACACACACACACACACCACCACCACCACCACCATGACCAACAGCAATAACATCTAACATGGTATCCTTACCTCTGCAATAATCTAATGGGTATTTTTTGGGGGGGTCATATATTTATCAAATATTCTATATGTGCATACAAATTTAACCATTTTTATATTACTTTTGCTATCACTACAAGATTTGTTCCTTTTTGTTTTGCTCAAAAGACTCACCATTACCATAGTTACTATTCATACATACACACACGTGCCCACACACAATGTCAGAAACTAAAGGTCAGCTATGGACTGTAGGATCTGGTTGTTCTGGGTGACTTTTGAATAAATTTTGCTGTTGAATATTTCATTTTTGAAACTAGGTTATTTTGTCTTTCTTTTGTCTCATCTTGTAAACTGCTTATTTGCAACATGTATTGCTTTTCCCCCACATTTCTTCTTAATATTGCTTCCTTTATGACAACTTATGCTTTCACTTTCCACAAATAGTGACATCTTTGACACAATGAAAGAAGTAAAAGTGTTTCTGATGTAGTAATAGCAATATGTGTACACACATTCTTGTTACAAAATGATATATGTATTCCTTAAAATCTTCACATTCTATGAAGCTATGAAAAAATAGGGATATGGGAAAGGATTAGAATGAGAGTACTTGAAATATATTCAATCAGAGCACTAATAAAATATTAATAAACTCAATAAAATATGAGCAGACATTTAAATCTCCACAAACATACCACCATCAGAGTCTGGGTTTTGCATTCTTAATCCTAAGGGTTAATGTTTCCTCCTTCATGATATAAACCCTTGATGGCATTCACTTGGTTTATTGGCAGATGGTCTTAGTTTTCACCCTTACGCATTTCCAAATCAATCAGCAGCCTAAATGACCATTAAAAACAGAAATTGGAAGGACTTTCCTGGTGGTCCAGTGGTTAAGACTGCATAGTTTCACTGCAGGGGGCCTGTGTTCCAGCCCTGGTCGGGGGAACTAAGATCCCACATGCTGTGCAGTGCGGGCCCCAAAAAACAAACAAAGAAAACCAGAAATTGGATTATGTACATCCCCAGCTCAAAGCCCTTCGAGAGTTGCTTATTATGTTTTGAATACATTCCCAGATCCTCGCACTGCATTTCCTGGCTACAGAAGCCATTTCTTCCACTCTCTCCCTTGCTCACAATACTCCAGACACGCTGTCCCTGTTTTACATCCTAGAATGCATCCTGCCCCTCCCACCTCACTGTCTTCTCACTTTCAGATCGTTTTAACATAATGGTCTTCTCTGCACTTTTTAATTTCACTTAACTGGCTTTTTGTCATCTTTCATGTCATAGAGAGGTAACCCCTGAGCCCCCTACCTAAGGTAGATCTCCATCTCCTCCTCCTCCTGCCATCTTTCTCCACCCCCTCTCATCATTTGTTTCCATTGTAGCCCTTAAAAACGGTAATTTTGCTTTTGGTTCCTTTGCTTTTTTAATTTTTTGTGGGTCCCGTCCAATGGATCCTAATCTCCATGAGTGCAAGGATCCCGGCTTCAGGGTATTGTCAATGTTTAATATACACATTTGACATACAGATGTTCAGTAGATACTTTATTCATTCAGCAAATATTTATTGTGTAGTTTTTACATACTAGACCCTTTTCTAAGCCTCGTACATAGATCAGTGAGCAAAACAGACAAAAACTCAACTATTTAAACCATAGAGATCTTTCTCTTTATATCTATACTTTCCATATATTGTAGTATCATCCTATGATCAAATATGGTCTTCATGTGAGCAGTCTTCTGAGGCTGTATGCATGAAACTAATTTTATTCCTCCCTGCATTTAAAAAATTTTAATAAATATGAAATTCTAGCTTCAAAATTCTGTTTTGGGGGGGGTTATCCTTTTCAGTCCAAACCTCATTACATTCTAACCTCCAAATTTGCTGTTAAGAGGTCTGATGTTAATTTGATTCTTTATTCTTTTTATGTATCAGACTCCCAAAATATTATCGTACAGTTTTCCAGTAAAGCAAGGATAAGTTCTTTATAACTCCCAGCAGTAAGGAGAACGTCATATTGATATAGCTGTGTAGTGCCACCAAAGGGGCCAGTTGGGGAGAATATTTGTCGGGTTTTCTGCCCTGGGTACAAGGAGTTTAAGGTGGATATTTCAAGGTAGGAGAATGATTGAGATTGGGCAATGTTTGTGACATACTAATTTAGGATTTGTAGATTTGGCCAAGTGAGGGTTCTGGAGAGAGTCTTGATAAGTAAAGTGTTTGAGAAGGAAGCTGTTTGCCCAGGTGAGCAGGATGTTATCTCAGATAAACTTACATGCAGGAGTTTCTTGATGGGAATAGTGAAATCCTGAGTTATTTATTGGTTTACAGTCTTATCTTCCCTGGGCAAAGTTTTTCTAGAACAAAAACTAATGTTGTCACAGCTATTCCTTATGATGTATGTGGTGGGGGATATTCTCATAGGGGATATTTTTTTCTCCTCCTTTATAATTTTTTTTAATCTATGAAGGAGTTATACTTTTTTTTTTTTTTTTTTTTTTTTGCAGTACGCGGGCCTCTCACTGTTGTGGCCTCTCCCGTTGCGGAGTACAGGCTCCGGACACGCAGGCTCAGTGGACATGGCTCACAGGCCTAGCCGCTCCGTGGCATGTGGGATCTTCCCGGACCGGAGCACGAACCCGTGTCCCCTGCATCGGCAGGCGGACTCTCAACCACTGTGCCACCAGGGAAGCCCAGGAGTTATTCTTATATATCTTATGTGGTACTATGGATTCTTTCCATGGGAGGTCTTATATTTTTCATAATTATGAAAATTCTTGGTCATTAATACTAAAAATATGTCCTGTGCTCCATTATTTTAGTTTTTCTTCATTCAATTGCTATTTTATAGATTTTGGCTCTTATACATCCATCCTCTTTTTCTCTTCACTTTTACTTTTTCCTAACTGGGAGAATTTCACGATCTGAACTACTGATTCATTCCATGGTCATTCTACCAGTATCTCCAATTACTTATTCTTGATGATCTCTTATTCCTCAGATTTTCTCATGTTCCCTTTATAATTTTGTAGATATTTATACACGTACTTTAGTCTCCTGTTAACAGGTATATTAACTCTGTTTCTCCCATTATAAGATATTCAATTTTTAGCCTTGGCTGTCTTATACCTTTTTCCTCTGTGCTTACATTTCCCTGGAAGTATCAGCCAACTGACCAAAATCTTATGCCTTTCTGATGATTTAGGCAGTAGTGACAGGAAGTGTATTCCAGAGCTGAGAGCTGTAGATGTGTTGATTTACACATTACAGTTATAATTATTTGTATGGGTGAAAAAAGCTTGGGGGTAAGATAGTTAGAGAAGAAAAATAGGTAAAAAATGAAAGCATTTTCCCCCAGGGTATTCAGTATCTTCGTGACTGTTGACTGGATGTCCAGTTATGCATTGTTGCCTTCAACGGGCCTACAAACGCTAAACCGTTTTTCGGCACGTGATTGAAGCAGTTTTACCCTATTAATTTTATTCCTTTACCCAAGATGACAGGAGGAATAACTCTGAAAGTATAGTCACTAATTCATTGATTCATCAACAAATTTGGGGCACTAACTACCTGCTTAGCATTGGGGATACAATATTGTATAAGTCACAATCTTTTATACAGTAAGAAAAAATGTTCTAAAGCTAAGAGGTCCACAGCATTTATGAAGATGCATAAAAAAGGCCATTAACTCTGCCTTAAGAGGAAGAGAAGAAAAGTCCTCAGAGGCTACGGTACTTCACAGAAGGTTTTAAAACTTGGTAAGAGTTGCCAGAGACTCAGGGGAGGAACAGTTTTCCTCTTGTAAAGAACAGTGTGAGAAAATGCTTAAAACTGTAGTGGCCAAGTGGTTTGGGATTCTTGTCAGTGTAAAATAAGGTTTTCCAGGGACTGTCTTGGTAGATATGTCAAAGAAGGCATTTAGAAGCCAGGTCATGGAGGTCCCATATTCCATAATAGGTTAGTGTTTTTCCTGTGAATGGTTCTCAGTCATTTAAGGATTAAAAGTGAGAGAGTGATTGAATCAGCTTTACATTTTAGAAATATTAGGCATGTGGCATTGTGGAGACTAAACAGCGAGGATGCAAGGATAACATCGGTGAGATTATTAGATGGATATTAGTGTAGCCACGTGAAAGATGATGAGGAAAAAGGCCTGGAGTTAGGAATGATAGCAAAAGTGAGAGCATTATGCTTTTAGGTGGAGTATGCATTATATCAAAGGTTATTGAGATAATATACTATACCAATAGCAAGAAAAAAATCTGAATTGGATTGAGTGTGAATAAGTTATCTGGGAAACTGTTATTTTATATCAGATTTCAGAAAAAAATACAAATACAACTTAGATATGTGCCATAGTATCCTAACAAAAAATGAGAGTCTTTATTTCTCACCGTGTAATAAGATCACACGTGTATGAAATGTATCTTTTGGTAGTTAGGGAATAAAAAGCAAAAAGAAAAAACAGTGTTGTTTGGGGAAATTTTATTTTACTTTTAGTAATGTATACTCAAGAGTGGAGATTTCTATTTTCTTTCCTTTGTGTTCTTCGGAATTCAAGTTCACTGTTCTTTGCACCACACAGCTAAATTTATCCTTTAGGGAATATGCCTTCAGACCCTATAAAATCTGGAACTTTTGTTTTCCTGCATATCTTCATGTTGTTTAGATGATTGTGGTTTTCATATCTACGGACAATTTTTTAAAAATTTCTCTTGGGATTGATGTCAAGGTGAAGCTCTCCCACAGTTTTGTTTCTTAAGTCCCAAACATATTTAGGGAAAATAAATGTTGGGTTAATTATGAATTCATGTCGCAGTATTTGAGTTTTTCTTCATCACATCCCATAGCTCTTCCAAGTCTTCGAAACATAACTTGATGAAGCAGCCATTTTACTTCTGGCTTATGTGTCATAAAGGGGGCATTGAAATCAAAGGATCTGTTCAACTCTGTAATTTATGGGGAGAAATATATTTTTCCTCCAGAAAGTTTATTCTGAAAGTGCAGGGTCAGAAACAGGGTTTTATTTCCACATTTGAGGTCAAGATATTTGCTTCAGTGAGAACCCTGTTTTTTTACAGACTTTCTATCCAGTAGCAATTCCGTTGTTGCTAATAAGAGTGTCAGCTCAGGAGCCATTGGCCTTATCAGCAGCTTCTCCTTGCAACTACATTCGTGTATCACAGTTTTCAATTGTTAAACTTGATTTTTGTCCTTCTGTTAGTATCACTCCATCAGGTAATCCAGAAGGACAAGTGGATGTACTGAAAAATTATATACTCTTCCTGACTTTCTTAAGTTTTTAGTCATCAATCAGAGTTGCTCCACCTTCCTTCTTTCTCTTCCCCTCTCTTTCTCTTTCTCTATGTTTTACTATTCCACTGTAAATATTTAAACTTTATTTACTTTATGTATTTACATTTTAAGTATATTTCAAATCCACATAGCCTTCCAAGCATGAATTCTTGTGTCTTTTTTTTTTTTAATCAAATTCAAGATGTTAAAAGAGGACAGCAGACAAAAGGTCTTTCTCAGCACTAACTCTTTGATTCTCCTCACCCATTCCTTCATCGTTGTTGTTTCTCCCCACTTTATAGATGGAGAGACAGGTTATCTAATGGAAAGTCTCATGCCCAATTCACATCTTAAACACAACGTTGAGTAGAATGTATCTTTCTCTCAGTGTCATATTACTCTTTTTGAAACTTATGTAGTTTACATTTATGGTAGCTATCTGGATTAAATGAAATAGATTTTAGTAAGTCTCACTTTTCATTATCTGTCCCCTCCTCTTGCACAAATTCTCCAGTATCTGCTATGTTGTCCTCCTATCCCTTCATTGTCACCAACATCTTGTACTCTGAAAATGAGAAGTCAAATGCTGTGTACTGTCTAATTTTTATATGATACCATCATCAATAAAACAAAGTAAATGAAATAAAATGAAATACAGTTTTTCCATCCTCTAAGCTGATTCCTAATCCTGACTGAGCCATAATTCACATGAATTTCTGATTCTGTGTATGCATATGTATGTTCATACTTTCATTGTAACCTGTATTTTGGGTAAGCTACAATGAAACACTAGTCTTAAGCAAAAATATTGTTGGTGGAAAACCTTGGATTCAACTCTAGAAAATGAAAATTAATGTATTTTTCCAAGAGCCATGGGTAAGGATAAAGTGAGGTAATAGAGAATGTATACTGCTGAAATAGAATATAAATGGTGGTTATTATCATTATGAAGATTTCGACTATAGTCTGGATAAAATTGCCATGTGAAAACCACAACTTTGATCCCACACACTTTCATGGATGCTGACATGGATAGAAAAGTAGTGCTGGGGAAGTGGGGGACAGTTGCCTTCCTAAGGCAAACATTTTAATGTTACCACTGATGCATATATGGGACATTTGGGATCAGAAAATTATAAAGAGATATGTAACATAATAATGATGTTGATTATTGAAGTTTTGGTTATACTGGAGGACTATTAAATTGTCTTTGTTGTCTGATAATATCATTTTGTTCCCATTATTCTAGTCAGTTAATGCATTGTCTAAATACTGAAATTATAATCAAGCTTCAAGTAAGAAATTTGCATGTCTAAAATTAATATATTTGAACACCAGTATTAATTTTTATGTTCCTCTAAAAAGGTAATATTGTTATTTAAAGAACTCATAACACACTTTGTCTGCAATTGTAAAAATAAATTTATATCATGCTGTATAGTTGGTCATTATATGTTTAAAACACCAAGACTAACAAAATGTGAAATATTTGAGAAAAATATTCTGGATTATAGGATTACCACTTTTTGCTTAGTCTATGAAGAGGCCTTAATAAAGTGCTGAATCAAATATGCCAGAAAGGAAGAAATTATGGAATTGCAGTTTTGTGTATTAGATCCTGAACCTAGATATTTGAGAAATCATGATGCATAATCTGGACATCAAAAAATTAAACTTAACTATTTGATAACTGAAATTACTGTTAAATTGAGGTAGCATGCAAACAATGCATACTTTCCCAAATTGAGAATATTACATTAAATATAATCACATTTGTTAATGCAATGCATGTTCAAGCTATAGTTAAAGCATTATTCAAATCTGGTTAAGTTACTTATAAAATGATTAGGTCTAAAAAGATCAATTAAGATGCATATGCATGTTCAGGTACTTAGAATGCCTCATTCATTTTAATTTGATGTAGTGAATGTATGTAAATAAACATGTGGGTTGAATATAAATGATATAGAATAATAAAATAGTTCAGACCATAAGTATGAAATCAGGACCTAACAGCAGTAAAGAAATTATATTCAAAACAGAATACATTTTTCAGTAACTTTGTACCTCTAAGATGATTACCAAATCAGTATAACTTCTAGCGACATCGGACTTTTTTATTCATCTATTTTAAGACGATAATCTCTTATTTATTTGAAATAATTTCATCATCTTCAACTGTATATTTACTGTAACTTCAAAATAATATTACATTTTACAATAAATGTATTCCTGCCTTGTGGTTTATTGTTTCATGATACGGAGGTAAGAGAATCAAGAAAATAGCATTTTCATAATAAACCATATATTTAATCCTTTTCTAAATGCTTCCATTGGAAATTAAATTGCCTAGACTCATCTTGATAATTAGTACCACTGGTACACATTCTTTCTTCCTCAATGAATTTACTTACAAGGGGAAAAAAATAAAATTATGCTCATCGGGCTCAGTATGATATTTTATTGACATTAATATCAGTAACTCACAGTAACTGTAATGTCAGTTCTTACAAACATTAAAACTAGAAATGAAAGTGAAAAACATTTTGCCCAGATATTGATATTCCATTATCTCAACAGCATCTCCATGATGAGCAAAACTGACAGTGACTGACATTCTTGAAAATCCCTGGTCCAGTTTGGGGACCCCAGAGATACAGCCTTTGACTTTAAAGGTTCTCCGTTAAAAACAATATATATTTATGATAAATTTTGTAAATAATTTAAAAACTTACAGGTGCAACCTCTGACAGACGTCACTTTTAAAGTAACTTTTATAAGTAACTTGCCAAATACTGGCCTCTCTTTCTTCTTAAATAAGAACTTTGAAACCTGTGTTTCTAGATAACTGAATAATTATTGCCTATTTCCATTGTTTAAAGGGAACGTAACTTCTCACTTAATAATTACGGTTCCATCGTTGTTATTGGCCTCATTGTGAGTTGTTAAATGCGATGCATAATCATTCAAAAGTGTGCTAATACTAATCCTTGTGTGTGTTGGTTTTTGTTTGCACTTTCAGAGACCAAGAAATAGCATGGCATGAAACATGGCTCAGTTCTATTACAAAAGAAATGTTAATGCCCCCTACAGAGACCGCATCCCTCTCAGGATAGTCCGAGCAGAATCAGAGCTCTCACCATCCGAGAAAGCCTACTTGAACGCTGTGGAAAAGGGAGATTATGCAAGTGTCAAGAAATCCCTAGAGGAAGCTGAAATTTATTTTAAAATCAATATTAATTGCGTCGATCCACTTGGAAGGACTGCTCTCCTCATCGCAATCGAAAATGAGAACTTGGAGCTCATAGAACTACTCTTAAGCTGTAACGTCTATGTTGGAGATGCTCTATTACACGCCATCAGGAAAGAAGTTGTCGGAGCTGTAGAGCTGTTACTGAACCACAAGAAGCCCAGTGGAGAAAAACAGGTATGTGCAAAAATACTGGCTTTAGTTTATTTTACTTGCAGAAGGTTTCTATGGATGGTCTTATTCTCCCCAAATTTTAATAAATGTTAGCCTTGAAATCAGAACGATTATGACACAAAACCACTGCTAAGTACACATTTTACACTCTCCAAAAGTCACCGCCACCTGCACCTCCTACCCTGGCTAATCAGACTTTAGTGAAAACCAAAGCAAAACAAAGTAGCCTATGGTGGCTTCCCATACATTGGAAACATTTCTATCTAATGGTCAATAATGTTTTCGGGGGGCTACTGTGTACGTGTGGGTGTTTCTCCTCTCGTGCGTCACTTTCTGATGTTCTACAGTGACAGGCTGAATTCTTTTGCTAGTTTCCTTTTTAACCTGCTTGCCTGTTCTGGAATTCTGCATGTTATTGCAGAAGTGAGTTGTACATATAATTCTGATATTGCTCTTTAGCAAACTCCAATAGATTCTTTTAAATTGAGACTTAAATGGTTTATAAGCAGGAAAAAAAAGATTACTAATAAATAACTGAACTCTGACTGTACGCTTAACTATGTCAAATTTACTAATGGCAAAATGTAGCTGTATCTTAACATCACGGGTAGGAAATAAACCAAAATGGCACACAATTATAAATACAATGTGGTTTTATTCCTATTTTTTATTCCTATCTCCCTATTTTTTTTACCACTAAGGAAGTGGAGAAATCGTTGACAGAAACGAATAAGGAATCTATTTTTTCCTTATTTTCTATTTTTCCCACTTGTCTGTCTAGATCTTTCCCTTTTTTACTGCCCTGTATCTGAATCGTCTCTCTGATCCTTTATCCTTTCACACTGAACTCTTCACTTCCCTGCATCAAGTCTCACTGACTGATTGCAAAGACATTGCATGTACTTCAGTGGCTCAAATCTATGCTTTAAAGTAAAATCTTATAAAAATGTGTGTTATTACAGCTCTAGCAATTTCTGTTCTATTTGATAAGGCGCAAACAATTTCTGCAAATGATGGACTCTTAGAGACGTTACATTCCTTTAAAGCAAGCTCTGCTGTAGCTACTATTATCTTTGCTTTACTGGAGGACTTTGATCAGAATCCCCACCATGATTAGGAGAAGAATTCATGGATGGGTGTCTCCTGAAAAAGTCTCCCCAGAAGTTTGTGTTCTATGGCCCATTCTTATGTCTCACCACCATGCACCCCTTTCCCTTACCTGAGCCCAAACTTTGATAAAAACAACACTCCTCAATGACAATAGTTCTTTGCTTGTTGCTTTACTAGATTTTTGTTCTCATATCCAGTTGTTTGGGATACCTTCCCATCATATTGGTAAAATTTTCCTGATAGAAGGATTTGCTTCTTTCATGTATCCTTTCAAACTTGTACTAACCTTGACAGAGGTGGATAGGTAATGGTAATACCTGAAGGCATATGTTATGTTATATCGCAGTTTTCCACCACTAGAGGAACACAGGACACACAGACAGGAATGAGTAAGAGTGTGTTTTTATCTGTGTAAGTTCAGGCTCTACTTTCCCAGGCACCTCGTGATTTTGAAACTCCTTCCACAATCATACCCCTAAAGTATTTGCATTTCCTAATAACAATGATCTTATATCGTACACCCTGTTGCTTCATATCTATAAGGGCAACCATAAGACAGATGTTGGGACTGTGGGCCTAGATCATTTGAGGTTGCAACAAGTCAATAGAACAAAATTGCGATTGTGTTTTCCCTGTTTATTACTGTATAACCTTCTTAATTCTATTGTCTAGAGAACAATGACCAAACATTTCCGTGTCTCTTTAGTCAATGACATTTGTGCTGGCCAAAGTAATTTGGTGTCTGGAGAAAATATCTGCTATTATGAGATTGTTTGTTGGAAGATGTTCAACTTCTAAGCTAAACTCTAGTCTGACAAGTGGGTCCTGGCTTCTTAGCGGCACTTGATCTGAACCCTGATTATTTATAACAGGCAGTAAAGGTTTGCAATCTGCCTGGAGTCTGAAATATCCGAGGCCATGTGTTTCTGGAAGATTTCTCTTGTATCAGTTTGTAAGCCAAGAATTTTCCTTTTCTATTTGCACATTCTAGAGTTCCTCTTCAGCGAAGGCACTGAGAATCAACAAAACATTGCATCTTTTGGTTTGAACTTTCTAATTTGGAAAGAGCAACTCCAGTCTACCTCAGAGTGTCTGGTATCTTGTACAATAAAAGTGAGGTTGTTACATCATGAAATGTATACAGTATAGCACATAAAAGAAGTCCTCAGGGCTTGTTGCGGGGAGGAAAGGCAAACAAACCCCATGAGAGCTTGGCTGTTTATCTGTGATCTACATAGATAATGCATCTCCTAAGTATGGCCAACCTTGTTTGGAATAACAGTTTCCATAAGCCAGTGTCTGGTAGGTAACAAATAAATTCTTGACAGGAATTTTTTCTCTCATAAATTGTAATTCCTTAGATGATTCTTGTGATCATTGAAAGCCATTTTGTGTTTACTATTTTTGCCTAATTTCCAGTCTCATGGGCTTCCCCCAAAGATCCTGGAACACAGTACCATTAATTTTGTTGAGGTCACTGAAGCCGAGTGTTAAAACCTGGGAACACTAATATCCAAGAGGACAAGATAAACATAACTTGTCTTAAGATGAGTCAAGGAAGAGGATCTAATATAAAAACACATACAAATCTGATCATTAGAACACTTACTTAGAATTTAAAATGTGACAGACGTGGATCAGGAAACACAGTCTTCTTTTACAAATTTGTCACAAATTGATTTCTTTCTCCTGAAAAAAGATGCAATGTGTGATGGCCTCCTGAAATCATGGGGGATTGAGAATTCAGATTAATCTGTTTACCCTTCCAGTACATTCACCAGGGAACAACTTACAATTTGCATATGCTTATTGTGTCAGGCCTTAGCCCGGGCCCTGGGGAGAAGACATTATTCCTGTTTTCTAGAGTCTAGTTGTGAAGAGAAACAGGAAAAATATCATGGGAATATGAATAAAGATGATCACAATGGAAAAGATAAAAGAGAAATAAATCCTTGGGTAATTATGAAATTAAATTGACTGGACTTGGTAAATACAAAATATTATGTTTTAAGGTTTGTAACTGGGGAAAGTTAATTCCATTAACTGAGATAGAGATTATAAGTAGGGTTTATGAGACCTGCTTGGATATACTCAGTTTTCGATTTATTGACATTAACATCTAGGAGATAATTAGAAATTTTGGACTTAAGAAAGGGGTCTGGGATTGATATACAGATGACAGGGAAGACATTGAAACACATAAAATCACCTGTCTTCCTACCACCCTGACATTGATTGTCTATCCTTTCCATCATATCTTGTTTAAGTGATTATGATTGCTAGTATGTTAAAAACTTTTCTCAGTGCAGCATCTAATGAAGATATTTAGGGTTTGCCAGATAAATAGATGGGCATAGATCATTAAGTACTTCCTTCCCTATTTAATGTACTTCTTCATAAACCAGGGTTTTGAGTTCTTAGTGTTTTATTTTCATTTTTACTATAAAAAATAGAAAGAGTAATACTTTATTTCTTTCATGTAGTAGACAGCACGGAGAACCTGTAGTTCTCCACACTAGGCAGGAAGATGGAACATTATGTATTCTTACTGGGGCTGCTCTCTTGCTAGAATCATTACTCTCATACTCTCTGATGATTTATTAAACTTTTCTTTAACCTTTTTAGTACCTTATTTCTCTACAGGGGATAATTGACAGTGGCTTCTTAGCCCCTTTTCTCAGTCAGTTGATTGGTTACTTGACTTCTAATTATTTCTAGCAGACTTTCTCTTTGATATCTTCTAAGGCCAGATTCAATTTCACTTTTAGCTGCTTCGGTAAATGTTTAGCAGAAACAGAACTTTCTTTTTCACTATGCACTCAGACCATAGTACTAAGTCTTCAGTATCATCAAAATTTCTGGGAGGACTTGTTAAAACATAGTTTGCTGGATCCCACCCCAAGAGTCTCTGATACAGTGGGTCTGGAATGGGTCACTGGAATTTGTGTTTCTGACAAGTACCCAGGTGATATTCAATACTAATGCTTCTGGTCTAGAGACAACACTTTAAGAATCAGTGACTTAGAAGATGTTGACAGTTACAGAATACCTATAGTTGTCTACCTTGTGTTAGGTGTGCTGGACTCTACCATGCTAACCTTACTTTAAGGAGATTTCAAATAATTAGCTTAAATATGAATGATTAAGTGATATTTAATGTATGAGAATTTCCCAACTTCACTAATATATTTATTATATTTTCCCTTCTTTGGGAAAAATACTTTGCTAAACATTACTTATCAGTTCAACAGTTAAGATCCTAGAGTATTTCAATTGAAGAAATTTTTGGTTTGAAAACTCTGCTAAAAAGAGTACCAGATTTAAAAATTTTGAGGGATCTTGGAAATCTTGGAGACCATCTAATCCAGTCACTTCATTTTACAAAAGAGGGCAAGGAACCATGGACCCAGTGGCCTTTAGAGTTTAACCTAACCAAAAGAATCTATAAATTAATAGCTAGCAACCAACCTGGAGATAGTCTGAATGATGAACGTTCATTGAGCTTGTCACCATGCCAATAACTGTGAAAAGAATTTTGTTTGCATTATCTCATTTAATCTTCACATTATCCTGTGAAGGTTGGTGCTTTTGTTCTCCCCATTTATAGATGGGGAAATGAAGGTACAAAAAGGTGTAAGTGACACGTCCCAGATCACAAAACCAGGAAATACCAGTGCTGGAACTCAAGAGTCAGAAGATAACCACCACACTGCCTGGCTCTAGCTGATTAGTTAATAATGCTAATTTAAGATATGGGTTATATACATTTAAAAGAGCCTCTAGAGGTACATATTTAGGCAGTGTCTCTGTCTTGAACATTATGATGCCATTTATAATTTAGTGGCCCAATAGATACTAAGTCATTAGAAGTCATTAGAAGCTATGAAATGCCAG
Organism: Hyperoodon ampullatus; assembly: GCF_949752795.1. Classification (NCBI taxonomy): domain Eukaryota; kingdom Metazoa; phylum Chordata; class Mammalia; order Artiodactyla; family Ziphiidae; genus Hyperoodon; species Hyperoodon ampullatus. The sequence continues at coordinate 65,164,383 of NC_136929.1, forward strand.
GGAAGAGCAGAGCTGAGTAACAGAAATGCTGACTTCTAGTCCTGTTTCACACTTGCTAACAGGACAAGCCTCTGAAAATCATTCTGAGCCTTGGTTTTCTTGGCTATTAATTGGAATCATAGAATTAATTTACTTGCTTCTTAATGTCTGGTGGTGTTAAAATTCTGTAAAAGTGTTTTTTATAAGGTGACATGTAATAACATAATATACTGTTATTACTGTTTTATGCCATATTCTCTGCCTTCCTATTGACAAACAAATATATGAATAATACAATATACACTGAAAAGAAGTTCAGCACTGGCAATTTACCTTTTTGAGTGCATGACTTCATTTACATTTGAAAATGCACTTACTGGAAATAGAAACCCTGCTCAGGGAGAGCAAAGGAGAATTTAACTGTTTACCCTTTTTTTTTTTTTTTTTTTTTTTGTGGTACGTGGGCCTCTCACTATTGTGGCATCTCCCGTTGTGGAGCACAGGCTCCAGACGTGCAGGCTCAGCGGCCATGGCTCACGGGCCCAGCCGCTCTGCGGCATGTGGGATCTTCCCGGACCAGGGCACGAACCCATGTCCCCTGCACTGGCAGGCAGACTCTCAACCACTGCGCCACCAGGGAAGCCCTGTTTACCCTTTTTCTTTCCATCTCAGTGCACATAGGGGATTTAAAAACTAATTTCTGTAGATGTTCTAATGCAATTTGTGACTTTAGAAACAGTACCTATTATGTGATCAGAAAATCAAAGGGTGAAATAGGAGATTGGCCTTAGCAGGTTAATGCAAATATACATCCAAATCAAAATATACCCTGCTGACTAAAAATAAAGGGCAGTTTTTACTTGATATGGGTGCTAATAAATATAGCCCTGGCTAGTGGGCAGAGATAAAGTTTACTTTTATCTCTTACATTCATCTGATTTTCCTCACTGGACTTCAGAACAAGTAATTTACCTTCTGCAGTCCCATGAACTTCATATGGTCCCTATTAAATGTCGTATATGCTAAGACAGCCTATCTGTTCTAGTCTTTAGAGCTGCCCCTTGCAGAAGGAAAACATTTCAGCTTCCTCAGTAGTTAAACACTTGAGGTTACCCCTTTCTATTTGCTTTTGTTACATCCTGGATATTGACAGTAAGTGAAACTAAATAAATGTATAATAACCATAATCTTGGTTACTATCAAAATTCAGAGAGTATGAGAGTAAAAGCAAGAGCAGGAGAGAATTATAGTAAAGTATTAAAAATGTTCTCCCCTCAAAATACTTATCCTATTGTGAGACATAGCTAGATAAATCATCAATTATACTTTCTTTATATCTGGATGTAAAATATCAATAGGAAAGATGCTTATAATATTGTCTAAATCCACTATTAATATGAAAAAGCTGAAAATTATCCCCAAATATGATCTTTATAATGTAAAGTAGAAATCAATATAAAGAAATTTTTATTTAAAAGTACTTTGAAAGTCTAAAAATTCAATTGAGTCTTATTATTCCACAGCAGGGAATTTAAATGCTATTACAACATAGAGCCTAGATTGCCTCTAGTCAATTGGCAATCATGAGAGATCTGAATAATTTTGCCCTAAATGGAAGAATTTTTAAAAGACGGACTATGTTACACTGTTAATATGATGAAGTGGATTAAGATAACAGGTCATTCTGACTCATAAAATAATACACACTGACATTTTCTTCTTCTTTAAGACCAGCAAATTATAGACAAGTAATTCTCCTGAACCATGTTCTTTCCTCTCAGCATATCACACTTATTATGAAAGTAAAAGTAATCATCATCATCATTAAATATGTTTGGAACTGACAAGAGCAAAAAGCTTTTAGCTCCTTTTGAAACTCAAGTGAAAAAAACTACAAAAAACAATCTCAAGCATTAGAGCTCCATGCATTGAGGCATTTCCATGCCACAATAAGAAAATAGAAGACAGGGCCCTTATTCTCTGTTTGTGGACAGAGAAGGAGTGAGATATAGTGAAAAGAGTCGAGAGAGAAAGATGTGGCTATAAATCCTATTTTATAATCTCAGGCAAATTATTTGAGCCTCAACTTTCTCATAAATAAGAGGGGGATGAGAGTCCCTGCTTGCCAAGTTGTTTTAAATATTGGATAGTTAACACACTAATGTAGCTGACATCAAAAGAGCTCAGTAAATGCAAATCCCTCCACCTTGACGTCATTTGAGTATTTTACATGTATTCAATTCAATTTAATTAAAAATACATATGTGCATTGAAGAGGCTAAAAATTCCTCAAAGCAAATGCATTGTGAAGTGTTACTGCTGGTGTGAAGAGTGAGTTTATGTTAGAATCAGAGAGAGGGAAACTAGCCTTTCAAATGTGAGCTTTGGTGAAAAGATTTTCAGGGGTCACTTTTATTAAATACCCCCCAGTCCATTATAAATGTTTTGATTAAATCTAAAAATAATAACTTGATGTCTTAGTAAGCAGTGTATCAATTGAACTTCATTAATTGTAATAATTTAAAAATTAATCATTAAGGAAAAATGATGTCATTCAACAATTGTAATTCATTGAATAGATAAGGTGTTAATATAATTAGGAATTTAAAAATACATATTATGATTAGAATGTCTCAAAACTGTTTTTAAAGTGTCCTTTCAACCTATTATATTTACTTCTGCTCTGATTAGATATAAAGTGAGTAAAGTTTTTATTGCTTTAATATCTGAAACACAAGAAAGTGAGGATTGAAGTAATGTAGAAGTGTATAAAAAATATTCAGTAGATTTGGGAAAGTGTAATATGTTGACATATTAGAAGAATTTTTGTACAGAATAATATATATAAAGCATATACTTCACCCTAAATGGAATCAGTATGAAATATATTTGCTTTGCACACATATAACTATTAGCTTTATCAATGAAATGCTTAAAATTAAAAAAAATTTATTTGGTAAATTAAATATATATTAAATGTTGCTAAACGTATTTCTCTTGCATACTTTATCCTAGAGTATCAGAGCCCATAATCTTTTTTTTTTTTTTTCTTTTTTTTTTTTTTTTATTAGTTTCTGCTTTATAACAAAGTGAATCAGTCATACATATACATCTGTTCCCACATCCCCTCCCTCATGCATCTCCCTCCCTCCCACCCTCCCCATCCCACCCCTCCAGGCGGTCACAAAGCACCGAGCTGATCTTTTATAACATCTGAGGAGCCTTTGATTCTTTTGGTCGAGCCTTAAATTACCAGCTTTAGGAAAGACATTTCAAGTATATTCTATTTAGTGCTTTTCAGCCTAAACTTAATGTTTGACTTGCAGGTAGTGTTCATTAAATCATATGTTCTAGCACCTATTTTGGATGACTTTTACTTTACTATATATACCATGTTCTCCTAACCCAAGTCTACACTGCCTGGTTCTCTCA